>NW_022881614.1:28851775-29451775 GCF_003369915.1 Drosophila miranda
CATCTATCATTTCAAAACCTACTTCAATTCCATCCTCTAGCATTTTTCGAATCCTAACTACTTCCTTGTCTCGCATCTGTTCTGTTTGCAATATCAAATCAACATCTTCTGGCGTTGTACCTACTACCCCCACTATCAATGATTTTAGTAATCTTTCCTCCTGAAACTCTAACTTGTCCCTCTCTACTGTATCCTCAACACATTTTTTCTCTTTATCTGAATTCCTACTACTAATGTACTTTACTCCCCCCACCACATCGTTAACGCTTCCTCTACATTGGCTCAAATCTCTAATTTCAATCTTCCATCCATCCTTTTCCCTATATTCACTATTCTCTATGTTATCTCTACAATCACCACCAAGGTTCTCTCTATCATCAGACTTCCACCTATTTCCCAATCTACTTCCTACTGCACTTGATTCTCCACACTCAATCGCAGGGTTCTGTACGGTACTACTACGCTCTCTATTGATATTTAATTCTCTACACTTAATCACAGGGTTCTCTACGGTACCTCTATGCTCACTACCAGTGTTGTCTCTACTTACACTATTCCTTGTATATTGCTTTCTACTCTCATCTTTTTCTAAATTAGACTTATCTAAACCGTATTTGACTCTATAACCATCCTCTAACATATTCGTCACTTGATCTTGTCTGCTCAGCGCATCAACGTGCGCCATACTGGCCCCAGGTCTGTGCATAAAGGAGTAATCATAGTTCTCTAACTCTAGGGACCACCGTGCTATCTTAGGACTAATTGACTTTCTGGTTAACGTCTGTACTAACGAATTATAATCCGTGATTATTTTGAAGGACCTATGCTCCAAATATGCTCTAAAACGCCTCAATGCATAAATTATAGCCAATGTCTCTAGTTCGAAACTATGATAACGTGATTCTCTTTCTGTTGTTTTGCCGGAATAATAGGACACAGGGTGCATCTTCCCATCATCTTGTCTTTGCATCAGTATTGCGCCATAACCGTATGAACTTGCGTCTGTATGTAATTCCGCTTCTCTATTTGGGCTAAAAATGGCTAATACCGGAGGATTTGCCAGCGCATTCTTAAGAGTTTCAAACGTCTTCACCTGTTCTCTATTCATGGGAAACGGACCACCTTCTTTTAACAACTGCACCAAGGCTTAGCTGTCGTCGCAAATGACAACATGAAACGTCGAAAATACGAAAAGAATCCCAAGCATGAGTGCAGTGCTTTTACATTTTGAGGGACTGGGTATTTTTTCAAGGGCTCAATATGGGAATCACTAGGAACTATTCCGTTTTGATTAACTTTATACCCCAGGAAATCGATGTTTCGATTGACAAACCTACACTTTTTTAGATTTATCTCTAAATTTTGCTCGCTAAACCGAATGCATAGTCTTTTTAATATATCCATGTGTTCTTCAACTGTTTTAGTCGCTACTAATATATCATCCATGTACACTACAATGCTTTTGTTCCTAATAAAGTCTCTCAAGAGCTCCGAAATAAATCTCTGAAAAATAGCGGATCCATTTTTTAACCCAAAGGGCATTCTCAAGTACTCATACTGTCCTTGCGGTGTCACAAACGATGTATACGGAACTGATTTTTCTTCTACGCCTATTTGATGATACCCACTTTTCAAATCTATAATGGAAAAACAGCACTTGTTTTCTAAAAACTCAAGACAGTCCTCAATAAGGGGCAATGGGAAATTATCTTTTACAATTCGTTTGTTCTGACCACGGTAATCGACACACATTCGAAGTTCTCCTGATTTTTTTTTTACTAGGACCAACGGGGAAGCATAAGGGGACCCACTATGACGGATTACTTTCTTTTCTAACAGATCATCTACTATTTCAGCTACTTTCTCTCTCTCATGGTAGAATAAACGACGCGGAGTACAATGAAATGGTGTTGTTTCTGTTACACGAATCTGCATCTGATACTTTGGTGGTGCTTTAAAGTCAAATTCTTTGTGTAAATAGTATGTCTTAATAACTTCCCTACACTTTTCTGCAAGAGTGAGGCCAAATTCGAAACCTACGTTAATATGTTCCTCTTCATCAATCTCTACCGACGCACAAAAGTTACTGAATTCGTCGCCTTGATTCATATTCTCGATGGCCATTTTGTCATTCCTTGAGTTTTCTTGTGTCTGATTTTTAAATGGATTAGAACGTTTGATTAGCTCGCTTCTTTCTGATTGATTACCATCTAACTTATCATATAGTCTTATGTTAATATTATTTTTACGTTCGGTGAATAAAGACGCGCAGGTTAAACTAATAGCTTTTTGCTTTAACGAACGTAATGATGTGTGTTGCTTCGCATTGATATTTTTCTTATGAACTAATTTTACTTCAATAACTTTAAGGGCATCGCGTCCCAACAATACCGGCAAAGGCAGCATGTTATCATCTACGATGTTTAATAAAACGATATATTTTTTTTTTTTTTTTTTTTTTTTTTTTTTTTTTCCCTTATGTGTGGACGTTGACATGCAATGACTGCATCTTTCAAGAGGCGATGCAGTTACTGCACCGTCAAGTGGCCCGTGTGACACCAGCAGAAGGCTGTTACGCGCGGATCCCAGGCAAAACGCAGCCCTCCTCCCGCCCAACCGACCGAGGGGCGCTGCCGCATGACGCGCGGTGCGTAGCCGAACCAAACGCGAACATGCAAGAAAGATAGCTATTAGACTAACATTCGAGGATTCTTTGTGCAAAATTCAATATGGCACTTAAATTTTCCCCATATGGGAATTGGTTGTCCTCCTAGTCCATAGTATTTCCTAACTTCATTATAGGCTTCAACTATAGCCGACTTCGGTATCAAAGACTTATGAATAAAACTTACAGGGCTTCCTGTATCAAATAGACTAAAAATACTGACGCCTCTTTGTTCACCAAACGGAAGTCATAAAGTGATTAACTGGACAGCCGCTAAATCGTCGTTGTTTTTTTCTCCTGGTCGCTCATCATCTTGAACTGCAGCTACCCTAGTGGCCATCTTTCGTTTCGGGCACTGCGAATATAGGTGGCTGGTACTCCAACAGTTAAAACATGCCCCATCCGGTCTCTTTGGCTGACTGCATTCCTTCATAACGTGCCCAAATTGCCGACAGTTGTAGCAACGCATTGCGCCACCACCTTGCTGCTGCCCAACTGCCATACTCACATTTAGTTTTCCCTTTGTCATACCTTCGCTACGAATTGCTACGACGCCAGGAGCTCTTCTGACCTTGTCATAGGTGACCATCTTGTCACGCAACTCGTTGAGTGTGCTGCAATATAGCATGGATGCTGCCATGCCCGTCTTGTCCTGCAGTCCCTCTACGATGAATTTGACCACATCGCTCGTGGCCATGTCTGCTTGCGACGCTATGCTGCACATTGCGACGAAATATTGCAATGCGCTTTCATTATTTGCCATTTTCCGTGCCTCCAGTCGCTTTCCAATGTCCCACGCTGTCACTTTCTGCTCAAAGACGTTGAGCAATTCTGTTAGCATCAATTGCCAAGTCAAAGGCGCCACATGGTCGATGTACGCCTTCGCCGATCCGCCTAGCAGCCGCTTCGCTAATATCCAGCATTTGGACTCGGATACACCATGGAAATTCATAATGTCCTCAAAGTTACTTATCCAACTGGTTACAGCCTGGTCGTCATCTCCAGAAAATGGACGCATCAACGCCTCAATGTGTGTCAAGTCGATGCAATCTCTCGGCGTTTCCAACTCCATAGCCTCTTTCTCCGTTTTCAATATGCTTAATTTGAGATCAGCTAAGCGCTTGCGAGAAACGTACAATTGTTCCAACTGCTGCAAACGGCGCGATTCTTCTTCGTGTTCATCTGATCGCATGGTCAATTTCGAACAAGCGTTGTCTTGTCGCGGCATGAATGCTTCTCGAGCCTTCTGCACATTTTCACCATATTCTTCTGGCGCCGCTTTTACTGCGTGTTGTGCACTACGGTTGTCTCTATCTATCTCGCGCTCAACCGGGTCTGCAAAAATGTCTGCCTGCATAGTCTCGTCTGCGCTTGGCGCCGTATTTCCTAGCTCATGCGTGTCTTCCATGATTTTTTTCACTGCTGTACGTACTTGGTGTATGTTGGCATCTTGATCAAAATATACGTTATGTCGCTACGCAATATGTCGCTAAGTTCACTTTTGGTTTTCGCTCTTATGTCTGCATTGTTCATCGCAGTTTTTTTTTTTTTTGGGCAAACCCCACACCTGATATGTAAACTTTTAATAGCACGGTTTTATTATATGTTCTTCTTTCTTGATCGGCGTATTCGAATGAATGTGTGTTGGCATATCGATACTTGTCGAGGACAAGTATCGATATATCGAGTACATTGGTATTTCTTATAATACTATCGATGAGTAAATCTTAAACTAATATTCAAATCTTATAAACTAATATTCATATCTTACAATTATTAAAAAAAGGGGCGGTGCCACACTCATAGTGCGACGGCGCACTATGGTCCGAACGACCACTTTTGTTGGCCAAAATTAATAACTCCCGAACGGAACAAGATTTTTTCATTTAGTTTTTTGTATTGGATATATATAATCAATAAGAAGTGGAGTTAAGAAAAAAAAATGGGTGGCACCTCCCCTTTTTTTAAGGATGGCATTTCTTACTATATACATTTCAAAAAGAATTTATTAATCTACGAGACACAAAAGGTTTCAGGGTGTACACCTGTTCAAAAATTAGTTTTCATTACAAGTTGGCACATGTTGAAGGCCTCACTTTAACCTTCAATTACGAAGACATCACAACTACTAGAGACAGTTAAAAACTCAAAACACGTAGTAAGAACCCGACAGATTAAGATTCATCAAAAAAATTTCATCACTTCTTGGCGTTTTTCAATTTTTGAGAGATCTAAAATGGTTATTAATTTAGCACTTTTTCCCTTCACGTGCTTTACTATAAAAACAGTTGGGTTGCACAGCTGATTTTGCGAATGTGGCGCCATCTATGGAAATTTCTGGTACGCAGCTTTAATGGTCCATCTTTTTCTAATGCAGAGTGATCAAAACCAAGTTTTAGTTGTGACTTTTAAAAATTAGGTTTTGGCCAACAAAAGTGGTCGTTCGGACCATAGTGCGTCGGCTCTCGACTTTTTTGTTTATTATAACTAAAACAATGATGTATCTAAATATACAATATAAGGAAAAATATATATATACTTAAATAAATATGCATAAATATAAATGGAATTGGTTTTACATATATTTCAAATCAATTGTCAATCGCGCGCTTTCCAACGGGAATCTGCAAAGCAAAATTTAGATGCCGGTCGCACCTTGAATACTCTCATGGACAATACCCATAAATTTTCTAATTCAATTATAAAATATCTTATGTACATACATATGTATATAAATATTAAAGTTTATTACATTCGTATATTTTATTTTGATATATTTAATCGGCATTTCGAGACAAAGTCTCACAAATTCAATTTAAAAAGAAGCATAGTCCAAAAATGTATAATTTTAACGTCAAAAATAGATAAATAGACTGGTTTAAATTTTCCGATCCGTGCTTTGTACACCGAAATCATCTGCTCAATCAGTTTGTATTGATTTTGATTAGAACAAATTGTCAATGGTTAACAGATAGGATGATAGGGAATCAAAATGCAAAATCATACGAGAAGAAGCTCAAAATTTGGCGGCAGTAGGATTTTTTATTTCATTTTATAAAATGTATGTAAGTTAACGACAAAGTTGCGAAAACACCAGCAACCGACACGAGCCGCTCCAGATCGCCAAAACTGCTGGATCAGCGTCTGGACTATATCCGCCAACGGCGAGGGATTCCGAGAAATACCTCGCCACGGCTGAACCATGATGCAATTATACAAGGTGGTCTCGTCGGCAAAAGTTAGTCCCTTAACGTATGCTAGCAATAAGTGCGAGTGAAGGGCACATAGTATAGTGAGTGTGAGTGAGACGGTATATGTTGATGTTGATTAACCCTTAACAGGCCCGTGGGTTTTAAAATTAATTAATATTTAAATTTTATGCAGCCATTAATCATTTTTCTTCAACATTTTTAGTTATATTAAAATGTTCTTTTACATAATATATAAAGATTACTTCTAATTCTGTGGTATTTTTTTTATATGCTTTTTATAATTTTGTTGTTGTCGGGACATAAGGGTTAAGAATATATCAAAAAATTCGTCCGTGAACAACCTTCATCATCAACAAGCAAGCATGCACTGACGATAAGGGACAACACGAACGAACTTCGGCTCCCGACGAGACCACCTTGTATAATTGCATCATGGGCTGAACTGCTGTCGTTGCATCGCTGCAACATTCCGCGGTCGCGAACCCACAGTAAGAATAGGGCCTCAAAATATATTGAAAAGTAGTCTTTAATTATTCGTCAAATAAAGAACACGGACTTCGTCCGCAAGAAAACTCAATACGTTGAATTTATTAATATAAAAATTTAACTTGTATAAGTTTATTATATTTTGCTTATTTTTTATTTTCATTTACATATATGTATGTACATATATCTAATAGATTTAATTTTAGGCGGGGAACATGGATGTGACTTAATTACATAAAAGTCTTGAAATTAAGTCATATCAAGTCGACTCAAAGGTCAAATTAATTTTTGACCCCATTTAATATATAATGGCCTCCTCGTGGTGTTCCCTGGGTACCGATCTTCAATCGGGAGCCAATTTGAGCGGCGACTTTAAGTACATATGTATGTATGTATTTACGTATATATATGTAGTTACATATATGAACATTCTTAAGGCATATCCTCTATTTATAAAAAGAAATATATATATTTATGCAAATTTATTTAAGTATATACAGTCAAGGAAAAAGTCAACATACAGCACCGATTTTTCAATATTTCGGGTTTTCGCAATGAAAATTAAAAAAGTTGGTATGCCATTATTTGGGACACTTAAAGTTATTATTATTTCAGAAAAAAAAACTTAAACAAAAATTATGTATACTCAAGTTACAACGAAAAAACATAAAATGTTCACGGAAAAAAGTGTACATACAGCCTCTATGCTGTACATATGTACAAGTTAACGAGTGCTCCTCGCACATTGTTGTGTAACATAAACAACCGCAAATGAGTTGCACTCAAGATGCCAAATCAGCGAACTTCAGTTCAGCGCCCTGAATGTGACGGTCAACCGGCGGTAATCTGATATCTTGCACATGCCGCAAGATCAGCATTATCGCTTATGCCAAGTCGGCTTACCGACTGTAGCTTTGTAGCTCTAAGTACATATATTTTGTAGCTTTGCATTCTTTGGCAATTAAATACTTTTGATTCAGCTTATGCCCCAGCTTGCTGGTGGCTCCTAGTTTTAGTTCTGTTCTTATAACAAAAGCTAACTCTTGTTAATAAACCTTGCTCCGGCAACCAGCCGTAAACACTTTGAATTATTAATTCTATACCACTGTACCACAAGTCCAGTGATAAGAGAGACAGTTATCTCTCCAACATAATCTTCATAAAGGATTCTATACCACGGAACCCGCACGAGGACCACGCATCAAGCAGCTAAGGCTACTTGGACATACGGACAACTTAATTTACATATATATATTTTTTTTATATTGTATATTTAGATACATCATTGTTTTAGTTATAATAAACAAAAAAGTCGAGAACCGACGGCGTTTGCATAATTTTTATAATTTATAATAAACCTGTTTAAAATAAGGAAATAAATGTGTAATTTTATTGTTGTAATATTTTATATTTTGTGGTATAAATCAAACAAATAACAGCTTTTATTTCATTTCCCGCCCTAGTGTACCATACCCCCACCCCCTGCCCATTCTTCATTTATTTTGTGGCGGTAGGTCAGTCCATCAAAAGACCCAAAACAAGAACCAAACTCAAATTTCAGTTCTAGCGGCCAGCAATACTAAACACACACACGCAAAGTACGTGATAATGCACGTGCACCCATACACTAAAACATGCTGGTGGCTAAACAGAACCAGACCTGAGAGAGTTCAAAAAAATCTGAAAAAGCATACAATCACATATTTTTGTCGAAACATATTGCGTGTGTACTAACACATGCAAAGATGTTCTCTCTGCGCTCTCTCTCTCATGATGACGTCACTCTGGGGTACTGAACGCGCTAGCCAGTGTGTGACGCTTTCGTTGTATGAACTGGCACATCTATATACTGTATGGTTAGTGCCACTACCTTCAAAATATCATTGAAATACCTTTAAAACAGAGACTGAATAGTTTGGCCTATATTGGTGCATTAGATGACAAACATTTTCTCAGTTCTATAACATGCATTTCCCCAGGGTATGAGAAATGTTGCTCAATCCGCGCCATGTTGCGGAACAAAAATACCGAAAATGTATCATATTCCTCGGTTTTGATCTTCCGTGCAATATAGCTAACTAAATAGAACATTTGACTGGTTTATTTTAAACACTTGCGTTTGTTGCATTTTGCGTAAAAAGAGGTTTTAGCGAAAATGGTAAAAAAAATCGCGTCCTTTCCGTTTCAAAACTGTTTCAGTTACCAAAACCTTTTCCGTTAATGTGCTATTTATTTGAACCTGTGGAAAATTGCACCCAACCACATAAAAAAAAGGTTTATATGGACATATATTATATGAGGTGTATATCAAATATCAAAAGTAACTTATCATTACCAATTTGCCAATACTTCCCGGTGGGTTCACCTGGTCAATGGTTGGGAAATGACATATGTCGATCCAAGTTATTAATTAAAGTACATAATTTAAATGTATGAAATGAGACTCATTGCTGCTACCGATTCATACCCGATTCAAAGAAACCGAAAAGGAGAGCCTTAACCGAGCAGCATGTTAAGTTGGGATGTTAAAAAAAACTGTTAACAGAGGATTGGTGCGCGCGCAATGTACAGAAATTGAAATGCTGGAAACTTATCAACTTTGGTAAGTGAATTTTGTAATTTAAAGTTAGTTTTAGTGGGGTTTTTGTTCGCATATGTATGTGCTCCTTTGAGCTGTAGTTTTATGTGACTGTTAGTGGAACATCGAATTTCACTCAGGGAAATGTTAAATGTTAAAGCAATAAAAATATCATACCAGGCTCGACAAATTGACGATGGATGGGATGGGACGGGTGGGGGGCGAGGTGTGGCAGTGAAATGATAAATTTCACATTAAATGCCAGACGTTTAAAGGAAGCGGCCATAAAAATAAACGATATGGTAGGGCAATCAGACAGACCTCAAGAGAATGATTGGCCGAGGGGTGGGGTGGAGGGGGCATGTAGCAGTAGAATAAAATAAAATTCACTCTCGGCGGTCCGAATGGAATGGACTTCATTAGCGTGCCATGGTCCATCCCGAAAGTGGGTCAAGTTTCTCGTGGATTTATCAAATTACCCGAGTACCAGAGATTTTCGTTGCTAATTGCAGGTTTTTCGAAATGACTCTCGGCAGGAGGGGCGGAGTGGCATCCATGGAGAAGGGTGGAAAACGAAACCTCAAATTTTCAGTTTTAATTAATACTAGTTCGCCTGCCAGTCTGTCTGTCTATCTCGGTCTCTGTCTCTGTCTCTCAATTTGTTTCGTTAGTTTGAGGCGACAGCAGGAGCAACTTCCGTGCGGCTTAAAACGCCCTCAAACCGCCAGCGTTGAGGAGCGAGAGAGGGGCGTGTACGCGACGGATCCCCTTCAAAGCTGTTACGCGCTGACGCGAAACTTGAATTAAAATTGTGAGAGAAGAGATTTATATTGGTGGGGAGAAAAAAAATATCAGACCAGTAAAAATGTTAAATTATTTTTATCATTTGTGTTTTTAAATGTATTGCCAAGCAATTGCTCTGTATCAAGAGATTCTTAGCTAATATTCCCAGCTAATAAACTCATGGACTCCTTTATAATTATTTATATTTTGTACTTGGGAAAAAACTTTCTTTCTTTCACTTGAAAATCAATCGAAAACCGCGCACACCACTTCCAAGCGGCTAGGCTTAATTGCAACCGACAGGAACCGCAGGCAGCTGATTGAGTTGCAAGTTGCAACAACAAGAACACGCTCAATGACAGCCACACAACCAGATTTCAATTGAGTTTAGCGGCTGGCCGGCTGGCTCTCCCAGACGCCAAGGCCGATGCTGAGGCAGCATATCTTTGTATGCAGATGGGTACATATACATATGAACTTGTGTGTGCGTCTCTTATTGCACATAAATCAAAATCAACTTGTAAATTTAATATGTCACCGTGTTTTTCGTTTTTGTCTTATTTGTTCCTTTTTATACCCGATACTCAAAATGAGTATTGGGGTATATTAGATTTTTGGTAAAAGTGGATGTGTGTAACGTCCAGAAGGAATCGTTTCCGACCCCATAAAGTATATATATTCTTGATCAGCATCAATAGCCAAGTCGATTGAGCCCTGTCTGTCTGTCCGTCCATCCGTCTGTCCGTCTGTCCGTCCCCTTCAGCGCCTAGTGCTCAAAGACTATAAGAGCTAGAGCAACGATGTTTTTTATCCGGACTTCTGTGATATGTCACTGCTACAAAAATATTTCAAAACTTCGCCCCGCCCACTTCCGCCCCCACAAAGGACGAAAATCTGTGGCATCCACAATTTTAAAGATATGAGAAAACCAAAAACGTAGAATTGTAGAGAATGACCATATCTTTAAGACTGCGGAATCTGAATTGGATCGTATCATTATTATAGCCAGCATCAAGAAAACAATTTCATTTTTTCTCGCCCTGTCTCTCTCTAACACACACGTAGCATAGGCGGCTTTGCTTAGAGTAAAACATTAGCGCCTAGATCTCAGAGACTACAAAAGCTAGAGCAACCAAATTTGGTATCCTAATATATCGGACCGAGACGAGTTTGTTTCAAAATTTCGCCACACCACCTTCCGCCCCCGCAAAGGACGAAAATCGGGGGATATTCAAAAATCTCAGAGACTATTAAGGCTAGAGTAACCAAATTTAGTATCCGCACTCCTGTTAGATCTTACTATAAAACGTGTATCTCAAAATTTCGCCCCACCCCCTTCCGCCCACACAAAGGCCGAAAATCTGTTGCATCCACAATATTGCACATTCGATAAAACTAAAAACGCAGAATCATAGATAATGACCATATCTATCAGATTGCTGAATCTGGATCAGATCAGATCATTTTTATAGCCAATAGGAACAAATCAATTTGCAGTGGCTACGCAGCGCCCGACGTCACGCTCAGACTGATTTTCTGTCTCTCTCGCACGCACTCTTTGTCGTGTCGTTTAATATTAGCGGCGTCTGCCGGAGGAGAGCCATACTGACTTAGTATCGGGTATAACCGTAGAGTTGCGGTGTCCGCAGCAACTCACAACGTTCCCCCTCGTTTTAAATATTTTTCCTGTGGCGCTTGCCAGAGAAGAGATCCGCTCCTCCAATGATTTATGCTTATGTATTTTGAGCGCCAATGAATTGGCGAAAAAAACAAAAGAGAGAGAATGCTACCATGGAGGGCATCGACTATGAGATACCCATTACTTCAGCGGCATATTTTTCAAAACACCAATGGGCACGTTGCTCGTTCCAACAGCTCCTCCTGCTGCGGAAACCGCAATTCTACATTTATACCCGATACTTAGTCAGTATGGCTCTTCTCCGGCAGACGCCGCTAATATTAAACGACACGACAAAGAGTGCGTGCGAGAGAGACAGAAAATCAGTCTGAGCGTGACGTCGCCGCTGCGTGGCCACTGCAAATTGATTTCTTGCTTTTGGCTACAAAAATGATCCGATCTCTTCCAGATTCAGCAATCTGATAGATATGGTCATTATCTATGATTCTGCGTTTTTAGTTTTATCGAATGTGCAATATTGTGGATGCAACAGATTTTTGTCCTTTGTGGGGGCGGAAGGGGGTGGGGCCGAAATTCTGAGATATACGTTTTATAGTGAGATGTAACAGAAGTGCGGATACCAAATTTGGTTACTCTAGCCTTAATAGTCTCTGAGATTTGTGGATGCCCCAGATTTTCGTCCTTTGCGGGGGCGGAAGGGGGTGTGGCGAAATTTGGACACGAAACGGTCAAGGTCCGATATCACAGGAGTGTGGATACCAAATTTGGTTGCTCTGGCTCTTATAGGTTCTGAGATCCTTGAACTCATATTTTGCAATTGGCAAAACCGACCATGAAACCTGTGTGTTAGAGAGAGACAGAGCGAGAAAGAATGAAATTGTTTTCTTTATTCTGGCTATAATAATTATACGATCTGGTTGAGATTTTACATTCTAGAACATATAGTCATCTTCTACGATTCTGCGTTTTTGGTTTTATCGTATCTTTAAAAATCTGGATGCCACAGATTTTCGTCCTTTGTGGGGGCGGAAGTGGGCAGGGCGAAGTTTTGAAATATTTTTGTAGCAGTGACATATCACAGAAGTCTGGATCCAAAACATCGTTGCTCTAGCTCTTATAGTCTTTGAGCACTAGGCGCTGAAGGGGACGGACAGACGGACGGACGGACGGACGGACGGACGGACGGACGGACGGACAGACGGACAGACAGACAGGGCTCAATCGACTCGGCTATTGATGCTGATCAGGAATATTTTTACTGTATGGGGTCGGAAACGATTCCTTCTGGACGTTACACACATCCACTTTTACCACAAATCTAATATACCCCAATACTCATTTTGAGTATCGGGTATAAAAAGAAAAGCAGAGGCCTGGCACGGTCCAGCGCGGGCCAGGCTCGGGAGTGATCTCCGAGGGCTGAACCAGAACGGTTGGGAAAAATAAACAGTGCCCCGACCCCGTGAGAAGTGAAAAAACGAGGGGGAACGTTGTGAGTTGCTGCGGAGACCGCAACTCTACAGTTATACCCGATACTAAGTCAGTATGGCTCTCCTCCGGCAGACGCCGCTAATATTAAACGACACGACAAAGAGTGCGTGCGAGAGAGACAGAAAATCAGTCTGAGCGTGACGTCGGGCGCTGCGTAGCCAGTGCAAATTGATTTGTTCCTTTTGGCTATCAAAATTATCTGATCTGATCCAGATTCAGCAACCTGATAGATATGGTCTTTATCTATGATTCTGCGTTTTTAGTTTTCTCGAATCTGCAACTTTGTGTGGGCGGAAGGGGTGGGGCGAAATTCTGAGATATACGTTTTATAGTGAGATCTAACAGAAGTGCGGATACCAAATTTGGTTACTCTAGCCTTAATAGTCTCTGAGATTTGTGGGTGCCTCAGATTTTCGTCCTTTGCGGGGGCGGAAGGGGGTGTGGCGAAATTTTGACACAAAATGGTCAAGGTCCGATATCACAGGAGTGTGGATACCAAATTTGGTTGCTCTGGCTCTTATGGGTTCTGAGATCCTTGAACTCATATTTTGCAATTGGCAAAACCGACCATGACCATCGTCGAAATTGTGGATGCCACAGATTTTCGCTCTTTGTGGGGGCGGAAGTAGGCGGGGCAAAGTTTTGAAATATTCTTGTAGCAGTGACATATCACAGAAGTCTGGATCCAAAACATCGTTGCTCTCGCTCTTATAGTCTTTGAGCACTAGGCGCTGAAGGGGACGGACAGACGGACAGACGGACGGACGGACAGACGGACGGACGGACAGACAGACATGGCTCAATCGACTCGGCTATTGATGCTGATCAAGAATATATATACTTTATGGGGTCGGAAACGATTCCTTCTGGACGTTACAACATCCACTTTTACCACAAATCTAATATACCCCAATACTCATTTTGAGTATCGGGTATAAAAATATAAGTCGTGACCACCGTGACAAGGACCGGCCGCCGGACCCAAGGAAGGGAAAACAAGGGTGAGCCACCTCACGTATGTGAGCTCTGGGGGGGATAGATCGGTGCAGTAGGCAGGGTGTAAGCTCAGGAGTAGAAGTTTCCCAAAATGTTAAATGCGTATCGATATCCACATGGTAGCTATTAAATTTTTGACGTTTATTCCCCCGTAGGAGACCCTCAGCCCCTCCCCCTCTCTTCCCTATTCCCTGGGGCCCGGCGAAGTGGATGTGAGTCGTGGATCATGCGGCATCCACCAAGCTGGGCTTCCCTTTCCCATACCTTTCTCCCCTGGGGACCCGGCGATGCTGGATGTGAGTCGTGGATTCACGCGGCATCTGCAAAGCTGGGTTCCCTCTCCTACACCCTCGCCCTGTGGACCCGGCGACGCGGATGTGAGTCGTGGATCATGCGGCATCTGCTAAGCTGGGCTCCCCTCTCCCCTACCCTTCCGACCCCTGACCCAAACCCCCTTCTCCCACCACGCATGACCCCCAACGCACGTCTCTGCAGCTCCCCAAGCACGGGTTCACCCACGCCTCGATCCACCCCACGGGTGCGCTTTCGCTGCGAACGGCTCTCCCCTTAGGTCCTCACACAACAAATTTTGCTGTGGGGAAGGACCGGGACAGACTGAGAAGCTGTACCTCGGCCTGAGAACTTCCTTACAGATGGCGCCCGAGCAGGGACACACGAGGGGAGAGTCCGTGAGCATAGGGGAGAAGTGAAAAGCAGTGAAAAGTGAAAAGGGAACTAAACAGCAGCAGAAAACTTCAAATCAGGGATTAGCAGCCCAAAATCAGAGCCCCGGCGAATAGCCAGCACCAATCTTTGATCCCTCGACTTGTGTACAGCTGAGGCTGGTTTACCTAAAACCCCCCCTAAGCAACAGCCGCCGGCACGTGTCCCAGACGCGCCGTCGAAAACCACGCGGAAAACCACGCAGCCAGCCACCTACGCAGTAGAAAGAGACGGGGAGAGACGTCGAAGACACCGCGTGCCGGGAGAAAATGGCCGCGGACGGCGACAAAGCGGCAGCAGCGACAGAGCAGCAAAGCAGCAGCGACGGAACAGCGGGACAGCGGCGGAGCGGAGAAGAGCAGCAAAGCAGCCGCGACAGAGCAGCGAGCCAGCGGCAGAGCGGAGAAGAGCAGCAAAGCAGCAGCGACAGAGCAGCGAGACAGCGGCTGAGCGGAGAAGTGCAGGAAAGCAGCGGCAGCGGCGCAGCGACAGAGCAGCGGCGTCCCAGCGACAGAGCAGCGAGGCAGCGGGACAGTGACAGAGAAGCCAAGCAGCGAAGCAGCGGTAGAACAACGGAGCAGCGAGGGATAGCCGGCGAACGCAGAGGGATGGCCACGGCCAATATAAGGCGGAGTAGGAACACGAGCCACTACCGAGCAGTCAGGGAGTTACCACCGAGCAGGCAGAGAGAGTTATTACCGAGCTTCCACAGGGAACCGTTCCCTGTACCGTGCCACGTATCCTTCGACAGGATCATCCAACCCAGGGCTGTGTATCCTAGTACAGGATCATCGATCGAGTACCGTGCCGCGTGTCCTTCGAACAGGACCCCCCACCTCAGTGCTGTGTATCCTAGTACAGGATCATCGATCTAGTACCGTGCCGTGTGTCCTTCGAACAGGACCCCCAACCTCAGTGCTGTGTATCCTAGTACAGGAGACCAGACCCAGTACCGTGCTGATAACGACTCACACCGGTGCCCCGATTAGTGGAACAGGATCAGGATGAACATCCGCTGGATAGCGTCCCGCAGGAAGGACGAGCTGCAGAGCCTGGCTAAGGAGTTTGGACTAGGAGAAACTGGGACTGTGGAGGATCTACGGAGCCGGATCACCGCATTCATCGCACGCCCTGGGCACCCCGAAGCCGTGCAGGCAAGGCTTGGTGAATTGGCTACGCACTTTGGGAACATACCGAGCCCCAGGGACCACCGGAGCCCAGCCACGTCCCCCGGACCAGGGAGCCGGACGAAGGTGGAAGACAGCAAGGAGGGACCAAACTGCGATTGATTATACCCGAGCTGCCCAGCACGAGCCAGGGATCCACCCACGGATACCGCGAGACAGCAACCGAGTCACTGGCCGCCCAGGACGAGCAACCACAACGAGCTGCCCAAGGACCACTCCAAGGAACCAGACCAGAGACGTCCAGCAAGAACCACGAGCCAGGATCCACTACCACTGGACCCCTGGCCACGCCTAACCACCAGACAACCACGGAAGGAGAACCGCCACGTTTTCCTCAGGGACATCGGGTCTCACGCCCCGGAGGGGGTGAGATCTCGTACTCGTTACTGGCGGACAAACTCCGGAAATGGGGATTTACTTTCGACGGCCACGCGGACCCACTAGCGTTCATCGAAAGGCTCGAGGAGCGAGTGGAATCATACGGCGGGAGCCCCGAGCAGTTGCCGCGAGCCATCTCCGGTCTCCTTACAGGCAAGGCCGAAGGATGGTTCCGAACTTTTCAGATGCAGGGACAGAATTGGACAGACTTCGGAAAGAATTTTTAGAATTCTTCCTGCCCCCCAGATACTTCCAGCGGCTGGAAGACACCATACGAAGTCGGGAGCAGAAGCCCAAGGAATCCTTCCGGGATTACCTTATCGAATTACGTCTGATGATGCAGCGAGCCCAGTACACTCGGGAACAGGAACTCGAGCGGATCTACGAAAATCTCCGCCCGGAGTATCAAATGTACACGCGCAGACAGGATTTCCGATCCCTCACAGAATTGACCCAGCTCGTCTCTGCCTACGAAACCGCGCGGGACCGAGAAGCACTCCGCAGCATCGGGACTGCACAGAACCATCGACGCCGTGCCGCCTTTACCGGCAATGGAACCAACCCCCAACGGGGCAACTCACACGAGACGCCCGAGAAAACTGAGATCGCCAACCGAGGAATCGGCCAGGAGGAAGAGCAAGCGATCGATGTACAACGAGCCAGCCGGAACTGCGGGGAAAACGGCCATTTCAGTGGTGCGTGCACAAACCGACAGAAGCTGTTCTGTTGGGAACGTGGCCACCGAGGGGTCTGGACCATCAACTGCTGCAGGAAACCCGCGTCGGGAAACGGATCGGGTCTCCGCCCAACTGGGACATGGACGGAGGCGCGCACCCAGGAACAGGAGAAACCCACCCATTAAGCATGACCGGAGGAAGGATCGCTGCCCTGGTGGACATCAATGGGAGAGCATTTGCTGCCACCCTCGCCACTGGAGCCACACGATCCTTCATCAGTGAGCGGCTGGCGAAGGAGATAGGGACGACCAAGAACAGGCGAGAGGTGAGGACCAGGATCCGCCTGGCAGATGGAACCAAGAAGGAGATCAACCAAGCGATAGCAGTCACAGTGCGCCTGGATCAACAAGAAACACAGGTATCTCTTCTTATACTCCCCACGGTATTAGACGACTTCATCTTGGGACTTGACTTCCTCTGTGGCATCCGCGCAAAAATCCAACCATCCAACCGCCGCGACAACGAGACCTTACCCGACAAGATCAAGCAACAACCCCAGGACTACGCCACCACAACAGGACACGAAGAAAGCTACGACGGAAAGAACTGCGACACCGATGGATCCAACCATGGCCAGTCCCCCGGCACGAATCCCGACACCAACAGGACAACGCAACACAACAAGGACTTTGGCAGAGACAGCTACGGCTCCACTGGATCAAGCCAGGGCCAGCTCGTCGAACCAGGAGTCACGAACAGGACACAGCAGGAAGCAAGGGACTTTGGCAGAGACAGCTACGGCTCCACTGGATCAATCCAGGGCCAGCTCGTCGAACCAGGAGTCACCAACAGGACACAGCAGGAAGCAAGGGACTTTGGCAGAGACAGCTACGGCTCCACTGGATCTATCCAGGGACAGCTCGTCGAACCAGGAGTCACCAACAGGACACCGCAGAGAGCAGAAGACTTCGGCAGAGATAGCTGCGGCTCCGCTGGATCAATCCAGGGCCAGCTCATCGAACCGGGAGTCACCACGTAGTCACCCAACACGACAGACATCACACAAGCCACGAACCCCGATACCACAGGACGAGATCACAGAAACCCCGACGACCGACTACCAACTGGAGCCATAAGCCGACGCCGAGATAGCTCGGGAACGCAACCCGTTTCGCCCAGCCGACTCGGATGACTACGAGAACGCGATCTTGGCCACCATTACCGCCCTGGAACTGGAGGACCTATCGCCGTGGCAGCAAGACCCCACGCCGTGGGCAGGCAAGTTTCTGGAAGAAGAATTGGCGAAATTCGACGGACTAACTGGAGTCTCCCCCATCGCCGAACACACGATAACAATGCGAGACAACAGGCCCGTGAAGCAGCGCTACTTCCCGAAGAACCCGGCCATGCAGAAGATCATCAACGCACAGGTGGACGAGCTGCTCCGGGACGGAACGATCGAACCATCCCGAAGTCCCCACAGTGCCCCAATCGTTTTGGTAGGAAAGAAGACCGGAGAAATGCGAATGTACGTGGATTATCGCCAGCTAAATGCCCGCTCGGTGCCTGACGCGTATCCGCTGCCACGGATTAACCACATTCTCGAAAGACTACGCCACGCTCGCTACATCTCCACGCTGGACCTCAAAAACGGATACTGGCAGATCCCGGTGGCCAAGAGCAGCAGAGAGGCAACAGCATTTACCGTCCCCGGCAGAGGACTCTTCCAGTGGAAGGTCATGCCTTTCGGCCTGCACTCAGCCCCAGCGACGTTCCAGCGAGCCTTGGACAGCGTCATCGGACCCACCATGGAGCCGTACGCATTCACGTATCTCGACGACATCATCGTCATCGGAGCCACACTAGAAGAACACATCGACCACCTTCGCGAGGTCCTCAGGAGGCTGCTAGAGGCGAACCTCCGACTAAACCGAAACAAGTGTAGTTTCTTCAGGAAGAGTTTAGTCTACCTCGGCCATGTCATCAGTGAACAAGGCATCCACACGGACCCAGACAAGGTCAGCGCAGTCCAGAAACTAGCACCGCCCACCACACTGAAAGAACTGCGACGCTGCATCGGGATGGCATCCTGGTACCGACGTTTCGTCCCCAACTTCGCCACGGTGGTCCAGCCCATGACCAACCTGCTGAAAAAGGATCAAAAGTGGGAGTGGACAGACGAACAACATCAGGCATTCGAGACTCTCAAGGAAAGACTCACGCAAGCACCAGTCCTGGCATGCCCCGACTTCGCCGAGCGATTCGTACTCCAAACGGACGCCAGTTCGTATGGCCTCGGAGCAGTGTTGACACAACAGATCGACGGAGCAGAAAGAGTCATAGCCTACGCAAGCCGTCGACTACTCAAGGCAGAGGAAAACTACTCGGCCACCGAGAAAGAGTGCCTTGCCATAGTCTGGGCAATCAGGAAGCTCCGATGCTTCCTGGAAGGATACCACTTCGATGTAACCAACAGGACGCATCGCCCGCTGGGCCTTGGAGCTCCAGCAATATCGGTTTGACATTCACTACCGTCGAGGAAGCCAGAACGTTGTGGCTGACGCCCTCTCGCGACAGCCAGTAGAAACCCTGCAGCGAGTGGACGGGGACCGGGACCCCTGCCCCTGCCCCTGGCTGCAGAAACTCCGCAAGCGGATCCAGGAACAGCCGGAAGGGCATCCGGAGTTCATCATCGAGAGCGACCAAATATACAAACGAGCCAGCAGCAGAACCAGCGAAGAAGACCCTATCAAATGGAAACTATGTGTCCACGACCATCCGACAGAAGGACACCTTTGGATCAGGAAGACAGCGGCACGAATAGCCCAGAGGTACTACTGGCCCGGACTGCACCGAGATATCGCCCGATATATCCGGCAGTGCGCCAAGTGCTAGCAGTACAAGGTAAGCCAAACCAAACCAGGAGGGAAAATGCACACTCGCCAAGCCCAGTACATCGATGGAGACCAGCGGAAATGGGACGAGCTGCTGCCCGAACTCAGCCTAGCCATCAACAGCAGCACATCGGACACCACAGGCTTCAGCCCAGCATTCATCGTACTCGGCCGGGAACCTCGGTTGCCTGGAGCCTTGTACGAAGAGGCGACCCCAGGACTAGGCGAAGTGACAGAGATCCCAACCGACAAGGCCAAGCGACTCAAGGAAATCTTCGCCATCGTACAGGAAAATACCCAGCAGGCATCACAGACGCAGAGCAGGAACTACAACCTACGTCGACGCGAATGGAGACCCACGATCGGGACGCTCGTGATGCTACGCCAACATCACCTATCCAAAGCGGCGGACAACTTCGCTGCCAAACTGGCTCCCAAATATGAGGAGCCTTACAAAGTAGTAAAATTTATTTCCCCCACCATAGCACGACTCCAGAAGCACCCGGGAAGACAACGACGAACGGCCGGACTAGCCGACCTCAAAGCCTACCACGACCACGAGCACACCCTCACCAGCGACGACAACGAGCACCCCCTCACCAGCGAAGACGAAGAAGACAACGAAGACAACGATGATGGCGACCCCAGCACCAGGAAAACCGCGAGTTCATGAGGGCCACTTATGGTATTGCGCTGCCATAATGTCCTCGCCCCACAAGGGGCAACCGCGTACACACGCAGTAAGATATCTTAACTACCCTTAAGGGATTAGAGTAAGAAATAGCCAGAAACTAGAAAACGCACCGATCAGGGAAACCCGGACCCGACGGGCTGCACGGCCCGAGAGGCCGAACCAGGAAACCCGAGTCACCCAAAGGAGGACAGCGACCTGTCATTGGGCTTGGAAGAGGCAGAGGCGGGCGTACTGCCTGCTGGAAGGCGCCAGCGCTCAGGCAAACGCGGCGCGGCACGGGCGCAGCCGGATGCGCAGCCTAGAATACCACGACGGCCAACGCTTCCGCGTGTCCATCAGCGGAAATTTGGTGCGCATTTCACCGCGCCCCACCCCTAAGAAGGAAGGGAGTGTGAAGGCATAAGCCTCCACAAAAGAGAACCAACACGAAAGAGAGACGCATACTACGCCGCAAAGAGAGCCAGCAGGGAAGAGAGCGAAGCGGCAGAGAAGCCGTCGATCGGTCTTACGCCCACGCAGCCGAGGGAGAGAGCCGACGGCGAACCATGCAAACACCCCCGAGCCGAGGCCGGCAGCCGAAAGCTGCGCAGCAGCGAAGCGGCAGAGAAGCTGCAAAAAAAACGAGGGGGAACGTTGTGAGTTGCTGCGGACACCGCAACTCTACGGTTATACCCGATACTAAGTCAGTATGGCTCTCCTCCGGCAGACGCCGCTAATATTAAACGACACGACAAAGAGTGCGTGCGAGAGAGACAGAAAATCAGTCTGAGCGTGACGTCGGGCGCTGCGTAGCCACTGCAAATTGATTTGTTCCTATTGGCTATAAAAATGATCTGATCTGATCCAGATTCAGCAATCTGATAGATATGGTCATTATCTATGATTCTGCGTTTTTAGTTTTCTCGAATGTGCAATATTGTGGATGCAACAGATTTTCGTCCTTTGTGTGGGCGGAAGGGGGTGGGGCGAAATTTTGAGAAACACGTTTTATAGTAAGATCTAACAGGAGTCCGGATAGCAAATTTGGTTACTCTAGCATTAATAGTCTCTGAGATTTTTGAATATCTCCAGGTTTTCGTCCTTTGCGGGGCGGAAGGGGGTGTGGCGAAATTTTGAAACAAACTCGTCTCGGTCCGATATATTAGGAGTGTGGATACCAAATTTGGTTGCTCTAGCTTTTGTAGTCTCTGAGATTTAGCCGCTAATGTTTTACTCTAAGCAAAGCCGCCTATGCAACGTGTGTGTTAGAGAGAGACAGGGCGAGAAAAAATGAAATTTTCTTGATGCTGGCTATAATAATAATACGATGCAATTCAGATTCCGCAGTCTTAAAGATATGGTCATTCTCTACAATTCTACGTTTTTGGTTTTCTCATATCTTTAAAATTGTGGATGCCACAGATTTTCGTCCTTTGTGGGGGCGGAAGTGGGCGGGGCGAAGTTTTGAAATATTTTTGTAGCAGTGACATATCACAGAAGTCTGAATCCAAAACATCGTTGCTCTAGCTCTTATAGTCTTTGAGCACTAGGCGCTGAAGGGGACGGACAGACGGACAGACGGATGGACGGACAGACAGACAGGGCTCAATCGACTTGGCTATTGATGCTGATCAAGAATATATATACTTTATGGGGTCGGAAACGATTCCTTCTGGACGTTACACACATCCACTTTTACCACAAATCTAATATACCCCAATACTCATTTTGAGTATCGGGTATAAAAATATAAGTCGTGACCACCGTGACGAGGACCGGCCGCCGGACCCAAGGAAGGGAAAACAAGGGTGAGCCACCTCACGTATGTGAGCTCTGGGGGGGATAGATCGGTGCAGTAGACAGGGTGTAAGCTCAGGAGTAGAAGTTTCCCAAAATGTTAAATGCGTATCGATATTCATGGTAGCTATTAAATTTTTGTCGTTTATTCCCCCACAATAAAGACACCCACCTCAACCCACCGGTTTCAGAACTTTCGCCCGTAGGAGTCCCTCAGCCCCTCCCCCTCTCTTCCCTATTCCCTGGGGCCCGGCGAAGTGGATGTGAGTCGTGGATCATGCGGCATCCACCAAGCTTGGCTTCCCTTTCCCATACCTTTCTCCCCTGGGGACCCGTCGATGGATGTGAGTCGTGGATTCACGCGGCATCCGCAAAGCTGGGTTCCTTCTCCTACACCCTCGCCCTGGGGACCCGGCGACGCAGATGTGAGTCGTCGATCATGGCATGGCCTGGGGGCCGGCCTGGTTGGGAATGACAAACTAATTGATAGAGAGTGAGATGCTCGGCTGGAAAACTCCCAAATTTAATTTTCACACATTAAAATTAGTTTGAAAACTGGCCCCAGTCCCTCAGACCCCAGCCCCCCTTTTGGATAGAGACCTGTAAATGAGGCAATAGACACTGAGTAATGACAATTTCAGGCCCTGGCGACAGTTTGACAGCTCTTGGGGATGTGGATCTGGGTCTCGGTCTTGGTCTTGGTATTGGGGAAAAGGGCGGCGTACCAACATTTTTCTTGTGCCGCTTGCTTGGAGTACCACAAACATTTTGCGCCTGACTTAAGACTGCAACGGATGTGGTTGCATGTTGCATGTGTGGTAACGAAAGCAAAATTAGGCTGCACTTTGGGGTGCGCAGAGAGAGGGAGAGAGAGAGAGAGAGCCAGCACCGACCCGCGTGTAAGTATGATGTATGTGGGCATGTCTGGCTTTCGAGTGCATCGATCAAAATAAATGAGTTTGTCAGCCAGCAGCGACATGATTTGATAATTGGTTTTAAACGAAATTCGAAAGCTCCAAAGCTGCAGAGCAGAGCAGGAAATGGAAATGGAAATGGAATTGGAAATGGTTTTCTGGTTTTGACATTCAAACGATAAGTCAATGCAGATTTGCATGTCCTAATAAAGCATAATTAATACATTTGTGGAAAAATGGCAATCAAGGACAGAGAGGGAATTAATGCACCAGGAATCTATATACACCCATATATCTATCTTTCCCTTGCGTTGGTCTGTTTCCTTATACTGCCTAATGAATGATGCAATCAAGGGTTGATTGGAATTCCGCATAGGCTTTCCATCCATTCCGTATCTGAGGATATTCGGTGTTTGGTCTGTGGGTAATGGACTCATTAACGCAGCTGGCAGCTCCAAGGGGATTCGCTCGAATGCAATCTGGCTGCAGGCATCTGTTGCACATAGCACATTGCACATTGCATCTCATCTCGTCGTGTTATTGGCGGCGAAGCGTGCAGGGTGCACTTGTCGTTGCACATAAATTAAAGTTTCGCCCTTCTTCTGCCTGCGCTCCAAAAACACCACACCCCCTTTTGCATCCCTCTGTGCGAAATATTTGTCGCATGCCAAAAAATTTTACAAGCGACATCATTTTCCACATGTTGGAGCATCGCATGGGGGGTGTGCTGTCGTGATTTCATTTCACTCGGCAAAAAGTGACAGCTGCTGCTGTAAGAGCAGTAAAAACTGCGAAAAGGATATTGGAGAGGGTGGCAGGAATGGTCAAGTTCAAGTCCTTAGACACTTAGGACAGAAAGCTGAAGGCTGACGCTGTCTAAGCAGCTCCAGTGGAGCGTGACCAGACAGCAGTACCGGAAAGTGTTAAAGAAATGGAATTTGGGGGCAAAGCTTCGAGCAGAGCTGTAAAACAATTTTATTAATTAATGCAGTCTAATCCAAATCTATTTCGATGTAAATAGAAACGATTCCGACCCATTTTCTAGCCCCATTGTCCATCCCAAGCGTGAGCATGTAGTTTCCCTTCGGCAGTGGAACCCTCTTCAACATCTCGTCATTCAGAGTGCAGTTCCTTACAAAAACATCGTCCTGTAGGCGCGGGAATGGATTAGGTAGGGTGTGGCAATCGCTCCGATTGCCGTGGACACAAAACACTACAAATTTGTATAGATTTTGGGCTGGTTTCCCATTTGTGCGGCAATTATTTATGTATTTTGTGATTATCCAACCGAAACGTATAATACAAGCGTCGACATCTATTACCCGCATTACCCGAACTGTATTACTTATACACTCCTTCTCATCAGCTGCCATCGTTATGGCTTCTTCTGGATGCTGCTTGACAGCTCTCTTTTGGTATCTTTGCGCAACAAAATTAATTAAGAAGCCCCTGCACTTGTTAGGCAATAAATCCTTCCTGCCTGTCACGGCAGCACACGAAACTCCTCGGAGGCAGGAGCCTAAAAGGTACGCGATGAGTGGAAGAGAAGCTGTGGAGTGGTGTCCCTGTCCCTCCCACGCGTAGACGTCTCAGTGGAGCTCAAATCAGCAAGCGACTAATTTCGTTAGTGGATATTTACTGGAGAGTCGACAGTAGACTGACGCCCCAAAATAGATGTTGATTTTTCCAGCACATTTTTAATTAGGACTTGCATTTGTCTGTTTGCCTTTTGCATATTTCAACATAATTGAAAAGACAAACCAGAGAGGCGAAAGAGAACATGGAAATGTAAAAGGACTTGTTGACCAACTCAATTAAGAGGCATCAAAACGTGTACATGCGTTTGTATCCCAAAAATGATTTACAATTTGTGTGTGCGAAAGTGCATTAAAGTAACCCAAAGATAAACACAATGTATCCTTAATGACCATATTCCCTATATGTAAGAGGTATTCCGAACCGTGTGCGTGTGCCTATCTATATGTACATATGTACGAGCATGGCTCATCAATCATCCGCCCCGCTCTGTGCTCTGTGCTGGGCTGTGTGAAACTTTTAGCGAAAACGTTTAAACGTGACTTCCGACTCTCGGGGGAGTTGTACCTGAAACCTGACACTGAGCACTATTCGTGTGTTGTTACCTTCCCCTCTCCCCCCTTAAGTGAAATATTTATTACAGCGATATGTCTCTATCTAAGTCCACACGGAGGCGGAGGGGGCAGTGCAGGCATCTTGCGGTGGACAAGGTGTGAACTCTTTTAGCATTTGCCATATCTGCTGAGCTCTGCCCATTTAGGGGCCCGAAATTGTGGCTCAACGCAACATAAATCAATTATTTTTGAGTGCCGGGATGCCGCTCCGCTTAACGGGCTGCATTCAAATTCGATTCTCGGCCACAAGTCCAGTCCCACTCACCCACTCTCCCACATCGATTTCGTTCACATGGCTGCCTGCACTCGTAAGTTACATGAACTGAACCCTTTCCACGGTTTGGCTATTCGAACTGACCTTTGGCTGAACTTTTTGCATGCTGTAAGCCTTCTGGAGACAAACACGTTTTCGAAAACTCTAAAGTAAGCGTAATTTGCCCAAAATAGCAATAGCATTAGACAGCTATACGAAATTAAATATAGTATAGTATAGTATAGTGTTATTTATTTGAATTATTTAATTATTTCCAAATTTAAATATATTAAGTTATTTTTTGTATAAAGTGGCGCCGCCACATCGGAGGAAGGTAAAACTAAAAATGCCACAGGTGTCACTGCTGTGAGATGTATCAAGTAGAATGTAGCCGTAGACTGTACGTAAATACATACTACAATTACATTACATGTAACATCGATATATCGATGGATCGACCATCGATGGTCGCTCTGGCTCATGATTTCGCGGCGGTAGCTGAACGCCTGTTGAAAGTTACTTGAAAACCTATTCCTTGTGACATAAATACTAATTTTGGAATGGATCCAAATCCAAGATTCCCATAAAAAGACTACGAATCTTGCTACTGTGCGTATATTTCTATCTATTTGGTTACATCCTTGAAGATATCCTCATACCCAGGGAAATTATTCTGGCAGCTTGGAGAATAATAATAGTAAATAATAATAATAGGATATAAATAATATTTTTTTGTAACTCAGTAGATTACTGGGAGGATTTATATTTAGGTGCTCTCACTTTTCTTGTGATTTCCTTTCATTGTTCGTGATACTCGATGTTTATGTATGTACATATATACATACATATGTACACATGTACGTATGATCAATTTATGAAAATGAGTACTGAAGATTTCCTAAAATTCTGATTCTGATACATCCAGGTTCACTGACCTGAAATGTATGTACATACTTCTGTATAGAAAGATTATACAGGTATCGTATGCAAAATAATTTTAAATTAAATAATGTGTAATAAAATGAGAGGCGTCTTACGGTCTAAGGTTTTGTATTGATATGCCATACCGCATTTTAAAATAATGAATGATAATTGTTGCTGCAAGAAAAGTGCCGAGAGAGTACAGTGGGCAGTGTTTGACGTTGCATTGGCAAATCCTTATCAGTCAGTGTATGCCTTTTGGGCGCCCTAGCAACGCGCTCCATAGAAACGACACACAGCCAACAGCAACGCCACACAAAGGACCAGGAGCCGCCTGCCACCTACTGGTGGCTAGAAAATTGCTTCGCTCAGTTTGTTGTTCACACTACGCGGGCGAAGTTGTACGGAAAATGGCTCAAACGGCACGCATATCCACCGCCCACGCGTACGGAACGCGGCCGTCGCACGACTACCATGCCACCGCCATATCGCTGAAACATCGCTCCAAGTCGGCTAATCCTCCGCAATTACGTCCACTTAGTGGCATTCACGGGGCGACGGTACGGCCCCGTTATGTGCCGCCCTTTTCCATACAGTCGCAGCAGAAAAATACCGTTGTCATCAATGGGCCAATACACGAAACCACAGCGACAACGGCAAGTGCGAGGGGGCGGGCTCCAAATCCGAAATGTGCGTAGTGTAGTCCCGTCGTCTAGAGTCTAGACTCGACACCATCCATTTACTTACATTTTGTTTGTTTCCCTAATGACACCTGATTGTCGTGTAGGCCTAAAAAAGCAGCAAAAACCCATTTCCACGCTCAACCTAGGAATGGGCGGCTTCAATGCTGGCCCCCCAGGTACCGACTCTGGGCGTGGCACTCTGTTTCGAATGTACTTCGATCGCTGTGACTTGCCCATCAAAATGGAGTACCTCTGCGGTGGCGATAAGATTGGATGGACGGTAAGTGTTACGGGTCACTGAAGCTGGGATACACGGGGGTACTAGACCCAGATCTCAGTGACCTAGCCGATATTTTAGTTTCGCCTTAATTCCGTACACCTGCGCTTCCAATTATTTCAAGTGTAAGCTAAAGCTGCAGCTAAGAACACCAGCGTGCAAATAATATGCCATTGTCTATTTCCGGAGTCAGTAGAACAGTCGCACAGCTGACGGACCGGTAAGGAGAAGGAGAAGCAGAAGGAGGCGAACGATTCCGGACGGATTCAGATTGCTGACATTCAAAACGTCGCGCCGTCCATGTGTCAATCAGTCAGACCGGCACAAAATGCTAGAATATAATAGGTGTTGGTGTAGGTGAGGTGTAGGTGCAGGTGTATTGTGGGCGGAGGATCCACATTTGATGTGTGTGTGTGTGACGTGACCCGTTCTTGTTGTTTCAATGTCACAGGCCTTTGGGTGTCTTTTGGTTAGAGATATAACATGGATTCGCTTTTAAGTGGTGCGTTTGTTTATCCAGGCCAAACTGCCTCCGTGACGGCTCCTGTGCACATGAGTGATGTGTGACTGACATTACTACATACGAGTATATATCATTTGCGTCATTTGGGTTGAAGGTCAGGCCCATAAGAGTTCACGCAGTTCTGATAGAAATTGACAGCTAAAAAGATAAATGTGCAGTCCGATGGGTAGCGATACTGGTACCGATCGTCGCTGCTCTGATCAGTAGAATAACATGAGGTCCCGAGTCCCTACACGTTGATCAAACAAAATTATACTATACGTTAAGGTAAGACAGGGTGTACATTTTGCTATTTATTATAAAAAATTTCCATTAGCAAAGTAAACAAAGATACGGCATCTTAATAGAAATCAGAACTGAAACGTTATAGAACGTAACAAGCCTAGCGTGCACATTTTCACTTTCCGGGGAATTGTCGAACTTCGAACTTCGGCGTGAAGCCTTTTCCACATTCAGACTCTGAATCAATTCAAATCGAAATACTGTTCTGGTGTTTACCCCCTAGTTGGACATCGACAAGCTGGACTACATTCTCTATCTACCGCTCTCTTTCGATGGCCTGGCCGAGACGAAGCATCCGTACAAGACCTATGCCCGCCAGGGAGTGACGGATTTGCTGCGTGCGGGCGGAGAGAAAATACACACCGTAATACCGCAATTAATATTGCCTCTGAAGAGTGAGTACCTGGGGGCGAGGCGAGGGGTGAGGGCAAACTAGATTTGCCTGGCACGTAAATGCCTCGAACTTTTTTCGTTTAATTTGCACCTTAGTCGTTCACCGAACCTTCGCCTGGCTTCGTTCCATCCCGCCGCCATTTCAGACGCAGTGAGCACACGGAATTTGGAGGTAATGTGTACGACACTGAAGATAATACAACAACTGGTGAGGTCCTCGGACCAAGTGGGTCCGGCCCTGGTGCCCTTCTACAGACAATTGCTGCCAATGTTTAACGCATTCAAAGTGAAAAACTGTAAGTGCCCCTGACAGGATATCCATTTACCGAAATACCGAATTTCCCCTGCAGTAAACAGTAGCGACGAGATCGACTATGCCCAGAAGAACAACCTCAACCTTGCCGATCTGATTGATGAGACGCTCCAGGTGCTGGAGCTCCATGGCGGCGAGGATGCCTTCATCAATATCAAGTTCATGGTGCCGACTTACGAGTCGTGCTATTTAAATTGAGTGTGTACCGCCCTTATGCCTTGCTCTTCTTGCATCATAAGTATTTATTGTAATTTATATATTACAGCATCAAAGTAGATGTGATTAATTAAATTCAATTTTGTTACCAAGGATTACCTGTTTTTGGGGTTAATTTTTCATGCGCACGATAAGGGGGATATATAAGTAGTGTGTATATATATGTAGTTGAGTTCATATATATGTATATAGTTAAATATCCGCAACTCGAAATTTAGTTTTTAAAAAAGATTTTATTTTTAGTACTTAATTTCTTTATGTCACAAGATTGGTTGAATTCCCCGACTTAACTTTACGTCTGCTTGTCTCAAACGGAACTCATCTCTCTGCTGCTGTCTAGTTTCCATGAGCCCTTCTCTTGGAACTCCCGACCCTGGCTTCGGGCGTTGCTTTCCTCGGCTGCATCTTCGTGTCGGTGGCGTACGTGCCTGGATCGATATTTGGGGATGCGTCGGCTTTGATGAAAGGCATCCACTGCTGGCGATCGGTGTTGCATTACATGACGGAGCTAGGAATGTGATACTCCTTGGTTTTATGTCTAGCTTTGATTGGTCCTCATGAGTGGCGTGATTCTAAAGAATCGATTTCTCGAGAGTGGCGTGATTCTAATGTTGATGAAACAATGTGGTCCATTGTTTATATTATGGGGGGCCCTAGCTTGGAGTATGGGAAGAAACAGTTATTGATTCTTGAGTGGGGTCCTGTTACTTGTGTGGATGGGGTGGATGAAATGTACATAAACATAATGTGTATGGGATGTGGGGAATTATGGATATGTCACTCCCCCAACGTTTGTTATTAGCCTGTCCCTCGGCGATTACCCTCGGGTATAGTGACGGGGTGTCAAGTGCGGTGGCTGAGGTTGGTTCCTTTTCTGCTTCTATTATAGGGTTAATACATTTAACCGTGACTCTTTTAGAAGTTTTCTTAAATTTAACGGCTACATAACTTAGTAGTACTAATATAATTATGACAAATGAAATTAGTAGACTTATTTGTAATAGGTTACTATATTTGGTGTATTGCATAATTATTTCATTAGTTTGGACATACGACAGTGGTTTTATTTTAGTTATGTTGTTGTTGACATAAACATTCTGGGCAAAATCTAACATTGTGTTTGATATTGTAAATTCATTTAATTGGATTGAACAGTTGTAGATTTTTATAATGGTATTTCCTTCCGGTTCTTGGTTTACACAATTCTGGTTTAGCGTTGTTTTTGGAAGATTCCATGTGATTAGTATATTGGGTTCAATAAAGTTTATTTCAAAGTTTTGAAAAGTTTTGGAATATGGACATTTAGTGGGAATTTGCATTAAAATTCCTTTTATACAATTGTCATTGGTTTTCAATCTAGTTTCTTTAACAAATACTTCTTCATTTTTTATGTAGTACTTGTCGTATGTCATATCTGTTAACATGTTATTTAATTCGTCTGGATACGGAACGATTTTATAGATTGGTATTTTTGTAATGTCTTTGGGAATGTTGGAAATTATTAGAATTTCGTTGGTATCGGATTTTAGCCATGTGGAGGTTCTTATATTTAGTATTTTCTCAGAATTTATTTGTTCCAGGTAGTCTTGCTTTAATAATTTTGGATTAAATATACCGAGCCTAGTTAATTGTATACCTAGTTCTATATCTTCGATATATTCTGTGAAATGTTGTAGATTGAATATCAAAATTTCTATCTGTTGATTCCTGTCTTTTTCTTCATTTAGTTTGTTTATAACGTTTATTCCGCTATTAACTGCATCTATTACCACATTTAGTTCGTTCATTTGAATGCTATGGCTGGCTAAATTTTCTATTTTTTGTTCCAAATCGACTTTATCTTCCTGATCTAGTGTTCCAAAGAGATATTTGTAGGATGTTCCTACTATATTGATTAGGCCTCTTTTATTTCTTTTGGTTATTTTTAGCCCGTTCATTTCTCTTTGCAATTTGTCTACTAGATATTTTATTTGGATTATGTCCTGGAATTTAGTGGCTTGCATTAATAAATTTTGGTAAAATTCAATCAAAGACTATACAATACCAAGATGTCGCATGAGCGACCAAAAAGCTGTTCTATGGCGGGTCCTAACATTAGGACCCAAAAGGCACGAGGGAGCGCGCGCGGGTTCAATTCCCTTTTCGCCTGTACTTCGTCTCTACCGCGACCCCGCTGCCCATCGGTTTCGTCTGTTCGGCAACAGCACTGTCGAAGCGGTGGTCGCGAATCGCCGATGTCTTTGGAGCGGCACAGTGGGACCTTTGGCCGTCTCAGCTTGCTAAATTAGTTAGTTAGTCAATAAATATTTGCACACTGAAAAAATGTTAAACTTTGAGTGCTTATATCTCCTAAACTAAAACTATCTTGAAAATTCGATTGGAAAATTCTCTATTAGATGCGTACATTAAATTTATCTGAAGCACTCATACAATTTTTTGACTATCTCGGCTGAGTCCCCACTGTGCCGCGCCAAAGACATCAGCGACCACGCTGCCCTACGGTTTCGGCACGCAGCCACTGACATGCTTTCAGTGCGCTTGTGTGTGAAGCTAAAAGCCGTATATGCTGCGGGCGAAACCGGCTTATGGCCGTGCCGACCTAGGACATACACACATATACACAACTACAAGCATATTTCTGGGTTGGCTCGAGCTCGTGCTGACCGAAGCCGAGTAGCACTTCGGAGGCGAAGGTAGCGTAAAAGAGAATTGAAGTACTAGCCCCGCGCGCCCGTACAATGAAGCGTCAAACGAAAATTGAAAAAGCATTTGTTCCTCATGCGACATCTTGGTATTGTATAATCTTTGATTCAATTCAATATTAGCACAATTTGTCTTAGACCACAGGGCATTTAATGCCAAAACTGTTTGATTGGTTTTTGTCGATGATGAACGAAAATTTGCATTAGCTCCCGACGAAAGCACACGGCACAAGGTTCAGAACTGAACTGAGTTTGCCGCTTCGAATCCATTGCAATTTATAGACCGCGTGTTCAGAGCTTCTGAATCTGAATCGGAATCTTCTATGGCGATAAGCGAAATGTGGACCTGTTAGAGAGACGGGAGATCAGGTGGCCCTGATACGAGGGCTGCTATTTATATTTCGGGAATGGGCAATACTAAAGCCAATACGTAAAATCTGGCAACGCCATAATAAACTTTGTCATTTTTATACCCGATACTCAAAATGAGTATTGGGGTATATTAGATTTGTGGTAAAAGTGGATGTGTGTAACGTCCAGAAGGAATCGTTTCCGACCCCATAAAGTTTATATATTCTTGATCAGCATCAATAGCCGAGTCGATTGGGCCCTGTCTGTCTGTCTGTCTGTCCGTCTGTCCGTCTGTCCGCCTGTCCGTCCGTCCGTCTGTCCGTCCCCTTCAGCGCCTAGTGCTCAAAGACTATAAGAGCTAGAGCAACGATGTTTTGGATCCAGACTTCTGTGATATGTCACTGCTACAAAAATATTTCAAAACTTCGCCCCGCCCACTTCCGCCCCCACAAAGGACGAAAATCTGTGGCATCCACAATTTTAAAGATATGAGAAAACCAAAAACGTAGAATTGTAGAAAACGTTTGTTATTAGCCTGTCCCTCGGCGATTACCCTCGGGTATAGTGACGGGGTGTCAAGTGCGGTGGCTGAGGTTGGTTCCTTTTCTGCTTCTATTATAGGGTTAATACATTTAACCGTGACTCTTTTAGAAGTTTTCTTAAATTTAACGGCTACATAACTTAGTAGTACTAATATAATTATGACAAATGAAATTAGTAGACTTATTTGTAATAGGTTACTATATTTGGTGTATTGCATAATTATTTCATTAGTTTGGACATACGACGGTGGTTTTATTTTAGTTATGTTGTTGTTGACATAAACATTCTGGGCAAAATCTAACATTGTGTTTGATATTGTAAATTCATTTAATTGGATTGAACAGTTGTAGATTTTTATAATGGTATTTCCTTCCGGTTCTTGGTTTACACAATTCTGGTTTAGCGTTGTTTTTGGAAGATTCCATGTGATTAGTATATTGGGTTCAATAAAGTTTATTTCAAAGTTTTGAAAAGTTTTGGAATATGGACATTTAGTGGGAATTTGCATTAAAATTCCTTTTATACAATTGTCATTGGTTTTCAATCTAGTTTCTTTAACAAATACTTCTTCATTTTTTATGTAGTACTTGTCGTATGTCATATCTGTTAACATGTTATTTAATTCGTCTGGATACGGAACGATTTTATAGATTGGTATTTTTGTAATGTCTTTGGGAATGTTGGAAATTATTAGAATTTCGTTGGTATCGGATTTTAGCCATGTGGAGGTTCTTATATTTAGTATTTTCTCAGAATTTATTTGTTCCAGGTAGTCTTGCTTTAATAATTTTGGATTAAATATACCGAGCCTAGTTAATTGTATACCTAGTTCTATATCTTCGATATATTCTGTGAAATGTTGTAGATTGAATATCAAAATTTCTATCTGTTGATTCCTGTCTTTTTCTTCATTTAGTTTGTTTATAACGTTTATTCCGCTATTAACTGCATCTATTACCACATTTAGTTCGTTCATTTGAATGCTATGGCTGGCTAAATTTTCTATTTTTTGTTCCAAATCGACTTTATCTTCCTGATCTAGTGTTCCAAAGAGATATTTGTAGGATGTTCCTACTATATTGATTAGGCCTCTTTTATTTCTTTTGGTTATTTTTAGCCCGTTCATTTCTCTTTGCAATTTGTCTACTAGATATTTTATTTGGATTATGTCCTGGAATTTAGTGGCTTGCATTAATAAATTTTGGTAAAATTCAATCAAAGACTATACAATACCAAGATGTCGCATGAGCGACCAAAAAGCTGTTCTATGGCGGGTCCTAACATTAGGACCCAAAAGGCACGAGGGAGCGCGCGCGGGTTCAATTCCCTTTTCGCCTGTACTTCGTCTCTACCGCGACCCCGCTGCCCATCGGTTTCGTCTGTTCGGCAACAGCACTGTCGAAGCGGTGGTCGCGAATCGCCGATGTCTTTGGAGCGGCACAGTGGGACCTTTGGCCGTCTCAGCTTGCTAAATTAGTTAGTTAGTCAATAAATATTTGCACACTGAAAAAATGTTAAACTTTGAGTGCTTATATCTCCTAAACTAAAACTATCTTGAAAATTCGATTGGAAAATTCTCTATTAGATGCGTACATTAAATTTATCTGAAGCACTCATACAATTTTTTGACTATCTCGGCTGAGTCCCCACTGTGCCGCGCCAAAGACATCAGCGACCACGCTGCCCTACGGTTTCGGCACGCAGCCACTGACATGCTTTCAGTGCGCTTGTGTGTGAAGCTAAAAGCCGTATATGCTGCGGGCGAAACCGGCTTATGGCCGTGCCGACCTAGGACATACACACATATACACAACTACAAGCATATTTCTGGGTTGGCTCGAGCTCGTGCTGACCGAAGCCGAGTAGCACTTCGGAGGCGAAGGTAGCGTAAAAGAGAATTGAAGTACTAGCCCCGCGCGCCCGTACAATGAAGCGTCAAACGAAAATTGAAAAAGCATTTGTTCCTCATGCGACATCTTGGTATTGTATAATCTTTGATTCAATTCAATATTAGCACAATTTGTCTTAGACCACAGGGCATTTAATGCCAAAACTGTTTGATTGGTTTTTGTCGATGATGAACGAAAATTTGCATTAGCTCCCGACGAAAGCACACGGCACAAGGTTCAGAACTGAACTGAGTTTGCCGCTTCGAATCCATTGCAATTTATAGACCGCGTGTTCAGAGCTTCTGAATCTGAATCGGAATCTTCTATGGCGATAAGCGAAATGTGGACCTGTTAGAGAGACGGGAGATCAGGTTGCCCTGATACGAGGGCTGCTATTTATATTTCGGGAATGGGCAATACTAAAGCCAATACGTAAAATCTGGCAACGCCATAATAAACTTTGTCATTTTTATACCCGATACTCAAAATGAGTATTGGGGTATATTAGATTTGTGGTAAAAGTGGATGTGTGTAACGTCCAGAAGGAATCGTTTCCGACCCCATAAAGTATATATATTCTTGATCAGCATCAATAGCCGAGTCGATTGGGCCCTGTCTGTCTGTCTGTCTGTCCGTCTGTCCGTCTGTCCGCCTGTCCGTCCGTCCGTCTGTCCGTCCCCTTCAGCGCCTAGTGCTCAAAGACTATAAGAGCTAGAGCAACGATGTTTTGGATCCAGACTTCTGTGATATGTCACTGCTACAAAAATATTTCAAAACTTCGCCCCGCCCACTTCCGCCCCCACAAAGGACGAAAATCTGTGGCATCCACAATTTTAAAGATATGAGAAAACCAAAAACGTAGAATTGTAGAGAATGACCATATCTTTAAGACTGCGGAATCTGAATTGGATCGTATTATTATTATAGCCAGCATCAAGAAAACAATTTCATTTTTTCTCGCCCTGTCACTCTCTAACATACACGTAGCATAGGCGGCTTTGCTTAGAGTAAAACATTAGCGCCTAGATCTCAGAGACTATAAAAGCTAGAGCAACCAAATTTGGTATCCACACTCCTAATATATCGGACCGAGACGAGTTTGTTTCAAAATTTCGCCACACCCCTTTCCGCCCCCGCAAAGGACGAAAACCTGGGGATATTCAAAAATCTCAGAGACTATTAAGGCTAGAGTAACCAAATTTGGTATCCGCACTCCTGTTAGATCTTACTATAAAACGTGTATCTCAAAATTTCGCCCACCCCCTTCCGCCCACACAAAGGACGAAAATCTGTTGCATCCACAATATTGCACATTCGATAAAACTAAAAACGCAGAATCATAGATAATGACCATATCTATCCGGTTGCTGAATCTGGATCAGATCGGATCATTTTTGTAGCCAAAAGCAAGAAATCAATTTGCAGTGGCTACGCAGCGCCCGACGTCACGCTCAGACTGATTTTCTGTCTCTCGCACGCACTCTTTGTCGTGTCGTTTAATATTAGCGGCGTCTGCCGGAGGAGAGCCATACTGACTTAGTATCGGGTATAACCGTAGAGTTGCGGTGTCCGCAGCAACTCACAACGTTCCCCCTCGTTAAGCATATGTACAATAGGTTTTTGTTTTGTTCACGATCACTTAAAAAAAACAATTTGGCAAAAAAATGGAAATTTCTCGAGAGCGTTTTCGTTGGATTATTTTTCACAACTTTCGACGTGGATTATCCCAACAAGAATGTGTTGATGAACTTAGTTCAGTCGACAGTTTATCGCTGGTTTGCAAAGTTTAATAGTGGTCGTAGTTCAGTCGCTGACGAATTCCGTGAAGGTCGGCCAAAATCGGTTGTTGTGCCACAAAACATCGATGGTGTGCGTGAACTGATAGTGCAAGATCGACATGTGACATATCGTGAGCTAGAGGCATCCTTGCACATTAGTTCCACTTCAATACATTCCATTTTACATGAACACTTAGTTGTAAAAAAGGTTTGCTATCGTTGGATACCCCATAACTTATCACTCGCTCAAAAAAAGGCTCGTGTCGATTGGAGTAAGGAAATGCTTAAAAAGTTCGACCGAGGTGCTTCAAAAGATGTTTATAAAATCGTGACAGGTGATGAATCATGGATATATGCGTATGAGCCGGAAACTAAACAGCAATCGACCGTGTGGGTGTTTCAAGATGAGCAAAATCCAACAAAAGTTGTTCGAGCACGAAGCACTTCGAAGCAAATGGTCGCCTGTTTCTTCGGGAGAATGGGTCATGTGGCCACTGTTCCGCTAGAGAAACGTAGGACTGTCAATTCTAAGTGGTACACGACCATTTGTTTGCCGGAGGTCTTCGGAGACATTCGCAAAACCAACTGCCGAGCACGAATCATTCTCCATCATGACAATGCGAGCTCGCACACATCTCGACAAACAGGTGAATTTTTAAGCAGTCAAAACGTCGAATTTATGACTCTTCCTCCCTACAGTCCTGACTTGGCACGCAATGACTTCTTTTTATTCCCTAACATCAAAAAAAAACTGCGTGGTCAACGTTTTACGAGCGCCGAAGAAGCAGTTGAAGAGTTTAAAAACCATGTTTTGGAGGTGTCTCAAGAGGAGTGGAAAAACTGCTATGACCAATGGTTCAAGCGAATGCAAAAGTGTATTGATCATCAGGGGGAATATTTTGAAAAACAATAAAACCATTTTCATTTAAAAATTGTTGTTCTTATTTCCTATTCCCGAAATATAAATAGCAACCCTCGTAGCACCGGCAAGCGATCGATCGCCATTTTGCTTTCGTCTAGTTATCAGCTGTATTTGCTCTTGTTTTGGTTTTGTTTTTGGATTTGTTTTTGTTTTGACTAGCTAGTCTTGAGGTGAGGTCTATTTGTTTCAGCTACCAGTAATTTTTCAAGGCGTCAGCGAATATGTGTGGCACAGAGAAAGAGGCCCTGTTTTGGCCAGATATTTCGATAATCGGATAACGATTTTTATGCGAATCTGGGCTGTACGAGTATATACATCTCCCCATCAAACCAAAGGATTGGAGAGCACATCTTCGTTGACCATGAAGATACGTTAATCTAAGGCTCTAAAGCTCAATAACGAGGCAGCTAAAACCGGTTTGAGTCACATTGAAATATATACTAGAATAGTAGACGTATAAGGTCTGGGACGTTTCTGATAATATTAAAAACTGACCTAAGTGCAGGTTGTTTATTTATATTTTCACTAGAATATATATATTGTTGACAATAAGAATCCATAAATATATAATATAACCTCATCACCTCGGTGCGTATGCACTTTTCATGAAGCATTAAATGTAATTTGTACTGCTACATTTTTTAAGGGTAAGCGGAAAGGCATTTTTCGTGCCACCATGCTTATAATATAATCAGTAAACAATGCTATACAATGTAGAGCAGTAAAACCAGTATATACATGAGTGGGAGGTTCGATCTCCATGACCCGCGATCACAAGAATACAATCAGAAATAAATCATTTAAGTTAATCTTTACACAATGTTCCCAGCAAGTCAAGATGCAGAAAGCTCAAGCAATCCTCTGTAATGTGTGTTTCTAATTCATGCAATCATTTCAAACACGCTTGTTGGTATAATTTGACAAAAAATCAAAAAAGGAGGCCCGAAATAAAAATTTTTAATTGATTATGAGAGTGTCTGCAGCCACGAGCGTCTGCCTATGATCACGTAGAGTCAGTGAGTTTTACTGATTAAAATTTGTTTGCTATCATCTGTTATTCATCGAGAGACCTTCCCAGCAAAGTTCAACGAGCCGTTAATGACTCTTGCAAAAATCTGACGTAACAATTTCAATCAGAATAAATAACATATGCAGTAAGAAACATTTTTCAACTGAAGATTTGATTTAAATTCTAATGTTATCGACAACTGCTTGGCGCCATACTATTGCGAGCAGCTTACAATACTAGTTTGTAGTGTTGCTGTGCGTTTTCAGTTGTAGTGCATACATTTTTCATATACTCTCACTTTTATGCTTTTTTTTTTTTGTTGACTGTTTTTATTTAATCATTATTTAACCACAATCAAATAAGAAGTCATATCTAAAATTCTGTGTTCAGGGATGAGGGATATATTTATCTAGTAATAATGTTTAAATCGAGGAATATGATTTATATATATTTATATATTTATAGAAATGTAGAAATGCCATTTAGAGCCATTTTCTAGTCCATAGCGGTTGTAAATTCATGATCAACATCCAATTCTGGATCTTTTTTCAAATATGCCGTCAATAACGAGTTTTGTCGTAAACACTGGCGCTTCCATGGGGTTTATATGAAAAGAATCGGCCATACTTGTAAAAATGTGCACATTGCATGTCTCGGTTTTGATATTTACATACAAATGTAGTTAACATGTAGCTATTATGTAGATATAGTATAGTTACTATGTAAAAGAATTACTTTTGTCGAAATTGTTGTTGACCTCTTTTGTTCAAACTTTATTTTATAAACCATTCAATAAAGATCGGAACTTTAAATTAGCCTATCTAGTAGAAAATTGATTCACCAATCGTATAAAACTATGTGGGCATGGCTAAATGTGCTATATAGCTGAGAATATTCCACGGAAGATCAAAAACGAGGAATATGATAAATTTTTGGTATTTTTTAGAGTGAGACCGTATATTTTATTGGGACTTGCTCTCTTTTCTTTGGGACTTACTCTCTATTTTGTAATTTGGCAGTAGTTTTGGCACATTTTCCCAAATTGAGGGATTTTTTCCGGGATACAATGTCCTTTTCAGCCCAACAATGTCCCTTACATTCCATACTCACTTACGTTTTCTTACGTCTTATGCTGCTGGCAACATTCACTTAGTATGGGCCAGACTCATGTGCCGTGAATTCGAGCAGCATGGCGCGGATTGAGCAACATTTTTCATACCCTGGGGAAATGCATGTTATAGAACTGAGAATATGTTTGTCATCTAATGCACCAATATAGGCCAAAACTATTCAGTCTCTGTTTTAAAGGTATTTTAATTAAAACCCTATTAACGAAATAGGGTATAGCTGAGCCCAAACTCCGGTTGCCGTGACATTTCATACTCACTTACTTTACATACTCACTTACGTTGCCACTGTTTTTTTGTTGACTTTTTTTTTGGTTAAACCTTGTTTTCTACACTATTCAATAAAAGAGAGTACTTAAAAGTAGTCAATTAGGTAGAAAGTTGATTCATTGATCGGATAAAATTATGTGCGCAGAACTAAGAGATTTAGTTAGGCAGCATTATTCAACGGAATAAAGAAATTGAGCAATTGGAACGATTTTTCTCTTACGTTTTATTACGTTTCATTTGTTTGACCTTTTTCGCTAAAACCTCTTTTTACGCAAAATGCAATAAAAGCAAGTTGTTAAAATAAGCCAGTTAAGTAGAAAATTTATTCATCAATGGGGTAAAGTTATGTGGGCACGGCTAAATGTTCTATATAGCTGAGAATATTCGTCGGAATATCAATAACGAGGAATATGTAAAATATAACTTGAATTCGTCAGTATATTTACGGTATATTTTGAAAATGAGGCGGTATGTTTCGGTATATTTCTGAGGGTCCGACGGTATATTTTATCGATAAGTGAGATAACAACAACAAACAACAAACTCGTCCAGCTTGCGACTACTATCAAATCAGGTTTAAAACCTAAAACAAGTACCAACATCTTCAAAGCTTTTATTAAAACAAAACAAGAATATGCTATCACAAGTTTTTCAGACATGGGATTTGGAGCAAGCAAAGATATAGAAATAGCGCAAGCTAAATCACTCAGAAGGTGTGTTGGGGTGCCACCTGACACAAGCAAACACGAAATTTTTGTCCTCGCTGGTGTAATGCCACCTGTTTTCAGGGCGAAATGGCTTACAGCCAAAGAACTGCTTAAAATTAAAAGGTTCAATCCAACAATGTTTGACGAGCTAATACGCTCTAAAGCGGATACGAGTTACACACGTACTTTAAGAGAATTTAATTCTATCTTTGTAAACACTCAAGACTGTGATAGTGTTAACACATGTAACAAAATCCATGTATCCATTCTACTGAATGGCCTAGTGGAAATATCCACAAGTACAAAATAGAAAACAGATTATCCTCAGTAGATGCCGAACTCGCAGGCCTTAAAAAGGCCTGCGAACTTTGTCTTAAATATAATTACAACGAGGGCGAACGTTGTGAGTTGCTGCGGACACCGCAACTCTACGGTTATACCCGATACTAAGTCAGTATGGCTCTCCTCCGGCAGACGCCGCTAATATTAAACGACACGACAAAGAGTGCGTGCGAGAGAGACAGAAAATCAGTCTGAGCGTGACGTCGGGCGCTGCGTAGCCACTGCAAATTGATTTGTTCCTATTGGCTATAAAAATGATCTGATCTGTTCCAGATTCAGCAATCTGATAGATATGGTCATTATCTGCGTTTTTAGTTTTCTCGAATGTGCAATATTGTGGATGCAACAGATTTTCGTCCTTTGTGTGGGCGGAAGGGGGTGTGGCGAAATTTTGAAACAAGCTCGTCTCGGTCCGATATATTAGGAGTGTGGATACCAAATTTGGTTGCTCTAGCTTTTGTAGTCTCTGAGATCTAGGCGCTAATGTTTTACTCTAAGCAAAGCCGGCTATGCTACGTGTGTGTTAGAGAGAGACAGGGCGAGAAAAAATGAAATTGTTTTCTTGATGCTGGCTATAATAATAATACGATCCAATTCAGATTCCGCACTCTTAAAGATATGGTCATTCTCTACAATTCTACGTTTTTGGTTTTCTCATATCTTTAAAATTGTGGATGCCACAGATTTTCGTCCTTTGTGGGGGCGGAAGTGGGCGGGGCGAAGTTTTGAAATATTTTTGTAGCAGTGACATATCACAGAAGTCTGGATCCAAAACATCGTTGCTCTAGCTCTTATAGTCTTTGAGCACTAGGCGCTGAAGGGGACGGACAGACGGACAGACGGACGGACGGACAGACGGACAGACGGACAGACAGACATGGCTCAATCGACTCGGCTATTGATGCTGATCAAGAATATATATACTTTATGGGGTCGGAAACGATTCCTTCTGGACGTTACACACATCCACTTTTACCACAAATCTAATATACCCCAATACTCATTTTGAGTATCGGGTATAAAAAGGCTGTGATTTTAAGTGATGGATTAGGAGATTACATTTAATTAAAAATAAGAATACAGACTCGTACCTAGTGAATGATATTCACAACATAATTAACCAATCAGACATTCAGAAACTTTACATTCTATGGCTCCCTGGTCACAAGGGTGTGGCCATCAACGAAAAGACTGACATAGCAGCAAAGGCTGCTACAAGTGAGGGGTTTACAATTAATATAAAATACAGCTACAAGGAGGCTCAAAGAGAAATTAGGAACTTTTTAGTATACAAATGGAATAGGACTACAGGACGAAGTGTAGGACGAAGGGATCCAGCCTCATAGACATATTTAGAGACATACCCAGTAAACCCTGGCATTTTTCTCTTAAATGGAATGCTAAAAGCATCAAGACCATTAACAGACTTATGACGGGACACACATACGACAAAGTCTTCCTACACAGAATCAAAGAAATTGACTCAAATATCTGCGAAACGTGCAATGTAACTGAATATGCCGAACACCTGATCTTCGATTGCCAAAGATTTGCCGGGCTCAGATGGAAATTCAAAATCTTTAAATATTATAACAATTTACATCAATTATTAATCAAACGAGGTGGAACGTTGTGAGTTGCTGCGGACACCGCAACTCTACAGTTATACCCGATACTAAGTCAGTATGGCTCTCCTCCGGCAGACGCCGCTAATCTTAAACGACACGACAAAGAGTGCGTGCGAGAGAGACAGAAAATCAGTCTGACAAAAATGATCCGATCTGATCCAGATTCAGCAATCTGATAGATATGGTCGTTATCTATGAATCTGCAATATTGTGGATGAAACAGATTTTCGTCCTTTGTGGGGGCGGAAGGGGGGGGGCGAAATTCTAAGAAATACGTTTTATAGTGAGATCTAACAGAGGTGCGGATACCAAATTTGGTTACTCTAGCCTTAATAGTCTCTGAGATTTGTGGATGCCCCAGATTTTCGTCCTTTGTGGGGGCGGAAGGGGGTGGGGCGAAATTTAGACACGAAACGGTCAAGGTCCGATATCACAGGAGTGTGGATACCAAATTTGGTTGCTCTGGCTCTTATAGGTTCTGAGATCCTTGAACTCATATTTTGCAATTGGCAAAACCGACCATGAAACCTGTGTGTTAGAGAGAGACAGAGCGAGAAAGAATGAAATTGTTTCTTTATTCTGGCTATAATAATTATACGATCTGATTGAGATTTTACGATCTAGAACATATAGTCATCCTCTACGATTCTGCGTTTTTGGTTTTATCGTATCTTTAAAAATGTAGATGCCACAGATTTTCGTCCTTTGTGAGGGCGGAAGTGGGCGGGGCGAAGTTTTGAAATATTTTTGTAGCAGTGACATATCACAGAAGTCTGGATCCAAATTTCGCCATACCCCCTCCCGCCCCCGCAAAGGACGAAAACCTGGGGATATTCAAAAATCTCAGAGACTATTAACGCTAGAGTAACCAAATTTGCTATCCGCACTCCTGTTAGATTTCACTATAAAACGTATATCTCAAAATTTCGACTAACCCCCTTCCGCCCCCCCAAAAGACGAAAATCTGTGGCATCCACAATTTTGAAGATACGAGAAAACTAAAACGCAGAATCATAGATAATTATCATATCTATCAGGTTGCTGAATCTGGATCAGATCAGATCATTTTTATAGCCAAAGGGAACAAATCAATTTGCACTGGCTACGCAGCGCCCGACGTCACGCTCAGACTGATTTTCTGTCTCTCTCGCACGCACTCTTTGTCGTGTCGTTTAATATTAGCGGCGTCTGCCGGAGGAGAGCCATACTGACTTAGTATCGGGTATAACTGTAGAGTTGCGGTGTCCGCAGCAACTCACAACGTTCCCCCTCGTTTTTATATACCGACCTGTCAAACTCGCCAAACTACATCACCAGTATCTGATCAATGTGGCTACAGTGCTACGATCAAAATTCCGATCATCCTTGAGATGATTTAAAACCAAAAAAAAAAGAAATTGAGAAAAAGAATATCACGGGAAATTGTTAATTAAAAAAGCATAACCTACGGGGTAGCGTAGGAGCTGGAGCCGGAGCCGTCGTATCGAGGACCCGAGCACATAACCTACTTCCGCAATTCCCAGGTGTTCGAGGAGGAGCTGGTGAGGGACAATCGCACCAGTTGGTTGATTTGCTTCTACACCGTTTGGAATCCGAGTTGTGTCCACTTCGCCCCCGTGTTTGCAGAGCTCTCCCACGAGTACAACGCTGAGTATCTGCGATTTGGAAAGATTGACATTGGCCGTTTTCCGGATGTGGCGCAGAAGTATCGCATTTCGGACAGCAGCTTCTCCCGCCAGTTGCCCACAGTTGTGTTGTTCCAGCAGGGAAAAGAAGTGGACCGTCGCCCCTGCGTGGATAACAAGGGCTAGCTGCAAAAGTTCTTCTTCTCCAGCGACAATGTACGTGCCACATTTGGACTGAACCAGCTATCGTCGCACAACACGACGTCGCTGCCATCGCCTCGAGGACACGTACAATTACACTAATAATTGAAACTACTTGTCACTGAATCGTGTACTAGCATACGTTGCCATTTTATGAATAACATTTGTGTAGTTGATGCATATGCATTTTTAATTTGTAGCTAATCAAATGTATTCAAATTGTAAAAATGAGTAAACGGAGTATGTTTAATTTCTGTTCTTTCATTGTCTTTGCTATTTTAGCCAATTAACTTAAGTGACCATTTCCCGTCGTCAGTTTCACAACGCCGAAGTCTATATCTGGATGGGATTTGAGCTACTGGAGGAATAGTTGAGGGTTATTTTTTGGATAGATAAATGTTTGGCAAAAATTAAATCATTAAAATCAAATTGTAGTAAATGCTCAAAAAACCCCTGCAATTTTATTAAGTACGGTTCAAGAAAAATTTTTGAGACAGCATTTTTAGTGAAATCATTTTAATATTATTTAAATATACATTTTCTATAAGATTTGTGCCTTTTTGGTTGAAAGTTATCGATATACATATGTATATTGGTGTGGAGTTACGCTAAAAGCCGAAGGTTCGTATCTTTGCTAAAAATCGTTGCGTTCAATTGTCGGTATAATTATATTTAAAATAAAATAGTTGGGCAGAACCAAAAAGAACCACCATGCGAAAAAATATTTAAAGTCAATAAAAACACATTTCCATATAATTTTGTAAATATAATATTTTCAAAATTTATTAAATGCTAACTTATTCAAACAATTGATAGATAATTGCATGTGAAACTCTATGAAAACGTTACGCTAGAATGGAAATGCATACGAGTATATGCATGTTATGGTAAGGAAAGTAGTGATGTTTGCTAAGCTTTGTCAAACTGAAGTTATTGTGAAGTGCCAATTATTTGGGTAAACATCAGGCGAAAGCCTATCTGCTCTTGTTTATAAAATATACAATGGAAGGGGTTGGTGTGCCCGTTATTGCTGCGTGTATGTAAAACGAAAATGTATAACAATGGAAATGGCACAACAAAAATGTTTCCGGCGTGTTGCTCTTCCCTTTGGGTGGTAGATGGCGGCGGCGGCCCCACCCACAGTCAGGCGAGTAACCGGGCCAGACCCAGGACGAAATAAACGCAAATCCCCTTTATCCATTCAATATGCATACTCGTACACCCACAGATGAACGACTATAAATGCATAAATACAGCCGACTGCACACACCCACGTCACATCCAAAAGGAGGATGGAGCCAAGGGACAAAATGGCAGATGGGAGCATCGCTTTTGCGGTTAATATTTGTATTTTTGCTTTATTTTCATTGGAACGGCAGGGAAACGGCCATTCCATTGTTCTCTTGTGTATTGTGTTTGGTAAATAATATACATAATTGTCTCCCACTTGCATGTGCGTGAGCGGTTATTTACGCAAATGTTCGATTTCAATAAGACGTGCTGTGGAAGACAAGCGTTTCCAACCGCAGGACTTTCGGACAATTATAGAGGCTTATGTCCCTGTGTTTAATCAGTGCTTCCTCATACCAACTGTCACTGTCGGAAGCCGTAGCCCTCTGCTCCAATAGTGACTAACAAATGTTATCAACAGCTTCTCACGGCGGAAATCCAATAAGCTGTGGCTGCACAACGCCAACAAAACGCATTGTCGTCGATATTTTCACTGTAATTCTCGTCATTGGTATAGCCAAACACTGTTGGTCACATTCAATTGATTTTAAGTGATTTTTCCGACGATACCCTACTCTCTTTTTCATTGAGGAGTAGGTAATCGCATATCATGAATATCATGAAAATGTTCCTGAAAAGTCAGATGTGAATTATAAGCATACGTTGTAGTTGGCTTAGGAGCAATTCAATCTATTGTAAGAGTGTGCTCTGCGTCTTAAGGGCGTTCTCCACAAAAGGGTATTCGAGCTTCGACTTTCCATTGGCCATACGATCTCACTCGTTTCATTTCGTTTTGAGGACGGGACGTATTTTTAATCCGTTTAATATCGTTTGGTCGACACTCCGAAGTGGATTTTGTGTATTTCTGTCAATTGCTGACAATTAAATTAAAATTCCAGTCAATGCCAGCCGCCGTTGGAGTGGCAAGCCGCGGGGAATTGCCGCAGCAAAGGACGAAAAGCAGTTCAGGAACAGGTGCTTCATTCCTCGATTCACACAAAGCCACCAATAAACCATACACAGCCCATAGTAGCTAATCTCAGTAAAAGATTTAAAAGTGTAAATATTATAAACCATCCGAAAGTAATACAAAAAAAGTAAACGAAAAAAGATGTCCTCTCCGTGACAATGCGTTATTGCAGCATTGGGATTGCAGCACCAGGATTCAAACCTGCCACACCTTACCACGGCCACAACGTGGGGTCCTAACCACTAGACGACCACGGCTACGAAGACACTTGAAAGTAGCGCTGCAAATAGCGCACAAGAACTACATAAGTAGAGCGTCGGCCCCACTTACTTGCAGTTCTTGCTCTCCGACCCGGGAGGGAGCCGTGCTTGGCTTAGCATTTAAAATCGTTTTGCTCTCAGCAGTGTTTCGCTGCTGTTATATGTATTAATGTTGCTGATGCGGCTGTCAGTGGTTTTTCGGAGAACAGAATCCAATCGAAATCAGTGCCGGAAAGGCCGACAGACAGAGGACTGTGTTTCCGAAAATAAAAAGTTCTAAAAATAGCCATGAATAAATTTGAAAACATCCGAAACTAAAAGAATACATTTATTTGATTTTTCTCTACATTTTGTTGTTGTTGTACCATAGCACAGCTTTGCTCTGTATAATATTACAGTAAAGTGAAACTAGTATAAAACACTAATACCCAAATAAGTAGAAATGTATCCACTTAATCCTTAGGGACACACATATGTAGGTGAAATTTTCATAATTAACGCATTCATAGCTACACTCGACAAAATTTGCATTACGCATTCAAATTTGCCGTCCCTGCGTGGATGATCTTTCCCTCTGGGTTATTTGTATAATTGACTTTTCCAGAATAATAATGAGAGGTGTTGTGCATTTTACAAAGATACATACACACATTATATGTATGTACACGCATCCTATAAAACTAAAATTATTACATTCGAAAGCGACGCTTATCTAAAATTGCTACCCCTAGGAGATAAGAACATCAGTAAACGCTTACAGGCCAAAGAACAGAACCGTCGCGGCAGTGTTTAGTGGGTTTTGAAGTCCTCGAGGATCGAGGTATTTTTCGCATAGGCCAGTAGTTGCTGTGGCGTCCTCTTGGAGGCATCTTCCAGTGATGCCAGCACTGGGGCGCCCAGGTACTTCCTCCTTGCCCTTAAGAGAGCAGGACAGTTGCAGATGAGATGTTCCAGGGTTTCGGTTGCCCCAGGTTCGTCACATTTCCTACAACTGTCTCTGTTTGTGATGCCTAGCTTTGTTGCATGCGCCGCAGCCAGGCAATGGCCCGTTAATATTCCCACTAATAATCTGCAGTCCTTCCGTGGTAGGTGCAGCAGGTAGTGGCTGAGTTTGTCATTGCGTTCCTTGCACATGATTTTCGAGGTTCTGCAGGCGGTGGTACTCCTCCACCTACATTCGGTTTGTGATCCGGCCTGCTTTTCTAGATCGCTTTGCAGCGTTCTGAGGGAGACAGGCACGTTCTCGGTTCTCGTATTCGCCAGCCCGACGCCTTCCTTAGCTAGTACGTCCGCCGTATCGTTCCCTTCGATGCCCTGGTGGCTGGGAATCCAGTAGATCCGCACTGACTTTGTCGTGCTTAGGGTATCTAGGTTGACCGCATCGTGTGCTCTTTCAGTGAGAAGAGCGACTTCCGCTGCTTTCCTGATGGCAAAAACCTCTGCCTGGAATATGCTACAGTGGTCCGGTAGCTTATATGACAGCCTTATCTCAGGGTCTGTACAGTATAGGCCCGCTCCTACTCCTCCGTCCATCTTGGAGCCGTCCGTATATATATTGAGGTGCTCCGTTTGGTCTCTTCCGATTTTCCAGTCTTCAGGTCCCAAGGATGCAGTTGTTTTTACGTCGAGGCATGTTTGGGGGGTCATGTAATCAGTTGATCTGTTCATTCCCCTTCCAATTGAACTATGCCCGTATTCTTGTGGCGACATATTTCCTGAAGCGATGAGGCGTTGTGCTGCCTTTCCTGCAGTCAGACGGGCGTGGATGTCTAGGGGTTCGATTCCAAGTAGGGTTTCGAGTGCTTTTGTTGGGGTTGACCTCAGCGCCCCTGTAATACAGAGCAAAGCCTGTCGCTGAGTCCTTTCCATAAGCTTATGATACGTTTTCTTTCCAGTAGCTTGCCACCACACTAAGACTCCATACAGCAGAGTTGGTCGCACCACCGAGATGTAAATCCAATGCATCAGAGCCGGAGATAGGCCCCATGTGCTGCTGAGCATCTTCTTGGATGCATAAAGCGCAATGGTGGCCTTCTTCACCCTTTCCAATACATTGGGTTTCCATGCCAGTTTACTATCCAGTACTGTGCCCAGGTATTTGACTTGTGTTTTTGGGGTTAGCCTAGTTTGATTGATCTTCGGGGGGGTCCATATCGCTACCTTGTACCTCTTGGTAAAGAGGATGAGGTCCGTCTTGTCCGCGTTGATACTGAGTCCTACTTCTTCCGCCCACTCGCGTATCTCCCTGAGTGTTCGTTGCATTAGTGAGCTGAGGTTCGATGGGCAAACACCCGTAATAAGTATGCTTATGTCGTCCGCATAAGCTGTTATTATTGGGGCCTTCCTTTCGTATCTCTTGATGAGGTCGTCGACCACCAGATTCCACAGGAGGGGTGACAGGACTCCACCCTGGGGTGTGCCTCTGTGTGCCTCTTTCACCATGGAAGCGGTGCCCCACTCTGATTGCACCCGTCTGCAACCTAGGAGGTTCCTTATCCACAGGTTGATTGCTGGGTGTGTATTAGTTGCTACCAGGCAATTTGTTATTGCTTCCGTAGCCACGTTGTTGAATGCTCCGGAGATGTCCACGAATACTCCCAGTGCATACTTTTTATTGTGAAGGGCTTTCTCAATGGTAGCTACTACCGAATGTAGTGCGGTCTCCACCGATTTCCCTTTAGTATAGGCATGCTGGTTGGTTGACATCAGTCCCCCTACCTCATTTCTGATGTGTAAGTCCAGCAGCTTTTCTAGCGTTTTTAATATAAAGGAGGTAAGGCTTATCGGTCTATAGTCCTTGGGACTCGCATGGCTGCACTTTCCTGCCTTTGGGAGGAAGACAACTCTCGAGGTTCTACATTGGATAGGGATATAGCCAGTACTTATACAAGCTGTGAATATTGCGGAGAGCCATGGGGTAATCGCCTCTTTGGTCACCTGCATCATGGCTGGGAATATCCCGCCAATCAAACATTTATAACTAAAAACGAGGGGGAACGTTGTGAGTTGCTGCGGACACCGCAACTCTACAGTTATACCCTATTTTAAGTTAGTATGGCTCTCCTCCGGCAGACGCCGCTAATATTAAACGACACGACAAAGAGTGCGTGCGAGAGAGACAGAAAATCAGTCTGAGCGTGACGTCGGGCGCTGCGTAGCCACTGCAAATTGATTTGTTCCTATTGGCTATAAAAATGATCTGATCAGCAATCTGATATATATGATCATTATCTATGATTCTGCGTTTTTAGTTTTCTCGTATCCTCAATATTGTGGATGCAATAGATTTTCGTCCTTTGTGGGGGCGGAAGGGGGTGGGGCGAAATTTTGAGATATACGTTTTATAGTGAGATTTAACAGGAGTGCGGGTACCAAATTTGGTTACTCTAGCCTTAATAGTCTCTGAGATTTGTGAATATCCCCAGATTTTCATCCTTTGCGGGGGCGGATACCAAATTTGGTTGCTCTAGCTTTTGCAGTCTCTGAGATCTAGGCGCTAATGTTTTACTCTAAGCAAAGCCGCCTATGCTACGTGTGTGTTAGAGAGAGACAGGGCGAGAAAAAATGAAATTGTTTTCTTGATGCTGGCTATAATAATTATATGATCTGAATCAGATTTTGCACTCTAGAAGATATAGTCATCTTCTACGATTCTGCGTTTTTAGTTGTCTCGTATCGTCGAAATTGTGGATGCCACACTTTTCGCCCTTTGTGGGGGCGGAAGTGGGCGGGGCAAAGTTTTGAAATATTCTTGTAGCAGTGACATATCACAGAAGTCTGGATCCAAAACATCGTTGCTCTCGCTCTTATAGTCTTTGAGCACTAGGCGCTGAAGGGGACGGACAGACGGACGGACGGACAGACGGACAGACAGACATGGCTCAATCGACTCGGCTATTGATGCTGATCAAGAATATATATACTTTATGGGGTCGGAAACGATTCCTTTTGGACGTTACACTTTTACCACAAAAAAATTAAATTTTCAACGGTTGTTGACTTTAAAAGGGAGCGCCTTTTACGTATGGTTTCGCCTGCACTTGAAAATATGCGCTCGCATGGCACTGAGGTGGCGACTAAGCAGAGGTGCTTCAGCATATAGTTATAAAGTAGCGGGTATTGCGCTTTCCGCTGATTCCACTATACCAATGGATCATCTTTTCGGCTGATGTACTCCTCAGCCAGGTACTTATCCATTTATCTTATGGATGCTGCCGTATTGTTGGTGGGTTGGCTTACTTGCTGAAAAGTGGTATCAAATTCAGCCCATATTGTGTCCTCTTCTTGTTTTTTGTTGCTTATAGCTTCTTGTGGAGGTTCAGGGAGTGACCGTATTGTTTGAGCCAATTTTTTGTTGATATCCGCTACTGACTTTTTAAAGGCCTCCGCAGATTTAAATGCGCGTCCTTTGAACCTGGGATCCAGAACAGTGCTCTCCGCATACAAAATATTAGCCTCGAAATCGTTAAACCTGCCGTCCATCTCGTTTATGATTTCATTGATTACTTCGGCAACTAGGTTATTTTTAACTGTTGGATATATTTGAGCCATTTTTCTTTGAAGTAATCCAGTCAAAGCAATTATTTTTGACAATGTTACGTTTTTTTCAGCTGAGATCTCTTCTGTAACTTCATAAAATGGCTTTAATACGGGAAGCACTCCATCAATGACATCCCAGTCTTCTGGTGACAAAATTAAATCTGTCCTTGTTGACAGAGCTGCCACGACTGCCTCCTTCAGGATAGACAGCCGTTCAAACATTTTGTACGTTGAGTTCCAACGTGTTGGCACATCCTGTGTTAGTTTGAGGTCAGCCAACTTAAGCAGCGCTTGCATATCTTTAAGCTTTTTTAAGCCTGATGTGCTGCGATGAAAATATTCGCTTATAGCTTTAGCTTTTCTGCGCACACTGCTCATTTTATCTAGAGCTTTTTGGACAATTAGATTTAGGGTATGAGCAAAACACCATATATGACTCCAATTGCCGGTTCTAATAGCAAGAGCAATGTTGTGTGCATTATCGGATGCTATTGCTGCGACTTTGTTTTTGAGATCCCATTCATTCACAATTTTTTCCAAAAAGCTGCACAGATTCGCAGCAGTGTGCGACGCTTCAAAGGCCTGACAAGTAATTGTATAGGAGGTCAGCATCGTTGATTCCTCATCGATAAAATGTACTGTGACAGCCAGATAACTTTCGTTGGTTATAGATGTCCAACCGTCTGTAGTTAAGCACACCGCTGTGGCCGCACGTGCTTGCTCTTTAAATGGCGGCTTAAGTTGCTTTGAGCTTTGCAACTCAAAATAGATTTGCAATACTTGCACTTGGCTTCCTGGCGTCCAACTTCCTCGAAATGGTTCCAAATCTCACTACTTCCGAATAAGCGACATAGTGAATTTTTCAAAATTGTAAACAAGCTGCCAGATCGCAAAATGCCCTTTGAGGAGCAAAATTGCGCAAAAAGTGAGAAGAGAACAAGTGAGTAAAAATGAACAAGTGAGTAAAAATGAACAAGTGAACAACAAAGAACAAGTGAACAAAAAAGAACAAGTGAACAACAAAGATCAAGTGAACAAAAAAGAACAAGTGAACAAAAAAGAACAAGTGAACAAAAAAGAACAAGTGAACAACAAAGAACAAGTGAACAAAAAAGAACAACTTGGAAGGAACATGTTCAGTTGCTCACTTAAGTGAACAACTCTTTTTTGTTCACTCACTCATGAGCAACACAACACTACTATATGGTTATTATCTCCTTATGTTCGACTGATAATCATGAATAGGATTTGTAAATAAACGCTTCAAGTGCAATTAAGACTTTTTAAACTCCCCGCAAATACTTATTTTTATTTTCCATCAAAAAGTAAGTTTGCATGCAGCACGTATCCCTATCCATATCCATGAACTTTCCCTTATTCGACATCCCCATTCAGAAGTTTCGATTGGCAATAGCCGAATCCCTACAACCCAAACTCGAACAATCCAGTTTCATAGAATTTTGCATTTAACGATTTTGCAATTACCCATAAGCACAATATTATTTCAATGGCACTCTTGTTTTTATTTTTAAAGCTATTTGTGAACGCGAGTTTTCCCCATGAAAGGGTGGGATAAATGAATGAAGGCTGGTCTCGTCGTTTCGGTTTTTTTTTGCCGAAGAAACGCAGTACAGCTATCCGCTGGAGATGATGATGAGCTGTGTGATGGTGCCGCTGGACCCGGAGCTGCCCAAGTGGATGTACGTGGTCTGGCCCCTGGGAAAAGACATCTGGTCCACCCTGTTTCTTGCCATATTCTATGTGACTCCTTTAACAGGAACATGCTTCAGGCCATGGCCATCCTGATGATCAGCCCCAAAATGAACATGAATCTAAGGTTGAGCCAGGCTTCATTGCGCGTGAATTTGTTCTACACGCTGCTGTTCGTCCTCGGCTTCATTCTCAACAATTACCACTCCAGCCACATGACAGCCTACGATATGAAGCCGGTGTTCACTCGTCCAATTGATACCTGGTCGGATCTGATTTTCTCACGGCTGCCCATCATTCTACCGGAGTCGTTGCTGGAGGAACTGCGCTCGCTCCCTGTTGTAGACACATCCTCGCTGGAGCCTCAGCTTGATTCGCGCAGCTCACAGGACTACCAAACCCTGCTGGCGAGTCCCTCACGGTCCTATGCCTATGTGGTAACCCAGGATACCTGGAAGTTCTTCAACCGCCAACAGCGCGTCCTCATCCAGCCCTATTTCCGCTTGTCCAGTGTGTGCTTCGGCGGCCTCTTCAATGTAATTCCCATGGGAAGGAACGAGAGTTTCGCATTGGCGCTGGATCGTTTCATTCTATACAGCTGGCAGGCTGGTCTCTGGAACTACTGGGAGGATGTGGCCTTTCGCTACGCCGTGCGGGGCGGCTATGCTCAAATCTTTCTGGACACATACCCTGTGGAGCCACTGGATCTGCAGTTCTTTACCACAGCCTGGTTGGTGCTAGTTGTGGGCTTCCCCGTGAGCTTTTTGGCCTGGTGCATTGAGATATGTGTGCATCGGCGGAAGGCGAGGCGGGTCCAGTACGATCGCTTTGAATGCTACGGTTGACCATTTGCTTATCAATTATATTGATCAAATATAAATTAATCTTTTTTTTGTCACAACAAGAGGCCAAGGTCTTAAACAGAGACATAAAATACTCACGGGATCTTGTGATATGCAAGGCATGAATGTCTCACTGCTCGAATGCGATTAGAATGCTTATTATTTTCTTGTTTTACACGGTTTTAATTGCTGCCATGGGAGCCATGACCCAAGTACTCCCATTGGAGTTTCTAATTGATCCTGAGGCTAACCTGCGTAACAAATCGAAATGCGTACCGTTCAATTACCCCGTGGAGCCTCATTGGTCAAGTCATGTGGTCATCGGCTCTGATAAGAGTCGCTCTCCTGGCACTGGTCGCTGCTCAGTCCACACATGGCTGGAACCATGAACAGATACATGTACAACCTATTGAGTCCCTTTGCTCGCTTGGCTGTATTCCAGGAATTTGTGTGGTTTGTAAGTCAGAAGCTGAGCGTGGACGAGATTGATCAGTTCATTCGCCTCATCGGTGAGGCATTCGGGGCGTCCGCCACCCAGACAGTGGTAAACAACAACACGGAGATGCGAATAAATCGATCGCCGGCAAAAAGGAACCATATAAGCTTCGTGTTCACCACGGGCGTGGATGATCCCATAATGGAGGTGTTCAGAAAGGTGCTGCTGGGTCGCCACTTCTACTTCTCGATGATTATGACGTTGGACAAGGTGGGTAAGGACATGAAGCCAGTTCACGATCTCCTGCGCTTTGCTTACGACCAGCAGTTGTTCAATTCGATGATCTACTTCGAGTCCGAGGACGGAATCAATCAGCTCTACGGTGTTGCAAAGTTTCCATCCATGCAGTTCATCAATCGCACTGATTTCATGAAATTCTTTGCCGAAGTCGCAAAGAAGATTCAGAACGCCCACTCGGATGTGGGGGGGTTTCCCAACACCATTGCGCCAGGACTTGCCGCATATGTTCGAGTCCCGCGGCGACTACGATGGCAGCACCTACCGGATAATAGAGACCTTTGTCCAGTTCATCAATGGGAGCTTTGGGGAGCTGTTCCTGTAACCCGACGCCATCGGCGGGAAGGTGATCAACATGAAACAGGCCCTACAGCTGGACCGGGATCGCCAGGCGGAATTCTCCGCTCATGCCTATGCCCTGTTCATGGCGGACGACGAAGTGGAAAAAACCTACCCCCTGCATGTGGTACAGTGGTGCCTGATGGTGCCTTTATACAACAGTGTTTCCACGTATCTCTACCCCCTACAGCCCTTCGATTGGACGGTTTGGTTCTTTGTCATAGGTTCATTCCTTGCTTTGCTCTTCCTTGAGCTGTTCTGGCTCAAGAGGTTCGGGCACATCACCGGTGTCCATACCGTAGTACTAAGCTCGTTCTGCTACATTATCAATGTGCCTACTGAAGGGCAGCTTAGCGGCCGAGCCTGCTGCGTTTCCTGCTCCACGGTGTTCTTCCATGGATTCTTCCTTTCGGTCAACTACACGTCCACTCTGGGCAGCATTCTCACCGTGAATCTATTCCACGCCCAGATCAACTCCATGGACGACATAGTGCGGGCCCAGTTGCCAGTCATGATCATTGACTACGAGATGGAGTTTCTGCTGGAGATTAACCAGGAGCTGCCTGAGGAGTTTCGCAAGCTGTTGCGGCCGGTGGACGCTGGCATCTTTGCGCAGCATCAAACGCGGTTCAACAGCTCCTTTGCCTACTTCATCACGGAGGATAGCTGGCAGTTCCTCGACGAGCAGCAAAGCCACCTGTAGCAGCGCCGCTTCAAGCTGAGCAACATCTGCTTTGGCTCCTATCACCTGGCCTTTCCCATGCAAATGGACTCGTCTCTGTGGCGGGACATAGAGTACTTCACCTTGCGCATCCACTCCTCGGGGCTGCTCAACTTCTACGCCCGGAGCAGCTTTGAGGCTGCCCTGCACGCAGGCCTCGTGGAGCGCATCCCGGACACCCAGGAGTACACTGCTGCTGGAATGCAGCATTTGGCCATTGCCTTCATTTATCTCCTGGTGTTGAGCGCAATAGCTGCAGCTGTGTTCACCATGGAACTGCTCAATTGCTCAATATTTCAAAACAATTAAAATGAATTCTGCTAGTGCTTCTATTTTATTTATTAAGCGTCACACTCAATACACCCTCACCCTCTCATGAACCTTCTCAGAAACGATCTTGGCTTAGGGGTAACCTAACACGTCGCCTGAAGGTCACGTATTCGTACCATTTCATCTCCACAGCAAAGACGAGTCCGGACAGCACCAGGCCCAGGCACCAAGTTCGCAGAATGGTCGAGAGGAAGCTCAGACTCAAGGGGATCGGTTCCTCATCGAAAATGTGAAGTTTGATAAAATTCAGGTCCAGGTCAGGTCTTCCCAAAATGCCTCGCGCTGCCAGTGGTCCATGAGACCCGCCTGCTGGGCCACCATAATGAACTCCTTCATCGGCGAGCGCAGGTGGGAGTCGCGGTGCATGGGGTAGACATGGTAGTAGGGACCCTCGCAGATGTCCGTGAGGCGGAAGATGGGCTTCCGCAAGTGCAGCTGCTGCATGGCCAGGAACTGCCAGCGATCGCTGGTCACCGTGTAGCCGAAACTCGTGTTGATAGGCTCCCTGTGGGTGTCTAAGGCCTGCTTATCCACTACGTCGACTTGTTGCAAGAAGCTGGCCGGATACTGCTGGGGCGATTTGGCGATGCGATCGTGCTCGACACCCATCATCAGGATCCTCAGATTCGCCTCGACTATGTCATGAACAGTGCTGATTTGCCTTTGCGGCGGAGCCGTGGTGAAGTAGCTGGTCATCCTCGAGATGTACATGTTGGACGTGACTATTCCCATGATGGCGAGCAGAAGATACAAGTATCGCATCCGCAGCATCGGCGTCTTGATGATGTAGCTCGGCGGTCGGCCATGTAGGTCAGGGTGCAGATGGACTGGAGGAGAGCGGCACTGAAGTCGCGCGGCCGCAGGGGCGAGCACCACCAGATGGCCAGGGCTATATAGAAGACGAACAGAATTATCGAAAGCCAAACGTTGTCCTGAAGAGCCTCTCGCATGTACTGTTCCGTTGGGGACTGATTGAGGAAATGCACCATGAGGCAGCAGTCGTTGATGCCAATGGGGTAGCTGTAGCTGACCACGTACCTTCCTAGCATTTCGGTGAATGAGTGTATTAGCGTATCGTATACGCCCTGAGCCACCAGATCTAGGAGATTCGTTAGGTTCAGATAGTTCGTGGACACGTTTGTGTCCAGTATCGTGGCGTTCACAATCTCGAGGAATCCCAGAAACAAGTTGCCGCTTGTACCGTGAACAAAGTTATTCTCGTAGCTATTGGTGGGACGGTCGGACTTGAAGGCACGTGGGAGGTCGTAGAGGATGGGGGTCCTGACCACATAGCCCTTCATATTCTTGCTATGTTTCTTAAAAAAGTCCTCGGCTCGCCACGAGTCTGTCTTGTTTACCACTGACGGTGTGGGGTAGGGATCCAGCAAGAACACATTATTCTTGATGGTAATCAGCACTGTGTTGATAAACTGCTTGCTCCACATCCAGTCGTAGAGACCTTTGACCTCGTTTGAGAGCAGTGTAAAGGCGTCGAAGCTCACCTCGAAGTCGCGGGTGTCCATTTTGGGATACAGTATGAAGATGGTCTTGCGCCAGCGTACTCCCCGCAGGCTTTGCGCTGCCAGTTCCATAATGGGATCGTCCCGTTCCGTTGTATAGACCATGACCAGTGAGGGAGTGCTGATAAACTGCACCATCGGTATGACTGCATTGTGTTCACGGGTTATGATCAAATTCGGTGCTAGGGGAAAGGTCGTCCAGAAGTCGTAAAAGAAGTCCTGGGAGTTCTTGTTCTTGAGATCCAGTCTCTCCGATATGTAGAAAATAAAGTTCTTGAAGTGGTACAATTGGGTGATCTCGAACACAATTGGAGTTTCTGTTGGACTACCGTGAATGTCAGTAATGGCTACCAAACTGTTTAGGAGCGGCAAAGGGAGATTATTAGTCATAACTTGTATCTTTTCAAGCAAAACAGGTAAATAGTCGTTTGTGTTTTCGATAGGAAATGTATATCTTGCCTCATTTCCGGTCCCGCGTAAACTGGCTTCGCTCCTGGCTTTAAATCAGCCCTATCATCTCTTTGTACATATCCATTAACTCATAGAACCCCAAAGCAGTTTTATCTCAAGTGCAAATCGGGCATATTTGCCATTTAGCGGTTTATGCCACAAGGGCTATATAATTGGACAAATCGGTTTGAGTCAGGCGATTGGGAAACCTGTGACAGCGGCACGGCGTTTTGTTCTGCCCAAATGCATGTAGGCCAGAACACCCAAGTCGAGGTCGACACGACTGAAATCGGCATAACTGCAGCTTAAATTTGACCTGTCTATAAAACTTTCTCGTCGCTGCAGCACACTGAAAGAAATGGAATGCACGCTATGCTAACTCAAATTCTATAGAGTACATGCCCATAGGCTAACAACTTAATTAAATTTTTGCTATTCCGATAAATACATATGTGTATAATGGTATCTGTATCTGTATTTACCTTCTTTTTTTTCTGTAAGCCACTTATATGCAAGCAAGCCGACACGCACTAGCAGGAGCGGCCTTTGTGCAGGACTCTACAAATAAATGGTTTCATTTTGCCTGAATCGCTGCAAAACGATGCTGACCCGCTGCCTTGTTGCAATGATCATTAATTTTAATTGCCGCAAAACTCCATAATTGACGCAAATGCCACGAGCCGGCAGCTTTCGCACGAAAGCTTATCGAGCCTTGTCTTGGCTTTTAAGGCCACACATGCCTGCCTGGCTAATGCAATTAGGTACGCAAACACGGAGCACCCACCCACCCACACGAGCACTCGCTTTTAACACATACACAGAAACACAGGAACAAAGATAAAAAGTCATCGCCAATGCTTGCGGCTTAAAATATTTATGATTGATGCAGCCAAAGGTTCATCCTCTTAGTCGTCCTTTATGCCTTATTGACAGCATCATTTTCGCTCCTTTGTTTGCCGAATGATTTGTCAAAATATAATTTAAGGCTTACGTAATGCCGCCGTTGTTTCGGATGAACATTGTGCCGCATGGAATTCTCGTGAGGCTCTGAATGCGTGGGAACAGGACCAGCTGTCCGACACCTGGAGCTACACTTAGGTCGGAGCTCTGAAGAACAGAGTGAGTACAGGGCCTGGCACTTTAAAACTCACGAGTGAAATTCTTTCTTCCTTAATGTTTTTGCCACAAGCTTTCAAATACATTAGCCATATTGTTGAGCCTAACTCCTCTTACACCCTGTACGCCGCTTGGATGAGGTTAATACATGTTTAATCTTTAACGATATTTCGTTTTTATACAAATATTGTTAGTAATAGTTCAATATAAAGCTATAAATCACCTATTCTTTTGTATCCGCATTCGGGCAATTAGTTTTTAGTCTATTTCCCAAAATGCAATTATCATTAACCATCACTATCAATGCAAATAAAGACCAATTAATTGATAAAGAATTCATATATGAATCTCTACGTGACAATTGCGTTCTGATGCCAGTCAAGTCGACACAATCTGAAATGAAGTTATAAATATTTTGCCACCCGCCAGCGCTCTCCGACTTTGGGACTGGGTCTGTTTCGTGTTTTCGTTGTCTGTCAAGGATTTTTATGTACATGTAAGGATATCGACTTGTGCATGAGAGTGGGGATGGGATGTTTTTTTCGCCATTTCTAAGCGGAAGCGAAATACGCGAGAGTAGTGGAAAGCCCTCGAGTTGTTTCCCTGCCGTTGCTCATGTCAAGTGCCAGCTGCTGTCGTGCCCCATGCCCACGCCAACGCCAACGTCCACGCCCATGCCCCATCCGACAATGGGGATGCACTTTCGACACTTAGTACTGCCCCCATGGTTGGTTACTTCCCGAGGGCCGTGCCCCGTGCCAGGTCCCAAATCTGCCCACCACCGCCCTTCGGCCAGCAGGTGTGTTTGACTGCCATTGCAGCATGTGTCGAAGCGTGTGCAGGTTGTGTCTGCATCTGTGTCTGTGTGCCGAGCAACTAACTGTTAATGCTGAAAAATGTATTTTCTAATTTACCCTCCCCTCCTCACCCCACCCGTTACCCGTCTTGTTGTCCGTGCTGCTCTCCGTTCCTTTGTCTGTCCGCCCCTGCAGTTTTCGGCAGCGACCACGGCCGAGAGAGCAGGTGCAGGCAATGGCAATGGGCCCTGGCCGGCCATGTTAATGAAAAGTAATTATTTTTGTGCCTAAACTCCCGTTTACTGATGGAGGAGCCAAGGAGCAGCTAGACCGCCAACTTTGGCCATGGGAATCACAATTTCGTCGAAGGAGCTCAGAGGAGCCAGCCCCATTCAGAAAATGTGATCCGCCACAGAGGAAAATGCAATTTGCACATTAATATCTCAACTTTAGCTAATTTTCAATATTCAACTTACGAGCTGCCGGTGCGCCGAGAGCTGTCAGCTGGGCGGAGCTCCGAAAAAAGGCAATTTCTGTACTCTTCGATGCATACTTAATGGGCTTCTGGAAAGGTGAAACGGTGAAAGGTGAAAGATAACGAGAAGGAAAGAAAAGCAAAGCAAAGCTGATTTACCAGCAAGGGAATACTTTGTGTTGCAAAAGTGGGAAAACTCATAGTGAAATACCGTACCACAGGCACGTAAGTAATCACGTTACGTATACGTAATATTTCGAAAGTGCTCAATGCAGGAAGTAAACGCGAAAACTTCTATATTACGTTTAAAAATTATTTGTAGATATTTAAATTCTTTGCCACTCGTTGATGAAAGGATGTGACGCTTCAATATTTCTCGTACGCTTCTTGCTATGAAAGGATATGGCAGGTTTCCTCCAGTTAACTTCGTTTCAGGTAGCATTCTCTCGGCAGTAGTTCATACTAGTGAGTTGTTTCACTCTCAATTAAGGGCGAACATGTTTATTAACTAAATTAAATGAAAAATAGTTAAGGCATTGCAGCATCCATCCAAAGTTTACCCACTTAGACGGCAGCATGGCTGTGGAGATAATGTTTTTTATCCCCAATCGGCCGACTAATTATTTCGAATTAAATAAAACTCGGCGCAGAAATAAAATTACGATATGTTCTTTAATGCGTGACATCCAAATTGCAAGTGTGGCTTGCCTGCCCTTTACATTGCCGCTCCGATCGCTAAGCGCAGCTTCGCTCGGCCGACGTCGGTAGGCAGACGCAAAGCGGAGAGATAGCGAAGAGCGAGCTGGCAGAGAGCGTTTAGCAAGGCAAGCAAGCGCAAAGCTTTAACAAACAAATGAGTGACATAGACATAAGTAACAAACAAAATAAGCGGCTGAGGGCCAAGAATTAGGTGCTATTTGGCAAGCAGCTAATCGGCTGGGTTCTGCTCCGAACATTCACCCCCCGTTGGAAGGCAAAGGCTTTCAACAGATCCATCCTGAAGGGGCAGAACCGCTATTTTTCCAACGGCCCTCTTGAAGATGCTTGCTTGGGCGCAGCTGGCGGCTACGCTGGGATGATCGTCGAACGCAGCAATCGGCGCTTCTTTACGAAGGCGGCTTGTCGTGTGTAAGTGTGTTTTAGCACCGAATTGTGCTTAACCGCCGAAAATTTGCTAGGGCTAACGAATGTCGATCGCGAATGATTATTAATTGACACTGCAACTCAGAGATCACGTCGGGGTCACCAAATTTTATGTCGAGATAATGTTTTTTATCCCCAATCGGCCGACTAATTATTTCGAATTAAATATAAATAAAATTACGATATGTTCTTTAATGCGTGACATCCAAATTGTAAGTGTGGCTTGCCTGCCCTTTACATTGCCGCTCCGATCGCTAAGCGCAGCTTCGCTCGGCCGACGTCGGTAGGCAGACGCAAAGCGGAGATAGCGAAGAGCGAGCTGGCAGAGAGCGTTTAGCAGGGCAAGCAAGCGCAAAGCTTTAACAAACAAATGAGTGACATAGACATAAGTAACAAACAAAATAAGCGGCTGAGGGCCAAGAATTAGGTGCTATTTGGCAAGCAGCTAATCGGCTGGGTTCTGCTCCGAACAATGGCTTTTTGGCAGCTGCTGGGGATTTCTTTCTTTCTCTGTATAATTTAGCCATTTTATGCAGCGAAAACCAGAGGAGACCAAGACACAAAAAAACCTCACTTTGCTTTCACGCCTTTTCGCTTGCTTTGGCCTTTTGCCTCATTATCTCTCCCCCTTAGCTCTCTCTCTTTCTGTCTCTCGCTGGGCCAAGCAACAATTGCTGGCTCCGTGCACGGGCACGGTCCAGACGGGAGTCGTTTGCTGAATGAGTCAAACTGGATGAACTTCTTGGCTGGTCCTCCTGGCTGGGCACCAGCTACAGGGTGCGAGCAATAATAATGTTTGCAATTCAACTAATGAAGACATTCGCTGCCCGCTGATCAGTAACCAAAGTTTCGGAGAAGTCAATTAGAATCTCGCGGTCTGTCCAGAGTGCAATTTGGAAAGACCACGTAATGCACAGATTTGTGCATTTTCCGAGCTTCTAGGATATTGTCTGTGCAATCTGTGTCTGGTAAGTGCCATACTTTGACACTGAACAATATTAATTGAGTATTTTTTGTTACGCTTGTTGTTCTGACACTCGAAATGGAACAGCATTTGTTTGCAGCGTAAAAAGAGCATGCAATCGAGGGGCCTGAGTAGTCGTAGATAAAGGGATGCCTGTTTGCCTATACCATTTATTAAGGGTGGCCTCTGTAACGACAGTGGCCCCCCTCGCAATTGCATGTTTGCTCGTGGGTCTGTGGATTTGAAATGTGGCATAACAGGACAGTTTGAAAGGGGCAAATGAAACCGCTTCCACCGCAGACTGTCACCGGGAAACAACCAGCGCGGCGGGGCGGGTCGGGACGGGACGGAACCGAACCGAACCACCCGACATGACAAAGTTTTTGCCGCACTCGGCAGCAGTTACGGATCCACGCGGATCCTTAATCGGAGATAAACTGGGGAGGGGACTCTCTAGAGAGTGCAGTCGTCGGGATGATGGCTGGAAACTACGAGTGAATGTATGTAGGAAACGAAGGAAAGAGAGAGACACGAAGCGGTCGTGTTTTCGTCGTGTCGTCGGGATAGAGTAGTAATCGGCTCTGAGAGAGCCGATAGCAAGAGAGAGAGATCAGTCAGTTGTCAGTTCAGCCACGCATCAGACGTACACGCATATAATTAGTCACAAACATACTTGTAAAACTTGGAGCTGTTATAATTTTAAGTCCAACATACTTATCAAATAAATGTTACTCGTTGCCATCAAGCAACTTAAACTTCTACAAATTGGGGGCTCGTCCGGGAGAAATGTTTAACACAATACCTGTTAAACATTTCTCCCGGACGAGATAGTCAAGTTGTAAATTTTGGTAGCTTTTCGATACCAGTGAAAATCGATGAGATTGAAATGGAGGTAGAATTTCATGTCATTCCAGACGAGGATATTGGTTTTGAAGCCATTTTAGGAAGGACTATTCTGAATCATGTTGACATGCAAGTTTCTAAGACAGGAACAAGATTTGTTCGTAGAGTTTGTGGCGAGGATAAAGATAAGAAACTTTATCAGGTAGCATCGTCCTCATGCGTGGAATTGTTTAATGAATATAAAGGCATTTGCATGTCAAGTATTAACGAAGTTGAGAAGGAGTTTTCAATTGATGTTGGTCATCTCAGTGAAGCACATGCTAGAAAGGTTAGGGGTATGGTAGGAAAGTACCAACCTCAGAGAAATGTAGATGCACCGATAAAAATGAAAATTGTATTAGTGGATGAGATACCAGTTTTCCAGCATCCGAGACGATTACCGTTGTGTGAACAGGAAATCGTGGACAAGCAAGTTGAAGAGTGGCTGGCTCAGAAGATTATAAAGCCAAGTACATCGGAGTATGCATCACCAGTAGTGTTGGTACCCAAAAAGAACGGTAGCAAGAGACTATGCTGTGATTACCGAAAGCTGAATGAGAAAATAGTTCGCGATAACTTTCCAATGTCACATATGGATACAGTGTTGGAGAAACTGCAGGGTGCAAAGTATTTCACCACGTTGGATTTAACGAATGGTTTTTTCCATGTGCCTGTAGAAGTCGAGTCCCAAAAATATACGTCTTTTGTGACTCAGAATGGTCAGTTCGAATTTGTATATGTACCATTTGGAATTTCAAATTCTCCAGAATTCTCTGTTTACCAGATTTATAATGGCTGTGTTGAGAGATTTGGTAAAGAATAATGAAGCAGCAGTCTATATGGATGACGTTATTATTTGTAGTCAAGATATAGAAGAGGGTTTGTTAAAGTTAGGAAAGTACTGAAGATAGCGGAAATGAATGGGCCCCGTTTAAATTGGAGAAAGTGTCAGCTGTTACGACAAAAGGTTAATTTTCTGGGGTATATAATAGAAAAGAATACGATAAGACCAAGTGATGAGAAGACGAGGGCAGTCGAAAAGTTCCCAGTGCCAGTTGATAAAAAAGCAGTGCAGCGTTTCATAGGATTGACTTCTTATTTCCGAAAGTTTATTGAGGGTTATGCTGTTATTGCAAAACCATTGACAGATCTGCTGCGAAAGGATGTTAAATTTGAATTTAAGGAGATACATCAGGTTGCGTTTGAACAACTTAAGGTAGCATTGATTAGTAGAACTGTTTTAGAAATGTACAACCCGAAGTTGGAGACAGAAATCCATACTGATGCATCAAAATGGGGGTATGGAGCCGTGTTACTGCAAAAGAGTTTGGAAGACAGCCAATTCCATCCAGTTCAATATAATAGCTCGGCGGTCGGCCATGTAGGTCAGGGTGCAGATGGACTGGAGGAGAGCGGCACTGAAGTCGCGCGGCCGCAGGGGCGAGCACCACCAGATGGCCAGGGCTATATAGAAGACGAACAGAATTATCGAAAGCCAAACGTTGTCCTGAAGAGCCTCTCGCATGTACTGTTCCGTTGGGGACTGATTGAGGAAATGCACCATGAGGCAGCAGTCGTTGATGCCAATGGGGTAGCTGTAGCTGACCACGTACCTTCCTAGCATTTCGGTGAATGAGTGTATTAGCGTCTCGTATACGCCCTGAGCCACCAGATCTAGGAGATTCGTTAGGTTCAGATAGTTCGTGGACACGTTTGTGTCCAGTATCGTGGCGTTCACAATCTCGAGGAATCCCAGAAACAAGTTGCCGCTTGTACCGTGAACAAAGTTATTCTCGTAGCTATTGGTGGGACGGTCGGACTTGAAGGCACGTGGGAGGTCGTAGAGGATGGGGGTCCTGACCACATAGCCCTTCATATTCTTGCTATGTTTCTTAAAAAAGTCCTCGGCTCGCCACGAGTCTGTCTTGTTTACCACTGACGGTGTGGGGTAGGGATCCAGCAAGAACACATTATTCTTGATGGTAATCAGCACTGTGTTGATAAACTGCTTGCTCCACATCCAGTCGTAGAGACCTTTGACCTCGTTTGAGAGCAGTGTAAAGGCGTCGAAGCTCACCTCGAAGTCGCGGGTATGAAGTATGAAGATGGTCTTGAGCCAGCGTACTCCCCGCTGGCTTTGCGCTGCCAGTTCCATAATGGGATCGTCACGTTCCGTTGTATAGACCATGACCAGTGAGGGAGTGCTGATAAACTGCACCATCGGTATGACTGCATTGTGTTCACGGGTTATGATCAAATCCGGTGCTAGGGGAAAGGTCGTCCAGAAGTCGTAAAAGAAGTCCTGGGAGTTCTTGTTCTTGAGATCCAGTCTCTCCGATATGTAGAAAATAAAATTCTTGAAGTGGTACAATTGGGTGATCTCGAACACAATTGGAGTTTCTGTTGGACTACCGTGAATGTCAGTAATGGCTACCAAACTGTTCAGGAGCGGCAAAGGGAGATTATTAGTCATAACTTGTATCTTTTCAAGCAAAACAGGTAAATAGTCGTTTGTGTTTTCGATAGGAAATGTATATCTATGCCTCATTTCCGGTCCCGCGTAAACTGGCTTCGCTCCTGGCTTTAAATCAGCCCTATCATCTCTTTGTACATATCCATTAACTCATAGAACCCCAAAGCAGTTTTATCTCAAGTGCAAATCGGGCATATTTGCCATTTAGCGGTTTATGCCACAAGGGCTATATAATTGGACAAATCGGTTTGAGTCAGGCGATTGGGAAACCTGTGACAGCGGCACGGCGTTTTGTTCTGCCCAAATGCATGTAGGCCAGAACACCCAAGTCGAGGTCGACACGACTGAAATCGGCATAACTGCAGCTTAAATTTGACCTGTCTATAAAACTTTCTCGTCGCTGCAGCACACTGAAAGAAATGGAATGCACGCTATGCTAACTCAAATTCTATAGAGTACATGCCCATAGGCTTACAACTTAATTAAATTTTTGCTATTCCGATAAATACGTATGTGTATAATGGTATCTGTATCTGTATTTACCTTCTTTTTTTTCTGTAAGCCACTTATATGCAAGCAAGCCGACACGCACTAGCAGGAGCGGCCTTTGTGCAGGACTCTACAAATAAATGGTTTCTTTTTGCCTGAATCGCTGCAAAACGATGCTGACCCGCTGCCTTGTTGCAATGATCATTAATTTTAATTGCCGCAAAACTCCATAATTGACGCAAATGCCACGAGCCGGCAGCTTTCGCACGAAAGCTTATCGAGCCTTGTCTTGGCTTTTAAGGCCACACATGCCTGCCTGGCTAATGCAATTAGGTACGCAAACACGGAGCACCCACCCACCCACACGAGCACTCGCTTTTAACACATACACAGAAACACAGGAACAAAGATACAAAGTCATCGCCAATGCTTGCGGCTTAAAATATTTATGATTGATGCAGCCAAAGGTTCATCCTCTTAGTCGTCCTTTATGCCTTATTGACAGCATCATTTTCGCTCCTTTGTTTGCCGAATGATTTGTCAAAATATAATTTAAGGCTTACGTAATGCCGCCGTTGTTTCGGATGAACATTGTGCCGCATGGAATTCTCGTGAGGCTCTGAATGCGTGGGAACAGGACCAGCTGTCCGACACCTGGAGCTACACTTAGGTCGGAGCTCCGAAGAACAGAGTGAGTACAGGGCCTGGCACTTTAAAACTCACGAGCCAAGCCGCATTGTTTTACTCTTGATATAATTTTTTGTTTGTGAAATTCTTTCTTCCTTAATGTTTTTGCCAAAAGCTTTCAAATACATTAGGCATATTGTTGAGCCTAACTCCTCTTACACCTCTTACACTCTTACGCCGCTTGGATGAGGTTAATACATGTTTAATCTTTAATGATATTTCGTTTTTATACAAAAATTGTCCGTAATAATTCAATATAAAGCTATAAATCACCTATGCTTTTGTATCCGCATTCGGGCAATTAGTTTTTAGTCTATTTCCCAAAATGCAATTATCATTAACCATCACTATCAATGCAAATAAAGACCAATTAATTGATAAAGAATTCATATATGAATCTCTACGTGACAATTGCGTTCTGATGCCAGTCAAGTCGACACAATCTGAAATGAAGTTATAAATATTTTGCCACCCGCCAGCGCTCTCCGACTTTGGGACTAAGTCTGTTTCGTGTTTTCGTTGTCTGTCAAGGATTTTTATGTACATGTAAGGATATCGACTTGTGCATGAGAGTGGGGATGGGATGTGTTTTTCGCCATTTCTAAGCGGAAGCGAAATACGCGAGAGTAGTGGAAAGCCCTCGAGTTGTTTCCCTGCCGTTGCTCATGTCAAGTGCCAGCTGCTGTCGTGCCCCATGCCCACGCCAACGCCCACGTCCACGCCCATGCCCCATCCGACAATGGGGATGCACTTTCGACACTTAGTACTGCCCCCATGGTTGGTTACTTCCCGAGGGCCGTGCCCGTGCCAGGTCCCAAATCTGCCCACCACCGCCCTTCGGCCAGCAGGTGTGTTTGACTGCCATTGCAGCATGTGTCGAAGCGTGTGCAGGTTGTGTCTGCATCTGTGTCTGTGTGCCGAGCAACTAACTGTTAATGCTGAAAAATGTATTTTCTAATTTACCCTCCCCTCCTCACCCCACCCGTTACCCGTCTTGTTGTCCGTGCTGCTCTCCGTTCCTTTGTCTGTCCGCCCCTGCAGTTTTCGGCAGCGACCACGGCCGAGAGAGCAGGTGCAGGCAATGGCAATGGGCCCTGGCCGGCCATGTTAATGAAAAGTAATTATTTTTGTGCCTAAACTCCCGTTTACTGATGGAGGAGCCAAGGAGCAGCTAGACCGCCAACTTTGGCCATGGGAATCACAATTTCGTCGAAGGAGCTCAGAGGAGCCAGCCCCATTCAGAAAATGTGATCCGCCACAGAGGAAAATGCAATTTGCACATTAATATCTCAACTTTAGCTAATTTTCAATATTCAACTTACGAGCTGCCGGTGCGCCGAGAGCTGTCAGCTGGGCGGACCTCCGAAAAAAGGCAATTTCTGTACTCTTCGATGCATACTTTAATGGGCTTCTGGAAAGGTGAAACGGTGAAAGGTGAAAGATAACGAGAAGGAAAGAAGAGCAAAGGAAAGCTGATTTACCAGCAAGGGAATACTTTGTGTTGCAAAAGTGGGAAAACTCATAGTGAAATACCGTACCACAGGCACGTAAGTAATCACGTTACGTATACGTAATATTTCGAAAGTGCTCAATGCAGGAAGTAAACGCGAAAACTTCTATATTACGTTTAAAAATTATTTGTAGATAATTAAATTCTTTGCCACTCGTTGATGAAAGGATGTGACGCTTCAATATTTCTCGTACGCTTCTTGTTATGAAAGGATATGGCAGGTTTCCTCCAGTTAACTTCGTTTCAGGTAGCATTCTCTCGGCAGTAGTTCATACTAGTGAGTTGTTTCACTCTCAATTAAGGGCGAACATGTTTATTAACTAAATTAAATGAAAAATAGTTAAGGCATTGCAGCATCCATCCAAAGTTTACCCACTTAGACGGCAGCATGGCTTTTTGGCAGCTGCTGGGGATTTCTTTCTTTCTCTGTATAATTTAGCCATTTTATGCAGCGAAAACCAGAGGAGACCAAGACACAAAAAAACCTCACTTTGCTTTCACGCCTTTTCGCTTGCTTTGGCCTTTTGCCTCATTATCTCTCCCCCTAATCTCTCTCTCTTTCTGTCTCTCGCTGGGCCAAGCAACAATTGCTGGCTCCGTGCACGGGCACGGTCCAGACGGGAGTCGTTTGCTGAATGAGTCAAACTGGATGAACTTCTTGGCTGGTCCTCATGGCTGGGCACCAGCTACAGTGTGCGAGCAATAATAATGTTTGCAATTAAACTAATGAAGACATTCGCTGCCCGCTGATCAGTAACCAAAGTTTCGGAGAAGTCAATTAGTTTCTCGCGGTCTGTCCAGAGTGCAAGTTGGAAAGACCACGTAATGCACAGATTTGTGCAATTTCCGAGCTTCTAGGATATTGTCTGTGCAATCTGTGTCTGGTAAGTGCCATACTTTGACACTGAACAATATTAATTGAGTATTTTTTGTTACGCTTGTTGTTCTGACACTCGAAATAGAACAGCATTTGTTTGCAGCGTAAAAAGAGCATGCAATCGAGGGGCCTGAGTAGTCGTAGATAAAGGGACGCCTGTTTGCCTATACCATTTATTAAGGGTGGCCTCTGTAACGACAGTGGCCCCCTCGCAATTGCATGTTTGCTCGTGGGTCTGTGGATTTGAAATGTGGCATAACAGGACAGTTTGAAAGGGGCAAATGAAACCGCTTCCACCGCAGACTGTCACCGGGAAACAACCAGCGCGGCGGGGCGGGTCGGGACGGGACGGAACCGAACCGAACCACCCGGCATGACAAAGTTTTTGCCGCACTCGGCAGCAGTTACGGATCCACGCGGATCCTGAATCGGAGATAAACTGGGGAGGGGACTCTCTAGAGAGTGCAGTCGTCGGGATAATGGCTGGAAACTACGAGTGAATGTATGTAGGAAACGAAGGAAAGAGAGAGACACGAAGCGGTCGTGTTTTCGTCGTGTCGTCGGGATAGAGTAGTAATCGGCTCTGAGAGAGCCGATAGCAAGAGAGAGAGATCAGTCAGTTGTCAGTTCAGCCACGCATCAGACGTACACGCATATAATTAGTCACAAACATACTTGTAAAACTTGGAGCTGTTATAATTTTAAGTCCAACATACTTATCAAATAAATGTTACTCTTTGCCATCAAGCAACTTAAACTTCTACAAATTGGGGGCTCGTCCGGGAGAAATGTTTAACAGGTATTGGAGATAGTCAAGTTGTAACTTTTGGTAGCTTTTCGATACCAGTGAAAATCGATGAGATTGAAATGGAGGTAGAATTTCATGTCATTCCAGACGAGGATATTGGTTTTGAAGCCATTTTAGGAAGGACTATTCTGGATCATGTTGACATGCAAGTTTCTAAGACAGGAACAAGATTTGTTCGTAGAGTTTGTGGCGAGGATAAAGATAAGAAACTTTATCAGGTAGCATCGTCCTCATGCGTGGAATTGTTTAATGAATATAAAGGCATTTGCATGTCAAGTATTAACGAAGTTGAGAAGGAGTTTTCAATTGATGTTGGTCATCTCAGTGAAGCACATGCTAGAGAGGTTAGGGGTATGGTAGGAAAGTACCAACCTCAGAGAAATGTAGATGCACCGATAAAAATGAAAATTGTATTAGTGGATGAGATACCAGTTTTCCAGCATCCGAGACGATTACCGTTGTGTGAACAGGAAATCGTGGACAAGCAAGTGGAAGAGTGGCTGGCTCAGAAGATTATAAAGCCAAGTACATCGGAGTATGCATCACCAGTAGTGTTGGTACCCAAAAAGAACGGTAGCAAGAGACTATGCTGTGATTACCGAAAGCTGAATGAGAAAATAGTTCGCGATAACTTTCCAATGTCACATATGGATACAGTGTTGGAGAAACTGCAGGGTGCAAAGTATTTCACCACGTTGGATTTAACGAATGGTTTTTTCCATGTGCCTGTAGAAGTCGAGTCCCAAAAATATACGTCTTTTGTGACTCAGAATGGTCAGTTCGAATTTGTATATGTACCATTTGGAATTTCAAATTCTCCAGAATTCTCTGTTTACCAGATTTATAATGGCTGTGTTGAGAGATTTGGTAAAGAATAATGAAGCAGCAGTCTATATGGATGACGTTATTATTTGTAGTCAAGATATAGAAGAGGGTTTGTTAAAGTTAGGAAAGTACTGAAGATAGCGGAAATGAATGGGCCCCGTTTAAATTGGAGAAAGTGTCAGCTGTTACGACAAAAGGTTAATTTTCTGGGGTATATAATAGAAAAGAATACGATAAGACCAAGTGATGAGAAGACGAGGGCAGTCGAAAAGTTCCCAGTGCCAGTTGATAAAAAAGCAGTGCAGCGTTTCATAGGATTAACTTCTTATTTCCGAAAGTTTATTGAGGGTTATGCTGTTATTGCAAAACCATTGACAGATTTGCTGCGAAAGGATGTTAAATTTGAAATTAAGGAGATACATCAGGTTGCGTTTGAACAACTAAAGGAAGCATTGATTAGTAGACCTGTTTTAGAAATGTACAACCCGAAGTTGGAGACAGAAATCCATACTGATGCATCAAAATGGGGGTATGGAGCCGTGTTACAGCAAAAGAGTTTGGAAGATAGCCAATTCCATCCAGTTCAATATATGAGCCGTAGGACTAAGCCATGTGAAGAGAAATATCCTGCTTATGACCTTGAGGTTCTGGCAATTATCGAAGCTTTAGCGAAATGGCGTGTATACGTTTTGGGTATAAAGTTCAAAATTGTCACAAATTGTAATGCATTTACAATGACGATCAAAAAGAAAGACGTTCCTTTGAGAGTAGCACGTTGGGCCATGTACCTACAAGATTTTAATTATGTTATAGAACATCGCTCAGGAACGAAGATGAGGCACGTTGACGCGTTGAGTCGTGTATCTTGTTTTATGGTGACCGAAAGTATAGCTCATCGTTTGAAAGAAGCTCAGCTAACCGACGATTGGGTTAAGGCTGTTAAAAGTATTGTGGAGGACAAGGAATATGAGGATTATTATATTCAGAATCAGATTTTGTTTAAGGATCCGGATAAGGAGCTTATCGTAGTACCAGCTCAGTTGGAAAATGAGATTATATCAATAGCACATAAGCAAGGACATTTTTCAGTTAAAAAGACACAAGATATCATTGAAAAGTCGTATTATATTCCGAAGTTAAAAGACAAAGTATGGCGCGTAATAAATAGTTGTGTCGAGTGTATCATTGTCAATGAAAAGACAGGAAAACGTGAGGGTTATTTGCAACCAATAGACAAGGGTGATAGGCCGTTACAAACGTATCACATTGATCACGTTGGACCAATGGAAATGACTAAAAAACAGTACAATTATATACTGGTTGTCGTTGATGGATTTTCTAAGTTTGTTTGGTTATATTCTACTCGTAGTACAGGCGTTGAAGAGGTCGTTAAGTGTTTGGAAATTCAGGGGACTAGTTTTGGTAATCCGAACAGAATAGTGACGGATAGGGGTGCAGCGTTTATGTCCAATTTGTTTCGTGAATATTGTGAGAGGGAGAAAATACAGCATTTAATGATTGCCACAGGCGTTCCACGTGGGAATGGTCAAGTCGAAAGGATGCACAAGATAGTGGTACATATGTTGTCGAAATTGTGTCAGGGTAATTCCGGTAGTTGGTATAAGCATCTAGGAAAAGTACAGCAAATGATCAACCGGGTTTAAGCCGCGAAGTACCAAGGTAACACCTTTCAAGATATTGACTGGGCTAGACATGCGTATAGGAATGCATCCAAAAATAAAAGAAATATTGGAAGAATCACTTATCGAAGAGTTGTACAAGGACCGCGAAAAAATTAGAAAGGAAGTAGTTGAAAACATTGCATGGTTACAGCAGGAAAACAAGAAGAGTTTTGACTTAAAAAGGAAACTAGATAGACAGTATGAGGTTAATGAGCTAGTAGCTATCAAGCGTACTCAGTATGGTACTGGATTAAAGCTAAAAGGAAAGTATCTAGGGCCGTATAAGGTGGTTAGGGTAAAGAATCATGGAAGGTACGAAGTCGAGAAGATTGGGGATACTGAGGGTTCCTATAAGACCTCTACAGTTTCAGAATATATGAAACCTTGGCTAGACCCATCCGAGGCGAATGGTCCGTCAGGACAGCCGAATGTAGGAAACGAAGGAAAGAGAGAGACACGAAGCGGTCGTGTTTTCGTCGTTTCGTCGGGATAGAGCAGTAATCGGCTCTGAGAGAGCCGATAGCAAGAGAGAGAGATCAGTCAGTTGTCAGTTCAGCCACGCATCAGACTTACACGCATATAATTAGTCACAAACATACTTGTAAAACTTGGAGCTGTTATAATTTAAAGTCCAACATACTTATCAAATAAATGTTACTCGTTGCCATCAAGCAACTTAAACTACTACATGTATACGGAATGAAATTACCCATTTTCCAGAACCAACATAAATGAAAAGTTCGAGTTTTTAATTTAATTTAATATTGTATTTTATTTATTTTTGTCGCACTAGGGCTTCTGGCTGCTTTTACAATATTTGTCTGCATAAAGTTTCATAACACTTCATTCTCTGTCTATTTTTATTGTAGTAGGATCTGCAGTACAGTACCTTTTTCTGAGTTTGTAAATTCCGCCTCTGCCGTTAGCAACTGCACATTGAAATACATTCAGAAATTGATTTAGTTGCCTTTGTTTTCGGGTTGTATGCTTGTTCTTTTAGAGCTATCACTGCGCCTTGGCTTCTGTTATAATTATCGTATTGTTTATTTTATTAAAAGATAAATAAAATCTCTTTTTAAAGCAAAAGTAGTATAACTAAATAATTTCTTTATAATTAAAATTATACGCCAACAGTTAAAATGGTTTCGCCTTTAAAGTATCCGTTTACATTAACACCCATTTATTATTCGTTAAGCATTTATAATAATTACAATCTTTGGCTAGTTTGACACTTAAAGCGGAAAACTTAACAAAATTTTGTTGGTTTAATTGCCGTTTTATGTATTAGATTACATGATCTTCATAGACACTTACTGCTAAGTACAATAATTATTATTAATTCTTTTAATTCGTAACTTGCTCCTCTTTCTTTGCTGTTACTTTTACTGTTACTGTTACTGTTTCTATTTCTGTTACTTTAACCGCTGTTTACTGTTCAATTTTGCTACTAATAAAATATATTTTATATGCTATTCAATTTACTGTTACTGTTTACTCGTATTGTTACACTCTAAGTATGTTTCTGATGGGGCGAGCCTCCGCCACAGAAGGTGCACCGCGGCACCGAGGCAGGCCGAGGCCCAGGCACAGGCCTTCAGCCGCTCAATATTCCCTTCAAAATACAATCGAGTGGAGATCGGACTCCCTTACCGTATTTACTTTTACATTAAGTTAATTTTAACATGGTGGTATTCTGCAGTCAGCGTTTAGAAGAGATTCTCTCATAGTGATGGCATTCATTGGTAGATAATATAGTACGTGTTGCATACAACATGTACGAGTATATCTGTTTGGAAAGGGATTTGTATAATTGGTTTGCGTCTTGCTGGAAGAGCAGCTGGTGGGTAGTTTTTTTAAATAATACGAGTAGGTGTGCAGGCAGGGATTGAGTCCAGAAGCGTTCTACGGAAATCGAGACAGTTCGAGATGGGAACAATTTTGACATTCAATAGCTGTGGATGCAAACGTACTCAGTAACAATCGTATCTGCCCGATTTGAAATGGATTGGCAACTGCTGTTGCTGTTATATTAATGTTTGCTCCGATTTTAAATATGTACTTTGTGAATTTGGCTTTATACTTGACCAGGTCGCACCACAATTTACAATTCGACTACTTATAATTGTTGCTCAGTGTCCACTCTGTTCACACTTGGTTAGCTATCCATTATTATTTATTATTTAACCGGAATACGATAAAAGTACACGCGTCGTACGGCGTACGGAGTACGTAAGTGTGGCTTAGGACTATCCTACATACTTAGTTGTATCTTGAAGTACATGTCTGATGTACGGAAATACAGGATGAGAAATGAATAAATCACTTGGCAAAGCGAATTGAGCAAATTACTAAATTTCCACGCACCATGTGGACCCATTTCAATCTATCCGTTTATACATTTGTTTTTTTTTGTATTTATGCGTTTCACTTATACGCATACCTAGGTAATGTGTGTGAATTTCTTCTGTGGGAGTTTTTTTTTTTTACAAATTTTTTTTTACAAATTTTTTTTTACTAATCGCTATTTTTCTCACTGCAAAGCATTTATAAAAAAACAAAATAAACTATACAAAGCAAATTAACCTCCAAAGCTGGTTAACATCATATGCTGACACTTTTGGGTGATCCTTTAATTTAAGGATTACAAACGATTTTCAACAATATTAATTTATAATTTGTGGTCGTTTACGTCATTATTTACATTTGGTTTTGTTCCCAACAAAGCTTCAAGCGAGTGTTTGTCCTTTAAGTTTGCAAGGACTCACTCGCATATCAAGGCTATATGTTAAATTTCGTGTGTGTTGTGTGGTTGCCTAACAAAATAATAGCGAACAAATCACAAAATCACCAAATCTCAACAATCTTAATGTCGCAACTTATATTTTGGTCCCATTGCTTTCATTTCGAGTGTTTCCGATAAGCCTTTCCCTCAAGGGCTTTCCTCAAGTTAATTTACGTGTCTGTAATGATTAGAAGTTAATAAACTCTTGGAATTGAGATCTAGAAATGCGTTGTATGAAGCGACAGAAAGGATATGACAGAGCCGCTGCTTACCTAACCAAATGATGGACCAGAGAAAACACGAATAGAACTACGCGCTGTAGACAAATGGAATTCTACCCGGTGCCTAGACGAATCAAGCCAACACTTTTGTGGATGTGCAATTTATTTATTTTAACTGTTTCATTTGGGGACACATTGGGGGACAAACAGTTTGGCATTTGTCATGGCTGCCCGAGCTACAGCCACAGCCATCAATCAATGGCCACACAATGGACATGTGAAGTGCAATTTAACGCCAACTACAAGACAACAAAAAATAACTGAAATAATATTAATCCTGGCAGATAAATAAAGAAACAGCTGCATTTGTCCTGTGGTATTGTCGTCCGTTGCGGTCTCTGGCGAAACAGAATAAATGGAGCATAGGTAAATACACGCTTACCCCATTAGATGGCCAAAAAATGGGCTCAACGGAATCACAATGGAAGGCAAACTGTCTGGGCTAAGACCTCAGATGAACAAAGCCAAAGGCAATGCATTTTAAATGGAATGCTTGTGTAAGTCCTTGGGTTTCCCGTTCTCCTGTCTGGGTTCAAAATGAAATAATAGACAAAGTATTACAGGGAACCGATGGAAAATCTGCTACTTTACATAGGGTTCAGCTTAAGTAAATAATTTATTGAGCCACAAACAGAGAGACACGGCCAAAGACATGGCTTTGGCACTTAGTTGACTGTTTCAGCCCGGGGTGGGTCCGCTCCCGCGGGACTGCCGCTAGGCATTACTTCGCGGTGCGGGCTGTGGGGTCATCCTTCTGGCTTAGTTTGTCCGGCTTCGCTCCAGCCTGCGCAGCTCCTTGATCGCGCTTGCTGCCATGTAGGCGACCGCGTTCCAAGATTGCTCATCGGCTAGCATCTGGTCGGTGAGGGTGTCCACACTCACTTCTGCAAGCGTCTCCCCTAGCCTCGTTCGTTCTTGCGAGAAGCGGGGGCATACAAAGAAGACGTGCTCTGCATCCTCGTCGACTCCAGGCCCGCAGCAGCTGCAATACGGGTCGTCAGCATGCCTAAAGCGATGCAGGTACTGCTTGAAGCAGCCATGCCCCGTCAGCAGTTGGCCCAAATAATGGTCCATTTGGCCGTGCCTTCTTCGCAGCCATGGGCTAAGCTGGGGAAGGAGACGTCTGGTCCACCTCCCTTTTGCCGTTTGGTCCCAGCGCCGTTGCCACTGGGCTATAGTGCGCTCTCGCCGCTAGCTGGCTCCCTCCACTCCGCTCTGCCGCTCAGCTGCCAGGAGATCCAGTGGGACCATGCCTGCCACAACAAGTGCGGCGTCTTCAGACACCGTCCGGAAGCAGCATGTAACCCTCAGGGCACAGCGTCGGTATGCGCTTCTGCAGTCTCTGCTGTATGTGGAAACCATCATTGCTGGTGCCCACACTGCTGATCCATATAAGATTATGGAGGTGACCACCCCAGCGATGAGCTGCCTGCTACGCTGCCGTGGTCCCCCTGTATCATCCTGCTTATGGCCGCCGTTGCTGCAGTCGCTTTTGCGCTGGCGTATTCCAGGTGGGCCTTGAAGTTCAGCCTCTGGTCCATCATTACCCCTAGGTACTTTAGCGCAGGCTTGGTCCTGATGATCGTGCTACCGACTCTCACGCATGCCTGCTCGACCTTTTTTCTGCTGCTCATTAGCACAGCCTCCGTCTTCTTCTCCGCCAATGCTAGCCCGTTGGCTGCGAGCCAGGCCACTATCATCCCGACTGCTACGTTGGTTTTCTCCTCTACGTCTCTTACGTGTTTCGACACTGTCACCAGTGCTATGTCGTCGGCGAAGCCCACCAGGGTGCACCCTTCCGGTAATGTAAGCCGCAGGATATCGTCATACATCACGTTCCACAGTATCGGCCCTAGGACCGAGCCCTGTGGGACGCCTCCGGTGATTTGGTGATGTTTTGCTCCTTCTTCCGTGTCGTAGATCAGGACGCGGTCCGTGAAATAGCTTCGCAGAGTCCGTGTGATTTGCTCAGATATACCCCTCCTGGTCAGGGCCTCTAGGATGCTCTTCCAGCTGGCAGAGTTGAAGGCGTTTCGTACGTCTAGTGTACATACTAGGCAGTACTTTTTGTCGCCTCCAGCCCATTGCGTTCCTGCCATGGCTTCCCTGGCAAGGTTTGTCACCATCTCGATGGCGTCAGTGGTGCTCCTCTGCTTGCGGAACCCGAATTGGAGGTCGGAAAGTCCGCGACGCTCAGCCAGTTCCGCCTCCAGTCGGTTACATACCATCCTCTCGAAAATCTTGCCCATGGTATCCAGCATGCACAGCGGCCGGTATGACGATGGGTCGTTGAGCTCTTTGCCTGGCTTGGGTATCAGAACCAGCCTTTGCCGTTTCCATGCTCGTGGGACTGTCCGCTCCGCTAGGCACAGGGGGGGGATTGTTGCGAATGCTTCCGGATGGGCTCTAATTATGCATTTTAGTGCTGCATTAGGGACTCCATCTGGACCTGCCTCTTTCCCGATCTTCAGCTTACCCGTGGCCTCCAGTACTTCTCTGGCAGTGATGATGGTGGTGGTGTCCCTCAGGCTAGCTCCTTCTACCCTAGCTTCCTCTTGTAAGAGTGGTTGTCTAGGGAATAGGGTGCCGACTATCTCTCTCATATGCACCGGATCCTTGGGCATAGGCTGTCTGTTTAATCTCCCCATGACTAGTTTGTATGCTCCACCAAAAGGTTCCGCATCGGCCGCATCGCAGAGCTCCTTGAAGCATTTGAGTTTGCTGCTTCTGATGGCCTCCTTCAGCTCTTTTCTTTTGGCCTTGAATGCCGCGCCATTTCTGCCAAATTGGGCGGAGCCTCTTGCTCGCTGGTAGGCACGCCGAGCTGCGCAGCACTCCCTCCTGGCCTTGGCAATGTGCTCATTCCACCACGGTACTGGCCGGTGCCTGCTTCCTCCGATCTTTCTTTTTTTCATGGCTGCATCACAGGCCGCTTTGACGGTCCTGTAAACGGCAAGCGCGGATGCTTCAGCATCCCCGGCGGCGCTTAGGTTTTCTGCTGTCGAGAGGAGCGCGGCTCTGCTCAGGCTTTCCTCCTTGTACCCGGCCTGGAGCGCACGCTGTATCCTTGTTGTGTTCCTGGGTGCAAAGGTTTCCGTCATTACGGCTAAGTGGTCGCTATGGGTGTAAGCACTCAGCACTTGCCACTTCGCGTGGTGTGCGAGCTCTGGGCTTGCAAAGGTGAGGTCTATAATAGACTCCCGCCCTGCTTTGCTGAACGTTGGTGTGGTTCCTGTGTTGAGGAGACAGACGTTCAGGCTTGCAAACTCGTCCAGGAGCGATGTCCCACGGGGTGTGTTCTTGGCGCTGCCCCAAGTCGTGGCCCAGGCGTTAAAGTCGCCCGCTATCAGGACCGGCGATTTGCCTCGTGCGTCGTTAGCGATGCTGCTGATGATCGCCTCATACTCCTGCTGCGTGAACCTCGGTGCTATGTAGCAGCTGTAGACAAAAGTGCCGCTGTGCTTAGCTCTCACATATCCCACTCTGGATGCTCTGTGGGTAAGCTGGCCTGGTTGTGGGCCACAGCTCCAGATTGCTGCTCCTCCGTCTGAGCTTTGCTGCCAGACTCCTTCGTGTTTTTTGCCGTACGGCTCGCTGAGTAGCGCTATGTCGATCTTCTGCTCCAGGACTGTTTGCGCCAACAGATCCTGAGCAGCTCGGCAGTGGTTTAGGTTGAGCTGCAGGAGCTTAACCATCAACCAGTTTTGCTAGTGCCTTCTTATACTCAGGGCAGCTGCGGCTGAGGGCCGAGTGGGCTGCTGAGCGGACGTCTCCTGGCTTGCCAGCGCATAGTATGCACATTGGCGGGTTGTTGCACTGGTTGTGCTTGTGCCCCTCCCCACCACATTTGTAGCATGCATTGCTTGACACAGGCCGCTTGGATCTGCACCTGGCTGCAGTGTGTCCATAGGCCATGCACTTGAAGCAGCGGGTTGGCGCAATCCGTTGCCGCACGCGGCAGACAACCCAGCCGATTCGAACTTTTCCGAGCTCCAGGAGCTTCTTTGCGAGTGCGGGCTGAAGGTTCAGCGTAGCTACCTGCGTTGCGCCATATGCTTTCCGCATGTACGGCACTGCTCCTTGTGTTAAGTCGCCGTCGATCGCTGCAGCTATGGCCTCACATACCTCGTCGCCTGTCGTGAGCTCGTCTATGTTGAGTACCTCAACCGCGACTGTCTCCTGCATGGCCTTCACGGCTGCCTTATCCCCAAGCGCTGCCTGGATGGCCATCTGCAGCTCCTGGGTGGCGGGGTCTGAGGATTGTTGCATCCTTAGAAGCAGCTCGCCCGAGGCTGTCTTCCTGATGCCCTGAACCTTGTTTTTGAGGCTCTGGAGCGTTGGTGCTGCCTTCACCAGTTTGAGGATGTCGGCGTATGATGCCTCCTCGGTGCATTTGACCAGCACTGCGTCTGGTCGGCCTGTCTGCTTGCGTTTCGCACGCCTGCCTCTCACCTCACTCCACTTCTGTGTAGGGTTGGTGTCTTCCGCCTTGCCGCACTGCATCTTGGTTTCCTCTTGTCGAGTGGCGTCAGCTTGGTGTCCTTGCCTGGGCCTTCCGCGCGCGCTCTTCTCCTCAGTTCGGGGTGTTGCCTCGCTCTTGTGGGCTCCTGATGCCGTTTGCGTCGCCTTAGTCGCACTGGGCTTGGTCATCCTGGGTAGGGGGCCAGTTGGGCCTGCAGTGTGATCATGGCACTGGCATCCTCCTGGCGCTGCCCTTTTATCCTCTGGCGCCTGCAGATGGGATTTGACTTCCACTTGCAACTCCTTCATGCGTGCTACCATCTTCTTGATGGCCATGTTGATCGACCTCTGGCCCTTCTCGTTCATCTGTTAGAGTAGGTCGTCCAGGATTGCGCCAATCTCGTCTATGTCCTGTAAGCAGTTCCTGCTTCGCTTGGGGTGGGTTTTTCTCCCGCTACTCGATGGTGTAGGGGGGTCCCTCGGCCTCTTCAGAGTATCAGTGCCCTTGCCGCCGTCCTGCGTGGCCCCACTGGCAAAGCTGTGCAACGAGCTCTGCTTCATTGGCGGTGTTAAAGCTGCTTGTGGCGGTGTTCGGGCCACCTTTGAGGCTTTTTGGAAAGCCATTGCTCCTTGGCTTGTAGCGAATTTTGCTTCGTCGGCCAAGTGTGCCACCGGCGAAGCAGGATTCGGGGGAACATCTCTCAGGGCCTCCAGGGTCCGCGCCCCGGCCCGGGATTCCTCCACGCGTGTGAATTTGGGATGGAACTTATGCGTAGGTGTGTGTGCGGTTTGCAAGTGATCCCGCCTAGGAGTTAGGCAGTACCTTCCCTCAGGTGCGGTCGCTGACAGAAGCTAGCTGCTGTGGGCGCAGTTATCTTCCGGAGCGGGCTCTGTCGAGGGCTGGATGCTTTGGCACCTAGTGCCCCTTCACCGCACTGCAGTCGATCAGCTGGTTAGTGGCCTGCACTATCCAGCCCTGGTACCCCAGTCGATCAGCTGCGAGGCCTGGAGTGAAGAAGAACGGGAGAATAGGCCCAAAGGAGAGAAAGGATGAAAAAAGGTGGGAATCTCCAAGTGACGAGTGAAAAGCGCCGTCCAAAGCACTCACGGTGGGCCCCAGCGCCCCTGCCCCCTTTGGGTGACCGTGGAAGTGCAACGCGCAGCCCGGATCAGAAGCCAGTCGGGGTGAGACTCGATCCTCCCAGGTGAGCACGCGGTGTCAGCAAGAGCTTGAGCTAATTTCGGGTATTTTTTTCCAGGTATCTTTCGCGATTTGTCTGTGTCTTGCAGAGCAGCTGTTTGGCGCGTCCGCACTCGAAAAATTCGCGGGTGTAACTCGCGTGTGTGTGTGTGTTTGTGTTGCCGTGTGTTGAAAGGTGAGTAGATATTGCGGCTTGTGGGATATTGGGAAACGCCTTCCGTCACACAACTCTAAATTAAAGTATAACTAACTAAACTAAACTAAACTAAATCGATCAACAGAAATTCAACTAAATTGCTTACTAACATTGCTATTACTATCAGATGAGAGCGTGTTAAATGAACACAGGTCAAATCATATTGCACACGGTTAACGAAACAACTTCCCGTCTGCCCAGCGCTTTGAATGTGTGTCTTGTGTGTGTGCGTTTCCGGTAATCGCTGTGGGTACCTGCTTCTGTGTGCTTACAACCGGTCATCGTTGAGTGGAAACTACATACTGTGGTGCTGTGCCGCAGACGTGGGCAGCTATCGGTATTGGTATCGGTATGTTCCTAAGCTGCTTTGGGTGGGCTCAAACTCTGAACCCAGAGCAAGGACAGTTGTGATTGCAGCAACAGAGAAACACAATACACCAACTAATTGGAGCGTAAATGTAGGAATCGTTCCGTAGAGGGGGGCTTAAAAATGCTAATCAATTATTTAGAGCCCTGTGATCCCAGGTCCCAGTGTCTCCTGGGCCTGTGCTGGTGTTGGGGCCATTGGGTGGGTGGATTATTTATGCTGCATGTCAGGAAACTAAATAATGTTTGCTAGATACAATGCCTAATTCAATAATACTCGAACACTGGTAAAATTATTTCATTTACTCGTAATTTCGTTTCTTGCATTTTCGTTAATGCTCCGCTGTGGCTTACATTTGTACAGACTGCACACTAAGACATTTATGTATGTTTGTTTGTTTAATAAGGAATCTTCAATATATATATATATATATATGTATGTATATCTACATAATAGACATCTATTGGAAATTCAAACGTGCTAGAATTTGCGTGTATTATTGCTCATACGAGCATTGATTTGTTTAGATTTTTTCAAAATTATCACCAGTAATTACGCGTACGACTACACTATGCAGTTGTCCGTTTGCCTTTAAAACTTGACTTCGTCCTTCGTCTCTCTGTATCTGTATCTGTCTGTGTCTGTAACTTTGTGTCTGTTGTTTAGTGTGTGTGTGTTTTTGGCTATGCCTGCCATCGCACTCCCCTGCTCTCATACGAGTAAAAGTAACCACAATACTCGTAATACTCATAGTCTCGGGTTCTGGTAAAGTACTTTTGTTTGTTTTTGGGGTTCGCTTGCATTTAAAATTGACTCACGCTGCTTCGTTTTATTCCTCCTATTAAAACTATATGTATATATGATGTATATGTGGATGAGTGGTGTCTTATCACCTCGTTATGCCCTCTGATATATATATAAATATTTATGTATATAAGTATTTGTAAGTGTGTATGTAAGTATAAACTATAAGCCTATAAGAATATAGTTGATCTTGAATTCGTTTTTATAGTTTTATTCTTTTTCCATTTTTAATTCATGTTCGATCTCAATATGCACATGCACTGTAGATAATTATGAATTCGTTTCGGTGTACAGAGTTCTTGGTTTTGTTTAGTGTTTCTCTTTAGCTTTTTGGGGAAATATATAACTCAAATCTTCGAAAAGGTTCGTAGCAACTAAAAAATATCTCTTGACCGTAGAAAATGTTTAGCAAATTGAGTATATCCTGTAATTGTTAGGCTTGTTAGGTGGTAGGCTTGTAGTTGTAACTCGTGTAAGCAGCATGGAAGGAAAATAGGTGGAAAAGCGGAATCCGGGTGCTCCGAAAAGTTGCAGTATAAAGCTCACTGAAAGACACATCGGAAACAAAAGGAACTGTTCTTCTGTTTCCTCCTTCTTTCCCCTATAAAGTATTCTTGTAGCCAGTTTTCAACTCGTGTGTGTGTGCTGTCGTATTGCTGTTCTTGTTTTTATTGGACGGTTTCACAAATTTTCATAATTTTGTTTTTGATTCTTGGTGGTTGTCAATTCAATACTGGATACTGAATAAACTTATCCATTTTGTGTTGCTGGTGTGTTCAGGCGAAGCGCATGAGACTACCATCAAATTCTGGGATAGACTCTGCCAATCGGCCTTCGTCAATCGAGCGCATTGCCATCCCAGACGAACAAATCATGGATTGGATACACAAGTGTGAACGAATCGGAAGAAATGCGCATTTCCTGGAGTTGAAAACTACAAGGCAATTGCAAACGCAGAAAACCAAAGCAATGGAACGGAAAACGAAACAAAACAAAGCAAAATAATTGGTACTCAACATTCAGTAGCATGCAAATACCGAAAGCCAGCGGACTATGCGGCCTTTCTTCTCGTAACAAGTTCTGGCCGCTAAAAGCCTTAAAGTGATTTACAATTTCAATTTACCACAAGTGGCTACGTAACGAAATTTGACTAATTTTCTTTGATTTGATTTTGAATGCGTTCAACTCAAGCTTAAATAATTGCTACTACAAAATAACTTTCCTGCTAAATTTCAATTTGAGAAAAATTATCAAATGAACTAAAAATAATTGTCCTAGTTTTTCATTTCTCTTAAATTTTGTTTTAAAATAATACTTTGAAGTAGTCGCTAATTACAACGTATGGCTTAGGCCCATAATGGTATTCCTTCGATTATTTGTTTAATTTGTTTGCTCTATATGCTTACTCGTATTTACAATTGTGGTTGGCGTTTTCATAAAGGATTGTTGCAAGGATTATGTTCGTTTGCCATTTTCCTGATTATTGGAAAATGTTTGGGTACCTTGGATTATCCTTTTAACATTTATAATGCCTAAAGTGTAAAATTGCCACTTGGGCCGTTCTCTCTGAAAACTTCTTCAAAATTTCGATATGTTAAAAATTCAGGATAGCTCGTTAAGTTATTTGGCATATCTTTTGGTTTTGGTTTAGGTATAGATATATTTCTTTAGTCGCTGATCGTAATGCTCGTGAATGAAGGGAAAAGGGCGTGAGGGATGTGCGTCTTGGTATGCCATGACTCTAACTTTCTTCTTTAACTGCATTGCGAGTGTTTTACAGTTTTTAACCAAATTATTTGTCACCTTCTTCTGTCACCGCTTCTGTAGCGGTGGTGGTTATCAAAATAAAAATGCAACTGCCAGATTCTTTTACATATATATTTATATCAAAAAATGAGCGCGCATGTTACAAACTCTGGGCTTAAAGGATACGCGTTAAAAAATAACAACAAAATTTAAATATTAAATAAAACAAATCATATATAGTACATATATCATATACGGACATATATGCAATATACACATATATATTTAACTATAGTTGCCGTTTCATTCGCAAACAGCAGCTAAATATATATCTTTTATTTTGTTTTGCTATTTCAAACTAAATGTACGATATTAAAAGCAATAAAATACGCAATAAAAATAAAACGCACAGACACTCCCTCTCGGGAGAAGCCGAATAAAACTATTAACAATTAAAAATCCATATTATCAGATGTGTGTTTATAAATTATATAGCTACCAAGTTTGTTATATATAGTTTGTTATATTTTATATTTTATATATTTAATATTAATTTATTTTTTATTGATTGGATTATTACCTAATAAGGAGCTTCAAGATCGTTGTTGCTTTATGTTCTTAAAAATTAATATTTATCAATTAATTATTAACGAGATTTTCTTTTTGTTTTGCAATTTTTTCTCTCTTTTTATTGTATTTAAGCTTGTCAATAAATCATGTTCGTATTTTAAATTAAGTACAATAATACTTAATCTTTACAAAAATATTGTACAATTAATGATTAAAAAACAATTTACATAATAACTAAGACTGTAAAGACACTTGAAATAATAACACGAACTAGATTTCGAAATGAGAGGGAGTTGCAATAAATAAATAGAAGGAAATAAAGTCTCGCTTAAAGCCCAAATTGCACATAGTTTGATTGTATTGTTGTTTAATGATGGATGAAACACAATCTGTATGGAAGCAAATGATTCCGTCAAGCGGTGAATGGTGAATGCTAAATGATAAATGGTGAATGTGGTTGGCGAAGTGTGCGGGAAGGGGGTGTTGAAGAAATTCGATTCGCGGCCGTGGCATAGTGTAAGTATTCGTATTCGTTGATTTGAATTTAGGATATATGGAACAACGCCCTGTATAATGTACAGACAGGCGCTGCCAGCTGAGACTAACCGGGTCTCGCATTGCCGCCTGTTCGGGTTCGAAATGATAAAATGATAAACGTAGGTGAACCGATTAGATTAGAATTTCTGGTTTATATTTAGTTAAATGTCATTATAGATAATTTAACATACGCCTTTGATATGGTGTTGTTGCTTTTGCTTTATTGCTGATATCGTTAATTAATTCTTTTCTTTTCCTTTCTTTCATTTTCTTTACTGTTATTTTCATTACCATTATCCGCATTTGCAATACGCCCTAATCCTCCTCTGCGCGTCGTCGTTGTCGCACTGCTTTTGCTAACTTTACTTGGAGTTCTGAAATGTTTGACTCTTTCTTCTCTTACTTTAAAACGCCTCAAAAATATGTTCATTTTTTATACCCGATACTCAAAATGAGTATTGGGGTATATTAGATTTGTGGTAAAAGTGCATGTGTGTAACGTCCAGAAGGAATCGTTTCCGACCCCATAAAGTATATATATTCTGGATCAGCATCAATAGCCGAGTCGATTGAGCCCTGTCTGTCTGTCCGTCTGTCCGTCCGTCCGTCTGTCCGTCCCCTTCAGCGCCTAGTGCTCAAAGACTATAAGAGCTAGAGCAACGATGTTTTGGATCCAGATTTCTGTGATATGTCACTGCTACAAAAATATTTCAAAACTTCGCCCCGCCCACTTCCGCCCCCACAAAGGACGAAAATCTGTGGCATCCACATTTTAAAAGATACGATAAAGCCAAAAACGCAGAATCGTAGAGGATGACTATATCTTCTAGAGTGCAAAATCTGAACCAGATCTTATAATTATTATAGCCAGAATCCAGAAAACAATTTCATTCTTTCTCGCTCTGTCTCTCTCTAACACACAGGTTTCATGGTCGGCTTTGCCAATTGCAAAATATGAGTTCAAGGATCTCAGAACCTATAAAAGCCAGAGCAACCAAATTTGGTATCCACACTCCTGTGATATCGGACCTTGACCGTTTCGTGTCCAAATTTCGCCACACCCCCTTCCGCCCCCGCAAAGGACGAAAATCTGGGGCATCCACAAATCTCAGAGACTATTAAAGCTAGAGTAACCAAATTTGGTATCCGCACTTCTGTTAGATCGCACTATAAAACGTATATCTCAGAATTTCGCCCCACCCCCTTCCGCCACCACAAAGGACGAAAATCTGTTGCATCCACAATATTGCAGATTCGAGAAAACTAAAAACGCAGAATCATAGATAATGACCATATCTATCAGACTGCTGAATCTGGATCAGATCGGATCATTTTTATACCCAAAAGGAACAAATCAATTTGCACTGGCTACGCAGCGCCCGACGTCACGCTCAGACTGATTTTCTGTCTCTCTCGCACGCACTCTTTGTCGTGTCGTTTAATATTAGCGGCGTCTGCCGGAGGAGAGCCATACTGACTTCGTATCGGGTATAACCGTAGAGTTGCGGTGTCCGCAGCAACTCACAACGTTCCCACTCGTTTTTGTTTTATGTCTGCGGTTGGCATGTCTGTCTCCCCACTTGCACTTAACTTAATTTCTGGTAGGTTTAATATTTTTGTTTTTGTTTTGTTTGTTTGTTGGTTTTTGTTTTTAGGTTTTTTTACATTTAGTGTAAAATTAATATTAATTTTAATGTAAATACAAATACAGCTCATACACATAAATTTATGCCTTTTTCAGCTTTGTAAATTAAGCACAAAAATTATGTTTATCGTCTTGTCTTTTCTTGTTTTGTTAATAGTTAAAACATTGGCTTGTGCAAGTTTTTCCTCTTCCCTCTGTGGTTTTCCTTTGTTTTCTTTCCTTTCCTTTTCTCTTCCATTCTTTTTTAATTCTTTTTGCTAAAGTAAGAAATTTAAAATGAACTGCAAGTGCTGCAGCAGCAGTGCGCAGTGTTTGCCTTTCTCATAACTAAAATTAATAAATTTCATTTAAATATGCTAAATTTTTGGATTAAATTTACACATTTATTTCGCTCTCAATAAATAGTTTTGTTAAGACTTTTTCTCACGCCCGAATACTTGTCGAAATATTGTTCAAGGAAATGTTTTTTATTTGTTGCATATTTAACCGTATCCGTATTCCGTTTCAAAATCTTGATATTAACTAAACAGATATCTGCCTGTGGGATAGGAGGTTTGTGAGAGGGATCGGATCATGGGATCGCGGGCAGGGGATCTCATTATTTTAACATTCATTTTATTATTTTTGTTTTATTCCGGTTTATATCGTTTCGTTAAACGTTACATATCATACAATTGGATAAAATGGATTCAAGTGTGAGAAACAGGAAGCAGTACAAAAAATGGTAAGTGTGCTTTCTGGCTTGCGTTTTGTTGTGTGAGAAAGTCGTCGTCTTCCATTTTTTGTAGCCCTATTAGCATTTTCATTTGTTTTCCAGTCGCCACGCAAACGCATGTAATGTCCTGTAATATTCTATATAGTGTGCATAGCGTGTTGGCTTTTTAACGAGTCCGTACCATACATAGGACGAAAAATAAAGGGTGTCTGAATCATTGAAGATGAGTTCAGTTGTTCTATGTAAGTGGCTCGTAAAAAAGTACATGCGTTTGCGCCCCCGTGGTCTTCTGGTTGGATTTGTCTGGTTCTGAGTTCAGTTTATCAATCAATTGGATGCCTCAGCATTTTCCCCTTTACTGCTGGCACTGGAGTGTTGTCGCGTGTATAAGACCTCTGAATGTTCTTGTTGTAGTTTTATAATTTTTGTAGTTTTGTAGTTTTTGTAGTATTGGTTGTCTTATGCCCTCTGCTTCTTGGTTGTTGTGTAGTGTGTTCTTGATGGGCCTGTTGTTGTTGGCCTCGCTTACACAATCGTTATCAAATCTCAATTGTAGATGTCCACCTTGGAGTCGACCGCATTCTCCTTCTCGATCATGCCCTCGTTGGTCGCATTGTTCCAGGCTCCGTTCATGCTTTTGGAGGAAGAAAAGCACAGCTTCATGATGAATGGGAATTTGGTGCCTATGTGGAAAGGATAAAAGAGATATAAAGCGATGTGGTTCCTTCACAAAAACATTGATTATAGCACATATATATTTAGATTTGGTGTGTATAAGTGTTGTATATTCTTGAATTTAGTTTTTCATTGATTTTGCTGGAGAAGTCTTCGATTGTGTGTTTCACGAATGGATGGATGGTCGGATGGATGGATGGATCGAAGGGAGGGTTGAATGAAATGTGATTATAGGCTGAAATATATATTAATTAACCCCCAACTGCCTCCTCAACCCTGCCCTGACCGATGCAATGCAATCAAGGCCTGAAGTCGTTGGGTACACAGCCCGCAGTTATGATCCCACAAATATACAATATGTGGGAGCACTGCCTAATATTAGTATATATGCCGCATATCAATGGAATCGAAATCACTCATATGTGAAAACTGTTACACAATGCACACACAAATACCTCACAGCATAATTCTGCTGCCTGAAAGTAGGCAATGTCCCTTGTTTGCACTCGGCATTTCCACTCTCGTTTCCATTTGCATTTGCATTTCCCCATTTGCTTCAGTACGATTGCGTGCGGCGTGTGGTGTGAGTCATGGGTGTGCATACGTGCACGAGTATTTGCATTATTTACACTTTTAATTACTGTTTGCGATGCACTCGAGCGGCACTCGGAGCAGCAGCAGCAGCGTCAACAGCAAATAACCAAACAAGGATATCGACAAAATTATGCGAAAGGGAATGCCACTCTACCAAGATGTTCCTAAGCGCTTTCCCCACAAGGTGTAAACAATGATAATACTGGAAAATGTATGCCAATGCCAAGCCCATACTCGACTGAACCAATTTTCTGGTGGCTGGGCTTGAAGAGACAGCCGATAGTGGCAGAAGAAGGCCGGCGGGGCAAGACTTTGGCATAGTTGATTTTCATTGCGGTCAAATGATGTTGCCACATTTATATTGCCCATGTATACAAGGCTAATAACAAACGATAGAGTGGCGGGGGCAAATCTGCAGCCCCAGTCGTATGCGGGAACTGGTGCTGGTGAAATTTGTATGTGAAAACTTTTATTGGTCGTCCCGGGTCTCGGGACTAATTGTTGGAGTAACGCCTCCAGCGAGCGACCCATTTATGAATAACTGCCAACTGGAATTGTTTAACTTAATGACCAAATTAAAATTAAAATTTTCATCGCGGGCAACGAAACTGGAAAGTTTGCTGGCCAGAAATCAGCCAAAGAAACATGAAAGGTAAAAGTTTGCATTGCGTGGAATGGGGCTGGGGCAGGAGCAGGGGCTTGGGGTGGAGGTGGGATGGTGTAGAGGGGACGCGGCTGCACAACAGTTGAAAGTCAAAAGGCCATGCGAAATAGCTGGCAAAACTTTTGACTGTCGAGCAGGAGGTGAAGGACTAAAAGAGGAGTACAAAATAAAACAAAAATTCATGTTGCCTACTTATTGAGGCGTGTTTTTGGAGGTTTTGATGAAAAAAATTTCGTGTAACTTTTGGATTCTGGGGTGGCCATATAAATTTGACTTTCTTTCTTTTAAAAAAACACTTAAACACAAAACTATCTCACCTTTACCCTCAATAGGCAGATGGTTGCACTTCATGATGGCCAGGACCGCCTGCGAGATGTTGGGGAACTCGATCAGTCCCGACGACGAGCGCTCGGTCTTCAAGGGGAACAGGCGCACCGATGTGGCGGGCACATCCTTGATGTTGAAGATTCCAATCAACTGGTCCGCGGTCAGACCGGGCGGTGTGTTGAAGAAGTGCAAGATCTGTGGAGAATTAAAGGGGAATCAATGAGTTTGCGATATGGGCACATATGGAGGTATATTGCGGGTCTTACCTTGCTCGGTGGTTGAATGCGATTCTTACTGGCCTGGGCCGGCGATAGGAAACGATTGTTTTTGGAGCCAGTATACTCTTTGAAACTGGGTGTGTGATCCGGCAGCAAGAATGGGTTGATCACCTCGGATAGGAAGTTTTGCTTGGAGAAAGCAATCTGTATTTTGCCGCCAGCAAAAATTCCAACGGGAATGTTATTCAAGTGCTGTACGCAACGCTCAACGGCCACTGAATCGCCCATCTGGACCATGGCTGTGCCCTCTTTGGTCTTTAAGAACTTGATCTGCAAGGTGGAGAAATACGAGTATGTGAGGTTAAATTTCCGTCAATATGGAACGAGTTTCTCCCTGCAAGCGATGTCACCTCAATGCAAATAAATTCAATTATAGTGTATAAGCGTGTGTGCACCCCACCCCCATGTGTTCTCCGTCCGTGCCACAGTTGACCTTTGGCTATGGCTTCTCCCTGGCTGATTGAATTGCCACTCTTGTCGCTGCCCTCTCCCCGTTCCTGCCTCGTTTAAGCCAAGCTACGTTCCAAGCAATACACTTTCATTGAATTCAATTTAAAATTTTTTTTCAAATGCAATTACATGACAGAATGGTGCCCTTAATTCTCCGCTCATTGTGAGGGGTCTTTCCCTCTTACATATATGTTTGGGGCGGGATGCCCGTCCACCCCCCCCACCACCACACCATTATGTCATATCCGACTCTCCCTTATTGGGTCATCAAATTCTATCGTACGTGCCCAATTGCCAGAAATAGCTGAAAATATTTTCATTGCCTGTAATTTTTACTTGACAAATATTCGATGTCAGTCGACACTCTCGTTGGAGTCTGTCAGATATGGATAACGCTGAGCACTAGCCGCTGAAGGGGACGGACAGACGGACGGACGGACGGACAGACGGACAGACAGACAGGGCTCAATCGACTCGGCTATTGATGCTGATCAAGAATATATATACTTTATGGGGTCGGAAACGATTCCTTTTGGACGTTACACACATCCACTTTTACCACAAATCTAATATACCCCAATACTCATTTTGAGTATCGGGTATAAAAATGGTGGAGCCCCCTCTGCCGTCTTTTGGTTGTGCAACTAAAATGTTTTATTGTTGGCTAAGAGTTGCATGCATTGTTTAATTCTTGAGAACTAGATCACATCATGTGTTTGCATGGCCCCTTTTTAATTGTCAATAGTCCAATCGACTGGTAAATATTTAAAACTAAATAAATGCCCGAATGTGGTTTCATGTGTGAGGCCTGCTACAAGTCTCAAGGGGTCGCAATCGAAACAAATACGCTCGAATCGAGTTTAGGCCTGAACAGAGGGATGGCCCAAAGTATATAAAACGCAAATGGGGCTTATCGAACACGAAACACAAAAGCGAGAAACGAAACGAATCATAAAAGTAAAACAATGTATAAAAGTAAATATAGACCATAAATCAGTCAAGCAGAAAGCGGGCAGATTGCCTCTGGACTCGCCCCCCCCATTCCCAGTCGGCGTCCCGGAAAAACAAAGGGATAATGAAATTACAAACATGCAAACAGAAGGCTAACACAGACACACACCAAACACACATAGGCAAACAGCAGTACATCAGGACATCAGGACCAGAGCCACGGCCACTGCCAGGACTCTGGGCAAATCAAAGAGAGCTTCATGCCTGGATGTCCATTGCTGGTCAGCGGTGGCAAACATTCTGTGCGTGTCTAATGAGCTGTGCTGTTGCGTGGTGCCACCCGTTCCTGGCCCTCCTGGCGCTGCTTTTGCCACCCCCGCGTTGCGTTAATTAAAATGCGACCCGCTCCCCCGGTGACCCCATCGCTTTGTTGTGCAATGTTGCATGGTGTCTGCTCTGCCATTTGATTTAATTGCTCACGCGCTGGTCGGCATTAGAGGAACCAGCCGCGATGCCTGACTTCTGGCCCCGCCATCAGCCTCAACCCCAGCCCCAACGCCATTTACACTTCCGTTTCCCCCCAGAATCTATCCAAATGTTTTTTTAATGCGCATTTAATTGGGTGCGTTGTGTGTGTGTGTGTGTGGGAGTTCGTCTTTAAAGACTTCCTCGATTTTGCTTTCGTAGCTTTTGGCCCTGTCAGCACCGACCTATTTGTGTCATGCCATTTAACCTGAAAATCAATTTGATGATGACTTCATCGCCCAGCTCCAAAAATAATTACCCAGCTTGCCGCTCCTTCAGCTCGAATGGCAACGGCCTCAAGAATATGCTCCAAATACCAGCGGAATACCGATACACCCGCCCGATACACATCGTCTAGAGGCCTCCATCAAATTGTAAATCACAAAATGCAAACACAATCCAATTTTGTCGCCTCTCCTTCTCCGCCCATGGCCGTACCTGGGTCTCGGTCTGGGTCTGGTCTGTCACATTTGACAGCTATCTTGCCAAGCTTCGACAGGTTGAAATTCCATCTACGGCCTACGTTTTTCGGCAGGTTAATGCCAAACCCTGTTAGGACTCTTTCGCTTCTTGAAATCGAATACTTTCTGGCGTCGCTACAACATCCGCTATGGCAGGGATGTTTTCTTTTAGCCAACACCATTCGAAATGAATTCCTCTGCTTATATAAGGGTAAGGATATGCTGGCTTCGGTTAGGCGCTATCCCTAATTTACAGAAGGTCTCATCCCGAATACTTTCCCATGGCATTCCCATTAACACCGACCCATCGGGGGTCGGACAAAAGAGAGGAGAAGGAAACTCACTTTGATCGAGTGGCCATCAATTCATCATTCGCAATTCAAACATGTCGGACCATAAACCGACACACACGCGGGCGACCACCCTCACACACACGCCGCAGATTTTATAATGAGACAGCGGCCCACCCCCTTGCTGAGGCGTGTGGGTGGACCGACTCTGTGTGGGTGCATCGATGCGATGAGAGAGGGAGGCAGAAATGGCGAGAGACAAGCCAGAGAAAAGAGACCAGGAGAGAAATGTATGTGTTTGCGGCTTAGCCGGCCAGTGAATAATGTTTGCGCATAATCATTTTTAATGGCTAATGAGTAGTTTCCGTCTTGGACAGGAAGTTGGCAATAAATTTCCACCACTCCCTCGCCCACCCAGTCCAGGTCAAGTGTCAGAGCCAGAGCCAGAGCCAGAGCCCAGAAATAAACCGAGCTAAATGGCCGTGTCCTGAATTATCGCCCCCCCACCCCACACATAATGGCCGGAGAAGAGCCCTGTCTTGAGAGTGGGCATAGTATTTGCATGGATAATTTATCTAATGCCGAGGTCCGCCAGATAAGGACTTCGATCGGGCATTCTCAAGGTGATTTTCTCTGGAGTCGAATGGAATTTAGAATGTATATGAAATTCTGACTGAAAAACCCCCGCTACGAAAATGCTTTGCCCTCAGCCACTTCAGTGTTTGGTGAAAGTCATTCCTGTGGTCCCCAGTCGCCTTGACTCGCTTTATCGCAGACATAAAGAAAACAAAACATGTAATGGGGACCGACGAAGAGAACCCACGTCGGTGTGTCCTTGGTGAGCGCAATTGTCAAAGGACGCACACCCACACTCCAGATCCCCTCTTCTGGCAAAAAAACAAGGAGGGGCGGAAGCTATAGTAGCTATAAACTGAAAGCAGTGGCAGTGGCAGTGGTACAACCCAAGAAAGTTTTTAGCATTTGACTTTGATGTCAGTGGCGGGCGGGGGGTAGGGGGTTGGATTCCGCCAGGCACATGGCACATGGCACATGGCAAAGGCGCTCCATTTTTCCACTAAACGCTCCCCAAGCGAGTATTCCTTTTGGCTTCCTTTTCGACTCACAATGAGAACATTTTGAATTGTCATTTGGCAAAGCTATTAAATGGATTCCTTTTTGGCCGTCATCGTGTTTTGATTTACAGCGACTACCAATCGTTTTCGCATTGTTGGAGGAAAAGCCGCCGGACTTTAGGATCCCAGTACCCCAGTACCCCTAGCAATCCCTAGCACTTAGCCCGCGTCCCCATACCGCCTTCAGATAAAGCTGATGACGCTGCACTGATTGTTGTCCCGAGGCATGCCACACACACATGTCCCTGCCGATCCGGCTGGCCAGAAGCAGTACCCTGCTAGTGCCATTGCCTCTCCAGGCGGTGGCCTGGCCTCGTCCTTTTATTGCCTTTCGTTTTATTTGCGCATTTGCAAATGGACCACAGACACAAAAAGTGTCTTGCGGTTCTCCATCCGCTCCGTCATCAAATCATCAAAGGCTCTGCTCTATTGAGTATTGTCATTGTGTTTCACTCTTTTTTGGGTTGGACATCACTGCATCGCTTGCGCGGTAATATATGTATGTAGGAAACGAAGGAAAGAGAGAGACACGAAGCGGTCGTGTTTTCGTCGTGTCGTCGGGATAGAGCAGTAATCGGCTCTGAGAGAGCCGATAGCAAGAGAGAGAGATTAGTCAGTTGTCAGTTCAGCCACGCATCAGACGTACACGCATATAATTAGTCACAAACATACTTGTAAAACTTGGAGCTGTTATAATTTTAAGTCCAACATACTTATCAAATAAATGTTACTCGTTGCCATCAAGCAACTTAAACTACTACAAATTGGGGGCTCGTCCGGGATAAGCCCAAGACAACAACATTTGCAAGTGAGATTTGTGCGTGTATTTGGAAATTTTGGCGAACACGAGGCTAGAGCTACAAGGAGACATGCGGCACAGAGACGACAATCTGAGCGCGTTCGTTCCAAAGAGAGCAGAAGCGACAAAACGACGGCAGACGGCAGCAAACACAGCAAGAATCAAAACCTTCGTTGTTGTTGTTGTGCATTGCGTCTGAGAGGCTAGAGCTACAAGGAGACAAGCGGCACAGAGACGACAATCTGAGCGCGTTCGTTCCAAAGAGAGCAGAAGCGACAAAACGACGGCAGACGGCAGCAAACACAGCAAGAATCAAAACCTTCGTTGTTGTTGTTGTGCATTGCGTCTGAGAGGCTAGAGCTACAAGGAGACAAGCGGCACAGAGACGACAATCTGAGCGCGTTCGTTCCAAAGAGAGCAGAAGCGACAAAACGACGGCAGACGGCAGCAAACACAGCAAGAATCAAAACCTTCGTTGTTGTTGTTGTGCATTGCGTCTGAGAGGCTAGAGCTACAAGGAGACAAGCGGCACAGAGACGACAATCTGAGTGCGTTCGTTCCAAAGGAAGCAGAAGCGACAAAACGACGGCAGCAAACAGCAAGAATCAAAGAACATTGATTGTTGTTGTGTTGCACTGCGTCGGACGAAGACTACAACTACAAGAAAAGACAAGCAGCAGTTCATTTTGTAACAGCAGAAGCAGCGACGATTCGGGAAGCGACAAAGAGTTATCGGCGAACGGCGAGAGCAAGGCAAGGCAACAAAGAGAGGACGGCAACAGCGACATCGACAGGCAAGCGAGATCTGGATGTGGTGGTGTGTGTGCGTCAAATTTGGAGTCTGGAAAGTTCTGCGCAGAAGCGAGAGTTAACAAGGGTAAACCCATAGTAAGGTGAGCGTTAACAGAGAGAGAGAAGCGATCGTTAACAGTGACGACTTTAAAGGCGTTTTCGGAGTCGATGTTAACTGGAAAATTGTTAACAGGCCAGCAGTAATAAGGTTGTTTAAGTTGATTTAATTACATTTTCTTAGATATAAGCTAATATCAATTATTTTGTATTTAAATCGTCACGATGCAAGTTGAAGAGATAATGACACTGAGAGTCGCACATTTGCGAGAGAAGTTAAGAGAGCTTGCGTTGCAGACGACGGGACGAAAGCGCGATTTGCAAGATAGACTATTAATACATCACGGCTTTCCAGTTGAGGATGAAGAAGAGTCAGAGAATGAGTCCGTAGTAACAGCAGTGGATGATACCGTAGCAGTTCAACCAGGTACGCGACAGGCAGAGTATAAATCTTGGTTTACGCTAAAAGACGTGGAAGGTAGTGTGTCACAATTTTCTGGTTCTAATAACCCCGACATCAATCAATGGATAGAGGAATTAGAAGAATGCGCAGCTACTGTTCAATGGAGTCAATTACAATTATTCATTTATGCCAAGCAGTTGTTAGTTGGTGCAGCAAAATCTTTCGTTCGTAGTTTGCGTGATATTCGTAACTGGAATTCGTTGAAGGCAGCTCTGTTGGATGAGTTTAGTGTTAAACTGTCGTCCGTAGAAGTACATAGAATGTTGCAAAAGCGCCAGCAGAAAAAAGGAGAGTCGTTGCATGAGTTTTTGTATGCGTTAATGGAGATAGCCAAGCCAATTAAACTAGATGATGAGAGTTTAATCGAATATTTTGTGGATGGTATACCAGACGCTAGGGCAAGTAAGGCAATGCTGTACCAAGCTAGAAACTTAAAGGAGCTTGAATTTCAGATCGATGTTTACCAGAAAGCTAGAGGCGGATCCAAGCCGATGAGTAAGAATTGGCCGCTGAGTAATAAAAGTGAGAGTTCGGTGAAAGGGTCGATGGCAGAGAATTTTAGGAAATGTTTTAAGTGTGGAGACAAATCGCATTTGAGGAAAGATTGTCCCAAAAATGATTTTTGTTGTTTCAAATGTGGCCAACCAGGACACCGTGCTGCAAGCTGTAATGTCAAGGTCGAAACCAGACAAGAAAAGAGATCGAATACGAACATTATTCGAGATAAGGAAGTTGTCAGTTCAGCCACGCATCAGACGTACACGCATATAATTATTCACAAACATACTTGTAAAACTTGGAGCTGTTATAATTTTAAGTCCAACATACTTATCAAATAAATGTTACTCGTTGCCATCAAGCAACTTAAACTACTACATGTATTTCGTAGTAAAGGTATATTCCGACTTACCCGGGCCACGTTGCCGTACAGGCACACCAAATTGAAGAGCTTATCCGTGTTCGAAGTATTATGGTCCAGGCCATAGACCATCATGACAGCGCCCTGCATCAGCGACATCCAGGAAGAAAAAGAAGAAAAAAGGGAAAAAACGGGAGAGAACGGGAAGGTAATTAAAATTGTGTCTGGCAGGGAGGATCCGGCTTTGATCCGGCTCCGTTCGATGGCAGCGTGCGCCCAGAGATTGCCGGAAATTCAAATAATATCCGTGTGATGCAATTCGTGGAAGTGCCACTTCAGGGGTGCACGCTGTCTTCGACACCAATGTGTGTGTGTGTGTGTGAGTGAGTGTACATACTTCCTCCTGCCACCGGCGGCGAGCACTCACCTGAGCCTGTCCCTGAGGTGTGAAGGCGACGGGAGCATTGCGTCCGGGCACCATGCCGGTGGGCTCCTTCATGAGTCCAGTGGGATGGATGGAGGCGCCCTTCCAGTTGTCCGGAGTAGTGGGATGATATTCGGGGGCTCCGAATGGCGGGAAGGCGGCGCCTGGTCCCAATAGCGGTGGCTCTTTAAATTGACAAAGATTGTGCGATTGAGCTGGGGCAACTAGTTGATGGTGTTGGTGGTGATGATATGGTTGTTGTTGTTGGTGGTGGTGTTGTTGTTGTTGTGGTGTTGCATGTTGCTGTTGTTGTTGTGGTACAACTGCGTTTTTGTTCATTGATTTGTATTGTAAGTTTTGCAACCGATTGCATGCAACAACAATAAACGTTAGGCAAATCAACAAAATGAAACGAAACAGAAAAGGAAACGTATTCGGATTTAAGCCAGAATTAACTTTAAGACTTAACGTAAAAGGATGGATGGATTTACGTTTGATTTTGTTTTGGTTTTGTTTATTATTGTTGCATGCCACGATAATGATTCTGTCGTAGTTCTTCTGAAGCGTTCTTCTAATGCCAAACCCAACCAGACCTCGAAAACCACGAGCCAGAGCTCACAGACAGGACACACAGAGATGCCCAGCCGCCTCGGCGGCATGGGTGTGTGTGGGTCTGATATTTTTGGCCGTGGTCAGATGAGCTTTTGGGTGGGTTTTCGAAGCGGTTTTGCCCCTCCTTATTGGCTATGTAAGTTAATTGAATTTTTAGGCTGGGAGGGAAAAAATGTAGCGAATACGAGGATACGCCACCAAATTGGTGTGGGCTTTTCTTCGATCTGCCATTTTGTTTTGCTTTATGGCGGCTGCATTGGATTTGTGTTTATGTTTGTGTGTGCGGAGACCGGAAATGGCCGAAAATAGCCCATAGCTCTGGCACTGAACGAGAGTCGCCTGGTTGATCTACAATCCAATTTTCGCCCCACTGTGCAGAAATAACAATAAACATTTCCGCAACGTCGACTTCTGTCAGAGCCATCGACAGGGCCCCATTCCAGCAGAGGCGCAACCACAGCCACAGCCGCAGTCGGGTAAATCTCCCACACACAACCCACTTATAATTAAAGCGGAAACGGCTACAAACTGACAAAATGTCGCGGAAAATATGGCGGCGGAAGCCCTGGAAGACATTAAATTAACTTTAAAAGTGTCGCACATGTGGCAAGAGCTGTTGCAAACAGCAAAGTAAATGCCGCGCACAGGAACGGCTGGAGGGGGAGGGACTGCTGGGAAAGGCGTCCCACAGAGTCACGTCAGGAACTGAATTTGCATGTTATGGTCTTGTTATGGCAGAGCAGAGCTGCACCAGGACTCCATTCTAGAGAGCTGGGTTTTTTCTTGTTTTGATTTGATTTAGTTGCAGCGCTCGCTGTCTCTCGCTCTGGCTCTGACTCTCCTCTGGTTATGCAACAGAGAATCCGAGCCCCGACACGGCTAGTTTGTTTTTGGACTTTGGGGCTACCTGACAAAATATTTGCATAAAAATCCACAACCCACACGCCCACTCGCGACGAATACTTCGACAGGCAACCATTTTTATGTTGCTTGTTAGTTTTCAGCTTTTCCATAGTTGTTTTTCGCAGGAGGGCGGAGGGGAGGGGAGAGCACACGGCACAAACAAACGTAAATTGATGCAATTTTTCACTCGCCCTTAATCCGTTTGAATTTGGGTGAAAATTTTAAAGCGTTTGCCACCCGAAAAGTTGGATCGGCACGTTTCAATTCAGCAAAGTTTTGCCCAAGTAAATAATCCCCAATGAAGTTCAAGCGGTTTGTTGGTCGGAGGGTGGCGGGCGGCGGTCGGACAGGCAAATGAATGAAATGTTGCTTAGGCCGTTCTCCTTTCTGCTTCTGGCTCTGACATGCATGCTAGTCCTCCGTGTCACCTCCAGAGCGATGGCCGAGAGTCAATAACAGCCAGAATAAACTGTAATAAGTTTCAAGGGCCAACAACATTGTGTCCATGGCCTGAAGCCGCCCATTCGGACCCAGACCCAGGGCCAGACATAGTCATTCATTTCAAGTGGGTGGCGTTGCCTGCTGCTTTGGCATTAATTGAAATTCACAGCCCTCGCTGATTTGCCGCTGCAACACGGGGCATATGCGTGACGCCAGCCAAGCGAACCTGCCAACAACTCCAGCTTCCGCCTCCGCCTTTCAGCTGGTCCGTCCGACGCTCCAGTTCTAGCTCCAGCTCCAGCGCCCGGGGGGGCAGGAGGTGGCACAAGGTACAAGGCACAAGGCACAAGAAGAAAATAAAATTCTCGCCCTGGGCTGAACGACGGTGTCGGAAGCGTGCCTAAAATGTTTAAGCATTTCGGGAATTGTTGCATGCAATTGCTGGAAAATGTTTCGCACGCAAGGCGTCGTCGACACCATCCCAGAATGGCGGCAAGTCCGAGCAGGTGTAAATTTTCAGTGCGCACAAATTATTTTAGATTATGTGCTGCCGCATCGGGCACGGGACGGGAGAGTGCGAGTCGGAAGTCGGAGTTTAGTTCTGTTTTATGGAGCGCTAAGTGTGTGTGGCCGCCATTTGCATATAGAAATGTTTCCATGCGGCTTACTTAAAGGACATGTGTGCCACAATTAAGCACTTTGTTGGTTTGCAATTAGAGAAAGTTGTGAAAGCGTATGCCAACGCAAACGCAAGCGCCAAGACATATACATCCGAGAGTATATGTTGGGGTTTGAAAGCCAACAATTTGTGGAATTCAGAGGAAAACGGGAAAACTTTTAGAAAACTCCAACAAAGAACCCCTTTCCCCGAACCCATTTCCCTGTAAAAACCCATAAAAGCTCTGTGTGTGGGTGTAGCCTAACCCTAACCCCAACCCACTCCACATACATACACATACTCGTGCATATTTGACGTTTAATGACAGCAAGGGGGGGGCAGGCTCTCAAAGTATTTGTGCTGCAAATTGTTGCATACATTGTGGCGTAGCCGATGGGAACTGGAACGGGAAAGCGATCCGCATCAACTGTTGCCTTTCGCTGGTCCACTGAGCAGGACAAACAAAACTGGCTCTGGAAGCAGCAGTATATTCCTTTGAATTCACCCTCCACTGTGCCCCTTAATTGCAATTTGCTTAAATGTGTGGGACAATATCTTTCAGTGAACCGCCCCCTCCACCACATATTCGGTTGTTTACAAGCCAACAAAATGCAGTGCATCCCTCAGCGGTTGCAGAGTTGCTTAGGCGAGCTTTTAAACCCATCGCCTCCCCACGCACCATCCACCCATATGCACCATCTCTGTTCAATGATTTTCAATTTGTTTGCGTCAAAGGGGAGCAGCGACGGCAACGGCAACGGCAGCAGCAGAACGAAACTGTACCGAGCTGCAAAATATGCCAAGCGTCATGACAACCCCCATCGGGGCTGTTGTACCGTTTATCTGGGGCGCCATGCACGGCCACGCCCTGGTCCGTACTCGCACTGGTGCAGCCTCCAAGCCCCTCTCTAGCTCCAACTACCCCTTGCCTTCTTCCTACAGCAGCAACAGCAGTGCTGTTTTTGCGACTCGTGCGCCCCCGTCCTGTCATGTGACATTAATTTTCCCCATCGCAGTTTTCCTCAACGTTCTCTGGAATATCCTTCCCGGCTATGGGCCCCCAAACAGTTGGCGTTCACGTCTCGCATAAACATTTCCATAAGCAGCTTCAAAATTGAATTTGTTTTCATAAGCAAAACTATTATGCTGACAAAGAGTTGTCCCTGGATGTGACATGAAACGAGAACGAACCTTCCTCCCCTCCCGCCCTCTGCTCCTGGTGGAAAAGAGTGTGAGGAAAGTGCCGCTGCTGTATGCCAGGGAAAAGCGTAGGGCAGGGGTCTGGTCTGATGAGCTGTGGGTTGATTATGTGACAACGCGCCTGATTGGTTTTTAATGCGCCCAAACTCTCTCCCTATCTGACTGGCAGTTTTCAGGCGGCAGGGCAGGATAGCGGATGGTTTCAGTGCAGTTTTTCAGAAACTTTTCCAGAACTAAACTGAAATTCAATGCGCTTTATCCAGGAGAGGAAATGCCATTGCTTATCAGAAAGAAATCGCAGGGTGGCGCAGAGCCACCTCCGGGCAATGAGCCAATTTATATGCGATACGTTCCGCACTCCCTCCCCAGCTACACTCCTCGAACCCGTTCTAGTAGGAGAAATTAGCCTAGAGACCCGATAAGCAGGGTTAGCAGAAACCGCCAAGGCGCAAAATGAGGGAAAAGGATTGCGGAACTGCTGGCCGGAGTGGGTGCTGGTGCCGGCTGCAAATAAATTTACGCTTAATTCCCATGAGCTTAATTACATTTACGGCGGATTTGAATAATACAAACGCATGTAATTGCTGTGTGCTGTGCTTCTGCATCCTTCTGCGCGGGCGCGGCACTTCTTTCCGGCTTCCCTCTGTCTGGGCCTGGGGTTATGGCCAAGTGCAAACATGGGCGAAAAACAGGCAACAGACAACAGGAATAACTGCCAGGAAGAACAAATACGCAGAACGTTGACGCCGGGCAAGGACAAGTAGTAGAACGGGGACGAGCACGAGCACGAGCACGAGCACGTGCACGAGCATGAGGTGGAGGTGGAGGTATAATTAGTATAACAATAGTCTCTAACATAATTAGAGACGCCAAATGGCATTTAAGTTGTGTGCCACTGTGTGCCATGGGCCCACAACGGCGCACCGATAAGGCCATGTGTATAAGGATTTATAATATAATTCATAATCACACACACCCCCCATGCTGTTGTGTGTGTGTGTTCTTTGCAAATTGAAGCTGGCGTTGGCCGGACCCAGACTTGGCCTCAGTCTGAGGTTTGCTCTTGGCCTCGCCTAATTATCGCATTGGTCAACATTTCGAAGCTTTTCTTTAATGGCATGCAAACACACACACACACGCCCACACATGCAATCAGACAGAATGTTCGCGAGTAATATGCTCGACGGATTTGATTTTAGTGGACTGTATTTATTTTGTTCTTGTCCAGTTCGATGTCTATTTGGTACATAGTTGAAAGTGCTTGATTGGATCGGTTGGATCTTCCCTCCAAACGATTCTCTGAAAATCTCGATGCTTATTGTAGACCCATATTTGGCGGAACATTTTCACAATATCCTCTGAGAATACAGCAAACAGATCGCGTTGAATGCTCGGCCCTGTAAAGAGAGTGTCGTTCAAAGTCTTACCATTGGCGTCGCGGAATGACCCGTCGAAAACTACTCGGAGTTTTCGACCCAACACAGTACAGACACCCACTTATAGGATCCGGTCATCTGGTCAGCAAAGAGTAACTGGGAATGCACTCAAATTCTTGGACAATCCACAAGCTTCTTGAGTTACTCAATCCCAGAACTACATATGTAGTGCCCTTCAACGTACATATGCACATATAAACACATATATTCTGTGTGGCTACATTTGCTGAAGAGAAAATATTACGGGGAGGCTGGCACTTGCTCGAGCGTTATGTCGTGAGGGCCATCGATATCCCTCAACTTTATTGGCTGGTTGGATCCTTGTTGTTTGTTGAGCAACGACTGGATGACGACGAGTGTATTCACTTTATGGGAAAGCAGGTTGCTGCTCCTCCCCCATACGACATTTTGAAGCGTTTTTCTAGTTAATGGCTCTCCTTCGTCTGCAAACAAATGCCATGGACATATCTACAGTGGAATTACCACTGAATATTTATGATTTCCACTGAAACTTCCCAACTAACTGGCGACCCATTAATCAAAGTTCCGCCCGTCGAAGTTATACTGTACGTACATTCATACATAAGTGGAATAAATATACTACATACATACAAACTCTTTTATCATATTAAACAAAGTGCCCCAGCAATGCGCAGGCTACGCCGCTCTCATAACGAATTCGTTCACGTTACTTAGTTTCTGCTTTGATAAAGTTTCTGGCTTTTTGTTCGACTGCCCCGCTGCTGGCGATACGATACGATAGATAGATGTGGCCCCGGATTTTCCCTAGTTGTACTTTATTATAATAAGTCTTTATTTATGAATATTATTTAAGATTAGTTATGATTACAACGGTCGCTGTGCTTTAAGTATATTTTGATTAATACAGATATTTGCGCTCGTAATTTGCGTGTGGCTGAGTGCATGATGCAATTATACAAGGTGGTCTCGTCGGCAAAAGTTAGTCCCTTAACGTATGCTAGCAATAAGTGCGAGTGAAGGGCACATAGTATAGTGAGTGTGAGTGAGACGGTATATGTTGATGTTGATTAACCCGTGGGTTTTAAAATTTTAAAATAAAATGATTTTACTGATATATTAATATTTAAATTTTATGCAGCTATTAATAATTTTTCTTCAACATTTTTAGTTATATTAAAATGTTCTTTTACATAATATATAAAGATTACTTCTAATTCTGTGGTATTTTTTTTATATGCTTTTATAATTTTGTTGTTGTCGGGACATAAGGGTTAAGAATATATCAAAAAATTCGTCCGTGAACAACCTTCATCATCAACAAGGAAGCATGTACTGACGATAAGGGACAACACGAACGAACTTCGGCTCCCGACGAGACCACCTTGTATAATTGCATCATGGCTGAGTGAGACTTTGGCACCGAATTAAATGGCGTCGATCGTTGAGGCTGTGTTCTCTCCTCTCTTTGTTCGACGGCCGCTTCTAGTCTCTCTCTCTGTTACTTCCTCTGTTATCTCTACAGACTCTGTTGCTCTCCCACCAAATCCCACATAGATAAGTGGGGAAAAGCGAAAATCGATAGTGCCATAAAAAATACAACAAACAGCAGCAAAGAAAAGCGAACGAAGCAAGGCTAAGTACAGAGTGCAGCAGCTGGGGGACAGTTTTGATATTGTAATTTGCGAAATTGCACGATTCTGGGCGGGCGCTGAAGTTGGGGCTGGCAAAAAATGCTAGTGGCAGACGCATTAGCAAAATTTACAATTAATTGCTGTGGAAAATTATACAAAAGTACGAAGCGGCGGACAAAAAGGCGGCCACCAAGCCAAACCGCCTTTTGCCGTCAGCCAGATGCACAAATTAATTACAAATTATTAGGAGTCGAAGCGAGAGGCCAAAAAAGCTGCAGAGCCACCAGCCAATGTCCTGCATAAATTAACCAAATTAGTTACAAAGTGGAGCTGGCTTATCGCCCTTCGCTCAAAATTATGCCAAGGAACGTTACACACAAAAAACTGTTCAACATAAAGCTTTTTATAGAAGAAAATTAAAGAGGGAAAGCCAGTATTGCTTTAGACGGTAATCTGGTCCTATCTCAGGCGAGGGGGGATTACGAGCCAGCGAACCAATTGAGAATGCAATCAAAACGGCAAACAATAAAGCCTTCAATAATACCGCAGACGCTGCTGAATTGCCTGGCATTTCTGGGCACCGACTTCGGGGAAGGAAGTTGGGCGGAAGTTTAAAGCAGCGCGGTGCGAGTACGCCTGTGGCCAGTGCTCTGCGATCTAACAGTGTCTTCCGCGCAAGCCAGCCCGTCTTCGGGCTCGTGATTGAAGATAATCGACGCAATATTGCGTGGAGTGGCAAAGTTTCCATATCCCTGGTCCACCTCCCACTCCTACCTACCACTGCCACTGCCACCACCCTGAAGCAGCAACTACATTGAAACATTTTTGGTTCAATAGTTTCCATTCGGACTATTGGACTGGTGTCCATTAGCGCTCGTTAGTGGGTCAGCAGTGGAGCCCTGGAGCGGTTCACCCATCCGGCGACAGCGACATTGTTCTTGTTCGACACGCCATCTAGCGACAGCCATATCATCGCCTTCGCATCCTCCACCGCCGTAGTCGTTAGCTGCGTGCGCCGTATGCCCCGCTGTTGACAACAATTTGATTGATCGTCCTTGATTGATTGATGCGCGCAGGATGCGGAAACGGAGGAGATGCTTCCTCTTAGGGATGCGGAGACGGACAGTCGGACAGACGGCAACTTTAAAACCATTTGCAACTTTTATTGATACTCGACGTGGATTTAATTATGCCCAGCATTCGATTCCCGCAAGAGCCGCTGGGCTTCGAGTGGGTTTTTCTGGCGTGCCATCCCAATGACCGCAACATGACACAATTTGACATTTTCAATTTATTGAATTTATTGAATTACCATAAACTACAAGCGACACAATTTATATTTTTGGTCATTCGGAATGCGGTTGCCTGGTTATTCTTGTTATTCTTGTTGTGCTGACTACCCCGATCTCCGAACCTCTCTCGACGGCTTTCCCGGTATTGTTATTGGATTTCACCATGAATTTATGGTGGGAAAGATGCTGTGTTTTTGTCGGTTGGCACATCTAGATTTACGGCCCGACAGTCACGAAACAGCAAAAGGTTTATGGGTGAAAATGTTACGAAAAAAACGTTAATTAAATTAAGTTTGGCTACCGCAGAACGGAGCAATAATGAAACCATCAAAAAGTGCATTAGGCGAACAAATATTGGGGAAAATGGGCAAAAGGCAAGGGAAAAGCAAACGAAATGCGCTGTCAATCAGGAAAAGTAAGGCACAACAATCGGGCCAGAAGATAAATAAAATGCGGAGGACCGTCGTTGTAATGCCACGAAATTAAGCCACTCCACGGGCCAGAGGCCATATGCATACTATATTTTGTATACCCGACTGTGTGTTTTTTTTGGGCATACAGCGGCGTTGGCCAGGGCAGGCATAAATGCAAACAAACGAAGTCGAGCACCCCATCGCAGCATTCGCATCGCCATATCTTTGAATGAGTATGAGTACTTATGCAAATATTCATTCGTTCCCAAATGACTCCGAGGGAGTGTGTGTCGTATTAACTAAGTGATTGGCCGTCTTTGCCCGTGGATGAGGATGTGGATGGCCCGAGGACGGATGTGCGTTTAATGAACGCCCACATAAATCTTTGAGTGACTCGGATCCGCTGATCCCATGGAAAACAGTCTTTGGGACAAGGGGCCATAAATATGTCAAGTGAAACGCTTCCCCCTCCCCTCGCATAAAATGCATACACACACATATGTACATCCCCATTGGTATTTTTATGTATTTTTAAGTGCTTCGCCATCATACTGCCACTTGCAAATATACCACAAAAGTGTAATACTATGTCGTGCGGCACGACATCTGCTGCGAGTGGTGCTGCCTCTGATGCTGCTGCTGCTGCTCGTGGGCGTGGCACGGCTCGTATTGGAGAGTCAGAAGCGGAACATTTAAAAATAAAATGCGCACACGGTCGAAGAAGGCGAAGAAGGAGGAGGCCCATGCGCACATTTTATTTTAGCCACTTTTGAAATATATTTTTAGCCACCCGCACCACCGCCACAGCCGACAGCCGACCTGCAATTAAAATTAATTTATTTGTCAATTATTGGCCATTGAAAGCATTTATTTTAATTATGGTGCAAATTTGTTCGGCTTCGTCGTGTGCTCTGCCGAGAGCAGAAATTATTCAAATGGCCATTTCATATTTTTATGACACTCTCTGACGGTGTGGGTGGGTTGTCATAATCTGCTGCCTTGTTGCTCGATTAAGAAAACGAGCCATAATTTAAATTGCTGCAGGTGGGGACAACATTAGCAAAGTACTCTATTAAAAGGCTCTTTGGGTCGATCCAAAGATCGCCACAGGCAGCTCTACCACAAGGATGCACTAAAAACAAAAGACCCCAACCCCCCGCACTCACAATGATTTTACTCGTATTTCTCCCCTGCCCGACCGGCTTCGACGATTACAATGAAAATTGCGTTCATTGAAAATTATGCAAATCGCCGGGCAATAACAAGACAATGGGAAAAGCAGAAAAAAAAAAACGTCGATAAACGAAACGTCAAGGGGAAACGTCAAGGGGAAACGTCAAGGGAAAACGTGAAAATCTTGCCAGATACAGCTGGTCTGTTCACGTCATCAACGTTACCCACTTTATGGAAATGTTAATGGAGCGCCGTGGAGATACGCGCCGCGAGAAAACGCAATTGAAAATTCATGCAAGACAAAAAATTTAAATTGCTTTTTGGTTGGAAAACAGAACCGAAATTGATAAATCCCTCGCAAAATATTTTCCACATTGAGATGCAAATATGGCCAGGCAGGCCGCTTTTGATCTATTTTGTTGCACGAGCGCGGCCACCAAGCCATTGTATTATTTTGTAATTGAACTTGGGCCGCCGCTACCCCATTCCGATGGTAATTAATTTTATAGTTTGCATTTCATCAAAAACTGCTTTTCATCCCCGCCGCCCCGACCAATTTCCACACGAACACAATGATTGATTCGTACGTCCGAATTTGATTTGTGTTCGGTTTTGCAGTCGTGTTTCTGCTTCGTATATGTGTGCTCGGCTTCGGTGCTTGTATTCGTGTTCAGTAAAAGCTGTGTGTGTTTGTGCTGGGAATCGTGTTTGGATTAGTGTTGGTAAACGGTTGTAGTTTCAAATGTACTTACGGCTATCAAGCATAACAACATTTTCGGGTATAGAAAACAGCGACTTACCTGCAAGTAAGAAGTAAGAAAATATATAGTTAATGATCTGTGCAACAGTCGCCAGCGGCACACAAAAATATTTAACAATTCGAACAGTGAGTGAGTAGTACAAGAATTCAATTTGAACAGTGCTTAGTGACAAATGTTGACTCGGGGGAAAATGTGAACTGGGAATTGTACAACACTGGAGGCAGGCAGTCAGCTGTCAGTTGTGAAAAAACGACTATGATGTCATCACTTTTTTCTGCCAACTCATGACTACCGAAATTTTACTTGTCGATGTGTGCGTGTCCCCTTTGCACTGCAAAAGACGCGATAAGCTGATTATTCCACTTGCTTACCGTTCGATTGGAAACCGCAGCCATTATAGGCCTGGTTCATCGGCTGCCGCTTGCGGTAGGCAATCGGAGTGGGCCCCATGTGGCCCCCGCCGGCGCCGCCGCCGCCGGCACCCATCAAGGGGCCGGCAGCGATGTGGGTCTGCACGTAATTGAAGTTGCCCTTGTTGCCGCCGAACTTGCGCAGCTGCGGCACGACAGCGCCATGCACCAGCTGCACGTGTTGCGGCTGCTGCAGCGGCTGGGCCGGCAGCAGCTGAGACTGCTGCTGCAACTGAGCCGACTGCCACAGGAAGGCAGTGGCATTGGCGTTCAAGTTATTCATGACTCCCGACACAAAAAACGCAAGCCGAACGAAAGAAAATAACGTAAAGAACGAAAAGTCCACAAAATCGGCGATCAAAAAAAAAAACTTTACAAAAAAGTTCACAACCGAAAAAAAAAATCAAGCAGCAAAACAGTTTCACTAACACAATCTCAACACAAATTTTTTCTTTACGGTTTTTTGTTCGTTTTTTCGATTTTTTTTGGTTTTCTTTTTATTTCGTTAGTTTGTTTTCCGAGTTAAATCCGTTCACCTCGACGATTTGGAGTCTAATGATTTCGGAGCTCGTATTTCCTTGACTAGAAAACCAATCCGGCCTACTATGTGTTTTATCAAATTTTGAAACTGTTCTATGTGTTCTGCCCCCCCCTCCCGACAAAAGCAATCGTGAAGTAAATATCGATATGCAGCCTGAGACAGTAATACTCGCATTCGATAGAAAGCGAAGAAGAAGTTGCCGGGTCGGAGGGTGGTAACTCTTTTCGTCGCAAAGCGAACGAAAGATTGAGAGGAAACGGGTTGTTGTGAATAATGGAAATTCGTGAAAATTGATGGCCATCGCAGGAATATCAAGGAGGCATTGCCGTTTGCTGTCACAAAGAGTTAATTCGGAGTGTTGTTGGTGGAAGGGGCAAATTCCTTAAAGCTGTTTTCCCCATTTGCAGTTCTTAAACAAAAGACACTTTGTCGCCGCGGCACAGTTGCCGGGCGAGAAAGAAATATGGCACATGACAAAGCAAAAAAGTTGCTGTTGCCAAAAAGCCGTAGCGTGGCCATCCCCACACCCCGCTCGGTTGCAAACGCAGCCCTTCGTTCCTCTGTCCCGCTGCCTTGGAAGAGTGCGCACCCAGAATGACTCGACAAGGAATGCATTTGTGTCTGCCTCGGCTTTTGTCGGTGTGCATGTGTGCGTGTACGTGTGAGTGGCAGTGTGTGAGTGCGGAACGTGGCCATTGTGGCAAGTGCCAGGGAATGCCATACGAATGAGAAGTCCATTTGGTGGATGCGGCAAGCTGTGGATGAGTGCGAGACCGGGACGAATACTTTTGGTGCAACAGCAACCCAAACAAAGGCGGCGGACAAAACTTTAACCGCAAAAGTTTTTATTTACTGGCTGTAGGGATTTTCCTCTCGGAGAATCCGCAGCAGGTGAAGCAACTTCTTGCTCGGTGCGTGGCCAGAAAAACATCAAAGTTGCATTAAGTGGCAGCCTGGAAGGCACATTAGGCAAAACACGAAAAAGACAACAAAAAACCCTTTCATTGTGTTTGCCAGCCAAATGAAATGCCTTAAATGTACCTACAACTGACAGCTACCTAGAGAAAACTGTCATTTTGATGGAAGCATTTATTGAAATAATTTAACCATTTGGTGCCCTCCTACATATATGTATGTGTGCTTTGAGTCCATCACTCTCGAGAGGTGGAAAGCGCTCGTGTAGAATCGCAAAATGGATTGCCTAATGAGAGCAGAAGTGCATTTCATTAAGCCTAGTCTAAGAGCAGGGACCGAGCTTCGCTCTTAGCCCCACTTGACCCAATTCCCCGTCCTCTTGGCCCTGGGGTTAGAGTGCGTTAATTGCTGGCACTGCCAAAGCTTCGAATGGGTTGACAGAAAGACGCGACTGACTCGGGCTCAAGGCTCAAGTGTTTTGGGCACTAACCGATTTACTGAATTATGCAACTGTCTGGTGAAAGGAGGGGGATGGGAATTGGAGCCTTTCGACCATAGATCTCTTACAAGCCATTAGGTATGCATGGGCCGGCCATCTATTTCTGTTGCAGATCCCATCAGCATCCGAGGCGCATTTGTGCTGCTCAATCATTGAATTCCTTTCGATTGCCAAGAATAGAACACAACAATGGGCCCACATTCGACAATGCAATGGCACAGTGGACACAAACACACAGAACAGGAATTTTTAATGAAGTGTATCTAATATTGAAATTAATTAAACCCAGCAACAGCAAACGACAGCAGTTCGGGCAGTTCAGCATCAGCCTCAGCAACAGCACCACCAGGGAGGGATCTGCCGTGGCGGTGGCGGTTGGGGGATTTCCCTCATCGTTGCCTTCACAGGTGACAGCACAAGTTCAAGGCGTTGAGGAAAAACAGCAACTCAGCTGGTTGCCACTTGCCCCCATTCATTTGCTCCTTCGTTCATTCATTCATTATGCTTATTAGGTTTTGCTGTCAGCGGGTGTCGGAAGACACGGAGGGAGCAAGAGGAAAGGAGAGGAGAGAGTTTTGTGTATTGTTTTTCTGGCATATTTATGGCATACCATACCCATACCTACATACCACATACAGACACAAAGCAGACAAAATCATCAGTCTGCGTTTAAAATTAATTACATTAAAATGTCGTCCACATTCTCGCGGCTATCTCAAGGCTATCCCCTCGGTGTCTGTGTCGTATATCATAGATTCTACATATTAATTACTGAATGAAAATCCTAGAAATCCGCCTAGAACGACACCATTTCGCATCTCTACTTCCTCCTGCGAGTACGAATATGTGTACTGGCCGCGGCTCAACAATTTCCGCAAAGAAAATTTCACTTTTCTGCCTGACATGTGACGACTATGGACATAAATGGGGGACGCGGAAAGGAGATGCGGGTGCTTCACCTCCAAAGACAGCGCCAAAAATGTGTGAAAGTTGCCCGAGAGTTTGTCGTGCAATTAGAGCAACATGCAACTGCGACTGCGACGACGACGACGTCCAAAAGTGGACGACGACAGCTCTAGGAAACTGGCGATTTGGCTGGGAAATGCGTTTTCCGCTGGCGATGGCACAACTTGAAAATCAAGTTTTACAATCTTGTTGCTGATGCTTCTGCTGTTGCTGGAGGGGAGTAGAATGCCCATGGTCAGGCCAGGCCAGGAAATGGTACAGCAACAATCAGGCGGCCAAAAGCGGTTTCCACCAACTCAACGTGTTTTTCGCTGCCTTTTCTTCTACTATTCGGTTTCTCTTCCTTTCTGACGACGATGCTGGTGCTGATGCCGATACAAGCAAATCGAACGAAATCGAAATCAATTTCGGAATGTGCGTGGTGGCCATGGAGCCATTGAACCGCGCTCATCAGGAGCCATTGGCCATTGGCCATCATCGCTATCATATCGTATCGGATCGTCGTGGAGAATAGCGCGTTATGTAAGCATCGGAAAACCCGTCGAGGCACATCTAGTGCGACGTTTATTTGTTTGTTTTCCATTGAAGCAGCGCCAATACGAATGCTACACATACGTATAGACGAGTGCGTGAGTGGGGAAACATTGTTGCGGCGAAAGTTTTCATCTGGCTCTGGCTTCAAACTCCAGTTGCGCGTGCCACCAGACACTGGGGAGGACATGGTGCCTGACCATCGTATTTGATAGCTCTTGGCCAACATGAGCCATCAAAACTGGAGCACAACTGCCAACCGCCGCATGTTTCTTTGGCTGTGGCTGTGGCAGTGGCACTGGCACTGGCATCCGAAGGAAGAATGTGGCCAACAGGAAGTACAGCAGTAATGCGGTGCGAAAACGGCAAAATTGGCGAAATAGGAAATGGAAAATGGAATATTGCGAGCACAAGTGGATGGAGAGATGGAAATTCGATTTGACCACAACTCCTTGAAAGCGCATTCAAAACTGATGAAATGAACCTCTTCCACTCCGCCGAACAAAGAACAAGGAAAGGCATTGGTAGTGGGGCAGTCGGAAGATATAACGATCCTAAGTATGACTGGACTATTCCAAGTATTCGACGACTAATTGAGTTCCCATGCCTTGGGTAAATGGTGCTATTTCAAATGAACAAATCCGCAGATAATCTAATAATCTAATAAGCCGCGAACATAAATCTGCACATAAATATTCGGGCCGTCATCTTTCTGTCAGCTGAAATGAATGCATTAATTGTCGAGCACCGGGCCAGAATGTGAAATATGCCTCAGAGAGACATATACACATGTACATATATACTCGTGGACAGATTTCAACGCCACGGCGAAAGAAATTGCACAGAAAAGATCTCTCTGCAGCGTTGAAATATCGTAAACAAATTCAGATTCGGATTGGGATTCTGATTCAGAATCCGATTCTGCTATATACAGATACAGATGCGGAGATGAAGGTGCATTTATAGAACACTAAGCATAGATCATTGCGATTTAAGTGCCCGAATATTTGCCAGCAGCCTCAAGCCAAAAGTAAACAAATAAACCAGAGAGAGAGGGACAGAGAGACACAATTGAGAAGCAGCGAGCAACCATATGCATATTTTTGCCAATTTTATTCGCCATGAATTCCATTCTAAAGAATTTCATTGAAAACAGCCACACGCAATCAAAAAGGAGAAAGATAGAATATCGTGTGCTATATGTGGGGAAACGGGAATAATGAAAATGGAAAATGTATACAGACAGTTTGGACTCCGGAGAGAAGCGGAGAGAGTCCGACACCTCAATTATCAGTTTTCATTAATTGCATTTCGCATCGAGTGTTGCTCCCCAATTTGTTCGCTCTGTTGTCTGGCTCTGTGTGGGGGATGATGGCCATTTTCCGGCAATCCGGTTTTCAAGTGCGAGGCAAGGTCAATGCCAGCCAATGGAGGATCGGATCGGATTGGGAAGTGTAATGCCATTTGAGGATCGGAATCGTTGTATAATCGTTTGCTGGTGGGTGCTGTAATTGTGGCAGTGGGACCGTGACCGCTCTCACAGGAGTATTTGCTTATGGGGCTTATGTAAGTCGCAGAATGCCCAACGCTTGCTTGATTATAGGTAAGCCTAAGGCGTGTCTAAGCGTTTCTTTCCACAACGAATCGAATCGGAGCATAGACCGATACAGTCAACAGCACAGCAAATATTCATTCCATTTCTAATTCCATTCTATACTCCAAACGTGAAGGTGAATGCCATAGGAGGATTGGTAAATGGAAATGGTAAAATATATTGGAAAAGTCTAGAGAATTGTGTGACATGATCTCCATTGCAGAAGCAATCTCTGTGGCTGCTGCTCCTTCTGGGCACAACAACTGGACTGCTGGACGTGGAGGCTAGAAGCCACCGTAGTCGCACTCGCATTCAACGGCGAGATGAAGGTGGTGTAGACCCCCCAATCGACGTAGCGACAATTCCGAAACCTAATGTTATTAAGCACTCGGGGGAACTGTGTGCGCCAGAAGTTACCAAGGACGAGCTGATGGAGGTAACAATTTTGGGAGCCACCAAGGTGATCATCAAGCAGGTGGAAAAGCACAGCTTAGATCAGCCGATGAGCACGGATGTGGTGACCTCCATCAGTGAATTGGTGATGAAGGAACTCTTGGCCGGTGGTGCCATCCAGAACATGATTGACAAGCTGCACGTGTGGTGTACTGTCAACAGGCCACCATTTGTTCCGCAACCCACGGAGGAACCAACGACACCAGACCCAGAAGGCCCGTATGTCCCTCCTGCTGAGCCTGAACCGGAGCCTGAACCGGAGCCTGAACCTGAGCCTGAACCTGAGCCTGAGCCAGAACCTGAACCTGAGCCTGAACCTGAGCCAGAACCTGAGCCTGAACCTGAGCCTGAACCAGAGCCTGAACCGGAGCCTGAACCGGAGCCTGAACCTGAACCAACAGGCGTAAATTCGGACTACGACATCTTTGGCAGTAAGTCTTGCCAGGGAGAGGCTTGCTAGGTAGACTCTCCAGCGTCAACCGCGAATTGGCATGACATCAGCTGGCTGTGCCTGATCGAAAATGGGAAGGTCAAGTGCTATTCGTACCACTACGATGCCAATAAGGAGATATCTGTGGAGGAAGTGGAGTTTTACGATGTGAATGGCCGGACGCTCGCCAGACATCGGTAACAGGTCGCGCGCCCGCCTTCACAGGAGGTCAAAGCACAAGAACCGGAAGCTGAAGCACGGCTCGCGCCGGAACAAGGCCAGGCTCGGCAAGCGTCGGGCCAAGCCCGGCCACCGTCGGTACAAGCACGGCAAACGCCGGACCAAGACCAGCAACCGTCGGAAAAGGGCCAAGACAGCCAAAGTAGCAGCCGAATCTCAAGTGCTGCATTCAATAAAGTAAACCTGATGTGAGCGTGGCTTTGTGGGCTTCTCTCCACAGCACACTGGGCGGAATTCCCAAATAAGTGGCATAAAGTCGAATAAAGCAGATATCGGGCTCAAACTTGGTGTATTTAATAAATATAGCACTCTAAATATTTGAACAAAATTTTAAGTTCATCTGACCACGCCTACCGCAATAGCCCATATATGGCAACAAGGCGAATACGTGATCACAAAGGAACGTCATGAGAGCTATAAAAAAGTACTACAATTTTAAGGGAATTTATTATTCTGTTGTAATTTTGATGTAATAGTGGTAAATATAAAAATATAAAACAAATATTTTTATAAACAATTCTTATTATGATCAAATTCTTATTCTACTATTTAACTATTTCTAATAATTTAGCTGATCTAAAAGTTCAAAGTACCGCAAGAGCCGCAAAAAGCCGCAAACCGGATTATTACTTACTTTTAATACACACTTTCTACTTTATTTTAACATACATTACATAACGCACAAACACGCAGAAGGTAAGTTTTTACTCCACACAAAACGAACACATTGGTTTGGTTTTCTTTTTTTTTTTTTGGACAATACAAAACAATTAATGACGGAGCTGACCCTGCCCGTAGTTTGGCCACCTTCATTATGCTGATATGCGAGTGGCCCTTCTTCCTCGGAACATGGTCTGCCACGATGGGTGATGAGCGGGAAGGTCGCAAACAATGGAGATTACCCCCTAAGCCTTCGTCGTCATGGGTAACAGCTTTCGAGAGCAGCGCGTCTAGACCACCTCAACTACCATTATGGAATAAACAACATTGCGGCAGCAATGGCAGATGTGTCTGTGATGCTAACCCAGCGTAACCCCCCCTTGTTTTTTGTTATTCAATCTACATACCCGGGCCTTTAAAATCCATATTTCACAATATTTTATTTTTGCAATGTGTGAATTTGCCAAGCGCTCAAAGTGAATAAAAATTTTCCGCCAATTTTGTCGCAGGAATCAGCTGACTAATCAACTGACTTTGAAGTTTGATCAGAATGACAGGGTTGCATTTTTAGCAACAAAATTTATTGATTTGTAATATATAGGGATTCTACTTTCAATATATTGAAATATAATTAATATTTGCTTCGACAAAATTTTCGACTTTATGCCACTTATTTGGGAATTCCGCCCAGTGTGCACAGGCCAATCAGCAAATTGAAAACTGTGCTAGCATTGGGGGATCGTTGATATAGCCACAGAATGCTCCTCGATGGGACCGTATATTAAAATCGGCAACAAATGAGAACCTATGGCAGATAAGCAAGAGAGGTGGCGAGATGGTGGGTTTGGGTGTCGGTTTGGGTCTGGGTATGGGTGGGGGTGGGTGGGCAGAGCCGTGACTAGTAGAGCAAAAATATTTCATAAACATTCCATTCCGAGAACGATGCAATTAAATGTCAAAGCGCAGCGAAGCCATTTTGGAACAGGACAGCAATAAATTGCGGCAGCCCGTTGAGGGTTTTGAGGGACATTGATTTATGTTCGCTCAGATATTTCCGTCCAATTTTTAAGTTACTTTTATTATGACAAACGCAGCTTCGGATGGCTTCCCTGCTCGCTTGCGTCCTTCCACCTTTCTGTTTTCATTATTCATGATTTTTGCTGCCAACTGTGAACAGCCAACAGTCCTGGCGTTTTCCTCAACATTTGGCAGCATCGACGGAGGAATTGATAAATGGCCCGCTATTAAATGAACACTTAATGGTGCATAACGTGTGATATACTGTCGGCAGGCAGGCAGAGGCAATGTGTCTGGCAAGGAATCGAATGAGCTAAGAAATGAGTCAATTAAGAGCCAGCTGGTTGGGCTCTAGATTCGGCTTTCGTTTCAGCTCCAGCTGTACATCCAGTCGCCTCTTGCCGTGTACCGGAAAACCCCAATCGCATTTCCCTACATCGCTTAAGCCGATGCAAAAGGCTCATCGCAAATTTGCTTTCGCAAAAATTATTACCACTTTTGTTGGCCTGCTGCAAATTGAATTGATTTTAATCTCCAACTCCATCTCCATGCGCACACATGCCGAGGGGGAACACGAACGGGGCCCCCAATGAAATTTGCATTCGAAATCGCTTTTCAAAAAACTTGCACAGGAACCTTCCAGTCTCAGTCCAGGGCCTCGCCTTCCTTTTGCGAGGAAGTGAATGTGCTGCGAATTTAATTCGAGACCCAATAAAAAAAAGTTGGAGGGAAAGGAAAAATTCGCATACACTCGGCCAACTTTGGTGCGTGTGCGAGGGATGATAAGACTCAGCAGCAGCAGCAGAAGGAGCAGCAGCAGAGGCTGACAGCACAGATACAGATACGGAGCTGGAGACAAGTGGCAGTGGCAGGGCAGGGCAGGGCGGGGCTGGGCTGGGCCGTGTGTCTACCCACAATCTGCCTGGTCGCAAATAAACTCGAAAGACATATGAAAATCAGTTTTTGAATATTGGCGAATGGCAAACACGAAGGCTGGAGGACCGTTCTGTTGCGTGCGAGTATCCTGCTGGAGCAGCACTTTGCCCTGGCACACAGCCAGTGGATGGTATGTCATGCCAGGGGATGGAGCCCAAGCCCAGGCCCCATCCCATCCCCTCGGGCATAGCATTAGGCCAGATATATATGTATGTTGTACGTTGTATGTAAATGCGGCCCAGAGGTTGTTCTGGCATACTATCTGCCCTTCGGCGTCGGCGGTCAGCATTAGGAGCAAATGTAGCAAGAGAAATTTAGATTTTTGGGTCATTACTTGCCAAAGGATACGCTGAAACAGAGCCAGAACTGCACGCATACGTAAAGCAGTAATCCAATGGAATATCCTGCATTCCCTGGCTCTCTGTTTTCGAGAATCGACGGATAGTCCAAGTCTCTAATGGCCAGCAATCACATTACTGATGCCGATCCATTCATGAGGCCAACTGCCACTTGCAGCACAATTACCGCATCATCAACACCACAAATGCCAGCCAAATGCCCAGACTTTGGTGTGAAAATCATCATAGCCTCTGGCTGCAGAAACAGTCAATCCACAAAGCACAAGAACAGGCAAAACATGTACGAGTACCGAAGAGAGATGCCAAATGCATGCACTCATACTGAATGCAAATTGCGGGCCCACAAACGAGGAACGACCCACAAATCCACATGGAGAAAATTAGTGTGGAAATGCAGGAACGAAGGAATGCCAAGGTAGGAGGATTTGCCCATGAAAAGGAGGTTACATTCATCATTGATATGAGCATACATATCTATGTTAATTATGATCATGTGCTGTCGTTTCTGGGGCTCTTGGAGTATTGAGTGGCCTTTCAACCAATGAAAGGGCAAATCTTCAAGCATTAAATAAAATCAATCGCTAAAAGGCTTTCAGACCAATTGAATCAAATGCTCAAAGCATTTGTATTAAATTCAGCAAAAAACATTCAATTCCTAAAACACTTTATTGATTTAAGTGCTCGAATTTTCCTGCCTAACTTCAAATGAAATTCAATTCACTGGAACCGCCGAGTAGTTTGGTGGTAAACAAGTTCTTCCGCGAGCAGCAGGAGCATCAATTAAAAAACCTTTTTGCCAAAATTAGTTCACTCAATTAATTTGAAAATGGTTCTCCCGAGCTGCGCTTCAGCTCGGTCCTTGCCAGCGTCCCTCCAACTCCCAGCTGGTTGCTGGCACGCCCACACAAGCAACCTTTTTGGGCAACCCCGAACACAGAAACACAAATACAAATACAAACACAAACACACGTAGTACACCTTGACAGTGAGTGAAATTTCAATTAATGAAGAGGTGAAAAGGAAAGGAGAGGATCCCTCTGGTCACGAACGGGTTAAGCCTTGTCTGCGCAGAGCCACTAGATTCGACCCAGACAGCGATAGAGTTCCCACAAGAGGAGGGAAAGGGGTCACGAAATTTCCCCACCAGAGAATCGAGGGAGAAAGATAGAGAGAAAGAGCTGGCACACCTTTCCCTTTAGCTTGCTGCTGCTGCTAGTGCATTAGTCATTATTTATTTTAAAATCAATTAGTTTGCCTGACATGAGAGGGCAGAGGTGGGAGAGGAGAACTGAACTGAGCGGGAGAGGACCATAAAAGTTCACGTCTCATTGGCAGGGAAAAACATTTTTGCACACAACTTTTGGCTTTGTGCTGAGTAATTGGGGAAATATTCGGCATAGGTTCTACCCTTTCCGAGGGCACTATGATTATTTCAAAGCACACCCTGCACAGAAAATAGAGAATCCATTAATATATGAATCTGCGAGGGTATCTAACGGCTCGGCAGGTTTCTTTGCTTTTGGCTTGATTGCCAAACGGATTTCACAAGCACTTTCGACCATTTCCATAGGCTGGCCATAACAATAAAGTCGTGAAAATGCACTTACATGTCCAAGGACTAGCCATCAATTAGTATGCCAAGGGCAGACCTCACCATAAAGGATATGATTGCCATTGTGTCGGGAAAAATTTGGAAAATCAATTAACTTTTGAAAGTTGTTGCAGGGGAGGACTTTGCAAATGATTCACTATTTGAACGTCGAATGAGGAAATGAATTCTGCATAGCTGATGGGCAATGAGGGCATCATCTTCTCGTTCATCGCCCGCCTGCCAAAAATGCAAAGCCAACAAGAGCAAAAGTCAGAGCGAGCGAAATGACCAGAAATGTAAAGCAGGAAATTAAATTTACAAGAAATTGCACATCCATATGCGAGAGCAGCCCAAGCTGAATGTTATTAGAAAGGATTCGACTCGGAGGATGTAAGGACGAGCCGTCGACATCTGGGATTAGTTCGACCAGCCTTACTTACGGCTTACGGAAGACGATGGCCAGTCCATTGCTGGACCAAGAGAACAGAAACTGAAGCAGAGATTGCATATATTTTATGAATGTTAAATGACTCAGAAATGAATAAGAAGACCAATTATTCATGCTGCCTTGGAAGGACCACAATAAAGCGAAACTATTAAAGAGCAACTACTGCCAGAGGATTGCCAGACAATATTCCTTGAACGTGTGGCACACTATGAACTTCTCCCTGCGGTCTCTGGCTTATGTGAGCTGAGCAAACGGCTCGGATTTCCTTTGCCCCAATAAGCTGGTCAATCTCTTTAAGCCCTTCAAGTGTTTGCCACACACAACAATGTTCCTGGCAAACAAATAAAGCTCACACACAAGTGACATGTGACTCTCCCTGCTGGCTGGAGAGCTCCTGGAATGTTGTCCTTTTTGTGACGTAATTGCTGGCAGGCGGTGGCAGGCGGGACGGGAGACAGGCAGCGGCACAACGAAGCTTATGAAATTAATCAAACAATATGACTGGCTGGATGGATGGGCGGTGGGGCAAAGGACTCATGTGGCAGCAGAACATGCATAAATCAGAGAGTTTTCACAGGGAAATAGTTTTGTTCAAACAACGTCCCCAGAGATTCGGATCAAGTTGGGGCTGTGCCTGTCGTCGGGGACTGGAGCCAAAAAATCAAATGCTTTCAACGTCAGCAACTGTCGTCCTCGAGAGAGACGGTGGAGCAGGAGCAGCAGGAGGAGCAGCCGGAGGAGGCGGAGTATGGGGCGGGTTGCGTGCCGCACAATTCCCATTCATCAGAGCCCCTTAGCCCGATTGCAGTGCAATATAATAACGCTCTAATTTGCATGCAGCAGCTGCAAGCTGCACAGATGCTGCATAGCAACCAGCCAACAGTCACCAGTCGCCACTCGGAGGCAGCAAGGATCAAGAGAAAAATGTATTTAAACGCATGCCACATGTGCCACGCCCCCTGTCCTTTGGAACACACCATGTCACCATGTGGGGGGCACCCGATGAAGCTTGGCCTCTGTCTCCGAGCAAATATTATATTTTAATGAATTTTCATTTAGAACCAAAGTTATTCTGTCCCCAAACCACCTATCACAGTCGGCGGTTGTGGCGACTGTCCAAGGCTGCCACCGTCAGAAGCACATTTCCCATTACGAGCACCAGCCAGGAAATGGCAAAAGTTTAATTGAATAAGTTCCCTTTCTCTCCTGCAAAGGAGATAAGGTTGATATCTTTTCGCTGTCTGCAATTAATTCGAGAAGTGCATAATTCACGAGGCCCTCTAAGGGTATCTCGCGGTATCCCCCACCAGAGCCAGTCCCAGCGTCCATTGTAACCACTTTCAAGCACTTGACTAATTCAATTTCCCGGCCATCAGTGACATCGCGACGTCTGCAAGTCGGATTCCCACTCGCATTCGCAGTCGCAGTCGCATTCGGATTTGCCCGGTTCGCATTCATTGTGTTTTGGACAAGTTGCCTTGTCTTTTGTTACAGTCACTCGTTAAATTTCTCAACGTCAACAGTTAACAGCAGTTTGTATCGGGTAAGGGCCAGGGGGCTCGACTCTGGGCCGCCATCATCCTCCTTCGGGCCTCGCTAAAATTGTCGCTGGCTGGGCTAAAATTAAATGCTTAGTTGGCCGACAACCGTCGATGACAGTTTCACAATGTCCCTGTCACTCCATTGTTTCCACTTGCATCCACTTGTGTGTGCTGCTGTATGCCTCATGAATCTCCTTGTCCATGTGCCTCTTTGTGTGCTCCACGCGTGTGGAGATGTGGCGATGCCAATTTAAGCTCCATGCATCTTTGAGCACTGACAGTGGCAGTGGCAGGCGACGGCCAATGACTGATGAAGACAAAACCAGGCCCCCAGGGACAAGACTCCCTAAAACTTTGGCCGGCCACCAGGGCAAAGTTTTCCCTTTTGGAAAATGATATAAAACTGGAGCAGACATCTAATAGAAAAGAGTCCATCACATGTACATAAAATAGCTTGAATATGAACTCCTATAAATTGATCAAAAGTCAAACCCTTGGTCTTCCTTCAGTCTGTAACCGACTGAATATCTGTGTGTCTGTGTGGTGGCACGCTTCATCACAATTAGCTGGCGAAAGAGGCATCTCTGTCAGAACGTGCAATTACACACAATGAAGATGACGATGATGGGATGCCAGTGATGATGGACAAATTGCTGGCCATATTGTGCCACCACGGGGGGACAAAAGTTGACAATGGATTGTCAGATTTATATTCGGATCGAGATGACCCTGGGATGGCTGCGAGTGTCAAAATGCGCCAATTATCTTCACCTAGCCACACCAGACGGCCAGGCAGACAAGTGCAGCAGCAGCAGCAGCACTTACACACACACACACACACACACACACACACACACGCACCCGTGTGGTGAGCGGGCAGTAGAATACCACCACAGCATGTCACAGCTTGTCGTATGAGGCGACTAAGAAGACACGGGGATGTTCTGCTCCCTCTAAAGAGCACTAAAGCAACTCGTAACCGCCGGCACAAGCCAGGTATCCCCCGGATAGGTCTAACACACTTGTGAAACACCTAGCTAATACGAGAAGGCGACTAAGACGGAGACCAGTAAAGTCTTAGGATAGGAACTGGACCCCCCTTTTTTTGGATTGATGACGCGACTGTACAACAGACAAGGACAACGGCTAACGAGTTGGGACCCAACAAAATGAGTAAAAGTATCACACCCATAACGACGAACGACTCAGAAGGCTTCAATAAAAGCAAAAAAATGGCGAGAACGCCAACTGGTGAGCGGACCGACGCCCCGCTGCCGGCCCTCCCTGGCCCGGAGCAGCACCAAAAAGCTCAGGGCAGCACAGCGCTGCGCGATCTAGGACGAGAGATCACGCAGCTAGTGGAGATGCTCGAGGATGGCAAGAGGCGATCCATACACCAACCCATGCGGGACTCGATCGAGAGCATAAGGGTGCTGTATGAGCTGGTTGCTATCCAGCTGCACGACGAAGGAGCTAAGGCGGTGATCAGGACCAACCAGTCCTCTCAGACGTCACCGATTTTCAGACCTCTCCCGGAGCCTAAGAGGAAACAGGCTGCAGGTGCACCAACACCCCGGACAAAGAGGACCAAGGCAGCGGTCGAGGTCCAGACCACACCAAGAGTAGCAGTTGAAAAGGACGCCCACGCTGAAAGGGAGAGAAAGGAGCCGGAGGAGACCCCATTTCTGACGGTGACCAACCGGCGCAGAAGGAAGAGGCCGCAAAAGCCGACTGGAGCGCTCGCGGACAAGACGCGACCAGACGCCATCGTCATTGCCACCAAAGGTGAAAAGACCTATGCAGAGATACTGCGCAAGGTTAGGACGGACGAAACCCTGCGTGGACTCGGTGATGCGGTCGCCAGGATCAGGAGGACCCAAAAAGGAGAGCTACTTCTACAGCTCAACAAGTCGGGAGAGGAGACGGAGACGTTTAAAGGCCTGGTAGCCAATACGCTGAAGGAGCACGCAGAAGTCCGTAGCCTGTCGCACCGGGTGACCGTAGAGTGCAAGGACCTGGACGAAATAACCGCCACGGAGGATATATGCGAGGCTCTGAGAAGCCAGGTGGAATTGGCGGAGCTGTCTGCGGATGACATCCAGCTGAGAAAGGCATACGGCGGAACCCAGACGGCCACAATCAGGCTGCCAGCGGAGAACGCTCAAAAGGCTCTGAAAATAGGAGTCCTAAAAGTAGGCTGGGTAAGATGCAGACTGCGTGAGCGAATCAGCGTCACCAAATGCTTCAGATGTCTCGAGTTTGGGCATATGGCACGACAGTGCAGTAGCAAAGTAGATAGGTCCAAGCTGTGTAGAAGATGTGGAAAGGAGAACCACCTGGCAAAGGACTGTAGCCTGGAACCACAGTGCATGCTCTGCAAGGGAACGAGCGCAGACTGGAAGCACGTGGCCGGCAGCGGTAGATGCCCCCAGTTTAGGAACGCCCTGACTAAAAGATCAGCATGAGGTGTACTCAGCTGAACTTAAACCATTGCGAAGCTGCTCAGTCTCTCCTGAGACAAGCAGTCAGGGAGAGGAAGACCGAAGTCGTGCTCATCTGCGAGCCATTCAGGGCGATACCAGGAAGCGGTTGAACCAGCAGCAGTTGCGGCAAGGCGGCCATCTGGGCCGTACAAATCCACCCCCAGGAGATATGCGCAGCCAACGAAGGATTTGTTAGAGCGAGGCTTAGAGAGGTAACCTTCTATAGCTGCTATGCCCCGCCGAGCTGGGACCTAGCGCGCTTCCAAAGTATGCTAGCGCATATAGCGGAAGACGCGCGCGGAAGAGCCCCCGTAATAATAGCGGGAGACTTTAATGCGTGGTCCGTAGAGTGGGGCAGTAAGGAAACCAAAGCCAGAGGCACGTGTCTGCTCGAGGAATTTGCGTCCTTGGACGTAATACTCGCAAACGATGGCAGGAAGCTAACCTACTTCAAGGCGGGTCGAGGGTCCATTATCGACCTAACCTTCATGAGCGTCTCACTCCATAGGGGAGCTACGTGGAGAGTAAGCGAGGAGTTTACGTTCAGCGACCACCACGCGATCCACTTCGAATGCGGAGCAGCAACGAAAAGACAGCTAGCCAAAGTTACCGGACCTAAATGGAAGGGCGACCACCTGGATGTGGAAACCTTCACGGAATATCTGCGCAACGCCAGCTGGAGCCCTGCGCGAGAAACGTCAGAGGGCCTGGCTCAGAAACTGGCGAAGCTCATGGAGGAGGTATGTGATGTGGCAATGCCAAGAAGGAAGCCTTGCAAAAGAGGAGCGCCCTGCTACTGGTGGAATGCGGAGGTTAACCAGCTAAGGAAAGCCTGCCTACGAGCAAGACGGTGCTACCAGAGAGCACGAGGTCGGCCTGAGTTCGAAACCAGGGGAGAGGAACCCCGATCAGCGAAAAGAGCCCTTAAACGTGCCATAAAGGAGAGCAAGTCAGCCTGCTTTAGGCAGATATGCGAGGAGGCGGACGTCAACCCTTGGGGGACGGCATATAAGGTCGTCACCAAGAGGATAAGAAGCCAGTCAACACCGGAAGTGACCTGCCCGATCCTGCTTCGTAGCATCGTGGAGGCCCTATTCCCACAGCACCCGTATAGGGAGGAAAGCGTCTCGAGCCAAGACTCCGAGCTGTGGCAACAGATTTCTGTTGAGGAGGTGATAGCGGCTACCAGGAGAATTGGGGATAAAAAGGCACCAGGACCGGACGGTATCCCAAACAAGGCATTGAAGCTTGGAGCAACCACCAGACCAGAAGTATTTGTTGACACGTTCAACAAATGCCTACGGGAAGGAGTGTTTCCAGAGCAGTGGAAAGTGCAGCGGCTAATACTTCTACCCAAAGGAAATAAGTCCCCGGAGGAACCATCAGGATACCGCCCAATATGTTTGCTGGATACGGTCGGCAAAACCCTGGAGAGAATCGTCTACAGGAGATCCAGGAGAAGGAGGCCTAATCGGAGTCCCAGTACGGATTCCGGATGGCCAAATCAACGGTCGACGCCATCAAGGCACTCACCGACATTGCATCCAGAGCGATCGAGGGAATAAGATGGAGATTCGGCACAAAGGAGTACTGCGCGGTGGTGACCCTGGATATCCGTAACGCGTTTAACTCAGCGAACTGGTCTCGGATAAACGAGGCGCTCGGGAGAATTGGAGTTCCCACCTACCTGCTTCGGATAATAGCCAGCTACCTGTCGGGTAGGGTACTGAGGTACGAGACGGAGGAGGGACCAAAGCTCTACAGGGTGACAGCCGGAGTTCCACAGGGATCAGTCTTAGGACCTCTACTGTGGAACATAATGTACGACGACGTCCTGAGACTCCAGCTCCCGCAGGGATGCACGCTTGTCGGTTTCGCTGACGATCTCGCCCTGGTCGTGGTAGCCAAAGAGCTCCGAGATGTCGAGGCGACGGCCAACGAGGCAATCCGGATCGTATCCAACTGGATGGAAAACGCGGGATTGGACCTGGCTGGCCACAAAACGGAGGCTGTACTCATCACGAGTCGGAAGAAGGTGGAGTACGCGACGTTTCGCGTGGGTAATGCGACTATTAAGACGCAGGAGTCAATCCGGTACCTAGGCGTGATGCTGGATAACCGATTGACCTACCGGGCCCACATCGAGTACGTGAGTCAAAAAGCCTCCCGGATGCAGGCAGCACTTGCAAGGATGCTTCCCAATATTGGTGGACCCAAGGCAGGTCGTCGCATACTCCTGGCGAGAGTAGTGGCCTCGATCCTACTGTACGCTGCGCCGGTGTGGTCTTCAACCCTATCCGGCAACATGAGTCTAAGAAGAAAGATGTCAGTGCCATATCGGCTCTGCGCTCTTCGAGTAGTGTCTGGATATAAGACGGTGTCGGATAACGCAGCCCTGGTCCTCGCGGCCATGATACCGGTGGATATACTAGCGCTCGAGATGACGCATGTATATGAAGCGCGCGCAGGGATGCGAACTAATGCATCGCTAGAGACCATCCGTGCGTCGGAAAGGCGGGCGTCGATAGAAAAATGGCAGGCAAGATGGGACACGGCCACAAATGGACGGTGGACCCATAGACTAATCCCGGACATTGAATCATGGATAGGGCGGAGAAGCGGAGAGATGAACTACCACCTCACCCAATTCCTGACGGGTCACGGAGGATACAGGAAGTATCTACATAGGTTCAAACACGAGGATACTCCCGAGTGTCCTGAGTGTTCGAATGAGAGCGAGGATCCGGAGCATGTGATCTACCACTGCACGAGGTACCGCTCAAGTGCAGAGTATTTCCCACGACCAGAGGAGCTAATGGCGTTCATGACGTAGTCCGACGAGAACTGGCAGCGCGTTAGCAACACCCTAATAGCACAGAGCGATCTGAGAAGATGCGAAAGGGAGCGACGCGTAGAGGAGAGTGCCTAACGTAGGCAACCCATCCCCCCGAAGTAATACTTTGCGGTGAGCCCGCGGGGAATGAGGTGTGCAGCTGTGCGTGGTGGTGAGTTTAGCTGGGAAGCCCCGAAGGGGTAGTCCAGTTCGTTGACTGGTACGGGCCGGTCGCGTCTCTTAGAGATTCTCACCCGCCGTGGCGTATCCATGGAAAAAAAAAAAAAACACACACACACTCGGGACCGGCTTCCCGTGTCCCTTCTCGAAGCTAGGAGAAGTAGCCGGAACAAGAGGATGGAAGTGATCCAGCTCAATCTGAATCACTGTAGGGCCGTACAGGACCTGCTCCTGCAGACGGTGAGAGAACTCAAATCGGACCTGGCCATACTCAGCGAGCCGTACAAATCAGGGGACAACGAATCCTGGGCGACCGACAGAACAGGGAAGGCATCCCTGTGGGCATGTGGAGGCGATCCCTGCAAACTCAGCAATGTGCTGGCAACCTATGGGTATACAGCTGCTACCTAGCGCCCAGTCTACCCCTCGAGTCCTTCGCCCGAATCAATTAGGAACTAGCTGAAGACGCAAGAAACCGCGGGGCAGTCCTAATCGCCGGGGACTTCAACGCGTGGGCACACGAGTGGGGCTGTCAAGTCACCAACGCAAGAGGCCGAATCCTGCTAGAAATTTTAGCATCGCTAGACCTAGCGCTGCTGAACGAGGGCTCCCAGCAAACCTTCTGCGGGGGTAGCGCTGGGTCAATCATTGACCTAACGTTCGCGAGCCCTTCGCAGCTGCGCAATGCAAGGTGGCGAATAGGAGACGTGTACACCGGAAGCGACCACGAAGCCATAGTATGCACCATTGGCGAACGCCCCAGACCCAGCAGATCAAGCGCGAGGAGCAAAGCCTACATCGTGGACACGCTCAACACCAGCGCTCTGGCTAGAAGCTTCGAGACGTGGGAGGCCCTCGGGGACACAAGTGCCAACGAATCGGCCAACCAGCTCGCCTTGCGAATGGAGGAGGCCTGTGACAGGAGCATGAGACAGCGGAAGCCATTCATGCGGCATCACGAGCCAATCGTGTGGTGGAACGCCGACATCGACAGGCTCCGGACAACGTGTCTAAGGGCCAGACGAGCTAGGCAGAGAGCGCGACGCACGACTCGGTTCGTCACATCGCATGAGGAGTATAGGACCGCCAGGAAGGCACTGAAGCATGCAATTCAGAGCAGCAAGCGGGAATGCTTTCTCCAGCTCTGCGACACAGCGGAACAAGACCCCTGGGGCAGGGCTTACAACATCGTTATGAAGCGGCTAAGTGCCGGGAGCAAGGCGCCAACGGACCCCAGCACCCTCGAGGACATAGTGCACACCCTGTTCCCCAGCGAGCAACAGAGGCGTCCAGGCCCCTTAGAAAGCGACGCACCGATCACGGGCATCGAAATGATCACGGAAGCGGAGATCCTGGAAGCCGGTAGGAGCCTGCCCAGTAAAAAAGCCCCAGGCCCGGATGCAATCCCAAATAGGGCTTTAAAACTGGCATTGGCACTACAGCCATCCGCCTTCGCCGAGGTCTTCAATAAGTGTCTGCTAGAAGGTACCTTCCCCGATAGGTGGCCAGGGAAACCACCAGGCGAGCCTTCCTCGTACAGACCAATTTGTCTCCTGGACAACGCGGGGAAGGTATGCGAAAAGCTCATTGCACGTAGGCTCAGCCGTGCCATTGAAGATGCCGGCGGCTTGTCGCCCAACCAGTATGGCTTCCGGAAAGGCAGATCAACCCTGGATGCCATTGGCATAGTCACCAACATAGCGGAGAATGCAATAAGTGGGACCCGCTGGAGAGCGGGCCAAAAGCAGTACTGCCTGCTGGTTACCCTGGATATAAAAAACGCTTTCAACTCTGCTAGCTCAACTCTTCAACGATGGAAGCCCTACGGAGGCTACGGATCCCGGAATACCTCCTGAGAATAGTGGACAGCTACCTCAGTGATCGGGTTTGCCGATGACGTCGCCATCGTAGTGGTAGCCAAGGACCTTGCAGCAGTTGAAACAGCTGCAAACGGGGCAATCCGTGCCGTGGAGACGTGGCTCGCCATAGCGGGATTACAGCTGGCGGCCCACAAGACCGAGGCTGTTCTGATTAGCAGCACGAAGAAGGTGGAGACGGCCCGAGTGTCGGTCGGCGGACACGACATTACTTCGCAAAGGGCTCTTAAATACCTAGGAGTAATGCTGGACACTAGGCTTTCATTTAGAGAGCACTTGGAGTACGCCAACACAAAGGCCGCACAGACTTGCCGAGCACTCTCGCGAATCCTGCGCAACACCAGGGGGCCAAAGCAAGCAAGGAGGAAGCTGATCACCAGCGTCGTCTCCTCTCAGCTCCTGTATGCTGCCGCAGTGTGGTCCAAAGCGACGAAGGTGCCGAGCTATATGCGAGGAGTCGAAGCAACGCACCGCTTATGTGCCATCAGGATCGCCTGCGCATTTAGAACCATATCTGACGACGCAGCACTGGTCATCGCGGAACTAGTCCCAATAGCAGAGCAAGCGAGGGAAAGGGCCGAGGTGTACGAGCTATCTCGCAGGGACACCCACAATCCTCCCACCGGAGTCGAGAGAGAATCACCCAGTCACGAGACCGTCAGGAGGTGGCAGATGAAGTGGGATTCCTCGACTAAAGGACGCTGGACCCACCAGCTGATTCCGGATATCAAGCTGTGGTTGGAGAGGAAGCACGGACAGGTGGACTTCCACCTAACTCAGATGCTGAGCGGCCACGGATGCTTCAGATCGTACCTGAAGCGGTTTGGACACGAAACGGAGGACTGGTGCCCATCATGTGGTCGAGGTATCGTGGAGGACGCTTACCACGTCTTCTTTGAATGCCACCGTTTCGAGTACGAGAGGCGCCAGCTAGAGGATGAGCTAGCCACCAGCACTAGCGTCAGAGGGATCGTGCCGCTCATGGTAGCGAATCCCAAGGCGTGGGATGCCATCACTAGGTTCGCCGCCACTATAATGCGGGAACTACGGAGAGCGGAGTGGGATAGGAAAGTGTCGGAGGAGTAAGGAGGAACGGCTGTGCGAAGCAATGCTTTGCGGCCGTACCGCATAGCTACGCCCCATTACCGCATTAACAAACCACAGTCCCAGACCCCCACAACTAGTTGCTAACCTTATATAAGAACTAGTATTAAAGCATAATAAAAGTAATAGAATACAAAAAACGCACATATCCAGAAAGGAGAGACGACTCCGACTAAGGCCACAAAATAATAAAGCAAAATTATTATCTGGCCAGAAATGTTTCAATACCAGAGACAGAGACAGAGAAAGACAGCTCCGACAACAATGGCAGCACACCACACACAAGATGGGGACGATAATGTGTGGGGGATGTGTGTGGGGCGGGGGGTGGCAGTACACGTTTGGCTTCCTCAATTTTTGGCAGACTGTTGCCAATAGTTTGTAATAAAAAAAACCCCGCCCCTTGGGAGCCCACAATCCATCCCAAAAAAGGTGCACAAGATGATGTGTTGATGGCAGATACGACGGCAGATGTGAGTGCTCGTGCTGTGGCATGCAACGTGGCATACGAGTGTACGATTAACAATTGGAAAACACTCAACAACTGAAATCGAGCTCTCTTTCCTTCACAATTGTCGGATAACGGCGGTGGTGTGGGGGAAAATTATGCCATTCCGCAGCAGCAGCAGCCGCAGCAGGGAGTTTTCTTTTGGATAGTTTTTCCGCTCCTCTGTTTTTCTGCTGATAACTTTAAAATGCAATGCCGCAGGCTGTTGTGGCAGGGAAATAATGCAAAACACAGCAGCGGAAGGAGCGGCAGAAGGAGCAGCAGGAACAGCAGCAGCCGCAGCCAACGAGCAGAGGCAGGCTCCGATGTTCAATTTCTCATAAAAGTTTCCCTTGACAGCTGAGCCAACATGGGAAAAATCAGAAGAAAAAAACAAAGGAAAACCAAAGAAATATATGACACACAATTCAAATCGGAAATGAATGGTAGCAGAACCCCTTAAATATTTCAGAGAATTCCTGAAGTCCTGAATGGCAAATGGCAAAGTGACCCCGATCCCTAGAGAGCAGCAACCGAAAGAGCGCCAGAAACAGCACTTGCATTAAAATTAAACAAATTTTCTACTGCGGCGGAAACGGCAGTAAAAAAACGAGTCGTAGTTACAGTTATGCCAGCCATCGCCGCAGCCGCCGAAGCCGCCACCGCCATTGCCAGAAGCACCACAACTTCCGGTCCGTGGGATGTTGGCCATTTTGTATTTACAGGCATTACGAGCACTGGTCGGATTTGCGGCTCATTGGAGTCTCCATGGGGGCTCGATGCTTTAACGCGTTTCGCCCAACGCCCACGGGACCAGGGACCAGGGACCAGAGACGGCTGTTGGCAGGCCCGACCCGTCCCGGCTTAGAGGTGTGAATGATTGCCAAGGAGCGTGGAACGTTCCCACAGGCTGGGGACAAAAGAGGTACAGCCCCGAGGCCATAAATATGTTAATCACAAAGAATTGCAATTGGGATTGCATGGGGTCGAGTGGAACGAGTCCCAGGTTCATTCCGTTAGCTTAGCATACTTTTCTGGAGCAGCTCTAAAGATCGCCTTGCTCCGGTCGCCTGCTAATTAACACAGTTTTAGGGACAGCCCTTCGTTAAATGCCTGCCTTCCGTGCTTCCTCATTCCTCAGCAAAAAAAATTTTATTTTAATTTTAATGAACCCCGCTGGCATATGCTAGAAGACAAACCACAGAGCAGAAAATTATGCAAAAAAAAAACAAAAGGCCACACAGAAGAGCTAAAAAAAAAAACAAAACAAAAAAATAAAGTTGGGGCACATCAGATTAAAAAGTAAACTTTTTAATAAAAATCACTTTAGCATTTCATTTGCTTACAGAGCAGCAGAAAGAAGAGCGAAAAAAAACTTTGTGGTAAAATTAAAAATACTTTTTTATGCAGCAGCAAAGAATAATCAAATAATAAAAGGAAAGGCAAAGGTTTTTCACAGCAAATAATGAAAAGCGCTCATTGTGGTTAAAGAAAAAACGAAGACCCACAGAGAAGGAGAGGGATGCGAATGCAGCCAAGATACAGCGATAAAACATTTAAATTAATTTTTTTAATAATATAGGAGCAAAGCCAAAACAAAGGAACCAACCCAACATATTTGCATTTTTGTGAGCGGGTCACGAAAGCTTGACGAAAATGGCTCGGAAATATGAAAACTTGGCCAGGCCTAAACAAAGACGGAAAGGGGGTTGAAAGAAGCGGCTGCTTCCACCCATGTATACATATGTAAGATATTATTTAGAGTATTGTTTATTCGTATTATTATCGCGGTGGCCTGGTATGTGTGCTTACAAAAGTTCTTAATGTTACGGTTTATTTCTGCTGATTTTCTGCTGCTGCTTGAGTCGCGTCCGTATGCTGCTGTTCTCTCCTTTTCACTGCTTCGCTCGGTTCCTCTTCTTCTCTGTCCGCTGTTGATCTGCTTCTGTTACTACTGCTGTTGCTGCTGCTGTTACTACTGCTGTTGCTGCTAATCAGCTGTTCCTCTGCTGCTGTTATTACTGCTGTTGCTTATCTCCGCTGCCCCCTCAATAGGCCAGCTGGCCCACTCCTTCTTACACTCGGTCATCCTGATGCGTCCTCGTTTTCTACAGAGAAGCTCCATAGTTTCATGTTATCATTGCTTGTGGTCGTATTGCTTGGTCCTTCGACGTCTGCTGCCTTCCGAACATTATAGCGTCCGCCTCGTTTCACGTTGGTTATTTCGTATGGTCCTAAGAATTCGCTGGCCATCTTTCTTCCGGTTACAAATTGTGTTCTACGTATGGCTACGAGATCTCCGACCTTGTATCCGTATTCGCATTTCCGCTTTTTATCGAATTGTTCCTTGTATCTGTCCTGGGCCTGCTGAATATTTTCTTTTGCCTCTTGTCGCATCTTTTGCCTCTCGTCTTCAAAATTATCAACCATCTCTTTTTCTATTAGCTGAAGTATGTCGCTATCCGGTCCACAACGCATTTTTACCCCGATCATCAGCTCAAATGGACAACGCTTTGTAGACACATGAACAGTGCTGTTAATAGCCCTCTGAACTCGCGGTACGAACTTATACCATCTTCCAGGTTCCTCCGACGACAACTTGGAAATGATGCTCAGAATAGATCGGTTTACGCGTTCAATTTGTCCGTTTCCTCTTGTGGTGCTCCATATGTGTTCGATGTTCTTTTCCTTGACAAACTCCTCAAAGCTTGAAGATGTAAATGCTGCTCCACGATCGCTTACTATGCGTGCCGGATTACCAAATACATCAGACCACTCCCTTAACTTCTTGAGAACTTCGTCTGCTCCTGTTGTTTTTGTGGGATACATCCATACGAACTTACTGAAGCTATCAACCATTGCGAAGATGTACTTGTACTGCTTTGAAGTAGCATCCATAGGCCCAAGGTGATCCACGTGTATAATATACAGCGGCTGTGATCCTTTGTCAATTTGAGGAAGAAATCCCTCTTTTTTGCCAAGCTTTTTGTTGTAGATTATACATTTCATACAGTTTCCTATGATCGGCATTACTTTTCCTTCCAGATGTGGAATCCAATAGCTCTGCTGTACGGTATGCATTGTTTTTTGAGCGGCAAAGTGTCCTGCGTTGTGAGCGTCGGTTATTATTTCTTTTTCTAATGACTTCGGTATTGCCAGCAAGTCCGTGCCTTGCACCACTTTGTATACGAGACCAGCTTTCAACTTGTCATATGGTTTACTTTTCAAAATTTCGGAAACTGCTTTGATCATCGTATCCTCCTGCTGGGCTTTCTTAATTCTTGCTGTGACTTCCGAAGATACCATCATGACATCAATTGGGTACTATCAGGCAATCCACATGCTTCAGCCGTTCTCCTGGTCTGTGTTCCACTTCAAAATCGTAGTCCTGCAAGTACAGGACCCATTGGGCTACCTCCCGCGGAACGTCCTTCATGCTTAACGTTTACTTGAAAGCAGCGCAATCCGTTACGAGCTTAAAGTTGGTTCCAAGTATGTACTGACGAAATTTTTTGCACGCTAGGAAAATTGCTTTGGCTTCCTGTATATAGCTATGCTGTCGTGCTTCAGACTCCGAGGTTTTCTTACTCCAGAATAAGATAGGATGCAATTGTCCTTCGTGCCATTGTAACAACGCCGCTGCAAACCCGTCCTTTGACGCATCAGTGTGTATCTCGGTTTTTGCATTCCTGCGATAAAGTTTCAAGACCGGCTCTTTCACCAATGCTTCCTTTAATGTAGCGAACGCCTGCTGCTCCTCCAGACTCATTTTAAATGGGACATCTTTTCGCAGCAGATTGGTCAGTGGTTTGGCGATTAGCGAATAGTTTCTTATGAATTTACGGAAAAACCCAGTTAATCCTAAAAACGACTGCACAGCCTTTATGTTTTTCGGCATCGGGAACTTGCTGACGGCTTTGGTTTTCTCCAATCCAGGCTTGATTTCCCCTCCTCCAACTTGATGACCCAAAAATGTAATGGTCGACTGCAGAAATTGGCACTTCTTCCACTTCATCTTCAGCCCGTATTCAGCTGCAGCATCAAAAACCTTCTTCAGCTTTCCCAGGCATTCGTCGGCGGTTTCAGCGTGTATAACGATAATGTCCATGTACAGGTCAAGAATGTTTTCATTTTTAAGGTTTTGAAATACAAAACTTATAAAACGGATGAAAAACCGAAAGGCGCACGGTTGAACTCAAAGAGGCCTTCCTTCGTTATGAACGCCGTATATTTTTTGCTGCTTTCTTCCACAGGAACGTGGCAAACCCATTTTCTAAGTGCATGATGGTGAACACCTTAGCATTTTCCAGTTTTTCCAGCACCTCTTCAACGATTGGAACGGGAAAGCAATCTTTCAAGACCATCTTGTTCAACTGATGATAGTCCACGCAGACCCGGCTGCTCCCATCCTTTTTCTTGACAATTACAGTCCGACTAGCGAAATTTGATGAAGAGCGTCGTATTATCCCAGCGTTGGCCCATTCATCGATCTGCTGCTTGACAACGTCGGTTTCGCTGTTGGCCACTCGACTTGGCGAATGTCGAAACGGCGCTATTTTCTCGTCCGGTACGATCTTCAGCATGATCGGGCACACTGCAGTCTGCTTCTTTTCAGTAAAGTCCTGAATCATTGATTGGACGGCATCTCTGAACTGCGATGGAATGTTTATGTCAGTATTTGCTTCGACCACGTTGTAAATACTTATCTGTTTGGTGTCCTCAGTTTCCTCCCCTGGAAGGGGGACATGTGTCCAGTCTGATTGCAGCGGAAACACTTTAATGCAGCTCGGCAATCCTTGCGTAGATGCTCCTGGGATCCACAATTGTAGCAGTCTTGCTTCCTTTCATATTTGGTGAAATTGGACTTCTTTCCGAACGGCTGTGAGTCTTTTTGTTTCGGGGCCAAACCCCCATCAACCGCGAGCGTTCTTTCGTAGATTTCGTACTTCTCTCGCAGCTGCTTGTATGAGCTGCATCCATACAAGGTGTACTTATAATCCGTTTTTAAATTGAGTCCGTCGACGATGTATCGAATCACCGACTCCGTGTCTGTTGTCCCACGTGCAGCAATGCGTTTCATCTGTAGTATATATTCGTGAAAACTTTCGCCGGCCATCTTCACTCGCATAGACAATTGATTGTGAATTTGCGCACTGCATAAACGCTCACACTCAAACTCCTGTAAAAGTTGGTGACGCAAATGGCCGTACTCATACACTGCTGTGGACTCGAGAAAAAGAGCGGCTGTACCTGTCATTTTTGCTCGGGCTTGCACGTATTTTTATACCCGATACTCAAAATGAGTATTGGGGTATATTAGATTTGTGGTAAAAGTAGATGTGTGTAACGTCCAGAAGGAATCGTTTCCGACCCCATAAAGTATATATATTCTTGATCAGCATCAATAGCCGAGTCGATTGAGCCATGTCTGTCTGTCCGTCTGTCCGTCCGTCTGTCCGTCCCCTTCAGCGCCTAGTGCTCAAAGACTATAAGAGCTGGAGCAACGATGTTTTGGATCCAGACGTCTGTGATATGTCACTGCTACAAAAATATTTCAAAACTTCGCCCCGCCCACTTCCGCTCCCACAAAGGGCGAAAATCTGAGGCATCCACATTTTTAAAGATACGATAAAACCAAAAACGCAGAATCGTAGAAGATGACTATATGTTTTAGAATGTAAAATCTCAACTAGATCGTATAATTATTATAGCCAGAATCAAGAAAACGATTTCATTTTTTCTCGCTCTGTCTCTCTCTAACACACAGGTTTCATGGTCGGTTTTGCCAATTGCAAAATATGAGTTCTTGAACTTGGATCCTTGGATCTCAGAACCTATAAGAGCCAGAGCAACCAAATTTGGTATCCACACTCCTGTGATATCGGACCTTGACCGTTTCGTGTCCAAATTTCGCCACCCCCCCTTCCGCCCCCGCAAAGGACGAAAATCTGGGGCATCCACAAATCTCAGCGACTATTAAGGCTAGAGTAACCAAATTTGGTATCCGCACTTCTGTTAGATCTCACTATAAAACGTATATCTCAGAATTTCGGCCCAACCCCTTTCCGCCCCCACAAAGGACGAAAATCTGTTGCATCCACAATATTGCACATTTGAGAAAACTAAAAACGCAGAATCATAGATAACGACCATATCTATCAGATTGCTGAATCTGGACCAGATCAGATAATTTTTATAGCCAAAAGGAACAAATAAATTTGCACTGGCTACGCAGCGCCCGACGTCACGCTCAGACTGATTTTCTGTCTCTCTCGCACGCACTCTTTGTCGTGTCGTTTAATATTAGCAGCGTCTGCCGGAGGAGAGCCATACTGACTTAGTATCGGGTATAACTGTAGAGTTGCGGTGTCCGCAGCAACTCACAACGTTCCCCCTCGTTTTTGTTTGTCATTTAGTCCGTATGCTTCAGCGTTTAGCTCGAAGTTAATAAACCACTGTGTAATGTGCCAGAAATTCATATTCGTAGAGGTGTGTGATTGTATGTACGGATGGAGGTTGTACATACTTTTTTTGACGGTCAGACACCAATAGTATAGCAGGATTTCGGAACGTGTACCTCTAGCTATGCTCTAACTAGCTCGCCGGAATGTCGTGGGATCTTTCCTACTCTCCTATCTGCTATACGAACACATTCGCAAAGATGTTTTAGGTACACTTGATTTAATGTTCAAAAGGAACTCTACAAAAGAAATCAAAAAAGAAAAGAATGTGAATTTTAACTAACTGTTTAACCGACTACCGACAAATAGTCAGGCTATATTCCGTCGCTCTTGGGGAACTCAGATGACTTTGACCCCTTCTCTACCCTCCCTACCTTTGTATGCCGTTTAATCGACAGCATAACCCTAATCGAGCGCATCTCTATTTGATCATCGGACTTCCTCAGGCTCTACTCAGGACAAACACGAAAGGTTTAATGTTCCATTATTATCTACTAATTATTATTTAATAATTCAAAATTTAAGGGTTTGGACTTCATGGTTTTCCAGATAAGTATAAACTTAGCATAAAGTAATTAAATAAAGAAGGAGGAAATAGTATCCAGTTATACCTAGTTATATGTATATATGTATATAGGACTTATGTGTAGAGAATATGGCGTAAAAGAAATTAAATTGGAAAGAAGAGAAAAATATGATAATTATATAACTAGAAGGCAAACGTGAAAGAAAAATTAGTAGCCGATCCGCTTTAAATTATGGCACGGATATGGTTGTTTTATGTACCGGAATAGAAGTTTTATAAGACAGATATATATTTCGAAAATACTCGAGAATTCCGTTTAAGGAAGTTTCGTAACTCACTCATACTTTATACGAATTATCCGGCGTGTCCGTTGAGCTCAAGGGGCGACGTAGGAACATATTCTGAGGAAGGGAGAAAAATTATGAATATACAGGTCTTCACTTCTAATTCGGATGAAACACCGATTTTCTTTCCATTTCCATACCCGTACGATGACGATTTGCCACTCAACGGCGTATCTTAAAAAAATATGGTTTTCATTTGCGCTAATTTCTAATTATGGGTAATTATATACATTATTGGTTTTTTTTTCTTTTTAAATCTAGACAATACAAAAATAGTTAGTGCGTAGCCTAATCTTTAATAAATGGAAAATCTCATGACGAGACTCAAGACTAATACTTTGGTACATTTTCACACGACGACTATTAAACGGCAGTGTGGATCGCCGCAGAATAATGTTTTATTTTCACAGTTTGAGAGCCACTCCACACATTGCGAAGAACTACATGCGAAAGCCTTAGCCGCGCGCTTAATTCATAAGCGAGAAGGGTGACGAGTGCGGCATATTAGTTTCTCCGAATTTGCAAGAAAACTATTCTTCTCGTCTTACTCCAAAATGTACTTCAGCTCAAGTATGCCTCCACATAACTTCGGGTTTCACTCTAGTATATCTTCGGACGGCTCTTTCTGGTTTATTTGGTTGTAGTTATCGTTGGTTTATGTAGATGCTGGTTCCTGGGAAATCCGAGGTCTTTCCCAGATCTACTAAGAAATCGATGGACTTTGACGACCTCGTTCTTGGAGGGGGGGTCAATTGGTTTTTCTTTCCCAGTGTCGAACGTAGTAAGATTTCCAGCCCTATGATACGAGACTGTTAAAGCTGTGTCCCGATTGTAAGGTCCAAATACCTTTTATTTTTTCTTAATCCAAAAGGAATAATGTAGTCCACCAGAACGTTGATTGCACAACGTTTTCAAATTCACTTGGATCTATATATTTGTATAAAAAGACACATCCGAATTCGCACAGCTTCACTATAGCAATGATCTAGCCAGAAGTTCTATTACTTGCATTAGCCCTTACGATCGGAACTTTACCTTCCACAACCAACGGGGTAATCGTACGATTTTAGACAAAGCTTACACCTTGCTTCCCTAGATAACGGAGTAATCGTACGATGCTAAGCAAAGCTTACACATAGCTTCCACGACTAACGGAGTAATCGTATGATTTCTAGTAAAGCTTTAAAACATAACTCCCACAGATCCACGCTGCTTCTCTAAATTAGACATTAAGCTCTTCAATGGAAGCTTTAACTACTGCTCTCTTGTAATTGATCTCTTATCTTGGGTTTGTAAAGAGCAGAGTTAATGTTAAACGCGAGGGCCGTACTTCCCAAGCTGTTCTCTGGAGTTTTAGAGTCACAACTGGCCACTACACCACAGTTGAGGAAGCGCTAGTTTTAACTGGCGAAGCCTAAACGGAAAAAGGACAGTTGCCTAGTGTTTCACTTGTATGTCTTTGAGGTGAAATATTCCTAAGTTTTTACCCTGTTCGTTCTTCAGTTGATAATAGGATGAGCCAACTCGTCTAGATACCACGGCTGAAATAAAAACCGGCGCTAACTTTGCATTGAACTTTTTAATAGCATTGCTTTGGCAGAAATTGCGGGCAAGTACTGGCTCTCCAACCTTACACTCTACTTTCCGACAGCGTAGATTATATCGCCTAGCATTTTGTTCATGTGACTCTTTCACCTTTTTCTTTGCCGATTCGCGAATAATTTGTAGTGCTTCCGGATAACTAATGCGGCTATCCTCCGATAAGAGTCTTAAGTGGCGAAGCAACTCATAGTCTTTGCCAATGAGCTACATACTCACGTATTTGCTTGTTCATTTTTGGCCAAAACAAATATCTTTTAATCTTTTCGATGGTTTTCCCTCCTCCACTGTGAGCGGCATTGGGCGGATCATGAGCCCGCGAGATTACACCTTGGGTGAGTTCCCTAGGAATCCACAATTTCCAAGATAGATTATCTACACCATTATTTCCCTGATCAGGTTCGGTTCTTTTGTAGACAAAATCATTGAGAATCTTCAAGTCTGGTAATTTGTCTTGCTTAGCGCGAATGTTATCAATTAAGGTCATATATTCTGGTGATTTAAATTCTGCGGCAGACAGATCAACCATCGGACCCTGCTCTTCCATTTCAGAAACAGTAATTTCCTCTTTACGCGATAGGGCATCCGCTACCACGTTTAGTGAGCCCTTCCGGTGCGTTATCTCAAAAGAGAATCCCTGTAGTTTTATGGCCCATCGAGCTAATCTACCAGACAACTCCTTCTGACGCATAAGCCATTGTAATGAGGCATGATCGGTTATCACCTCGAATGCCTGACCTTCTACATAAGCACGAAACTTTTTAATTCCCTTTATCACCGCTAAACATTCTAATTCCGTGACTGAGTAGTTTTTCTGAGCTTTAGATAGCTTCTCGGACATGAATGCTACGGGTAATTCTTCTCCTTCTTCGTTTTTCTGAGCTAACACACAACCAATTCCTACAGTACTAGCATCACATAACAGCAAAAAGGGTTTTGAGAAATCAGGAGTAGACAAAATGGGAGCTGACGTCAGGCACTGTTTAAGTTTTTCAAATGCCTGATTGGCCAAAGGGTTCCACGCATACGCTTTCGGTTTCTTTAATAGTTCTGTGAGGGCGCAACTTACCGTTGCATAATTGTCAACGAAACGACGGTACCACCCAGCAAGACCAAGGAATCGTCGCAATTGTTTTACCGTCTTGGGAACGGGGAATTCTTTAATAGCTTCGATTTTACTCGGATCCGTCTTTACCTGTCCGTATCCAATGATGAACCCCAGATACTTAATCTCACGCATGCAAAAGTGCGACTTGGCAATGTTTATCGTAAGATTAGCCTTTCGTAAGTGTACTGCAACTTCTCTCAGTAACATTAAATGGGATTCGAAATCGTCTGATAAAATTAGTAAGTCATCGAGGTAAACAAACACTCTCGTACGCAAGTTAGCAGGTATTACCTTATCCATTAAACGACAGAGGGTTTGTGAGGCATTGGTTAGACCAAAAGGCATAACTTTGTATTGATACAGCGGTCGGTTAGGTATGGTAAACGCGGTGTATTGGCGTGAAGACTCCTCTAGGGGAATTTGCCAATAAGCATGCTTCATATCGAGTCCCGTTATGTATTTGGCAGGTGGCAATCGACTGAGTATCCCATCTATATGGGGAAGGGGGTATGCATCTTTTCGGGTATATTTGTTGATCTCTCGAGAATCAAGGCATAACCTATTCTTGTTCCCTTTCTTTACTAGGACGCAATTGCTACTCCATGGACTATTTGAAGGTTCTATCACGCCCAGCTTAATCATCTTCTCTACTTCTTCGAACATCACTTTCTCTTTCGCGGGGGAAATGGGCCAATGTCGTTGTTTGACGGGTACTTCGGCATTGATTACCATAGAATGTTGTATTAGGTGTGTACGACCTAGTCCGTCGCATTCATATGACGGGAAGGTTCTTATTACCGCCTCTAATTGGTTCCTTTGTTCTTCATTTAGGGAATGCATTTTAGGCGTTTCCTTCATAATCGTGTCGTCTCTATTCTCCAAACAGCTCACAGTTCCTTCTCGGGTCAATAATTGGGATAGAAGACCGAAATCTTTCCAAAAGTCAACTCCTAAATAAACATCTTGCTTTAAATCTGGTATGATAAAGAACTCTACTTCCTTAACTATTTTACGGAATTCAATCGGGACCACCAATTTGGACACTACGGTACAAGCTTCGTTGCTGGCAGTGCGTATGGTTCCCAAACACTTCTGAGACTGTGGGTGATGTGCTAAAAAGGTTGCTGCTCTTCCACCCAAACAACTAATAGTTGCTCCTGAATCCAGCAAAGCCTTATAAGTTTGCCCTTCGATCATTACCTCCGTGTACAATCGGTTATCTGAACTCAGAATAACTGCTGAGACTAAACGTTTTCGAACAGATTGGACCTTTTTCCAGAACGCTCGTCTCCGGACCGTTGATCGTTTGGGCTTAACTAACAATTTAAACCACGTATTCACATTTTCTGAATCTAACTCTTTGCTCTCCATCGTTTGAGTCGCTACATCTATACCTGTACAAATTTGGTGTAGTATCATATCCGGTTTTACGTCAACTACCCCTTCGGAAAGCCCTCTTAAGGTAGTTGGTTTACTTTCGTTTAGTTGCTGTTCTTGGTCGGATGTACTGACTGGGCTCCGGTCGGTACATCCCGTTTCAAGTTTTTCGCTGGGTTACATTTGACGCATCGAGGTTTATAAATATCCTTAGCACCACACCCATAGCAGAAAATTCGCCTTTCTCCTAAACAATCATCAAAACGATGCCCTTCCTGGTCGCAGTTCCAGCATACCAGTTTCTTACGATAAATCTGCGAAACGTTTTCTTCCTCCATATCTTCATTGTCCGTAAGTATTTCTGCTACATTCGGTTTGCTGAATTTACCTCGTGGAAAAGGGTTATGGTTGTCTTTACAGAAGTTTTCATGCTTGCGAACTTCTTCTCTCAGGCCAGTTCGATCGCTGATTTTGAGATGCAAGAGTTCATATCTGAGGGCCGTTTTTGCGTTACGTTTTAAAATGTCTACTAACTTATTTTCGCTAACCTCGTGTGAGAGCCTGGACACTAATTCTTCGACGGCCGTCTGGTAATCGTCAAACGATTCACCCTCTCTCTGACGGCGTTTTCTAATCAACTCCCACAAGTCGAAATCATCTTTAGCATCATCGAATCGTTGTCTAAATGAGGCAGAAAAAGTTTGCCAAGAAAACTGTGGGTTCTTTCTATGGAAGTTCCAAAACCAATCGCTGGCTTTAGACGAGAAAAGCAGATGCATATTGTCACAGAGTAATTCGTAATCGTTATTTAAAGTGGAGGATGTAAGTGAACGAACCCTGTACAGGAATTCGTCGACGTGCATAGCGTCTTTGGATCCGTCAAACTTTAGTCGCCAACTGGCTAAGATATTAGCGGCCTTCCCAGGAGCTATTGCCCTGTTAGAGACATTTGGATGTGGTAATCCCCTTTCCCTTTCATTTTCTGAAGACAACGAGTTTCCTGTTATATTAGGCTCGTGATTTTGCCTTGTCGCTTGCACAGGCGTGCTATCTGAAGCTATAGTCATCCTACCTAATTGTCCGCGTAGATTTTCTTCGATCAAATTCTTAACGAATGAACTTAGCTCCACCATCATATCTTTCTGCTCACCTTTTATCAGGGCTTGTATAACCTCAAGGGTTCTTTCCGACATATCTCCTTCGCCCGACCTATGGCTGATACTGCCCAAAGAATTATCCCGAAATTGTTGAGACTGCAACCTAGTATGCATCCCTCTGCGCGATGTAGTTCCTCGTTCCTGTTTAGGCCTAGCCCCTCTTGACTTTTGAAGTCCTCTCCCTGAAGCGTTTGACTCCGGGTTGGATCCCCCTTCTAACGGCACTATACCCGAACACATGTCGGGTGGTAATTCGGCTGCTAGAGTATTCTCATCAAACGAAAGTTCCTCCGGATTCAACTCCGCCCTACATACGGGGCAATTTCTGTTATTTTTCACGAATTCTTTCATGCAAGTATCATGATACCTGTGCCCACAAGATGCAGTACATATTAGTTGACTTCTTCTTATGGCTTCTTGACATATACCACAGATCTGGGCGTCCACGTCACCCGACGCCTTGCCCCCTGGGGTACGTTGTACTGGTGACATGTTAAGGTAACCCAGTAATACGAGTTCTGATCACTAAATGTGGAAATCTCTAATTATAGGACCAAAGCTTCAATAAATTCTACCAAATTTTCCTAAATACCCAATATTTGTCCTTTTCGAGCTTGACTCCGTCCGATATACGCTTTCTCTTGTCGCCGGAATATAACCTCAATGAAATCTAATTTGGTCTATGGTATGTTTATGTGGTCAGTAACCTTGGCAATGGCTAATTTCCAAATCTATATCTAGAAAATTAGACTTCCGAAAGCCATCGATACTCTTCCCTCATAAACTCTTTTGGGGTTATCCTATTATAATTTGGCCGACCTATCCGCCGTTGTGAATAGCTGTCGTATATTCGCAAATTAATTCTGGTGACAAAAAAAAAATCAGTTTCCATCCCTTGCTACCTGGCGGATTCTATTTGGTTAGGTATTCCGAAACTCAGAATCTTAAACCCAAAATTCCATCAATATCCTCCGTTACAGTAGTTGGACGGGAAGTATTAATTTTAATGTGGAATTTAAAATTGCAACGAGCAAAGTTTTTGGGGGTTTTAACCAGTAGTAACTCGTACTCTGGCCCCACGTTGGGCGCCAATCTATGTAATGTGCCAGAAATTCATATTCGTAGAGGTGTGTGATTGTATGTACGGATGGAGGTTGTACATGCTTTTTTTGACGGTCAGACACCAATAGTATAGCAGGATTTCGGAACGTGTACCTCTAGCTATGCTCTAACTAGCTCGCCGGAATGTCGTGGGATCTTTCCTACTCTCCTATCTGCTATACGAACACATTCGCAAAGATGTTTTAGGTACACTTGATTTAATGTTCAAAAGGAACTCTACAAAAGAAATCAAAAAAGAAAAGAATGTGAATTTTAACTAACTGTTTAACCGACTACCGACAAATAGTCAGGCTATATTCCGTCGCTCTTGGGGAACTCAGATGACTTTGACCCCTTCTCTACCCTCCCTACCTTTGTATGCCGTTTAATCGACAGCATAACCCTAATCGAGCGCATCTCTATTTGATCATCGGACTTCCTCAGGCTCTACTCAGGACAAACACGAAAGGTTTAATGTTCCATTATTATCTACTAATTATTATTTAATAATTCAAAATTTAAGGGTTTGGACTTCATGGTTTTCCAGATAAGTATAAACTTAGCATAAAGTAATTAAATAAAGAAGGAGGAAATAGTATCCAGTTATACCTAGTTATATGTATATATGTATATAGGACTTATGTGTAGAGAATATGGCGTAAAAGAAATTAAATTGGAAAGAAGAGAAAAATATGATAATTATGTAACTAGAAGGCAAACGTGAAAGAAAAATTAGTAGCCGATCCGCTTTAAATTATGGCACGGATATGGTTGTTTTATATACCGGAATAGAAGTTTTATAAGACAGATATATATTTCGAAAATACTCGAGAATTCCGTTTAAGGAAGTTTCGTAACTCACTCATACTTTATACGAATTATCCGGCGTGTCCGTTGAGCTCAAGGGGCGACGTAGGAACATATTCTGAGGAAGGGAGAAAAATTATGAATATACAGGTCTTCACTTCTAATTCGGATGAAACACCGATTTTCTTTCCATTTCCATACCCGTACGATGACGATTTGCCACTCAACGGCGGATCTTAAAAAAATGTGGTTTTCATTTGCGCTAATTTCTAATTATGGGTAATTATATACATTATTGGTTTTTTTTTCTTTTTAAATCTAGACAATACAAAAATAGTTAGTGCGTAGCCTAATCTTTAATAAATGGAAAATCTCATGACGAGACTCAAGACTAATACTTTGGTACATTTTCACACGACGACTATTAAACGGCAGTGTGGATCGCCGCAGAATAATGTTTTATTTTCACAGTTTGAGAGCCACTCCACACATTGCGAAGAACTACATGCGAAAGCCTTAGCCGCGCGCTTAATTCATAAGCGAGAAGGGTGACGAGTGCGGCATATTAGTTTCTCCGAATTTGCAAGAAAACTATTCTTCTCGTCTTACTCCAAAATGTACTTCAGCTCAAGTATGCCTCCACATAACTTCGGGTTTCACTCTAGTATATCTTCGGACGGCTCTTTCTGGTTTATTTGGTTGTAGTTATCGTTGGTTTATGTAGATGCTGGTTCCTGGGAAATCCGAGGTCTTTCCCAGATCTACTAAGAAATCGATGGACTTTGACGACCTCGTTCTTGGAGGGGGGGTCAATTGGTTTTTCTTTCCCAGTGTCGAACGAAGTAAGATTTCCAGCCCTATGATACGAGACTGTTAAAGCTGTGTCACTATTGTAAGGTCCAAATACCTTTTATTTTTTCTTAATCCAAAAGGAATAATGTAGTCCACCAGAACTTCAATTTACTTGGCACGTGTTTGATTGCACAACGTTTTCAAATTCACTTGGATCTATATATTTGTATAAAAAGACACATCCGAATTCGCACAGCTTCACTATAGCACTAAGCCAGAAGTTCTATTACTTGCATTAGCCCTTACGATCGGAACTTTACCTTCCACAACCAACGGGGTAATCGTACGATTTTAGACAAAGCTTACACCTTGCTTCCCTAGATAACGGAGGAATCGTACGATGCTAAGCAAAGCTTACACATAGCTTCCACGACTAACGGAGTAATCGTATGATTTCTAGTAAAGCTTTAAAACATAACTCCCACAGATCCACGCTGCTTCTCTAAATTAGACATTAAGCTCTTCAATGGAGGCTTTAACTACTGCTCTCTTGTAATTGATCTCTTATCTTGTTTTTGTAAAGAGCAGAGTTAATGTTAAACGCGAGGGCCGTACTTCCCAAGCTGTTCTCTGGAGTTTTAGAGTCACAGCTGGCCACTACAACTGCTGTACCGACATATTTTCTCCGTTGAATTCTGGAATAATTTTGGCAAAATTTTCCACTACCAGCTTTGCATCATTTTTCTTGTCTATTTCATCAGCATTTATTTTCATCGAGAGCAGTTGAACCAGCTGTTGGAGCGTCTGTGTGTTTTCTTTTAGGAGTGTTGACCTCATCGCTTCCTCGTTCGCGTTTTGCTGGCGATTGATCCTGTTTTCTTCTGATCCACTTGGGCCTTCGTTTTGCTGCATATTCTCGTCTGGTGGTCCACTTGTATTTTCCATTATAATTCTACTGCGCAATACTCTTGTGGGCAGCCGGCTTGAAACAACCCTTTTTTCTCGGTTTTTCTTTTCACCCACTCGCTGTCTCGCTTCCTCTGCTTGCGACTTCTGAGAGTCTAATGCGCAGTTTTTTTGCACCGAATTGTTTATTTTTTCCACTTTACACAGGCAGTACGCGACTGGTTGAGCCTCCAAATGTAAGATATTATTTAGAGTATTGTTTATTCGTATTATTATCGCGGTGGCCTAGTATGTGTGCTTACAAAAGTTCTTAATGTTACGGTTTATTTCTGCTGATTTTCTGCTGCTGCTTGAGTCGCGGCCGTATGCTGCTGTTCTCTCCTTTTGACTGCTTCGCTCGGTTCCTCTTCTTCTCTGTCCGCTGTTGATCTGCTTCTGTTACTACTGCTGTTGCTGCTGCTGTTACTACTGCTGTTGCTGCTAATCAGCTGTTCCTCTGCTGCTGTTATTACTGCTGTTTCTTATCTCCGCTGCCCCCACAATAGGCCAGCTGGCCCACTCCTTCTTACATATATATTATTTTTTTCTTGCAGAAATCCCAACTAAAGTGAGTCCGAGTCCGAGAACAAGAACGATACGGATTCGATGCAAATTTAACACGAAATTGAATTCTGCTCATCATAATTTCCCCAAGGATGCTTATTAGGCAGCAGGCCAAGCAAAACTGGCTACAAAAAAAGCCCCAATGAATTGAATCGTCGAGGACTCCACTCAACTCCACTCCACTCCATCCTGCTCTGCGTCTCCGGCGTTTCCATAAGTGCAGCTGAGATGCGATTGCTGTTATTTTCTGATTATGCATGGGAGGAGACCCGTAAGCCAGGAGGAAATTGACAAAGGGAAAACCAGCGCCTGATCAACTATGCATAAACTCATTTGGCAGGACAGCGCAAACCTTGAGGGGAAAGCGATGGAGAAATGTTAAATGTAGACACGGTGAAGGTGAAATAACAAATCCTACAGTTCAATTCCATTTACCATTAAAATAACTTTGAAAAGAACGAACCGAAGCAACAAATTGCACAAAAAGCCAAGTAAAATAAAACAAGAGCTGTGGCATAGGAAAATATTTGGCAACACGAAGCATACAATATTCACGTGTATTTTGTATGTTGTGCTTAACCACATTTATTTGGCCGGAGGCATGCCAACAACCAACAACCGACCACCAACAACCGACAAACATGCAACCAACAAAAGAAGAGGGTAAAAATTACAATAAAAATAGAATAAAACAGAAAACAAACCCAATGAATCCATTACACTTTGAACTCTCCCTTTATCTACACTTGGTCCTCGTGGTATCTGTCTCTGCCCCCTCTCGAATCAATTGAATTTCGACTTTCGACTTTTCAGCTGGAGGCAAAGGAAAACTTTATCCCAGCGAAACAGGATTGCCAACCAGGGGTGAATTACAATGCCGAATGCCTCGGCCATGGCCAATTATCAAACAAACAGTGAACGGTGAATAGTGAACAGTGAACAGTAAAGAAAATTTGGTTGTGAAAGTTTCTCCTGCTCGGAATGGGGGAGAATGCGGGACTCCCGAGCAGAGTCCGATAGTACTCGAAAATCAACGAAATAACTCCCAAGAATATATCAAGAAATAAAAGAAAACGGAGGGGTAGCTACACTGCTCGAAGCCTTAGATACCCTGGCACATCAATCGATTAAGGCTCGGTAAGGTTTTGCCCCTTCTGGGTGACAAAGTACTGACCCAAAATACTAATGCCCCCGGAAATGCCAGTGTATAACCACTAAAAGAAGCAGCTGGCGAATCGCTAAAAGTTTTTCCAACTCGCCACCGTATTTGCTGTAAGGAAACTTCGCATAGGGGTGGGGGGTTGGGCTGGCGAAAGATAGCAGCCAACCCCCAAGACCCTAATTGAAACCTAGGCAACGAAGAGAACTTAAACTTTTGCGTAAAATGCAATTAAAAGCAGCAGCCAAGCATCAGTTAGAGACGGATTTTTACTTAATCTTCTGCATCAGTTTGTCCCCAAAGCCTCAACCAGACAGCTCCGGCAAAGGGAATTGCAACAGCCGAGGCACCACAGCCAAGTTCCAGCAATTGTTGTTTCGGTGTGGAAAACTTTATGCCTGGCCTAATGCAAAAGCAAAGCAAAAGCGAAACAATTTCAAATCTTATTTACGCAGAAAATTAAACATCAACTCGGGGCAGGCCACAGAGATTTTGGTCTTGCTAAAGCAGAGTCTCGAGCAAGGTTACATAAGTTTTGATAACCAGAAGGCCGGGAAGCAGCAGGCAGCAGCAGACAGGAGGCAGTTTTTTAGTTTATAGTTTGCTGTTTTTAGATAATGCAAAAGTTGTAACTAGATGCGTCCTCGAGGCGTTCAGTTTCCTTCAGTTCGCTCCTGGGTGGCCGGGTACGTAGGTAGGAAAAAGTTTTACGTAAAAGATCGATAAGTAATAAAGTTTAGGGTGGTGGTGGTGGGAACAAAAGTCCGTTCTGATTTGGCCAGAGAAACGGCGGCTCCGGCTGAAAGGCCTTAATTAAGGGATTAATTTTATCTCTCTGCGATGGATCCTTTCTTCTGAATTGTGGCAGCCGACATTTATCATTATGGCCAAGAAGAGAACTTTCTTTGCCATCCGGCTAATTGAAGCAAACGGTGAGAATTTCACACTTGGATTCTCGCAATTGAACTTGAAATGCTGCAAATACTGGAAATGCCATAAAAAATCAATTAATTTTCCACTTCGCAAAGAGTGGGGCAGGAAAACGAATCGATTGGGGGGTTTGGGCAGGCCACAAAGTCGACAACGAAATGAAGACACATGTTCTTTGAATAATATTGAGCCAGGGTCTCCAGCCATTTCCCACTTCCCACTTCTTACATATTTCATTTCCTTTGCAGGTCTCTGGCGTTGACACCAGCCAATTTTCTGCAAGGCAATCGGAAAACACTCAAGACTGTGGATGCTGGGCACTTTCCACATCCACATCCACATCTACATCCAGTCACGTTTTAGGGCCCGGGCCTGGACTCCTCTAGCATTAGATTATTTGTTGACTCAAAAGTTGTCTGTTCCCCCCCGCCCACAGGCTCTCGTTTCTGTTAATGGAATAGGCAGACCCACGAAATGGGGTCGAGAGTGTGTCGGTCTCATAACCTAGTTAATTAGGATGAGATTTTTTCTTCTTCTGCTGGTAATTGCGCATATGTCGCCAGGAAGCAATGGCTGTGATGATTGCTCCGTAAGTGGCAGCAATTAGAGAAACTTTTCACCAGCCAGGTCTTCGGCGAATGCTCTGTGCTGCACTGCACTGCATAAATGAGAGGAGAGAGAAGAGGAGGAGCTGGGTAAAGGTCAGGTCAGACTGATTTTCTAGAGATATTCCAGCCGGCTTTTCGTGTAGAAACAAACAACAAGCAACGAAACGTACAAATAATTGAAATATTTAAGAACATAGAAACACACACCAAAATCATTTGGGTTTTTAGATAACATAACGAATATCGGGGTTGATGTGAAAGTTTGTGGTGGGCTGTAGGGCTGGGCTAGATGGATAGATAGTTTCGGTTGGGTGATAGGGGGAAGTACAACATTTGTCAGCTAAACAGAAACTACAAATGAATAGGAGCCTTCTACTCACTGTAGGGCTGAGGTCGTGTACCGTATAGGGGCTCCTGCAGTAATGGCGAGCGACCATTTCCGATATCCTTAACTGAAATGAGACAAGAGCAAATGGCAAACAGATTGCGCGTGATAAATGTTTCCACAAATTTGTTGAATTTCTGTTTGGGTTTGGTTGCTGGGTGGTTGTAGTTGGTTGTAGATTGGTTGTTGTTTGATTGTTGTTTGGTTGTTGATTGGTTGTTGTTTGGTTGTTGATTGCTTGCTTTTTATCGTTGTTGTTTTTGTTGTTGTTGTTGTTGTTGTGGTGTGTGTATATGTGGCGATCTTTCTTCCTCAACATTCTCCTCCTCTCGGTTGTGATTTCTTTCGTTTGCTAAACGCTAACTTTTGCTCAACACACTATTGTTCTCAGTGTACGTAGGTGTCTGAGTGTGTGTGTGTGTGTGTGCTTAACTTCACAGACATAACAAAAACGAAAACAAAATGAGAACAAAACGAAGATCTTCGGGTACCGGGAATCGAATACCGGGCATAGACCATATGGGACCACTGAAAGGTCTGTTTGCCGCACTCCATTCCCGGAAAGAGAAAAAGCCTGCACAGAGGGGCAGGAGGAGGGCAGAGAAGGGAATAAATTCAAATTCACGCTAATGGTCCCGCCTGTTCAGCTGCTCCCTCCTGGTTCATTGCCTCGAATGCCAGTGAATCAGTTTTTATACACACATAAAATATAGTAAAGTAAGGTAGAGAGGAGACAAACCAGACAACAAAGTGGATTTCAGAGTTGGGGCAGGTCAGAGTCACGCTTGGCTACAGGGAACGAGCAAACAGGAATACATAGTCGGAACGCGTCGCGTTCGAATAATAATATTCATTCAAAAATATATAAGAGAGAAATGCCGAAATTCTTATTTAATACTACATCTAAAGTGGATTAATTTATGACAGCAAACAGTTTTAGCGAAATGAAGAGAGCACCCATCCCCCATCCCCAGCACATACGTCACCAGCTGAGATAAAAGGCGACAGCCACATAAATCAAGAGCTTTTTGAACAAGATTATCGAGCTATTTACGAGAGACAAAGAAATATACACAAATATGTAGAAGGAGAATGGCAGAGAGTGCCATCTAGCGTGGAATAGATCACGATAGCATAGTGTATGGCCAGGTTCTGGCACACTTTCGCTAGACCGTTCACACGCTCGGTCCGAGTTGGTGCACTGTCAGTGTTTCAGGGCCAACTTCTAGTCCAAATCGAAGCAGTAGTAGCAGCAGCAGCAGCAGCAGCCAATCATTCAATGGCGACCCCAATAGCCGCATACTCGTATAACGGCTAAAAGTCCGACGACTTGTTCAGAACCTGTTTCAAATATTTATTTACTTATTTTCGCTGTTGTTTGCCCCCAGCGCCCACCCCAACACCAACCCCCAACCCCTGCCATTGCCAAACTGTTATGTTTCGGCGTGGTTCAATTAATTTTTAGGTGTGGCATTTGCGTTTGTTTTATTGAGTTTTTATGGCTAAATGGGCTAATGATTTACATCGATTGTCGATTTTCGATGACCGATTCGGGAGATGGAATAAAAACATATATCCATCCATCCCCACATGAACCACAAAAGGATCCCAATCGATGAATGGAATAGTCATTCTAGTCTAATACAGTACATATATGGTATATAACGAGTCCGAGAGTATTTACAGACATTTGTTCTGGGATCGCATCGGATCGCTTTGGCACTTACAAGCTATGAAATTGTATGGTACTTAGACATAGAGTTAGATTAGAGTGCTTCACCTGCCTCACCTCCGGCACAGTCGCTGCGTAGTTGAGACGCCGACGCCTGTCTTCTCCGTACCACCACTCGTCTGATACGATACGATACATGTATGGCCGGCCAGCCAGGCCCCGCGGGTCACAACTGGGAGGCTTGTGCCCGGCGGAGGCAGAGGCGTTGGCGGTGGCGGTGGCAGAGGCGGAGGCGGAGGCAGAGGCGGAGGGAACGGGAACTACTCGTACAGACATGACATACACTCGTATACCGACCGACTAATACCACTCACTATACTATACACAGTACATGTCCCGGAATCAGTAGCAATAATAACACGAGAATGGTACAAGGCTAGGGCTTACATAGCTTTGAACAGATCCCAATGGTAAAATTGTGATTAAACTAAACAAAATTCAAGTTTGAATTGAAATGTTGTGGTTCATGGTATGACAAATAGAACAAAAATATATATGTATATATATATTATATACCATATAGCATATATAATATATGGATTTAGCAAATAGTTCTATTTTGATTTTGTTTGATTTATCTCATGGGGGTACTCTCTCATTTTATACGTCGGATTGTCAGTCAACACATCAGGAACAGCAACAACCACATTTGCCAACATCTATGCATTTCAAGGAGTATATCATGGTACTCCAGTGATATCGGTTATCAATTGTTTTTCAGATTTATGCAACAAAACTCAAAAACTTTTGGCGTTCCGCCTCAGCCGGCAGGCAAACAACATTTCAAGGATCTGTTCAAATACGATTTCGGCTTATAAAGACTACTAATTTCTGGGGCTGTAATGACAGTAGTAGTAGTAGTAGTAGTAGTAGTAGTAGAAGTAGTGGATAGTAGGATGGTAAAAGTGGAGAATCTAAGCTTTGATATTGATCCCGCGATGCATCGCTGCCTCTGCTCCTCCTTATCCTCTTCGATATTCTCCATATCCATATTCTCAACATCTTTATCCTCATCATCCTCATTATCCTTATCAACAACAACCATTCTGGATTTGTCGGAGTCGCTGCCCGTGCCATGCATCTGCATCTGCATCTCTCCTGCACACAGACAAACACAAGCGAGATAGAGATAGATAGTAGATAGTGTGTTGGTTGTGATATTTTACTGATTTTTTTTTTTTTACTTAGTTTTTTTTAAACTTATTTTGAGTGAGAGAGAGAGGTAGACAGATAGAGAGAAGAAGAGAGAGAGAGAGAGAGACAGTGAGAATTCTTGCAAAGTTTCGGTATTTGTTGTGATGCTTTTGGTCCTGCCCAAAGAGTTTTATTTATATATAAATATCTATATATTTTCATGTTTTTTTTTTGTATCATTTTCGTGGTTTTTTAATTTGAGTTTTACCTTTTTTTTTTGTCTATATATATTTATATTGATTTGTTGTAAAGATTGCATAAAATTGAATGATTTTTTCAAAAGAATTTTCAAACTTTGAATTTTTCTTGAATTTCTTGTTTTGGTGCGTTCTTGCAGAGATATATATTATTGTTGTTGGTTGCATTCTGTTGTTGTTGTTGCTGTTGTTGTTGTAGTTGGAGTTGTAAGTAGTAGTTTTTGTTGTAGTTGTACTGGTTTTAATACTTTGGTGGACAATATCTATATATACATATAATGGGTGTATGGTGTAATTCCCCACATCCCATACACATTATGTTTATGTACAATTCATCCACCCCATCCACACAAGTAACAGGACCCCACTCAAGAATCAATAACTGTTTCTTCCCATACTCCAAGCTAGGGCCCCCCATAATATAAACAATGGACCACATTGTTTCATCAACATTAGAATCACGCCACTCTCGAGAAATCGATTCTTTAGAATCACGCCACTCATGAGGACCAATCAAAGCTAGACATAAAACCAAGGAGTATCACATTCCTAGCTCCGTCATGTAATGCAACACCGATCGCCAGCAGGCCAGATCATCAAAGCCGACGCATCCCCAAGTATCGATCCAGACACGTACGCCACCGACACGAAGATGCAGCCGAGGAAAGCAACGCCCGAAGCCAGAGTCGGGAGTTCCAAGAGAAGGGCTCATTGAAACTAGCCAGCAGCAGAGAGATCAGTTCCGTTTGAGACAAGCAGACGTAAAGTTAAGTCGGGGAATTCAACCAATCTTGTGACATAAAGAAATTAAGTACTAAAAATAAAATCTTTTTTAAAAACTAAATTTCGAGTTGCGGATATTTAACTGGCGCAGTCGGTAGGATTTCGTTTAAAATTAACTCCTATATTTCGGTAATGGTCAGCTTGTGTAATTTCTAATTACTGTGATCACGTAATCCCGGAATCGTTAATAAAATTGTGAAATCCGCCAAAGAACCTATGTGTTACGAGCACATACGATTTGCAAAACTAAAATTAAGTGATTTGAAGTAAGCGGAGATAGTGATCCACCAAGAACAGTGAAACACTAAATACAAAATCAAACGAGGGGGAACGTTGTGAGTTGCTGCGGAGACCGCAACTCTACAGTTATACCCAATACTAAGTCAGTATGGCTCTCCTCCGGCAGACGCCGCTAATATTAAATGACACGACAAGGAGTGCGTGCGAGAGAGACAGAAAATCAGTCTGAGCGTGACGTCGGGTGCTGCGTAGCCAGTGCAAATTGATTTGTTCCTTTTGGCTATAAAAATGATCTGATCTGATCCAGATTCAGCAATCTGATATATATGATCATTATCTATGATTCTGCGTTTTTAGTTTTCTCGTATCCTCAATATTGTGGATGCAACAGATTTTCGTCTTTTGTGGGGGCGGAAGGGGGTGGGGCGAAATTTTGAGATATACGTTTTATAGTGAGATCTAACAGGAGTGCGGATACCAAATTTGGTTACTCTAGCCCTAATAGTCTCTGAGATTTGTGAATATCCCCAGATTTTCATCCTTTGCGGGGGCGGAAGGGGGTGTGGCGAAATTTTGAAGTGTGGATACCAAATTTGGTCACTCTAGCTTTTATAGTCTCTGAGATCTAGGCGCTAATGTTTTACTCTAAGCAAAGCCGGCTATGCTACGTGTGTGTTAGAGAGAGACAGGGCGAGAAAAATTGAAATTGTTTTCTTGATTCTGGCTATAATAATTATACGATCTGGTTCAGATTTTGCACTCTAGAAGATATAGTCATCTTCTACGATTCTGCGTTTTTAGTTTTCTCGTATCGTCGAAATTGTGGATGCCACAGATTTTCGCTCTTTGTGGGGCGGAAGTGGGCGGGGCAAAGTTTTGAAATATTCTTGTAGCAGTGACATATCACAGAAGTCTGGATCCAAAACATCATTGCTCTCGCTCTTATAGTCTTTGAGCACTAGGCGCTGAAGGGGACGGACAGACGGACGGACGGACAGACGGACAGACAGACAGGGTTCAATCGACTCGGCTATTGATGCTGATCAAGAATATATATACTTTATGGGGTCGGAAACGATTCCTTCTGGACCTTACACACATCCACTTTTACCACAAATCTAATATACCCCAATACTCATTTTGAGTATCGGGTATAAAAACTTACAAGTGAACCAAAATAAAGTTAAAAACTACTGAAAACAAAACAAAACCCAATCAACACCAACAACATGGCGTTACTACCACTATCATTGAGCGAAATCCACTTGAACCAGGCACTGCTGTCGATCAGACAAATACCTGCCTATGACGGTTCATCTGGACAGCTAAGCTCACTTATCAAACGAATCGAATATGTATGCGGATTATATCCAACTGAAGATCTTCGCCAACAAAGGATCCTATTTGGAGCGACCGAGATCCAACTGTCAGGAGAGTCACAACGCATATCGCAAATGATACAACCCAACACGTGGCTCGAACTGAAGACGGCGCTGATCAACGAGTTCAAAAATCACACACCATATGAAGAACTATACACCACCAGATTCAACGGCAGTCTTCGTAAGTTTATAGAAGAATTAGAGATAAAAGCATTATTAATAAACAATAAGCTAAACTTAGAAAACATACCAGAAAATAATGTCATTTATAAAAACGCTTTGAACAACACAATTAAAGATGTCATTACTCGAAAACTTCCTGACAGAATGTTCATGACCTTAGCAAGAAAAGATATTACCACATTGTCTAATCTTAAGAAGGCAGCACAAGAAGAAGGATTGTACGAAGCTAGTACAACAGATTCAGGTACAAATAAAGTTCAATCGAAATCGTCTCAATCAAATCGAAAGAATGTTGGAAACTATTATCCAAATTATAATACTACTAACTATCACAATCAAACTCAGAGTTCATCTGGAACAGGTCAGACTAATCGAACAAATCAAAATCAAAATTCCCAAAATCCTGGATTATACAATGAGTTAAAAAATTCCTTGAATCAAGGTAGGGCTCAGAATCCATTCAATCAGCAAATATCTCAAAACCAAGCTAGTGGGAGTGGACCCAACCAACCTACTAAAAGAGGGAGGGAGAGCCAGAGTGGCCAAACGAAGATGGACGTAAATTTTCATCAAGCCGCCTCGGAAGAAACCGAGGAGGACCCTATATAAACATTACCATTAATAAAAGAATATTAAGGTGTGTCGCTGACTCGGGATCATCGATCAACATCATGAAAGAAAATTATACAGATTCCGAGATAAAAGACGATAACCTTACGGTCCATACCATCAATGGACCTGTCCGTTTAACTAAGAGTATAATGAGGAATGCGAACAAAACATGTCCGTCCGAACAAAAGTTCTACATACATAACTTTTCCGAAAATTATGATATTTTATTAGGAAGAGAATACTTGATGGCAAGTAAAGCCGTCATCGATTACAGAAATGACACTGTAACACAAGGAGCTAAGTCGTACCCAATCATTCAGAGTGGAGAAGCTATTAAAGCCGGCAAGACCGCACAGAAGTGCACTGATCCCTCTACAAAAGAAGAGAAGAGCGCTCCTAGGTGCCTTGACCCATCTCCAGAGGGAGATCGATACTTCGCTTCCGCTCTAGACAGTGAATTAAGGGAATGTAATCAATTAAGATTGGAACACTTAAACACTTCCACTTCATTGGAAGAACACTTGTTGTCACTAAGGAGAGTATTTGGAAAGTTGAGAGACGCCAACTTGAAGCTACAAATGGATAAATGTGAATTCATGAAAAAGGAAACTGAATTCCTAGGTCATGTAGTCACTACTGAAGGAATAGTACCAAATCCAGGCAAAATCTCTGCCATTGTCAAATTTTCCAATACCAGAAACGACTAAGCAAATAAAGTCATTCTTAGGTCTGTGCGGGTTCTACAGGAAATTCATTCCTAATTTTGCAAACATAGCAAAACCCATGACACTCAAACTAAAGAAAGGAGCTGTCATAGACCCCAAGGAAGAAAAGCACGTCGAGGCATTTGAGAGACTAAAAGTACTCATCACCTCAGACCCTATCCTTGCGTTCCCAGACTTTGACAAAATGTTCACGGTAACAACCGACGCTAGTAACATAGCATTGGGAGCGGTTTTGTCACAAGAACACAAACCGATCTGCTACGCTAGCAGAACCCTAAATGAACATGAAATAAACTATTCAGCCATCGAAAAGGAATTATTAGCGATCGTATGGGCAACCAAGTATTTCCGTTCATACCTGTTCGGTAGAACATTCGAGATACAAAGCGATCATAAACCCTTGATTTGGTTGAACAACCTCAAGGAGCTAAATATGAAATTACAAAGGTGGAAAATAAAACTGAATGAGTTTGATTTTAAAATGAAATATCTCCCAGGCAAAGAAAATCATGTAGCTGATGCCTTATCAAGGGTAAAGATTAATGAAAATCTTTTTGGAGAAGCTTCCAATAGCGTTGGTGCAACTGTACATAGCGCACAGGAAGACAATCTAAATCACATTGCTATCACGGAAAGACCAATTAACTATTACAATCGGCAAATTGAGCTAATAAAAGGCAATGAAGATAAGGTAGAAACAATTCGTTATTTTCACAAGCTAATCATCAAGATCACGTATAAGGAAATGACTAACACCTTAGCGAAGGATATAATAAAGGAATATCTATGCACCAAAAAGAGCGCATTATATTTTCATAACGAAATAGATTTTCCTCCATTCCAAAAAGCCTATTTAGAAATCATTAATTCTAACAATATAACCAAAGCTATTAAATCAAGCACGAAACTCCTAGATATTCAGAATTACGCTGAATTTAAAGAAACCATATTAAAGAATCATAAAGGCTTACTCCATCCAGGGATAGAGAAAACCGTCAATTGGTTTAGGGGAAAATACTATTACCCGGATTATCAAAAAATAATCCAAAACATCATAAACGAATGTCCTACTTGTAATATTGCCAAAACAGAGCATAGAAATACGAAGTTGGCATTCGAAACTACACCGGAAATACTCAACATCAGAGAGAAATACGTCATAGATTTCTATATGGTTGGTAACCAACAGTTCCTATCATGTATTGACGTATACTCGAAGTTTGCCACTCTTGTAGAAGTAAAAAGTCGTGACTGGTTAGAAGCAAAAAGAGCCATCATGAAAGTTTTTAACGAGATGGGCAAACCAATTGAAATCAAAGCCGATAAAGATTCAGCTTTTATGTGCACAGCATTGCAAGCATGGCTGAATGCGGAAAACGTCAAAATAGAGATCACTTCCAGCAAAAATGGAATATCTGACGTAAAAAGATTTCATAAAACAGTAAATGAAAAATTAAGAATAATATCTAGCGAGGATAACCCAGAAGATAGATTCACGAAGTTTGAATTAATTCTTTATACTTATAATCATAAAACCAAACATAATACCACAAATAGGACACCAGCTGATATATTCATTTATGCAGGCTCACCTGATTATGACACCCAACTAAATAAAGTGAATAAAATCACTCAATTAAATAAAAACCGCATAGAGTATGAAGTAGATACCCGCTATAAACTATCACCTCTAGTTAAGTCTAAGGTAACAAATCCTTTCAAAAGGACGGTTGAAATTAGACAGGTAGACGAAAAACATTATGAAGAAAAGAATAGGGGTAGGAAAATAACTCATTATAAATCAAAATTCAAGAAAAAGAAGAAATCTAATAGAAGCAAATATAATAATTCCAGAGAAACCAAGGAAGTTAATGGAATCGGCGAACTTCAACACAATTAAAATCCTCATCTTCCTCATAATTACCATCGTAATGGCACAGGGCCAAAACATAGAAATAAATCCTATAAAATCCCGAACGGATATATGATATTCAAAACTGGATCGATTAACATACCTATCAATTACGAATACCATTATCTAACTGTTAATGTAACTAAAACCGAAGAACTATACTAAAATTTATTAATGCAAGCCACTAAAATCCAGGACATAATCCAAATAAAATATCTAGTAGACAAATTGCAAAGAGAAATGAACGGGCTAAAAATAACCAAAAGAAATAAAAGAGGCCTAATCAATATAGTAGGAACAGCCTACAAATATCTCTTTGGCACACTAGATCAGGAAGATAAAGTCGATTTGGAACAAAAAATAGAAAATTTAGCCAGCCATAGCATTCAAATGAATGAACTAAATTTGGTAATAGATGCAGTTAATAGCGGAATAAACGTTATAAACAAACTAAATGAAGAAAAAGACAGGAATCAACAAATAGAAATTTTGATATTCAATCTACAACATTTCACAGAATATATCGAGGATATAGAACTAGGTATGCAATTAACTAGGCTCGGTATATTTAATCCAAAATTATTAAAACAAGACTACCTGGAACAAATAAATTCTGAGAAAATACTAAATATAGAAACCTCCACATGGCTAAAATCCGATACCAACGAAATTCTAATAATTTTCAACATTCCCAAAGACATTACAAAAGTACCAATCTATAACATCGTTCCGTATCCAGACGAATTAAATAACATGTTAACAGATATGACATACGACAAGTACTATATAAAAAATGAAGAAGTATTTGTTAAAGAAACTAGATTGAAAACCAATGACAATTGTATAAAAGGAATTTTAATGCAAATTCCCACTAAATGTCCATATTCCAAAACTTTTCAAAACTTTGAAATAAACTTTATTGAACCCAATATACTAATCACATGGAATCTTCCAAAAACAACGCTAAGCCAGAATTGTGTAAACCAAGAAATTATAGCGGAAGGAAATACCATTATAAAAATCTACAACTGTTCAATCCAGTTAAATGAATTTACAATATCAAACACAATGTTAGATTTTGCCCAGAATGTTTATGTCAACAACAACATAACTAAAATAAAACCACTGTCGTATGTCCAAACTAATGAAATAAATTTGCAATACACCAAATATAGTAACCTATTACAAATAAGTCTACTAATTTCATTTGTCATAATTATATTAGTACTACTAAGTTATGTAGCTGTTGAATTTAAGAAAACTTCTAAAAGAGTCACGGTTAAATGTATTAACCCTATAATAGAAGCAGAAGAGGAACCAACCTCAGCCACCGCACTTGACACCCCGTCACTATACCCGAGGGTAATCGCCTAGGGACAGGCTAATAACAAACGTTGGGGGAGTGCATATCCATAATTCCCCACATCCCATACACATTATGTTTATGTACAATTCATCCACCCCATCCACACAAGTAACAGGACCCCACTCAAGAATCAATAACTGTTTCTTCCCATACTCCAAGCTAGGGCCCCCAATAATATAAACAATGGACCACATTGTTTCATCAACATTAGAATCACGCCACTCTCGAGAATTAGATTCTTTAGAATCACGCCACTCATGAGGACCAATCAAAGCTAGACATAAAACCAAGGAGTATCACATTCCTAGCTCCGTCATGTAATGCAACACCGATCGCCAGCAGTGGATGCCTTTCATCAAAGCCGACGCATCCCCAAATATCGATCCAGGCACGTACGCCACCGACACGAAGATGCAGCCGAGGAAAGCAACGCCCGAAGCCAGAGTCGGGAGTTCCAAGAGAAGGGCTCATGGAAACTAGCCAGCAGCAGAGAGATCAGTTCCGTTTGAGACAAGCAGACGTAAAGTTAAGTCGGGGAATGTAACCAATCTTGTGACATAAAGAAATTAAGTACTAAAAATAAAATCTTTTTTAAAAACTAAATTTCGAGTTGCGGATATTTAACTATATATATATAGTAGTAATATATAGTTCTGGTTCTGGAACTTTCAACGCACACAGAGACGCACACAAACACAACAAAAAGGTATTAGTAAGTATAATGTTACGGCTACGGGCTGGTTAAATCTTGTTGGCAATGCAGCCTCAGCAGGAAAGGGAATCGGGGTTAGTGCACTATACTGCGCTCTGGGCTCAGCTCGCCGGATGGGGTCGGGGTCTTTCCTATCCCTATACTTCCTTGTTCTCGCCAGATTATAAAAATTTAAGTGCACTGACACAGAATCTACTTTGATCAAAACAAAAAAGATCAAAACAAAACAAAAACAAATGTAATCAATCCCCGGTCGGCCTAGATGGCAAGAAGGAATCCGGTAGTCACGTATTTAATTTAGTGATCCTAGGTGTAGGAGATCACTAGTTCCTCTATACCCTCCCTACCTTCGGCAATGCGTGGAACGATGTTGGCATGGCCCCTAACGTAACTACCGCTGCATTATTACACTCGATGCATCATTGGCATTATGTACTTAGACAGAATGGTTGTTATTTATTCCAAATTCATGTTAATTCAAAATAGTTCTATTAATCAAGATTCAAAAGATTCATATATACCAAAAGGTTCATTAACTTAAGAATATAAAATACAATTCATAGCAAAACTGAGCCTTTTTACTCACGAAGGTCAATATTTCCATTCAATACGAAATTAATGATCATTACCAAATTCAAACACTTTCCTTGACGAGCTCGTTGGGCCCAATGAACTGCTTCGGTAGCTGTGGAACACTATTAATTATATAAAAATAGTAAAGAATTAAAGAATGATATTTTGGCCGACATTGCCAGAGTGAATCAAGGCTTAACATTGAGTTGATTAGGAAAGGACTTAAGACATATGATAAAGAAATTAATTCTATAGGAAAGATATTCCTTAATATAACTGTATATTTTTATATGATTTTACATTTAAAGTCAAATTTAATTGAAGTGCAAACACAAGAATGCAAGCAAAAGAAAAGAACAAGACAAAGCAAAGAGAATGTCGATGATCAAATTAATGCACGTTTATATGTGTGTGCATACGCACGCATATGTCCGAATTCTCTTCGAACGAAAGCTCGCTCTTGGCGTGTGAGCTATCACGCTCTCCCTTTCATTACGCTGCACCGCTGCTATACCCTGCTATTTCGCGGGTATGTTCGTACTCACGAATCGATGATCACATGTTGTCCACGACCCAGGTCACCCTAAATTCCGATTCCTGATCTTGTATTCACATCTTCTGCACAATTTTAGCTGACATAAATTTCCACTTTAATTCCTAGGCGTTGTCGATTCCGCATCAAGGATGTTGAGTTGCATCTCGCAAGATACGCTTAAAGGGCATTCAAAGGTCGATACAGATCGTCCGTACAACGGAAACGCTGGTAATTCGAAGCGGCCAAAAATAAGACACTGGAGGTTGCGTGGGGGGTTAGGCGTGAGAGCGCCAAAGCACGGCAGACCTCCAGTGACCAAGAGATTCTGTAATAGATTCGGAATTCAGTGAATGTACCAAACCTGCTTTCCTCTATAATCACCTTCTTTTTCTCTACGTAGCACTTTGCACTTTCACCACACAATATAGCTTGATCTTGCTTTTTAGTCGATTCTCCGCCGACTTGCAGTTATGTAATTTGGTATGTATTATGTAATACAGGGACACGTGAACTTCCACTAGAGTTTGCCACTATTGGCACAGGCACAACCGAAGTGTTTTGGGAGAAAAATGGAATTGATCCGCGTGTTCCCCGTCGCTGTCGGCTTAAGCGGCATAGACGAGCTTCAACGGGACCCTTCCATGGAATTCGGTCTCGAGAGACGAAAAAGAACATTCGAGCAATTAAAGCTCCATATTCGAAGTAGCTGTTTTTAAAGCCTTGGTGTTGGAACTAATCAAGTTGGCGCGTGATTTGAATCTGCTTTATATCTGGGAAATTATTAGGGAATTTAATCTGGGTTTGCTTCACTGGCCACTACACTCTCCACCACCAGATTATGTTCCGGAGTGATCGACAGGGATCGTAATCGAAAAGAAAAGAAGGACAGTGAATTAGCGGTTTTGAATATCTTTTACGTGGTATACTCCCATTTTCTTTCCTTTCTCGTTCGATAATTTTTAATAAACAGGACTTAGCTTTTTCGTTACTGTTGCTGTCACAAACACCTGCGCTAATTTATGGCTGAATTGTTTAGACGCGTTGCTTTGGGAGAAATTGCGAACGTAAACCTGATCTCCGACGTTGAATTGTATGTTTCTACTCCTCAAATTGTATACCCTCGCGTTGGTTGCATGAGCCTTTGCATTGTTGACCTTTGCTGCATACCTTGCCAACTGCAGAGCATCGGGGTAATTAACTCTAGAATCATCTGATAGCAAGTTAAGTTTCCTGAGCAATTCGTAATCCTTGCCATTCAAAATCATGTTTTGCCCAAACGTAAGGAAGTAAGGAGAATATCCGGTGGTTGTATGTAGACTGGATCGAATAGCACCGTTAATCTCATTCAGTCGTTGATCCCAGGTAGTGTGATCTTTCCCCACGTTCGCACGGATCGCCGCCAAAACCGATCGGTTTAAGCGCTCGCTTGCATTCGCTTGAGGCGAATAAAAAGCGGTACAAATATGTTTAATTGAAAATCGAGTTAGAAAAGCCTCAAAGAATCCTGATCGAAATTGAGAACCATTGTCCGTTAAGATGGATTCCGGCACTCCAAACGTAAAGAAAATGGAATTTTCTAAGTACTCGCAAATCTTTCTGGAAGTGAATCGTTTCAATGGACAGAGGACATGGAATTTTGTACAATGATCCCCGATTATTAATAATCCGATATTCCCTGCCTTTGAACGAGGGTATGGACCTAACAGATCCATGTAGAGTCGTTGAAACGGTCTCTCTGATTGCATTGGCTTTCCCAATGGTGGTCGTAATACAATATTGGGACTTTTGGTCTGTTTACAAATGACACAATTATTCACATACTCTCGGATTTGAACCAACATCTTGGGCCAGAACAGGTATCTCTTAAGTTTTTCAACGGTTTTACCCATCCCGCCATGTGATGCGCTAGGAGAATCATGGGCTTGTTTGATAACACTACTGACTAGGCCAGAGGGTACCCATAATTTCCACGACTGGTGGTCAGATTCAGAATCTCCAATCGAAACTTCGGTGCGTTTGTATACATAGCCATCTGTTATTTTTAAATCTGGAAGTTTCTCTTGGTTCTGCTGAATGCGTTCAATTAAATCCAGATATTCCAACGAAGTGAAATGCTCGGACTCTAAGTCGATGATCGGCCCTAGATCTATAAACTCATCTACTGACGATTCATTTTGCCTTGACAGAGTGTCAGCAATAACATTTTGTGAACCCTTCCGGTGTTCAATGCGAAAATCAAAACCCTGTAACTGTATAGCCCATTGCGCGAGCCTTCCAGACAAATCCTTTTGTCGCATCAACCACTGCAATGCTGCATGGTCGGTTATTACTAAGAATTCCTGGCCTTCTATGTAAGCTCGAAATTTCTTAATTCCCTTAATAACTGCTAGACATTCTAGTTCTGTAACGGAATAATTCCGTTGAGCTTTGAATAACTTAACCGACATGTATCCAATTGGCATTTCGAAGCCTTCTTCATTCTCTTGAGCTAGGACGCACCCGAGACCAAAAGAACTAGCATCACACAATAAGATGAATTTCTTAGAAAAATCAGGAGTTCTGAGGATTGGAGCTGATGTTAATCGTCGTTTCAATTCTTCAAAAGCATTGGTTGCGGTTTCATTCCATATTAAGGAAGTATTCTGTTTCTTAAGCATCTCGGTCAATGGATAGCTCACGGAGGCATAATTCTCGACGAAACGTCGATACCATCCGGATAAACCGAGAAACCGTCGTAACTGCTTTACCGTTAATCTTAAATGAATCAGTCTTGATCTGACCATCCGAAATTATGAAACCGAGATATTTAATCTCTCTCATGCAGAATTTAGATTTTCGAACGTTGATGGTGATATTCGCTTTTCTTAAGCATAGTGCGATTTCTTGCAAAAGAATCAAGTGCGAATCAAAGTCATCCGATAGAACAAGCAAGTCATCGAGATATACAAAAACTCGATTCCGTAAATGTGGGGGTATGACATGGTCCATTAAGCGGCATAAGGTCTGAGGTGCATTTGTCAGACCAAATGGCATGACCTTATATTGGTACAGTGGACGATTCGGAACGGTAAACGCAGTATACGGTCGTGATGGCTCGTCCAATGGTATTTGCCAGAAAGCATGTTTCATATCAAGACCAGTTATATACCGCGCTGGAGGTAAGCGGCTTAAGATCCCGTCAATATGTGGTAAGGGGTAAGCATCCTTCCTCGTGTATTTATTGATCTCGCGAGAGTCTAAACACAACCGAACCTTATCACCTTTTTGAACAAGAACACAATTACTACTCCAAGGACTGCAAGAAGGTTCTATGATATCGAGAGCTAACATGGTATCTACCTCAGCAAACATAAGTTTTTCGCGCGCAGGGGAGATTGGCCAGTGTCTTTGTTTAATCGCCTTAGCATCACCTACGTCGATCGAGTGCGAAATAATGCTGGTTCTGCCCAATCCGTCTCGTTCGTACGAAGGAAAAATTTCGACGACACCTTGCAGTCTCTCCTGCTCTTTACTAGAAAGTTTGTGTAACTTGGGTGAGCTTTCCTCATCCTCCGTGGGACCTATATCTAACTCAGACACACTTTCGCTCATGAGTCGATCAGCAAGTTTAAATTTCCTAAAAAAGTCAATTCCTAAGTAAACCTCTTGGGTTAAGTTTGGTATGATGAAAAAATCTATACTTTCCGTGAGACTACGATATGTAATAGTCGCTGTGAAAATGCCCTCAACCGAGCATTTGGTTCCGCTGGCTGTTTTAACCCTTCCCGAACACTTACGTGATTTCGGATGGTTAAGGAGAGCACGGGCGGCATTGTTGCCAACGCAACTAACCGACGCTCCAGAATCTAACAAGGCGTTGTAAACCTTGTCTTCAATCGTGATGGGTGTGTACAGACGGTTATCTCCCGTACTGAATATGGAAGCAATTAAGCATTGTCGAGTGCTAACAACTGTTTTCCAAAATTTGCGTAATCGAAGGGTAGATCTTTTAGATTTTGTCGTAGTTGATATGGTACAAAGATCGCCAAATATCCTATTTCTAGCTTTCTTGTAATTTGACAGTCTTACATGTAAGGGTAAATATCTAGTTGGTCGTTTATCCGATAAAAATCCTGAGTCCATAGCGGTTTTAGCTAAACCCTCATCTATAGTCTGACTGATGCTTTCGCTATGTTTTGGTACGGATGTGCCTACAGGGGGTTCGTTGACACATCCCGCAGCCGGTTTTCCGAAGGATGGCACTTAGAGCAACGTGGCTTGTAAACATTCTTGGTTCCACAACCGTAACAAAATATGCTTCTAGGTTCCACACAATCATCCCATCTATGCCCTATCTTATCACAATTCCAGCAGGACATCTTATTACGCATGATCGCTGATATTATTGGTTCAGGCTCCTCAAGGTGTTCCCTCTCCGGAGAGATCTCGGAGATGTTGCGCCGGTTTACAAAAGGCGTTTTGTAAGAAGGGTTTCGAAGTTCCGAATAAAATTGTTCGTGCTTTTTAACCTCTAAAAGTAATTTCTTTATCGAAGTGATATTCAAATGTAGTAACTCGTGATGAAGTGTACTTTTCGAATTGTCAATCAACAGCTTAACAAGGTCGCATTCTGGTAGGCTACGCTCGAGTCTATTCACCAACTCTTCTATACTATTCTGATAGGAATCAAAAGGTTCATTTTCCCCTTGCTTTCGTTTCGCGATTCTACGCCATATGTCGACATCAGTGGCAGCATCGTCATATTTATTCCTAAATGCCAGACAAAAAGTCTCCCACGCGAACTCTTCATGTTTACGATGGAACTGCCAGAACCAATCACCTGCTTTTGCGGATAACAATAAGTGCAAATGATCGCAAACCAGCTGGAAATTGTTTCCCAGGGTCTGTGCCGTCAAGGAACGTACCCGGTAAATAAATTCTGTGGCCGATAGACCGTCCTTACTACCGTCAAACTTTACTTTCCAGTTTTGAATAACATGTCCTACCTTTTCTGGTGAAATTGAAACTGAAGAGCGATTGCTAGTATTCCTTAAGTCTGCCTCTTGGCTTGCTCTACTCCTAACGTCTGCTGGTACATGCTGATAATTCGAAGCCTGCTCCGCAAGTCCCGATCTCAATTGAAACGAACTCAGCTGATGGCTCAATGCTGTCTCTATATGAGCGGTTAGCTTCTCCAACAACGTCTTTTGTTGGGTGCCCATCATTGACCTTACCAAATTAACAATTTCACTTTTATCCATGGCGTTAGATGAATTCAGCGATTGGCTAGTTGGGTCTGTAGGGGTAGGATTTCCCTCCCTTTGCTAGATCTCGTTACTATATTTGACTTGGGAATAGCGCCTCTGCCTCTACCTCGAAATCTACTTCCACTTGGCCCTGGCGCATCGAGGGGAATTCCTTCAGTGTTCGAATCTCCTACCTCTGCAAGGTCCGCGTTATTTAATTCCGTCGCCAAATCAACATTTCCCCGAACTAACAATTCTGTAGTGCATAGTCCGCGACAGGTTGGACAACTCGGTGAACTCTTAAGCCAATCGGTCAAACAGGAATGGTGAAATTGATGTTGACACGGTGTCGTGGCAAACAATTGATCTTTCTCAAGTTTATCGTGGCAAATGCGACAATAGCCATGCTGATTTAATGCAGTTTCAAAGCTATTATCTTTACTGGCCATATTTCCTCTTAATTTTTTTTTTTCCAATCAGCAAAATATTTTCTGTCTTTTCCACAAATGCCAATTCTACATCGATGTGTAACTCCTCTCTTCTGCCTCTATGATTATTGAATTAAATGGATATTAAAGGTTCCTATTAGACTATGTCTGATACTCGTCGGGAACTCAAAGTTTCTCGAAGACCCGCCATTCCAAGTACCGAACAAGTCATGTTCCTATAAAGTTGAAAGTGGTCGTGCGTCTGGTTGGGTCGATCAATACAAAATCCTGAATTGCAATCGCAAATACCACAGCTCAGATACACGGCACTAACATCTTTATTCTACTAAAATATTTTCTTCAGACATCTATACAGTTCACGCCGTCATTTCTTGGTAGACCAATCCCTACTCAGTCGAATTGAAATCTCCATTCCAAAAGCTGACTACACGTCTACACGATATACCGAATTTTCTAATTAACAGGCTAATGGATGTATTAACAGAGCTTAACCGTGAAGCACGAAGGTTACTCCAACCGTTCGGAATTATCCTCATCTGGAAATAATCGTATCTTTTCTACACTTCGGCCCCACGTTGGGCGCCATTTTATAATGTTACGGCTACGGGCTGGTTAAATCTTGTTGGCAATGCAGCCTCAGCAGGAAAGGGAATCGGGGTTAGTGCACTATACTGCGCTCTGGGCTCAGCTCGCCGGATGGGGTCGGGGTCTTTCCTATCCCTATACTTCCTTGTTCTCGCCATATTATAAAAATTTAAGTGCACTGACACAGAATCTACTTTGATCAAAACCAAAAAAAACAAATGTAATCAATCCCCGGTCGGCATAGATGGCAAGAAGGAATCCGGTAGTCGCGTATTTAATTTAGTGATCCTAGGTGTAGGAGATCACTAGTTCCTCTATACCCTCCCTACCTTCGGCAATGCGTGGAACGATGTTGGCATGGCCCCTAACGTAACTACCGCTGCATTATTACACTCGATGCATCATTGGCATTATGTACTTAGACAGAATGGTTGTTATTTATTCCAAATTCATGCTAATTCAAAATAGTTCTATTAATCAAGATTCAAACGATTCATATATAACAAAAGGTTCATTAACTTAAGAATATAAAATACACTTCATAGCAAAACTGAGCCTTTTTACTCACGAAGGTCAACACTCCCATTCAATACGTAATTAATGATCATTACCAAATTCAAACACTTTCCTTGACGAGCTCGTTGGGCCCAATGAACTGCTTCGGTAGCTGTGGAACAATATTAATTATATAAAAATAGTAAAGAATTTTGGCCGACATTGCCAGAGTGAATCAAGGCTTAACATTGAGTTGATTAGGAAAGGACTTAAGACATATGATAAAGAAATTAATTCTATAGGAAAGATATTCCTTAATATAACTGTATATGTTCATATGATTTTACATTTAAAGTCAAATTTAATTGAAGTGCAAACACAACAATGCAAGCAAAAGAAAAGAACAAGACAAAGCAAAGAGAATGTCGATGATCAAATTAATGCACGTTTATATGTGTGTGCATACGCACGCATATGTCCGAATTCTCTTCGAACGAAAGCTCGCTCTTGGCGTGTGAGCTATCACGCTCTCCCTTTCATTACGCTGCACCGCTGTTATACCCTGCTATTTCGCGGGTATGTTCGTACTCACGAATCGATGATCACATGTTGTCCACGACCCAGGTCACCCTAAATTCCGATTCCTGATCTTGTATTCACATCTTCTGCACAATTTTAGCTGACATAAATTTCCACTTTAATTCCTAGGCGTTGTCGATTCCGCATCAAGGATGTTGAGTGGCATCTCGCAAGATACGCTTATAGGGCATTCAAAGGTCGATACAGATCGTCCGTACAACGGAAACGCTGGTAATTCGAAGCGGCCAAAAATAAGACACTGGAGGTTGCGTGGGGGGTTAGGCGTGAGAGCGCCAAAGCACGGCAGACCTCCAGTGACCAAGAGATTCTGTAATAGATTCGGAATTCAGTGAATGTACCAAACCTGCTTTCCTCTATAATCACCTTCTTTTTCTCTACGTAGCACTTTGCACTTTCACCACACAATATAGCTTGATCTTGCTTTTTAGTCGATTCTCCGCCGACTTGCAGTTATGTAATTTGGTATGTATTATGTAATACAGGGACACGTGAACTTCCACTAGAGTTTGCCACTATTGGCACAGGCACAACCGAAGTGTTTTGGGAGAAAAATGGAATTGATCCGCGTGTTCCCCGTCGCTGTCGGCTTAAGCGGCATAGACGAGCTTCAACGGGACCCTTCCATGGAATTCGGTCTCGAGAGACGAAAAAGAACATTCGAGCAATTAAAGCTCCATATTCGAAGTAGCTGTTTTTAAAGCCTTGGTGTTCGAACTAATCAAGTTGGCGCGTGATTTGAATCTGCTTTATATCTGGGAAATTATTAGGGAATTTAATCTGGGTTTGCTTCACTGGCCACTACATAAGTTAGCAAAGAGTATATACATATATATAGTGGGTGGTTTTTTCTCTCTCAATCGATAACTGCTGTACTGCTTTCACTCGGTTCTGATTCTGGGGGTTAGTATTGTACGAGTATATTTAGTGGGATCGAGATAAGTTCGGATGGCGTGGCAGGCAAGGCAGGCAGGGGTTTGCACGGGTTACAAATGGTGCAGGGGTGTATCTGGTTTCTGGTTTCTTTTTTCTGATTATTAATGTTTTCTGTTGCATATTGATATGGCTGTATTTTCTTGTTGAATTCTCCTTTTTTGGTTAAGCAGAAAATCTTTTTTGGTAGCGTGGCGTGGCTGTTGTTGCTGGCTTTGATGTGGTTGTTTTGGTGATTCTTGGTCGTATGTTGCACTATGTTGCAATGTTGTGTTCTTTTGCATATATATAATGTATTTTACAAGTGTGTTTCATATTTAAGGTTTTAGTAGTTTTAGCAGTGATTACTATATATTTTTGTTAATTTTTCCTATTCGGGGGGTTGGTGTTTTTCTTTGTTTTGTTCTTGTTGTTATTGTTGTTGCAGGTTTAGTAAGACGCTTTTCATGTGTTGGAATTGTAGTTGTTGCTGCAGTTGTGCTGAGATCTTTGAGGCTTGAGCTGATTTTCTGATGGTTTTTTCTTTTTTTGAAACACTTTAATCACTGAATCAGAGACATTTTGAAGGCAAACAAATGAAAAATGAAAACTCAACGAAAAGAAACCCCATTCAAGAAATTACATTGTGTTTTCACTAAAAGCAATATATATATATTGTATATTGTATATTGTAGAATATTTTCCCATGGATTGTCAAAGATATGTGGATATGTGAGTGAAGTAGTAGCATTCGTTTATTCCTATGTATAGCTTAGCTTAGATATTACATACATACTTATATATTTATCTAGACCCTCTATCAAGGCCATGTATGCGTATGAGAGTGTGAGTGTGCGTGATGGGTGTGTGGGTGACGCTGTGCGGTAATAATGATTTACTCTTGAGATCAGGCACATAAATAGGCTGCGGCGGGGATTGAGTGCTGTGGAGAAAGCTCTGGCAATGCAAATGTTTTCCTATGTGGTTATTTACGGCCAAGTTCCTGCGGCTATCGGGATACCCAATCAGGGGACATTAATTTGGTAAATGGGCAACCGTTTTGGCCAGCTCTGAACATAACCAGATGTAAGCTGCTATATGCTGCACCATTCCCCCTTCAGTAAATCGTCTCGAATCAATTTCAAGCGCAGACTATTCCTCAGCAGAAGCCAAATTAACTCGGAGACAAACTATTCGGTAAAACGAAACTGTCACTTTGCATCAGGTCGACGGGCGAACGGAAGGGGAGAATCGCAGTCCCTAAACGTATGAAAATACACGAAGTTTTGCCAAGTCGCTGGCTCCACATTTAGCAGGGGCAAAAATGCAGAAAAAGAAAGAACGTCCTTGGGCCAAAAGAGAACCCAAAAGAAGGGCGAGGGCAAAGGATGAGCAAAAACAATTTGCAATCAAATAAAGAACAACGGGGCGGCGATGGGTGATGCGGTATGGAGGATGGAGGAGGGGTAACCTAGCAAGAGAACATCGCGTGACAACACGAAGCAAAATGCGACTCCTGATGAGCATGAATCCATCTGAAGGCGGGGCAAGGATAACCGCAACCACAGCCGCAAGACGCAGCCCGAGAGGATGACAGCAAAATGAGTAGAAAACGCGAATAGACAGAAACAGGGACTGAGACAGAGTGCAGGATAGATGATAAGCCACCACTGAAAATATCTCTCAGATATGCAGCAGGACGACGATGCAGGACGACGATGCAGGACGACGATGCAGGACGAGGACGAGGACTAGGACGAACCGCATCGGTGGCAACTGTGGCAGCCACGCGGTTGTCAAATGCAAATGCAAATACAAATTTTCGGTGTGCACTTAATGAAGTTTTGAGCTGCAGCATGAGCTGGAAGCCACTGCAGAAGTTTCCTCCAAGCTTCCTTCTATCCTTGCGACGGGCAGTGAATGGGTGAATGGGTGGTTGGGTGGCTGGGTGTTTGGGCACTCAAGTCAACTTGTTAAAAACTTCTTTGCTACTTTGGACGGTTTCGGCCAGTGCCAGTCATTTCGAATGCTTTTTTGACCAAGCGGAACAGAACGGAGGGAGAGCGAGAGGGAGGAGCCTTGTTTACCCAAGGCGGTGGTTCAGTCAGGAGGACACTGCCATTACCAGTGGCACTGCCTTCACGTGCTGGCATTTTGTATCGATTTCCAGGAAAAGGTAAGAAAAGCGACAGCTACAGAAAAGGATAGAAGGACGAAAGGCGACAGAGAAAGACAGAGTGCTGAGGATTTACAGAGGGCGAGTGAAAATCTTATGCAAATATAAGGTTTGCATTTTCCACTTTATATTTAACTTTCTTCACTTCACTTTTTGTTTTCCCCCTCTCCACTCTGTCCACTGTCCCCTGTCTCCTGCCCCCGTCCGTTGTTCGCTTTGTCCGCTTGTTATTATTGTTAAGACAATAGTTTAGGACGAAATCGACGTACAGCCCAAGTTGTGGGCCTCCGGCATTGGAGAGGCGTGGATTGTCACATGACTACCATGATTTTTAATGAACTCTATTGATTTTCGTGGATAAATATCCACAGCCATCGAATGGTTAGAGGGTTATGGTAAGCAATTTGCATTTGCCGATCGATTGAAAGGACAGGAACTCTGCCAGCCCCCTTATCCGTTCAATTAGCCAACCACAAGGATTGCGGCTAGCACACAGTGGCAGAGAGGGAATTGGTGGATGTGGCATGCAAATGCATCGGAGAATCAGGAGGAACACCAGCAACAGTAGCCAAACTTTGTGTCTGTCGGTCCATTGAACAGAGCGTGGCTGTGGCTGTCTGAGTTATTGTGGCTTTGGTCATCCTGCTTTTTCCCCTCAGTCGCAGCCAGGGACAGTTCCTGCCACGTTGCTGTGGCAGTGGTTGCGGCAACGTTGACACTTTTCCACAGCAGCAACAGCACAACAACAGCATTAATAGTGCGTTGGCCTGGACGGGACAGGATCCGCTGGTGGCTCAGTTTGTCGGCCTTTTGATGTTGCCCGTCTGTCGACCTCTTCCAGCTACAAATTGCCAAACAACAACGACAAGGATGACAACACTGACAGTGTCGCCTCGCTGTCTGCCCCAGACGAGAGTCGGAGTCGAGAGAACAAGAGAGCGGAAAACCGGGGCAAAAGCATTTAATTTCATTTTTATTCAAAGTGAAATATACAAATTAAAAATGGCATTTAATGCGCAACTTTGTCGCCTGTCATAAGCACAGAGAACATGTGAAATGCGCAGTGGAGGGGCAAGTTGGGAGCAAGAGGAGTGGAGTGGCACTAGCGGTGACAGTGGGAGTGGCACTGGCACTGGCAGTGGCTGGGGCTGTGGCGGTGTCTGTGTCTGTGGGATTGTGGAGGCCACACTGTGACTCGCAAACAGGTGGCACTATTGCTTGGACGTAGGCGACTTTGCTGGTGTTCGTGGCGGTGGTGGCAATGTTGTGTATCTTAAATGCCAGCTGCCACATGCCAGATGATGATGGTGATGCGGTCTCCTCTTTGTGTCTGAGTGTGCGTTAAGACATTAAGTATACGCCCGGGGGGTGTCTACGGTTAGAACTTTGAAGCGTCGAAAATTGTTAATAAAAGGATTACGGCAATGCTTCGGGAAACAACGTAATATGAAGTAGAATGAGAAGTTGTGCATACGCCACGTGTGTCAGCCAACTAGAGTAAGGAGCAAGGAATATGTGGGAAGGGTGGGGTTTTGGCCAATTAAAATGTGGATAACCAAAAAGAGTTCAGCACAGCAAGCCGGCAACTGGGGATATTTCTACAGTTTATTTTGGACTCGGTCTCAAGTGTGTCACAATCATCTCTCCGTGTTCGTGTGCGTGCGACAGAGAGTGTGTGTACTTCCGTGTGTTTGTGAGTGTGTGTGTGTGGTTTTGGGCAATGCAAGTGTCTATGACAGAGTGTGGGTGTGTTTGTGTGTGTGGGTGCTGCAGTATGTGGATGTATAGGTGCATCACTTAGAGGCTATTTCTTTTTAGGGGGAAAAAAGTAGTAAAAAATGTGAACGCACTTAGTAGAATCTCACCTGTGCTCAGCGTATAGTCCCAGCTGGTATCGGGCTCGTTCTTGTACACATTCAATTTCTCTGGCTGCAAAACGGTCACAGAATATATCACGATATACATACGAGCCTGTAGAGGCCGGGATCAATCTTACCTTGGCATAATCAATTTTCAATGTGCAGCAGCCGGCATAGATGTCGGCCCCATTCAGATTCTCGCGCGCCCTTGTGGCCGCATCGAGGTTGTCGAACTCTACCATGGCCTGGACGCCGTTCTTTTTGAAGATGACAATGCGCAGCACTTGGCCATGTGGATGACAGATTTTGTGCAAGACATCCTGCAAGAAAATTCAAAGATTCGAGTTAGTAATCGTTAATCGTTTTAAAAGGCCACAGAAGTGAGTGACGACTAATTGACAGAAGAGGCTACGAGAGACACAATTGAAACGAACTGCTTGCCCTTGCCACTGCCATGTCCTTTCACTTTCCGTGGCTTTGTTCTGCTGACGACCCTGCCACAGGCCAGACGGCTGTTGACAACTTCCCAGCGTTTACGGTCTCAGTTTCATTTGTTTTCGCTTTTTTGTCAGAAATAATTGGAATTTCTCATTTGTCTGGCCCACACCGCATAATCCGAAGAAAGTTCCTTCCAAGCTCCATCCAGGACAGCTGTGTAAGCTGTGTGTGTGAGGCTCAGGAACTCATTAGCATAATTTAATAAGCACTTTGCTCGGCTCCACTATGCCAAAGAAATTTCCCAATTAACATTCATAAATTTTCGAAAATTACGTTAATGAGTTTCGAGTGTGCTGAGGAGGCGGCCAAAGCCAAGGCGTGCCAGGTCTAGCCCAACAGGAATGGGGGCAGCAAAATAAAGAATACCTCTTCGTGGAGACAGAGGGGGGAGTGGGAAAAAGTCTGGCTGGTTGCTATTTTGAGAATTAATGCCAAATTATAATGAGCATTGGTCGTTGCCATGGAAATTTATGGAAAATTTAAGCTGCCAAAAATTTCTTGTTCCCATCATCCGCCCTCCTTCCCCACCATCACTCACTCTCGCTATCTCTGACTTCCGTTTATTTATTTCACAGGCAAAATAGTCCAGAAATTTGATGATGGAAGGCTTTTCGGGGAGCTTGCATTACAAAAGCAACTTTCTGGGGTAGCAACTTCATTAAGCCGGACTTTTAGCCTATGCAAATTTTCCATTTCCGAAAATTATTGGACTGAAGACAAACACGGGGGGAGGGGGGGATTTATACGGCTCACCAAGGAGTACGTAGAGAAAGGTGCCGTCACTGGTACTGACACACTTACGAGTTCTCTTTACGTTTTTCCCGTTTTTCCTGCTGTGCTGCAACTCCTCTTACATGAATCATTTTCTCACTTTTGCGCCCCATCGCCCCATCACCCCATCGTCTCGTTCTGCTCTATAATTGTGGATGTCTGTGTGTGTACTATTACTTAATTATTAATGCAGCTGCTTTCTTTTTTGCCCCCCTTCTGCACACACTTAACGCTTTCCGACGACTCTGGCTCTGCCTCTGTCTCTGGCTCTGGCTCTGCCACTGCCTCTATCAACCGCAAAAGTTTTCTAATTAGTTTTTGTGTGCACACTGCGCTTTATAGTTGGATGGTGCGCCATTCTACTCCATTGAAATGTGCTACTCCATTGACATTTAACAATTCGTTTCTGAAGCTGCATTTAATGCGATTTGCACAAGGTCCTAAAGCAGGACAAGGACAGCACAGGAAGACGGAGCGAGAGGTAGGGGCAAAGTTAGAAAAAGAACGAGATAGCGAGAGGGAGAGGAAGAGGGTGCACGATGGAGCTGGAAATGTCTGCAATTATTGTAAATAGCGCAATCATCGAGCAAGCCAATAGCGTCACCAAGCACCAAGTCAAGGAGCGAAAACGGGAGGTGGGGCCCAGAAAAATTACTCTTGTTTATGAGAGCCGCTTATTGAATAAATGAGGCGCGTGCCCTCCGATGGCAGCTGGGGGAGACCTCCTCGAACCTCGAAAAGGATACGATACGGATACTCGCCGCTGTTCAGTCATTGTTGGCTGGTAATTCGAGCCCATTAGGCGAATGGCGAGTCAGAGAGTCACAGAGGATGAGTGGGTGCGGCACAGCGATCCCTGAATGATTGTGTGCTGATTAGACCAAGCCCAGGGGGAAAAGCGGATGTGCCAGGGTATCCTCCAGAGTATCCTCTAATAAAGTACAGTTGTGCCCGAGCCTCTTAAATTCCTGAGACTGATTGAGGGCTTTAATCAACATGTAGATACCCCAAACTTGTGATTTGCTCAACAGAATTTCGCCATAAAATCTCCTAACTCCCAAGTGCTCTTAAATCCTGAAAGAGATGCAGTGCATCAGCTGGCGTGCATATCAAAAGGTTCAACATTTCACGAGATGTTGAAATTAAAAACTAATCCACAAGAAGGCGAGAAATAAACGAGAGGAAAACAGAGGGGGAAAGAGGAGAAACAAATAAACCGCATCCAAAATGAAAGTATTAATAAAACACAAGAGGGGGCTGGGTTTTCCTGGGGGCTGGTGGTGGTGAAACAGTTATTTAAAATATAAGAGCCGTGCTTTCCAGCGATTCATATCGTACGAGTACGTGGCATTTTATGAGGCACTATAGCTTGTTCGCACTGGCCGCGGGACAAGGGGCGTCCCCACCACCCAAAAGAAGGCTGGGGAAAAGGACAAGCTAACAACACGGCGAGGGGAGGAGGGAAAAATAAATTAATATTTTATCTAGAGCAGAGATTCGCATTGCATGCCGCCACCCTCCGTCCCCCCGCACCCACCGCCACCGCCACCGCCATGCATTTTGTTTTGCCATTTTATGGCCATCATCAAAAGCGCATTAAAATTTTACTAAGGCCTCATGGCCGAGGGGGTGGAGAGATGGAGCTTTTGCCCAGGAGGTGGGGAGTGTCCAGGCGTGCCAAATATGAAATCAGCGAAATGCCACCAGCAACAGGGCGGGAATGAAAGCACAGGCAAACAACAAACAACAAACATCTCCGCTGCATCTCCGTGTGGCAGGGAAATATTTTAAGCGGCTTTCCCCAGGTCCATCAGCTGACCAGGTCCCACATCATTCGCCCTCATGAAGCGGACAATGGGGCCTGGCAGCAGTCCGGCAAATCGCATTAAATATTAATAACGTTGTGTACTCGGTGGCGTTATCAACAATTTTGTGGTCAGCCATTGTTTTGTGATTTGAGATGACATTTTCTCAGCGTAATGCGTACTCCCTCTCCAATGAGTACTCCCTAATTCTTACAAGACTTACAAATAGTCTCCAGTCTACCACAAATAAATTATGAGCATATATGGTTGCTCGGTTTTGTGGTTTCATCAGAATAGACAGAAGGCAGAGCAAAGCACATCGGATCAAATCAAAGCCATATTTGTGGCTTCACAGCCTTCCGCTTGGATACTCTCTTGGCCCTGGCTTCGGTTGCAACATCTGCTGGGCCCTGCAGTTCGATTGATTGATCGAACCGGAGAGAAGTCATTGAACCGACCGCAAATTGAGCAGGAAACAAACCGAGAACGGAGTTCATTCCCCCGCCAGCAGTTCCCTTGTTTTAGTCTGGTTCTTCGCAAAAAAAAACGAGGGGGAACGTTGTGAGTTGCTGCGGACACCGCAACTCTACAGTTATACCCGATACTAAGTCAGTATGGCTCTCCTCCGGCAGACGCTGCTAATATTAGACGACACGACAAAGAGTGCGTGCGAGAGAGACAGAAAATCAGTCTGAGCGTGACGTCGGGTGCTGCGTAGCCAGTGCAAATTGATTTGTTCCTTTTGGCTATAAAAATTATCTGATCTGGTCCAGATTCAGCAATCTGATAGATATGGTCGTTATCTATGATTCTGCGTTTTTAGTTTTCTCAAATGTGCAATATTGTGGATGCAACAGATTTTCGTTCTTTGTGGGGGCGGAAGGGGGTGGGGCGAAATTCTGAGATATAAGTTTTATAGTGAGATCTAACAGAAGTGCGGATACCAAATTTGGTTACTCTAGCCTTAATAGTCTCTGAGATTTGTGGATGCCCCAGATTTTCGTCCTTTGGGGGGGCGGAAGGGGGTGTGGCGAAATTTGGACACGAAACGGTCAAGGTCCGATATCACAGGAGTGTGGATACCAAATTTGGTTGCTCTGGCTCTTATAGGTTATAAAATCCTTGAACTCATATTTTGCAATTTGCAAAACCGACCATGAAACCTGTGTGTTAGAGAGAGACAGAGCGAGAAAGAATGAAATTGTTTTCTTGATTCTGGCTATAATAATTATACGATCTGGTTGAGATCTTACATTCTAAAACATATAGTCATCCTCTACGATTCTGCGTTTTTGGTTTTATCGTATCTTTAAAAATGTGGATGCCACAGATTTTCGTCCTTTGTGGGGGCGGAAGTGGGCGGGGCGAAGTTTTGAAATATTTTTGTAGCAGTGACATATCACAGAAGTCTGGAAACAAAAAAAAAAGCTCTTATAGTCTTTGAGCACTAGGCGCTGAAGGGGACGGACAGACGGACAGACGGACGGACGGACAGACCGACAGACGGACAGACAGGCATGGCTCAATCGACTCGGCTATTGATGCTGATCAAGAATATATATACTTTATGGGGTCGGAAACGATTCCTTCGGGACGTTACACACATCCACTTTTACCACAAATCTAATATACCCCAATACTTATTTTGAGTATCGGGTATAAAAAACCTCAACAAGTTTTTTTAGCATTTGAATTTTCTTATTGACCCATTTCTTCGGGGCAACACCAAAAGCACAAGCCCAAACAGAGCCAGAACCCGAACCCGAACACGAACCCGAACCCGAACACGAACCCGAACCCGAGTCCGAACCCCAATCGCAATCGCAATCCGAGCAAAGCCCATTCAAACCCGTTTCAAGTCATTTGCAACACTTTCGGGGCTGCAGCTGCAGGGGAAAGGGAAGCGAGGTAGAGACCAGTGAGTAACTGCATTTTGGCCTGGCTCTCGCCATGTGCCGTTAGCTGCTGGCCCAAAGCGGGGCAAGGCAGCGAGGCAGAATCGGCAACGCGGCCCTTGAGTGCAAAAGTAAATTTCAACAACTGGAAAGACGGGTTTGCTTCCTCGTTTCTTTTCCCATTTGAAGGCACACGACTTTGTGGATTTGTTAGAGCCGAAAGTGAAGCCCAGCGAAAGAGATTGAGTCCTCGCGAAAGCAAAATAAACACCAACTTAAGCCAGCAGCTTGCTGCACAGTTGTGTTCCGTGCTGGCATCGATTCAATTTATTCGATGGCAAATATTTGCGGCCACTGATTGGCCGATCACTGTGGAAGCGCTAACAAACTTAACACATTCGCAGGGTCCATAAATCAACAAAATGCTATATATTTTTAATAGGTCTGTAAATATAACATTAAATTTATGCTGCAGGCGATCGCCCGGACCCAGCCCCAGCCCCGGGGCGACTCCGAGTGGCAGCAAACAAATCATAATGCACAGGAAAAAGTGTGCACAAATATTTTCCTATCATTACGATTTCCAGTTCATTCTCATTTTCCCCTGACATGTACACACGGCTGACTTCCCCCCTTATCGGAACGATCTCTGAGGGAATGGCAAAATTAGCACAATACAAATTATCAAAATTGGAAAATGGCAGGGCCGTAAAATATGCATCCACTCGATGGGAGGATGGTAGGATGGGCGGAGCGGTGGCCAGGCAAAAAATGGTAATAGAAACCTAGCTTCGGGTCGAAACTTGAGATACCGGGCAGTTACGGATTGAACTCTGTGAGCCGCGGCAAGGCCCGAAGCTCAACATTTATACTCCGCCAGAGGACGCACACTGCATGAGGAAGAGTGTGTGAAAGAAAGAAAAGCGGGTAGACGGGGTAGCATGGTCACAGCGATATCACAGAAGTCTGGATACAAACTTTGGTTGCTCTAACTCCTATAGTCTCTGAGATCTAGGCGCTCATCGGGACGGACAGACAGACATGGCTATATTGACTCGGCAATTGATTATGATAAAGAATATATAAACTGTATGTGGTCGGAGACGCTTCCTTCTGGGTGTTACACCCATCCACTTCCATCACAAATCATATCTACCCCAATACTCTTTGAGTATCGGATGTAACTAAAAGAATTATGTTGTAAGATCAGGAATATCAGAAATATATATAAGTACACACTATATTTAATGTATTAAATCGAATGAGCCTCCTCTTCTATCCAAAATCATACGAGTAATCCGAGTGAATTCCTTTGCAAGGGTATAAAAATGCATAGAGAAAATGTATGTGAAAGTAAGTGACTGTACGATGCATGCAACCACATTGTTTTTTCTTTTGTTGTTGTTTTGGTGAATATTAAAAGACGAAAAGGAAAATAGCCGAGACAGAGGCGAGCTGTTAAGACACTTTCGGTGGCAGTGGCGGTGGCGGCTGTTTGCTGCTTCTTCTGCCTCTGCGATGTAGTTGAAAATGTGGGCAAAATGTAAATGAGGCTCTCAAAGATGCAGAGACTGAGATGGGGCCGAGTGTTGGCAATAAAATATTCCCATGGAAACTCTCGAGTTGGCCGGAAAGTGGTTTGTTTTGTGGGCGTGAGAGGGCGTCAAACTGTGAAATTGAGAATGGCATAGAGTCATTGAGGAGCCCATGGATGCCCCAATTAAATGGAATGCTAATGGCAGACAAATCTGCGAATTTGAGCAGATAGAAATTATCTTCAGCTCAGTAGAATTTTTATTCACTTTTCCGATTCAATTACAAAGGTAAAACTTGGCAAACTCCCCCCGACATTGATATACAGATTCTGGTAAGCAATTTGGGGACAAATATTCTGTAAGTGGCAGCATCTCTTATCGCACCTTAACGCGGCTCTTAAGTGGCTATTGGCCGGGCCAGCAAGAGGCTGCTAATTTTTTCCAAGAGCCCATTGTGCTCCACCCACCGCGCCCCAGCAGTCCCCCAGCCTACCGCTGTCCGTCCTTCTCCCTCTCCCTCTGCCGCTGCAGCTCTTCAGTTTCAGTTTTACAACCAATAAAAAGAATTTTATGACCACAAATATTAAATGTTCATATTGAAAATAAGCGCAAAACCAAAAGCGACATGAAAGGAGGGATAGGCAGTGGCTGCTGCTCCAGGGTACGCAAGGGGCAGCCACGAGAGAGAGCATGAAATACATTTTACAGCAAAAATTTATGTCTCACAAAGGTAGCGATTAAAGCAGAAAGGGGAAACGGAAGCTGGAGAAAGGAAAGAGAGCTGAGGCAGAGAGCCGGAGGAGAGGTTACCAGGGGCTAGTCTCCTGTCAGTGGCACACAGAAAAGTCCAGAGTCAGAGCCCGCTTAATGTGTTTGTTTGAAGTTGGCCAAAAGGAGAGCAGCAGCAACAGCAGGGGCATCAGGTAGAGACGAAGGCCAGGACGGAAGACAATGGAAATTACGAAAGCACAAGAGCCAATTCGAGCATGAAAATGTAAACAAGCAGAGCTCGGGGAAAGACGACAGAGAAAATGAAATCCAAGAGAATGAAAATACCCTCATGGAGGGTCGCAAAATGTGTGCCGGAAAGTGGGGGTAGAGCAGAACACGCAACATGACAACAAAATCAACAGTTAGCCAATGAGCCAGAAAGGACCGAACGGGCCGAAATGGAGGCCAGCCATCGAGCAAACCCGTTAACGTGACAGAGCTAAAGGTAAGCAGAAAACGGGCCAAAAGAGAAAGAAAAAGAGCAAAAGAAAGAGAGGCACATGTACCCATCTCAAAAGAGCGACTGAGGGAGAGAGAGAGAGAGAGAGATCCATGTCTCTGGCCACCTAACGACTTGGGTGGCGCCATGTGGTGGTGTTGCTGTTGCTCTTTCTGCTGCTGGCAGGTGGCGGTGCGTCCTGGTGGTGCGTGGGTGAGAAGGTGCCACAGCGGCAACGGGAGCTGCCAGAAGTTGCACAAGACAATTATAAACGTAATGGCAACAACAGCTAGCCGAATGGGCAGAATGAAAAGGACGGGGGAAGGCCAGGACAGGAAGTGAACAGGGGAAAAAGAGAAAAAGGAAGAAAAAGTATCGTTAGCTAGAAGGAGCAGCAGCTGAACGCATAAATTCTGGTTAACAATGCGACGGACAAGAGGGCGGACGGGGAGGGTGGCCCCGGACTGGTCGAGGGCCGTCAGAGCAATCGCGTAGGTGTTGCGTCGTTCTTGCTCGTTTGGCTAAAAAGCCAAGGGAGATAATGTTCAGCCAATTCTCCATCTCCATTCGCCTCTCGCTCTCTTTGTGTATATGCCACTGAATGTTGCATTAGACTTTACCTTTGTAAAGGAGGAGGGCTGCCCCTGTATCCATAACAGGGTTGCAAAGGATTGCAGAGGAAATTAAAAAGTGATAAGAAAAGATGATGGTGGAAAAGACCGCCGTTACAGCCCTGGAGGGAAATGGAAAAAACTTAATCAGTTATAGCGTTGGGAAAAATTGAAAAATATCCGAAATTGTTTTCCGCCATTATCGCCAAAACAAACGAGGGGGAACGTTGTGAGTTGCAGCGGACACCGCAACTCTACAGTTATACCCGATACTAAGTCAGTATGGCTCTCCTCCGGCAAACGCCTGAGGATGGCTGCCAATGGCTGCGTAGCCATTGCAAATTGATTTGTTCCTTTTGGCTATAAAAATGATCTGATCTGATCCAGATTCAGCAATCTGATAGATATGATCATTATCTATGATTCTGCGTTTTTAGTTTTCTCGTATCCTCAATATTGTGGATGCAACAGATTTTCGTCCTTTGTGGGAGCGGAAGGGGGTGGGGCGAAATTTTGAGATATACGTTTCAAAGTGAGATCAAACAGGAGTGCGGATACCAAATTTGGTTACTCTAGCCTTAATAGTCTCTGAGATTTGTGAATATCGCCAGATTTTCATCCTTTGCGGGGGCGAAAGGGGGTGTGGCGAAATTTTGAAGCAAACTCGTCTTGGTCCGATATATTAGGAGTGTGGATACCAAATTTGGTTGCTCTAGCTTTTATAGTCTCTGAGATCTAGGCGCTAATGTTTTACTCTAAGCAAAGCCGGCTATGCTACGTGTGTGTTAGAGAGAGACAGGGCGAGAAAAAATGAAATTGTTTTCTTGATGCTGGCTATAATAATAATACGATCTTATTCAAATTCTGCAATCTAAAAGATATGGTCATTCTCTACGACTCTGCGTTTTTGGTTTTATCGTATCTTTAAAATTGTGGATGCCACAGATTTTCGTCTTTTCTGGGGGCGGCAGTGGGCGGGGCGAAGTTTTGAAATATTTTTGTAGCAGTGACATATCACAGAAGTCTGGATCCAAAACATCGTTGCTCTAGCTCTTATAGTCTTTGAGCACTAGGCGCTGAAGGGGACGGACAGACAGACATGGCTCAATCGACTCGGCTATTGATGCTGATCAAGAATATATATACTTTATGGGGTCGGAAACGATTCCTTTTGGACGTTTCACACATCCACTTTTACCACAAATCTAATATACCCCAAAACTCATTTTGAGTATCGGGTATAATAATAACGATGCCAATCATGAGATAAGAAAGGTAATGGAGAATGGAGGCACTCTAATGGAAAGAAAACCTTCAGCATATAGACAAAAAACATCAATTATTCAGGGTTTTCTTATTGCAGAAGAAAAGTCCACAGACTCGACAACCCTGCTTCTCTAAGGCAGCATTTTTTACTGTCTTCCTGCACCTTATGCAAGTGCTGTGGTGGGGGGAGGGGAGGTTACTTCCTGCCCGGCAGTAACTCCGCCAGTAAGTTCCTTCTCCTCCTCCCCCGACTACCCTTACGCAAAGAGAGCAAAGAAATTAGCAGGCAAACACGAGCGAAAGAAATAAATAAGACGAACGACGGCCAGGCACGAAGGCGAAGCGAAAGGATGGCAATCCCGGCAGTAAAAAAGGATAAACTGCGTCGCCCACTCCACGAGAGAGAGAGAGTTCCTATGCGAGATGTGATGGGATGTCCTGGAACGGAAAGGAATGGAAGGTACAGCCAGTATCCTGGCAGCCACACACAGGCGACGTGCTCCCAACACTTCTTGAGTAATTAATAGAAAGGTCGTAAAAGTCGAGTCAAAGTAATTATGCGAGAGCCGGCGCAAAAAAAAAACACACAAAGAAAAATGGATAGGGGTCGAGGGGAAACAGGAGTAAGCAAGCCAAGATCCAGGACCTGGGTCCGGGGTGCCGGGTCCCGGGACCCGCTTTCAGGCCAGAGCCATTTAGATTGTATGCAAGAGTTGTTAAGCCAAATACAAGTAGAAGTGCGCACACAGACACAACTACGACACACCCCGCTCCCCCCTTTCACCCTCTGATGACATGCGTTAATTGAGTGTGCCGTGTGCCTGTGGCCGGGTGGCTGCTTCGGTGGCGTTGAGAAGACGGCAAGGATGGACGGGGCGTGGCAGCGCCGCACGGCCTGAGCGCGTTAAAGTGGCAGCCGCGCTGAAGCCGCCGCACAAAAGTATGCAACAATTTTCAAGCCACACCCACGCCCCCTCTAACGAGAGACCAGCTGCGGGCCGTGGATGGTGCGGGGTGGGGCTGTCGCTCTATAAGGAATTACAATGCGGCTTTAATTGCTGAAAGGCCACAAATTACTGAGAAAGACGTTGGAGCTAATGAAACATGTGGGTGAAACGTGAACGGAAGCAGGCCCCTCCACCCACCCGCCACAACTCAAAGATTGCGAACGGAATTAAGCGAAACTGAAAGCTCTCTGATTCGAGTTGCATATAAAGTGGAATAACGAGAAACAGGACTCAAGAGCTTACACCAGACAGACAGCAGAACAGAGCTCATTCTCGTTTAAGGATATCGACAATAATACGACAGCCGGTTCCCAGCTGTAAATCTACTGCAAGGGCAATTCTCAATCTGGATGCGGTAAACAGAGATTTCAATTACGGCTCGTCCCATTACCCTTTGGGTATTAATTGCTTTTTATGCCATTACGCCATGTCATTTCGCTCAAGGATACCATCCCCATGCACGTCAATAAATGCACTTCAAGGGCAGTCTATTGGCATTAACTGAAACCCTCCCAAGCTCACTTGGACCTGTAGAAGGTCCGTTGTGGTGCCGCATGGGCGTGTGCCCCTTCCCAGTGCCTAAAAAACCGTGGAGAAACAGGCTGTTGCAAATTAAGGGCAGTCCCATCCGGAGGCTTGGATGAATCTGGACAAGGTCCCCGGTTTGATTTCGGACAGGTCCGAAATGTCTGCGAGGAAAGCGGCCCCGAGAATACGAAGACGACGATTTCCAAGGGCCGGGCAGTGGCAGAAGAAGTGGGGGACCGATTCCTCCTCTTCCTCGTCGCGACAACTCCTGCAGAAGTCGTTATGAGGGATTGACAGTCTAGAGGCATGAGTGCCAATCTGCCAGTGTTCCGTAATGGCTCGAGTAACTGCAGAGCACTGTGCTCTGCTGAGCCTATACAGCTCGGCTGAGCGCTTCTTCGATCGATATGGCCATATCAATCTTGAGATTTTACAGGAAACGGTTTGCTGCCATCTCCTATTGGCATTTTGCTCGAACAATTCGTGCGTGAGGAGCCTGCACGTAGCCAGAGGCATCGCTACCTGCTCCCTCTCCATAAGGAGAGGAATTGTAGTACCCTGCCTTGCTAGCTCGTCGGCGGCGTCGTTCCCCTCGATGTTCCTGTGGCCTAGGACCCATATAAGGAAAAGGTCTAACTGATCTGCGATCTCGTGCAGAGACCTGCGGCAGTCATTTACAGTCGCTGAGTTCGACGATATTGAGCCTAGAGCTTTAATAGCTGCTTGGCTGTCCGAGAAAACGCACACTAAGTGCGTGTCTAGAAGTAGTTTGGAGACGATGGAAATGGCCTCCTCGATGGCTACAACCTCCGCTTGGAACACACTGCAGTGGTCCGGGAGCGTGAAGCAATGACTGATGTTCAGCTCGCTGCAGTAGACTCCGCCTCCCACGCGGCCGTCTAACTTTGAGCCATCAGTGTTCGCCCATCTCCCAGTCCTCCCTAAGTGGGATTGATACCTGGAAAGGCGTCGAGAGGTGATCACTAGGGACACAATAATCTGTCCTCTCTGGTAATTGCGGGTGTCTCGTCAGGATTCCCGAGTGCCCAACCGCGGACGCTTTCCACAATCTGGCTTCTCTCATTCTGAGTGCGGAAAGTGTTCCCACTTTCTTTCCCATGAGATCTATGGGGAGGAGGTCCAGCACAGTATCCAGGGCTTCCCCTGGAGTAGTGCGTAGCCCGCCAGTTATGCATAGCTCTGCCGTGCGTTGAACTCTGCTGAGTTTATTGAGGCATGTCCTTTTGTCTAAGGCTGGCCACCATACTACCGCTCCATAGAGCATGATCGGTCGTATGATGGTGGTGTAAAGCCACCGAACTATATAGGGGGTCATTCCCCATCTTAGTCCGATGGCTTTCCTGCAAGTATAGAGGGCTACTGTGGCCTTCTTTACTCTATCCTCTATGCTCAATTTCCAATCGAGCTTTCTATCGTTCACTGCCACGTTCCATAGGAGGAGCGAGAGGCCCCGCCCTGCGGGGTGCCTCTACTGACAAATCTGGTGGACGTTGACGTCCCCAGTGATGCCTCAACCGTCCTGCATTGTAGCATCTGATCGATCAGGCTCACCGTCCGGGAGTCAACCCCCAGGTCCGTCAGTGCACCCGTGATGGCGGTCGGGAGGATGTTATTAAAGGCGCCTTCTATGTCGAGGAAGGCCACCAGGGTGTACTCCTTACAGTTGAGGGACGCTTCTATGATCGATGTGATCGTGTGTAGGGCCGTTTCGGTGGATCTTCCTTTCCGATAGGCATGCTGGGAGTCTGAGAATAGACTAGGCGGAATATTTACCGTGAGATGCATCCCCAAAAGCCGTTCCATCGTCTTCAGAAGGAAGGACGATAGACTTATGGGTCTGAAATCTTTGGGGGCAGTGTGCGAGGGCTTGCCTGCCTTTGGGATGAAGACGACTTTGGTGTGAAGCCAGGTTTCCGGGATATATCCATGGGAGAAGATTCCCTCGTATATCCTTTTGAGCCAATTAGTGGCTTTTTGTCCAGCGTGAATCAGTTGGGCAGGGATGATGCCATCTGGTCCCGCGGATTTGTATGGTTTGAAGCTTTTTATTGCCCAGGAAATGTTCTCCTGGCTTAGCAGGTTCATGATAACACTTGAGGCAACGGAGGGAGCCGCGATGTAGTGTGGTCTGTTTTCATCGCAGCCGGGAAAGTGGGTGTTAAGGAGAAGATTTAGCGACTCATTGCTGGACGTTGTCCATGATTGGTCGGCGTTCTTCAGGTAGCCCAGAGTGGGTGTAGTCTTCGAGAGAACTTTGCGCAAGCGCGAGGCTTCCGAGTTATTCTCAATGTCGCTACAGAACTTACGCCATGAGGCGCGTTTGGCTTTCCTCAGCTGACAGACTGGCCTTGTAATCGGCCCAGTTCTGCTCAGCGTTTTCAGCCTTAGCTTTATTGAAGAGTCTTCGGGAGGCTTTCCGGAGTTCCCTCAGTTTCGGATTCCACCAATTCAGGTCAAAGGAACTTAAATTATCAGACCAAGGCCCAAGAGGCGGCAGTACCGTGTTGTCCTGTGTCCTGCGGCCTGTTCCCTGTCCTGTGCGTGGGGCACAAAAGGTTGGTTTCCAAGAGATTAATTGCGTGAATAATCACTCTTTGTTGAAGGGTTTCCTCCGACTCTCCGACTGTCTGGCTGTCTGGCATCTTGGCTGATTTACGTTGCGTATGCGCTATATTTATGGCACCTTCAATTAATTGTCCGTTAGATTATTAAACACGAGCACACACTTTATGTGGGGCCTCCTGCGGGCCCTTGAATTATTAGGAGGCATTAATTTTTCAGGCGCCTGGCTTAGCCATAAGCATAAACTTTTCCCATTTCCCATTTGCCATTTGCCATTTCGCCCCGCTCGCGTGTGTGGGTGTTTGTTCTTTAGCTGGTTAGCAGTGACAGTTTAAGCCCTTCACGTTGATTGACTGGAACTCTGTGTGTGCCCCCTCAACGGGGCTTTATTGTTGCCCCTGTGGCAATGATTCCCAGGCAAACAATGGCTGTGGTGAGAGGGGAGAGCTGAGCGGTGGTGTCCTGGCAGATAGGATTCATGGGAGGATTGGGACATACATACATTCTCCTGCAAGATGGAACGAAATTTATATGCTCTGATAATCATTCGTTTTCCATATTTCCTTCACGTCTCTGGCTCCCATTTGATATGGTTTTTCAGATTCAAAGCAAATGTTATTTTCTTCACTGGATTATCTTTCGGAGGGTAGGGGCGAGGAATGGAATCATTCGCATCATTTATTCCAATCAGTTGCTGGTGCAGGCTGCAGCACCTGCCACATGGCTCATGTGCACCAGCTCTCCGCTCAATTCCATCCGCAAATCCACTCGCATTGTTCTACAAATGCGGGCTGGACATAATTAAACCCACAACTAGTGATGCTCGTAATGCCCCATCATCATCATTATCATCATCATCATAATCATGATTATCGTTGGCCATGGCCGGGCAGGGCAGGGCCTGCACATCCGAGTAACAATGAGCAGCGATGGTCAGACATTGTCTATCCTGCTGAGGCAGCATATCCATTTCCACTGCCACTGCCCACTGCCCACTGCCCACTGCCCATGGAATCACTAGCCACGGCTGACATACGAGCCGGAGACACACAATGCGCCTTTCTTTTCTGCATGCCGCTTGCCACTCCCGCAAGCAAACATATGCCACATTTACTGCGTACATATCCGAATTTTAATTATGCGTTCTGTGTGCCGCTGGCAGTTAATTACACTGCACGAAAATGCGTTAAATCAACATGGCAAACCGCACATTGCGTATACGCTCCGTTAAACCGGTTATTTGTATCGGATTTTCATTTCATGATTTCGGCCTCGGACTGATCCCCTGGCTGCTGGCTCCTGGCTGCTGGCTCCTGGCTAACAAAACCATTCTATCAATTAGCAAAATTATAATATTCGCCCCGCAGCCACGACCCCCTGCGGCGGGATTTCCCATCTATGGTGGATGGTCCCAGTGGCGGCAGTTGCACATTTTCCCAGTTAATATGGTTGGGGGTTTTCGGCTAAGAGGATTTGTGGTGTGGGTGTGTCGACACCAAAGCAAATGAGTTTTACAGTTATATTGTATAAGCAGTATCTCGCGACTAAACGATTTCCCGCTTCACGAATCAATTTTTGAAGCTATTGCGGCTCTTTGGCGCTTGAAACATTTGCTTATTTTGAGATGAAGTTCCCTTCGGTGCCTGTGAGCATCTACTAATGCTCGTATCATCCGCCATCGCCGAGGAATTACATGGTAAGATCAGTGGGGGTTTCTCTTCTACATTCGATTCCATTCCATTCCCTCGTCTAGAGTGTGTCTGCAATGACGTGAGGGTCAAGTGTGTCCGCTCCTGCCAAAAGCTGTGCGTGGATAAACTTTATATACGCAAATGCAGGTACGTCCAATGCAAAAGGGGCTGTGCCTGTGCCCCCGGAATGGTGCGGAAGCGCGACATCACTGGCATGTGTATTCATCGAAAGGATTGCCACCGCTGGATCATCTAGTCGTTTCTCAATAAAGACGAACAATATAAATAACTTGAATTTCGTATGCCAATGCGTCGGATGGGTTCTTTCCCATCTGTCAGCGACAGGTCGGGTTCTGCTGTTCCAATTTTAGACCTGATTTTATATGGTTTTCAATGACCTTTCATGAGCGAATTGCTCTCAGCAGTTGTCTCATTGTCTGTCCCCCAGTCCCCCATCCCTCTGGTTGTTCGATTTTCCGCTTTTCCGCATTTTCTTTTCTCTTTTCCCTGGCTTGTACGCAGTGAAAATGTCATGTCCATGTCAAAATCTTGTATTGTGTTGACTTGCATTTGACAACTTAATGAATTTAGCTTTTCCACTCGGCGCATAAATCATTCACGCCACTGGCGCCCTTTACTCTACAGATCTTTATGCACCCGCCCCCGCCCCCGGAATTATCTTTTTGGCAAGAATACGTGCCGATATTTGCCCAACCCAACCCGATATTCCATAAGCCCCACCACATCATTGTCGCGTATTATAAGAAAAGTTTCTCAAAAGCGAGAAATATAACCCAAAAAAATGTCCGAACCGAAATATTTCTATACCTACACATATTTTAGTGGCCGCAATTTCCCTCTTCTTTGCTTCTATTTTTGACAATGTACAAGTTTTTCTTTTTTGGTGGAAAAACTTTTTCATTTTTGTGTTGTAGCGGCAGCAGCAGCACGAACAAGAATACCACTAACTAGGTACAGCAGCGGCGGCGGCGGCGGCAACAGCAATGCGGCATGTGGCAGCCAGGAGCTCAAGTGTTCGTCTCGGAAGTCCTGAAAGGGCCCGAGTTGTATGTAATTTGGTTTTATGCTTTATCGCTTGCTTGATTTTTATTATGATTACCGTGGGAATTACGATGCAACTTTTGGGTTACACCCACCTCATTGCCCCTGCCCCTTGGCCCTACTACCACCCCTCTACCCACGTAGCATCTAGCATCCTACCATCCCGAAGGAAAGTTTTTTTTGTGATTGCTGCTGGGGTCCCCATATTGGGGCTTCCTGGAAATTTCCAACTGATTTATTGAGCTTTTCTAAGCCCACACTGCCCTGCCCTGCCCCGCCCCGCCCTGCCCTGTCGGTGGATGGAGGATGATTAGGATGATGATAGGCCCTGTGTATGAGTACTTGATGTCTTGATGTGACTTTGATTGGCTTCAGGCTTCAGCACACACGGCAGCACTACATCTGCTGGAAAAGCTGTTTAATGGGTCACGAATAAAGGGGGTGAAAGGTGAATCTTCAACCACAAAGGACTCGAAACCGAACGCAAAACAAAACATTAGAGCGGCACTGAAAGCAGCACAGAGTGGAGGGCACTAGGTGGGGTGGGGAGTGTGGAGTGGAGCGGGTAAAGCAAAACTGATGTTGAAAGAGGGGGCAGGACATTTTCCACCTGCCCTTCTTTCCCTTCTAGCTTTTCTTCTTGATCTCCTCAAGCGTATATGCAAAATGCCTTGCCAACAATGGTGGCAGGTTTAAGCCACATCGGAGGGGCAGTGGGGACAAAAGCTGAGGAGCACAAAAAGGCCACTAAAGAGATGTAGCACATGTGTGTGTGTGTGTGTGTATGTCCTGCTGTGTGTTTGTATGTATTTAAGAGCAGAGTCAAGCGCTTGTGATATGCACAGCGCAAAATCCAAATTTAATGACCAAGGAAAATAGACAGCAAACGAGAGGCTAGAGCCAGGACTACTAACAGGCCCACAGGACACCTACCCCTACCCCGCACGTGTGGGTGTGTGTTTTTGTGTGCATGGGGGCGTGGCACTAATGTTAGTTGAATGTTTGCCGAGCCTTTGTTATCGGCATGCGTCTTTTTGCAATTGGATATGCCTTTTATGCCTCTGGGCTGTGTTAATGTTGACAATGCTCGACAGAGCCAAGGACATGACATGAGCTGGCCCCCACAGCCCCACCCGCACCCCTTTTCCAACCCCACTGCTGATATGAAGTGTTGTCATGGCCCCGGACGAGTGACCGAGACCAGCACAAGGACCCTGTCGACCACGCCCTCGGGCAAAACAGCATCAACATCGACATCAGGGCAGCAGGGCATTCTCCTCCTCCTCGACATCTATTGATGCCTGTCCAACTACTCCTCCACTAGTCCATAGCCATCGCCATCGTCATCTTCATCTCCATCTCAATCCCGTCCTCTGCCTCTTGCCTTGTCCCCACCCACTATGGCAAATTATGACATTGACAAGCGGCCCAGGAGCTGGCCAGGAGGGGTCACATTTCCCAGTCGGCCCTTTCTGCCTGCCAGCAATTTGTTGCCGGCCTGTCGGTCACACACGAACTATGTGATACCGTACCGCCTTCCCGACCAGCCATAAAACTTCTTGGCAAAATACTAACTCTAATTTTAAGAGATCACTCTTACATCTAAATCTGAGTATCTGCCAGAGGATCTGTCTTGTGGGGAGACTGGCTTTCCATAGTTTAGCTTCCATCTTTCTCAAGGGTCTCGTAAGTGCAGTAGCCGCCAAAAGTGCTGCATACTTTGCAGCGTCTTCTACTTGGTCTTGTCCTTGCTGTTAAATTGTATTTCCATTACGACTGTGTGTGTTTTTTGTTTATACACCCCAAATACACACACACACACACCACCCACCACTATTTTTCTCAATGTTTTTGTTGTCGTTTTTTGCATTACAAATAACTTTTCTGTGTGCTGCCGTGGAACGTGCGAGCACTTTTAACATTTCAACATTTTCATTGCGTCTCTGGCAAGGGGCAAGGGCAGAGGGGGAAAGACGGCGAAAGAGGGCTAAAATGTATGTGCATATATGTATGTTGTTTTTGGGGGTTGTGGGGGAGGGGGGAGGCGCATCCATTCAAGCGTTGCTTGTGATTCATGCATAATTACGGCAGGGGGGGTGGGGGGGGAGGGGAGGGATACGTGAGTGACAAGAACCAGAAAACAGATTTCTATGACAGGCATACTATAGTATAGATATCTATATTTAAATCCAAAATAGAATTCGAAATGGCGTTCCACACGAGCATAACTCGAATTGATAGGCATTGCAGGCATTAAAAGCTTTGTCGGAGGGATTGAAGGCTTCAAGGAATTGGAATATAAATTGGAAATGAAATGGAAAGTCATCAAAAGTTTTCCGGAGAAATATGTTTAATCGCGGGATAAAATGACCGAGAACTAGGACCTATAGATATTCAAATTTAAATTAAAGCAAAAACTTATGCCTCAAAATGTAAATTGAATTCAAATGTGGGTGCAAGATTGGTCCACTTGACCCTGCCGTCTTTTGGTCACTTGAAAGCAATTAAAATGGGAGTTTTTGGCACTAGGAAAAGTTGCAGAGCCGGAAAATATGTTGAAGCGGCAGCAGAAGGAGGTGGAAGCAAAGTGGGTGGGTGTGGGTTCAACAATGAAGCATAAAGTGGAATTAGGGCATGAATGGAGATTCTTATGGGAAGAGACAGCGTGGAGAGGTGCCACAAGATGATGATGATGTTGTTACGCGCACTGTCCTGTTTCTGGTTTCTTGTGGATCTTCTTAAGGATTTATGAGGTTTCCGAAGTGCGCAACAGGGGAGGCAACAGCAGCAGCATTAGCCCTGCCCTGTGCCTTGAGGCTTCAGCTGCAACCCCCTGAGCTTTGAGCATTGAGCATTGCTCTTGCGTAAACTTAAAGTCATCCGCAAAATGGCTGCCAATGCAAATACAAAATGGCTGCCAGCCAATGCCTCGTTTATCCTCTTATGAACAATAATAGTTACACTGCCGCCGCCGCCGCCGCTGCCACTGACTCTTGCCACACACATACAATGTGTTTGTATTTACTTCTCCCACCCCGGGATGCCTGGCTGCCTGCCAGTAATTAAAAGATTAATTTTTAATGTGCGCTTAGTCAAAATGCGACTGTAACCATGTGTGTGTGTTTTTTTTTTTTTTTTGTTTTTATTCATAGTAAAAATAAAATTTATATTCATTCCGCAGAGCAGGTACCACATCCATCATAGACCTCACCTACATAAGTACTCGACTTGCAGCGAGCACGTTATGGCAGATCAGCGAACAGTACACCGCGAGCGACCACAACGCTATCCTCTGCAGTATCCAGACCAGAAGAGCCACCCAGAGTATCGCTACGAGGGGGCACTACAAAGAAAACACGCTGAACACACCAGCCTTCAGGGCAGCCCTAGCAGGACTAGCCGACGTGGAAGGCGAAGACGATCTAGTAGCTAGGTGTTTCACAGGTGTGTTAGACCTATCCGGGGGATACCTGGCATGTGCCGGCGGTTACAAGTTGCTTTAGTGCTCTTTAGAGGGAGCAGAACATCCCCGTGTCTTCTTAGTCGCCTCATACGACAAGCTATGACGGGTGTGTGTGTGTCTGTGTGTGTGTGTTCGTGGGTGTGTGGGATCCTTAAAAATAAAAAAATAAACACACTCTCGTTCCACACACATTGTAATTTATATGCTGGGACTGGGGGTTTTCCCGGGCTTTCCATCATCATCAGCAGTCGGCAGCAGTCAGTTTTATGAGCCATTTTCACTGCTGATCGGAAAACTCCGCATCCCATTCCCCATAAGATTTATTATTGTAGCTCCTGCCGATGCCGGTTTTTCTTATTTTCCTTTTGTTTAATTTTTTATTATTACACTCTCGGGGTTTCCCCTTTTTTCTCTCCTTTTTATTCTTTTTTTGCTTTTGCCTTTGCTGCAACTGCAAATGAAACGTGCCACACGTGGCACACCTTTAAATTATTAATATTCGTACAGTTTGTCGAACGCCCCCGATTTTGCACTCATTTCATTTTCGCTGGCTTTATTAGGAGCGGGGGGAGGGGATGTCAATTGAGAATTCAACAAGAGATGGAAAAATATTTATCTGTTGATAAATCTGCAACCGTCACAAAAGTGTCAAATATTCAATCGGTTGCCAACGATTTAATATTTACATAAATTATTTCTTTCATTGATGCGAAATAATTTGCGCATTTCTTTTTTTTTTTTGCATAAAAAATCAGCTTTTAAATAAATAAATAAAGTAGCCCAGAGTTTTCCTCATTAATTGGAATTTTCCTTTAGTTTCCCAGCCGCTTATCGGCTGCAAGCTGGATGCTGCCCTTTCTCGTGTCAACAGGACGCCACCCCTGGCCCTGCCCCTGTCCCTCCCCGTACCTTTTTGTTGACGGTTCGTGTACTATCATTAATATTTCAAATGTAGAAAACTTTGGGCTGCTGCTGTTTTTCCGTTTGCTGTTGTTCCTCGTCTGTTTACCCGTGTATCTGCAACTCTTTACACGACAAAGCGTCCGCATAATTAGCTGCAGAACAGGAACAACAAAAGAAAGCATGTAATGGACAGACAGACGGACAGACAGACAATTAGAGAAGGAGTGGACTCTAAATGGAAGCTGGAGATAAGTGAAACCAAAAGCGTTACTCAACCAAATAAACTTGATATATTTCATGGTTAGCTGCCATCCGATCAGATACTATTTCAGGCGCAACAATGGGAATAATCGGAATTGCATTGCATTTCTACAGGGAAAGAGGGAGAGAGAGAGAGAGCAAGGGAGAGTGATTCTTGACCCGCATGGATCACTCACTTGGGTCTCCAGCTCCAACTCCATTCTCGGGTTAACCAAGCGTGTGATTCACTGGCATTTACATACCATACCATACCATACCATATACTCTGGAGCCGGCTGGAGGTGTACTTATTGCTGTCACTGTAATGATTACATACTCAACAGTAGTGGCTGTTTGTGTGTCTTTTGACATTCGACTGCCTGAACTAATAACCGCATGGGGTCTAGAGCCAGATTAAGCTGCGGTTAATGAGCCACACCTCCAGACACAGCCACAGCCACAGCACCAGCCACATCAATCTAGCAATTCCAGCCTACACTAAGAGAAAAAACACTTCTTCTGCCTGGCTTGGCGAGAACTTTCCCTCAGTGTGTCGTTACGCATGCATCTTGTGGGGAAATGTATCTCTGAGCCGAGGCACTTGTATCTCGCATGCGGTGGCAAGGTGATGTTGCATAAGTTTTCCTCGCGGTTGGTAATCGATTTGGTGGCATATCAAATGTCAAACAGAGCGCAGCGCAGCGCACTTGACATTGTCACCGAAGATGACGACGATGGTTGAGGTCGCCCTGAGGTCTACGGGGGAGGCTGTGTGTTCAATGGAAATCACAATAGATATATCAAAACTCAATGTTACGAGTGTCTCCAATCATCAGGATTTTTATTTCCCAAATTAGAGAGCCCACGCGGAACAGGAACGGAGTAGAGACAATTAGAGATCACAAATGCCTCCGAAGCAGAATGCAAGGACGCGTCGCAAGCTCGTCAATCAGTACACGCGCTTCTTCGATGCCCAGAAGAACCTACCCCTGGACCCCAATCGATCGCATCCGACCCTCTACCGGCGCGAGAGCGTCTACGTTCTGCCCAAGCAGCGCCGGCGCCTCCTGCAGCAGCAGCTTCAGCCGCCCCACCAGGGGCAGATCAGGCAGCTCGAGCTCGTGCCCGACTGCGGCCCAAAGGCGAAGGGCAGACCCGCCTGGCGCCCCCGCAACGATGTGGATCACTTCATGGTCGTCACGGAGGACCACACACAGGGCGACCAGCAGCTGGGCAATAGCCAGCCCCACCTGGACGCCATCTGCTACGATGTGATGCTGGAGCCGCTGCCGCAGGTCCACATCGAAGGCACCGACATAGTGCCCACCATTAGGGGCACACGCCTCAGCCTGTGTGCGGAGCACACCCACTTCCCCCTGGTGGCGAGGATCGCGCGCAGCATGGGCTTCCAGCAGGTGCCCGAGCATCGTCTGTGGAACGTCCAGTGGACCGACTGCACGCCCCACCATGATATGCTGCGGAGTATGAAGCGCTTCCAGCAGATCAACCATTTCCCAGGGATGATGGAGATCTGCCGCAAGGATCTACTCTCCAGGAATCTCAATCGCATGTTGAAGATGTACCCGGGCGACTACCGCATCTTCCCCAAGACCTGGCTCATGCCCACCGAGTAGGTTTCTTCCCCGATCCGATCACTGGTTCATCCTTGTACATGCTTGCATGCTCCTCCTTGCAGTGCCTACGACGTGGCCACCTATGCCAGCAAGCACAAGCGCACCTACATCCTCAAGCCGTACTCCTCCGGACGGGGACGCGGCATCTGGATAACCCCCGATCTGAGGACCGTCAGCAAGCGGGAGAAGCTCATCTGCCAGACGTACATCGAGCGGGTGAGTCTTGGACCAGTCCACCCACCAGTCCAGCCCTTCAGTGGCACTTCCTTAAGCGTGCCGTGCCTTCCCCCCGCAGCCCCTCCTCATCGATGGCTTCAAGTTCGATCTGCGCGTTTACACGCTGATCACCTCCGTGGATCCGCTCCGGATTTTCGTGTACAACGAAGGCCTGGCCCGCTTCGCCACCCACAAGTACGTGGCGCCCACTCTCGGCAACAGCCACAACGTGTACATGCACCTCACGAACTACTGCCTGAATCGCCGCAACTCCAACTACAATGTGGGCGAAGGCACGGACGGGGGCTCCAAGCGGAAGCTGAGCGCGTTCAACAAGTGGCTGACGGTTCTGGGCCTCCGTGGACGATGCCATCGTCAAGACGATCATCAGTGCCTGGCCGGTGCTGAAGCACGACTTCCACGTGTGCTTCCCGCGGCACGACAAGATCCAGGGCTGCTTCCAGCTACTGGGCTTCGACATTCTGGTCGACTGGAAGCTGAAGCCCTTCATCCTGGAGGTGAACCACCAGCCCAGCCTGAGCGCGGACGAGGTGGTGGACAAGGAGGTGAAGCGACCGCTCATTCGGGACACTCTCAATCTGCTCACCACGGCGCTGGTGGACATGGAGCAGATCGTACGCGACGATCGCATCGAGCACTGGACCCGCCTGCTGCGGAAGGTGTACAACAAGAAGAGGCCCCAGACGCCCAGCTCCTTTCCCAGCCCTGGCAGGGAGGCGGGCGGCAGCGAGATGAGGATGGGACAGGCATGCTCCATCGGTGCCCTGGCCCAGCAGATCGCCTGGGAGGAGAGTCACCTGGGCAACTATCGGCGCATCATGCCGCCCATGGACTCGGAGAAGGTCCACTACTACTGCAAGTTCTACGACCAGACCAAGCAGCAGTTGCTCTTCGCCAACACGGAGTCGAGTCGGCGGCGGCAGCAGCTCGCTCACAACGCCATGGAGCAGCACTACAAGGAGCAGCAGCAGGAGATGCTCCGGCCGCAGCGCTCAATGAAGAGTTCGCAGTGGCCCGGCGCAGCGCTGGAACCTCTGCTGTCCGTCAGCCCCGTCGTGCTGCAGTCGCGGCGCCGCAAGGAGGAGGCCGAGGAGCAGAGGCGCAAGCATCGTGCGCTCATTGCCAGGGAGATCTACCGCCAAAGGGAGCTGCTGCTGGCCCCCACCTGCGCCAAGGAGCACCTCGGCATCTGGCAGTCTGTGCAGCGGGACCACAAAAAGGAGGCTCTATCGAAACTCAGGCCCAGTGTCCGGATCGTAAAGTGCACTAGCGGCGCCCCCAAGCCCCTCCGGCGAAAGCAGCATCGCCACGTCACCCTTCGGGTGCGCCACCAGCGGATGCTCGAGCGGGAGGCCCTGGACGACAAGCGGTTCGTGGAGCATGCCATAGAGCAGAGTCCTCGCCTCAGGGGCGGCAGCTTCAAGCTGGCAGGGCAGAAGCCCCGCAAGAACAGCCAGAGGGAGGTGTCGGAGCTGCCCGGTGTCGCTCTGGACTCTGGACGATTAATGGGGCTTTGGAGCCCGGAGCCCATCAGCGATGGCGAGCAGGAGGAGTACAGCAGCTGGCTGCAGGAGCGCACCAAGGAGCTGAATGGCTCCAATCTCCGGGAAATGGTACGAAGTATTCTGCTGGCCTTTTGGCTATCATTTTTAATCTCCTTCTCCTGCAGATCTTTTCGAAAATGTATCAGCAAGGACATCTGACCAAGAATGACATCAAGTGCTTCCCGGATCTGCTGTATAACCTGCTCAGCTCTGGTTCGCCCGAGACCGAGCCAAAAACCGAGCCCGAGCCCGAACCCGATACTCCCGATTGCGAATTCTGAGCCAGGATCTGTTGCTGTATCTGCATCTGTAAGTGTATCTGTAGCTGTGGTGCATTTTCTCTCACTATCGCAACAATTCGCAATAAAGTCCACGTGTGTATATTTCTCAAGGAACTCTGAGCACCATTCTATTCAGAATATGATACCAATCAATACGGAATCTGTATCGTCATCGGGAGCGGAGCCTCTCCTCATCCTTTGACGGCATCTCGTTATCTATTCCCTGGAATATTCCCACATAAAATCCATAAGCTTTATGTGCGATATTCTCTCTGTCACAAACGGCACCGACACCGACACCGTCGACCGTAAAAAGAGCACTCACCCACACACACAGGCATAAAAAATAATGGTGGCAAACACCAGGACGAAACCCCATCTCATCGATTTGTCAAAAGTTCTAGGCGGAAACCTGGAGCCACACCCACTCGCAGCCCCAACCGCCACTCGAGTCGCTCCTTTTTCTGGGATCTTTGTGGCATATACAGCCAATACAATACGCGGGGCGATGGCTGCGGCTTCGGCTGGGGCTCGGGCTGTGGGGAGCCTTCAACCCTTCATTATTGAAATCCACAGTTGGCCCAGCAGAAGAGGCGCCACAAGAAGGAGGTGGGTTTTTTTATCTTGGACGTTGACATGCAATGACTGCATCTTTCAAGAGGCGATGCAGTTACTGCACCGTCAAGTGGCCCGTGTGAAACCAGCAGAAGACTGTTACGCGCGGATCCCAGGCAAAACGCAGCCCTCCTCCCGCCCAACCGACCGAGGGGCGCTGCCGCATGACGAACGGTTCGTAGTCGAATCGAACGCGAACATGCAAGAAAGATAGCTATTAGACTAACATTCGAGGAAAATTAGCACTAAACTTACTAAGAAACTAAGCATGCAATCAAAATACAAATACCACTACAATTACTAATTACTAGAAAGGTGTGTAAGGATTAGTAATTTAAGAAGAGGAAAAGAATTAGTGGTGGATATAATATGGTAGAGGGAACTATAATCCGAGCATAAGACCCTAAACGGTTCATGCAAGGAATAATTCGATCTACAAAGTGGAAGGAACAACGGTATAAAATTTCTAGTCAGTCTAATAGGAATCGTGAAGTTTATGCGGCTCAACAGCTCAGGGCTGTCTATGTCACCCCTGATCAAGTTGTGCATAAATATCACACCAAGCATTTTTCTACGGTTAACTAAGGATGGGAGGTTTACTAATAGTAGTCTACTAGAGTAAGATGGGAGTCTTACACCCGCATCCCAGCTAAGGCCCCGCAGAGCAAAAAGTAAAAAGTTTTTCTGTACTGATTCTATACGGTCCTGGTGTACTTTGTACTGAGGGCACCATACACAGGAGCCGTATTCTAAGATCGCACGAACAAGCGAGGTATAGAGAGTCTTTGTTATATAGGGGTCGTCACATTCCTTTAACCACCTCTTTATAAACCCAAGCACGCCCATGGCCTTATTTGCCATGGTAGAAATGTGTTCGGAAAACTTTAACTTGGGGTCCAACATAACACCCAGATCATCCACCAGGGTAATTCTCTCAAGAGAACCACCAAATAGGGTATAGGGAGCCAACAAAGGGCTAAAACGATGAAATGTCATAACTTTGCATTTCGAGGCATTAAGGTGTAACAAGTTTGAACAACACCATGACTGAAACTTATTGAGATCTGATTGCAAGCGAGAATGAAATGAGATGTCCTTGTACTGGACACAGAGTTTAACATCATCCGCATACATAAGTACTAATACTGAAGGCAAGTCATTAATAAAGAGTGTGAAGAGTAAGGGGCCTAGATGGCTGCCCTGTGGTACTCCCGAAGAAACCTTTACTGGTAAAGAGAGGGAGTTTTTGAAGAAGACTCTTTGAGACCTGGAACAAAGATTTCAAGTTACCTTGAAAGCCTTTAATAATGAAAGAGGTAAACTCTAACAAGTTCGTGGTGGTTGATCGCCGCCTTATAAATCCATGCTGAGTTGGAGATATAAGTGACTTGCAGAGATGTTGCAAGTGCGGAGTTAAAAGCTTCTCAAACATTTTAGGAATAGCGGATAACTTTGCTATACCTCTATAATTTTTTGCATCAGACTTGCTACCTTTTTTATGGAGAGGAATTATAAACGATTCCTTCCAGATCGGGGGGAAGCAAAAAGAATCAATGGACAGGGTGAATAGTTTAAGCAAAGGTCCACACCGAGCCTCGGCACAGTACCTGAGTACACAACCTGGAACCCCGTCTGGACCCGGTGAAAACACCGGCTTAACTAGTCGAAGATCATGAAGTAGGGAACATTCATTTAACAAGGGACTGAAAATGCTGTTCGACCTCGGTAAGCCGTATGGGTACGGATGACCAGAGTAGCTTTCCTCAGAATAGGTGGTTTGGAAAAATTGGGCAAAAAGATCGGCAGTTGCCTGATCATTATTTTCCGACGTATTACAAAATGATAGCGAGGATGGCGGACGTCCTACGCTTACTGTTTACGAAGCAGTAAAACTGTTTAGGGTCCTGAGAAAAACGTATCCTGCATCGAGATAGGTAGTTCTTATAGCATTGAGCATTAAAAACTGAAAAGTTTGACCGAGCTATTACATAGCGAGAGTGAGAAGTAGGAGAACCCACTTCTTGAAATTTTTTATAAAGTCTTGATTTTAAGTTTTTTAGACTGGATAACTCTTTGGTAAACCAAGGGGGTTTTCCAGATCTAGTCGGAAAAGAAAGCGGGACACAAGAATCGAAAAATGTGCCAAGAGCATTGTAAAAAATGTTTGTGCCTTTTATGACATCAGTGCACAAGTACAAAGCGGACCAATAAAAATCCCTAATGAGGTTATTAAGCTTCGCAAACTCGGCTTTACGAAAGCAGCGGACACGTTCGGGTAGCCTACTCGACCGATCCAATACAGTTGGTCCTATATCTAGCGACACCTCGAAAGTAGGGTGGTAGGCGTCTTCAGGGATAGTGAGCGGAAGGGCTCGGGTTAACAACACTATGGTCGGATCCGATACAAAGCACAGATCAAGCAATCGACCCAAGGAATTTTTCACATGGTTGACTTGAGACAGGGACAGGTCAAGCAAGCCGTCAACAAAGTCATGTCGTGACATGGGCACTAGGATACTAGACTCGTTTACCGAAGACCAAACAGTTCCTGGCAAGTTGAAGTCACCAAGAACCATCATACGATCTTTATCAGATAGCGAGGAAGAAACAGCGGTTAAAGCGGACAAGTGCTGCTCATAAATTGAAATATCCGAAGAAGGTGGAATATACGAGCAAGTAATGAATATAGCGAAAGCGGGAAGAATCAGTTTTACACACAGTTCCTGTTGAACTTGGACTGTGAAGTGTTCCGACGTGAAGTAAGAGTCCACTGCAATTAGAATCCCCCCTGCACGTCGAGACGAACGGTCCTTTCTAAAAGTTGTGTACCGACCTGCCAAAACCTCGGAACTAAGAATGTCCGGCTTCAACCAGGTTTGTGGGCGGCTTTGCTCTTTCGGGCGTGGTTTAGGTCTATGGCTTTGGCTTTGCCACATGTCCTTCGCTTCGTGCACACAACGACGTGCCACCACAGCATGCCACCCCTTTTTTTTCCATCGACGGTTTTTGTTTGGCTTTTGCCAGGCCACGCAGTATGGTCTGGTGGCTTCTGCTCCTGCAAGTCCTGCTACTCCTGCTACTCCGAGTGCTCCTCTGGCTGCTACTCTCCCTGCTGCTGGCGGTCCTCTAGCATGTGTCACATATTGCAAAAGCTGCAGCTCCAGCTGCCGTTGCATTCCAGGGCTTTGGCTTATGGGTTGACTCCGGCATCTCACCACTCGCCCCTCGCCCCTTGCCACCAGCAAAAGTCGAACATCGCTCTGATAAGCTGCTTCAAAGAGGGTTTTACATATGCCAGGCCTCCGCATCAAGGGGCAACGACACGGGGCACGGGTCAGGGTTGCATTTGCATCGTTGCCGCACCCGCCCTAATACTTTATTGAACATTGTTGCATCCCCTGCTCGTTGCCCCAACGTGGCTGGTGTCAGACCGACAGAAGCAGAACTTTTATTGCATTTTCCCTTCAAGCCAGAAGCCTCATGGTTTTTGCCTTGCCGCATGTGCATCTGCCTGCAACGAGGCGGACTGGAGTCGGAGCGGAGTCGGAGAAGCATTGTTGACGAAAGTTGCGACTGCTATTAGAGGTCGTTTAGTTTGCGATTAGTTAGACCACAGCCAGTTGGACCGTGTGATGGAACGCCGCCTGCCTACGGACGAATGTACGGAAGTACGGACGTACGTGACCAGGCGCCCCAAAAGTTGCAGCCGGAACTTTTGGAGAGCACTTTGCGTCGTTTCTTTGGGAATATTTTCGTTCTAGGTGTAGGGGAAATAAATTAAATTTCAGTTTAGAAAGTTTCCAAAGGCACAAAACGATGTATGAGATGGTTCCTTGGTTCATTGTATCTCAAATATCCCGAATGTCTGGGGGGGTGCTTATCCTTTGGCCATCATCCGATTCCGTTCCTTGTCTTCTGTAATATCCAGCAGTTACACCCGCATGGCACTGCACTCTCGCATCTCCATTAAACGATTTCCGGGAAATGCAGCGGATAAGATGCAAAAAAGAATGAAGATATCTCCCGGATACGGCTCACAGATACCCATAAAGCGAGAAGGGTGAAGAGCAGCGTAAAGGGAATTGCTTAATTCCACGACAAACACGCCCAGTGACGACGATGACTTGAGCCAACAGAAAAGAAAGATTTATGCGACGAGGCAGCAGGGGCAGGGCTAGGGACAGAGGCGCGTTGCAAGCGCGGACTCCAGTCCCGGGGATACTCCGCGCGTAAATCCATTCAGTCGGACTGTGACTGTGACTGTGGAGTACTGTGAAAATCCAGGCAGCCAGCAAAAAGGCAACAGAGCAGCCATTTTGTCGGCTGCGAATTAACATGTCTAGGCCTGGTCCTGGACCTGGTCCTCGGCCTGGGCTGGCCCTGCAGTACCAGCAGTGAGCGATGACGAATGTCATCTACAATGTCATCTAGGCGTTGACGCCAGCCAAATCGAACCCATGATGCAATTATATGTATAATTGCATCATGATCGAACCCTTCGTTTTTTCTTTTGTTTCTTTCTTTTCCGCGCGTGCCGAACGTAATTCGGTTCTGCCGACCGTGCGCAGTAGCAGAGAACTTCGTTTTATCTTTTCGTCTTCTTTGCGCCTGCGTAGACAGAGCTCTTTTTCTTTCTTCGCTTTGCATTTGCTATTTGCAATCGTCAAATTGTGCGCAAACGAAGCGAAAGTGCTGTGAATTTTATTATTATCAGGTAAGTGCAGTGTTTAAATAATTAATAATATGTGTGCGCGTGTGCGTGGTAAAGAAAATCTCAATTGTATAAAAAGTCAAATATGTGAAAGAACTGTGTTCAAATTATATTAATGTTTCGCTGCATTCACATTATACTTTATTCTTCTCGTATGCTCGGGAATAAAAGAAGAATAAAGAAATAGAATGTAAATCCGTATTAGCGAATTAAATTGTTATAATTTGCGGAGGGCACGAAATTGCAATTTTTGAGCAGTCCAGCAGCAAAACAAACAACAAAAGAAAAGCAACTAAAAGTAACCCCTTTTTGTGCGGCTTGGCTCGAGCAGGTACATTTTTTTGGGCGTGTTTTGTTTTTGTTGTTGGAGGAAATGAACAGCCCACCGCTGACCTACAGTGAACATTGTTGTTTTTGTTGAAACAAACAACCGTTTTAAAAATCGAACAAATTCTTTCTTTTTATACAATTGAACCAAATTAATAGTAATTGTACATATATATAATATATCCATATTATTTCAGCGGCGGTGAAGATGAAAATACCCAACGAGCCAACAGGAAAAAGAATAGCTATTTTTAAAAGGGCGCAAGGGACAAAAAATACAAAGCTCTGGCATCCTTAGACAATAATTAATAATAATTTTTAATAAATAAAACTAATTGGAAAAATAAACAATTGAATGTATTACTTTTTTATATTAAATGCATGATTTTTCGTGAAAAATCATCACTTATTAAGTGCATGATTTTCGGGAAAAATCATCACCTATAAAATTCATGATTTTTAGGTAAAAATCATCGCTTATTATGTGCATGATCTTTAGGCAAAAATCATGCATTTAATAAGCGATGATTTAAGCCAAAAAATCATCACTTATAAAATGCATGATTTTTCGTGAAAAATCATCGCTTATTAAGTCATGATTTTTCGGCAATGCTCGATGACAATGTCATCGATTATGCCCTAGGACATCTCCATGTTAATGTCATCAGCTTAGCGTATGGCCGGTCATCGACTATGTCATCGGGGTAGTGACGCGGTCATCGACGTGTCAGCAGCTGAGTCATTAATGACCCGTACTGCAGGGAAAATACAATTGCCTGGGCACACACACAAGCACGCATGAACACACAGAGGCAGAGAGTGAGGCATGCAACATTTCCGCATTTGTTGTTTTCTTTGGCTTTGTGGGGCAACGGTGCGCTGTGCCGCCAAATGTTTTTCTTCTCTTTTTTTCCCCCTCTTTCCTCTTTTTGCTTAAAAGACAATAAACTGTGTCCATGTGTGTGTACAATGCGTATCCTATATAGCGAAAAGATATAGGGTAACAATAGGGTATGCCTGCTTAAGCCAAGAGCTGCTTGATCCACATTTGAATTGAATAACTTCTCATGTTTTCTCCCCTCCCCGTCCAAAAAACAAAAGAGGAAAATCCTGCTTTTTCCGCTAGATGAGTTTCTAGTTTTCACTTTTTCCAGCAGGAGAAAACAGGACTTTATTCAAATCTTTAAAGCGAAGAGCAATTTGCATCTGCATCTGCACGTATGTATCTGTATCTGTGTCTCGATTTAGGTGTATCCCCTCGCACTAGAGTACTTTATGCATATTTACGAGTTTCCCGGGGCATAGTGTTAGTTTTTTCCCTTGTATTCATAATTGTTGCTGTTGCAGGTTGGACATGGACTAAAACCTAATACCCTGCCACACGCACCATCAGATGCTGCCCCACTGTTACTCTCCACTTGTTGTTGATGCTAGACACACACAGGAAGAGTGAGAGTGAGAGAGAGAGAGCACTTTGTAGCCATTTTGTAGCTAAAAAGTATCAAATGTTGTGCTAAGACTAGAATGCCACATACCACAACGTCAAAGCCGTTGCTGAGGACAGAGGACTTGGTGGCACGGAAGATGCAATCAACACACAGTCGTCTGAAGCCTAAGCCCCCCCGCTCAACCTCCTCCTTCCATCCAAGTTGCCACAGCAACAAAACGAGTTGCAATGGATTTTATTTTATTTCTGTTTTTTTGTACTGCCCAAAACTGTTTCCAACACTTGCTTCCATCCACTCGCAAACCGCAGGAGCAACAGGATTTATATATGAACACGCTATAATATATATGTATATACGTACATATATAATGTATGAAGAGGGGGGATGGGGAGAGTATATATAGCCGTATAGTAGTATAGTATTGCTGTGTGTACTTACAACTGTGATGGGATAGAAGGGATTTATGATGGTGAAGAGTAAAATGTGATTTGGCCGTGTAGTCTCGGGACGCTTTCTCCGTAGGTCGTCATTTGACTTGTTCATAAGTGCTTGCTGCTGGTTCTGTTGTTGTGTGGACTGTAAAAACATAGTATATATCATATATCGGTTTATATCGGTTCTCTTGTGAGTTATCAATATAGTTCGAGTACAAGTAGTTGAGTATACGTAAATACGAGTATGCCTTGAGGACGAGTAGGGAGGGAGTGTAGGGGGTTTTTGCGGGGCCAGGGATTACCTTTTTTTGGCCAGATAGGAGCAGCCTGAAGCCTTTGCCAGGAGTTCAAAGATCTAGAGAGCTATTGTCGGCATTCCGACAATGAGATAAATCTGCTATAGATATCAACGGAAAACTGAATGAAAAATGTATTTCCTTATCCGAAGTCGAAAACATTGTGGTATGACATTGTGAATATTCGACTACCTTTAAGATTTAGCTTCATATCATTCCACAATTTCGTATCTATATATCTTTCAGCTACGAAACGCACGATACGGCTCTAACGTAACTTTTCCGATAAGCGAGTTCATTTTTCTGGTCTAATGACATTATCAGGCCTCCCACCGCTGAATCCCAGTTTTGCACCGATTTTCGCATTTTTGGGGCTGTTAGTGGGGCCTATGATGCTGTTAAAAAGGCCACATAATTAACAGCGAAACAGAATGGTCTATAGTCTATCGTCTAGCTGGCTGGCTGCAGCAGGCAATGCCAGAGCATAATTTCCGTTTTGTTTTGTCGGTTAAAAGAGGTTTTTATAAATAAATTACGGAATTTAGGTGAACCATGTACATGTCACGTTCAAAATGTCAATCAATGGACGACATTGCGTCGACGGGGGGGAGTGAACCGAACCGTGAGAGCCGTGAAGGGAATTTCAATTTTCGGAATTTTCGCACACACTGCAGTCGCAGGAAAACAAGATGTGGATGTGTATGTATGTAAAGGACAGTGTATCAAGCAGTTAACACTATCCCATCTAAATTAACATTTGAACTTAAGATACCATCGATAAGACCTAACCGATATAACCAGACTTAACCGATGTTTAAAAGACCTAACCGATAAGGTTATCGATATGGGAGTCGGTTGTTGGAAGTAGAAGCAGAAAGTTGAACAAAAAGTCGGAAGAACAGACTCATTAATTGCACATCTTAAATCATACACTTTGTACTCTTTTTCGAAAAACACTATTAATAAACGATACATTATTATTAATCTTACATTTGGGGGCTCGTCCGCGTCGAATACAGAGCTCGGAGTGTGTGAAAAAGAAAAACAGAAGAAAGCAGAAGCTGATGCAAGAAGAGGATTGTTGAAAAGTTGTTAAAGTTGTTGTTTGTAGCTACATAAAGTTGTAAAGTTGTTGTTGGTGGCTATAAACATTAAGTTGAACAATCCAAATTCTGTGAGCCTAACAGTAGACACGGAGTTTAATAAAAGATCGGTCGTTTAATTCGGTTGGAAAATTGTGAAATTCATTGTCGCGCCGCAGCGTCGCCTTGTCCGTGCGCAGTACGTACACAAGCATAAAAAACACGCACAGACACGTTGTGTGTGATACACACTTATAAACAGAAAAGACAAGCACTCGTCGGGTACACAGTCACAAGTCGAAAAGAGCCGCAAAATGATGCAAACACCGCCGCCGTTGCACTGGAAAGAGAGAGAGAAGGAAGAAGCTGTACCAGGAACGTCGCGCCCGAGTGCAAACGAGATGGAAGATTTAGAAAATGCAGAAAACAATAGTGTGGACGTTGACATGCAATGACTGCATCTTTCAAGAGGCGATGCAGTTACTGCACCGTCAAGTGGCCCGTGTGACACCAGCAGAAGGCTGTTACGCGCGGATCCCAGGCAAAACGCAGCCCTCCTCCCGCCCAACCGACCGAGGGGCGCTGCCGCATGACGCGCGGTGCGTAGCCGAACCAAACGCGAACATGCAAGAAAGATAGCTATTAGACTAACATTCGAGGAAAATTAGTACTAAACTTACTAAGAAACTAAGCATGCAATCAAAGTACAAATACCACTACAGTTACTAATTAATAGAAAGGTGTGTAAGGATTAATAATTTAATAAGAGGAAGAGAATTAGTGGTGGATATAATATGGTAGAGGGAATTATAATCCGAGCATAAGACCCTAAACGGTTCATGCAAGGAATAATTCGATCTACAAAGTGGAAGGAACAACGGTATAAAATTTCTAGTCAGTCTAATAGGAATCGTGAAGTTTATGCGGCTCAACAGATCAGGGCTGTCTATGTCACCCCTGATCAAGTTGTGCATAATTATCACACCAAGCATTTTTCTACGGTTAACTAAGGATGGGAGGTTTACTAATAGTAGTCTACTAGAGTAAGATGGGAGTCTTACACCCGCATCCCAGTTAAGGCCCCGCAGAGCAAAGAGTAAAAAGTTTTTCTGTACTGATTCTATACGGTCCTGGTGTACTTTGTACTGAGGGCACCATACACAGGAGCCGTATTTTAAGATCGGACGAACAAGCGAGGTATAGAGAGTCTTTGTTATATAGGGGTCGTCAAATTCCTTTGACCACCTCTTTATAAACCCAAGCACGCTCATGGCCTTATTTACCATGGTAGAAATGTGTTCGGAAAACTTTAACTTGGGGTCTAACATAACACCCAGATCATCCACCAGGGTAATTCTCTCAAGAGAACCACCAAATAGGGTGTAAGGAGCCAACAAAGGGCTAGAACGATGAAATGTCATAACTTTGCATTTCGAGGCATTAAGGTGTAACAAGTTTGCACAACACCATGACTGAAAGTTATTGAGATCGGATTGCAAGCGAGAATGAAATGAAATGTCCTTGTACTGGACACAGAGTTTAACATCATCCGCATACATAAGTACTCGAGAGTATGTTAATACTGAAGGTAAGTCATTAATAAAGAGTGTGAAGAGTAAGGGGCCTAGATGGCTGCCTTGTGGTACTCCCGAAGAAACCTTTACTGGGAAAGAGAGGGAGTTTTTGAAGAGGACTCTTTGAGACCTAGAACAAAGATAGCTAGAAATCCATCTCAGGAGGTTGGGCGGAAACCCTAAAAGGTCAAGTTTATGCGCTAAAAGGGAATGGTTTACAGAGTCGAATGCTTTACTAAAGTCGGTGTAAATAACATCCGTCTGTAAGTTACCTTGAAAGCCTTTAATAATGAAAGAGGTAAACTCTAACAAGTTCGTGGTGGTTGATCGCCGCCTTATAAATCCATGCTGAGTTGGAGATATAAGTGACTTGCAGAGATGTTGCAAGTGCGGAGTTAAAACCCTCTCAAACATTTTAGGAATAGCGGATAACTTTGCTATACCTCTATAATTTTTTGCATCAGACTTGCTACCTTTTTTATGGAGAGGAATTATAAACGATTCCTTCCAGATCGGGGGAAGCAAGAAGAATCAATGGATAGGGTGAATAGTTTAAGCAAAGGTCCACACAGAGCCTCGGCGCAGTACCTGAGTACACAACCTGGAACCCCGTCTGGACCCGGTGAAAACACCGGCTTAACTAGTCGAAGATCATGAAGTAGGGAACATTCATTTAACAAGGGACTGAAAATGCCGTTCGACCTCGGTAAACCGTATGGGTACGGATGACCAGAGTAGCTTTCCTCAGAATAGGTGGTTTGGAAGAATTGGGCAAAAAGATCGGCAATTGCCTGATCATTATTTGCCGACGTATTACAAAATGATAGCGAGGATGGGTGTGCGGACGTTCTACGCTTACTGTTTACGAAGCTGTAAAACTGTTTAGGGTCCTGAGAAAAACGTATCCTGCATCGAGATAGGTAGTTCTTATAGCATTGAGCATTAAGAACTGAAAAGTTTGACCGAGCTAATACATAGCGAGAGTGAGAAGTAGGAAAACCCACTTCTTGAAATTTTTTATAAAGTCTTGATTTTAAGTTTTTTAGACTGGATAACTCTTTGGTAAACCAAGGGGGTTTTCCAGATCTAGTCGGACAAGAAAGCGGGACACAAGAATCGAAAAATGTGCCAAGAGCATTGTAAAAAATGTTTGTCCCTTTTATGATATCAGTGCACAAGTACAAAGCGGACCAATCAAAATCCCTAATGAGGTTATTAAGCTTCGCAAACTCGGCTTTACGAAAGCAGCGGACACGTTCGGGCAGCCTACTCGACCGATCCAATACAGTTGGTCCTATATCTAGCGACACCTCGAAAGTAGGGTGGTAGGCGTCTTCAGGTATAGTGAGCGGAAGGGCTCGGGTTAACAACACTATGGTCGGATCCGATACAAAGCACAGATCAAGCAATCGACCCAAGGAATTATTCACATGGTTGACTTGAGACAGGGATAGGTCAAGCAAGCCGTCAACAAAGTCATGTCGTGACATGGGCACTAGGATACTAGACTCGTTTACCGAAGACCAAACAGTTCCTGGCAAGTTGAAGTCACCAAGAACTATCATACGATCTTTATCAGATAGCGAGGAAGAAACAGCGGTTAAAGCGGACAAGTGCTGCTCATAAATTGAAATATCCGAAGAAGGTGGGATATACGAGCAAGTAATGAATATAGCGAAAGCGGGAAGAATCAGTCTTACACACAGGAATTCCAGTTCCTGTTGAACTTGGACTGTGAAGTGTTCCGACGTGAAGTAAGAGTCCACTGCAATTAGAACCCCCCCTGCCCGTCGAGACGAACGGTCCTTTCTAAAAGTTGTGTACCGACCTGCCAAAACCTCGGAACTAAGAATGTCCGGCTTTAACCAGGTTTCAGTAAACACAATAACGTGGGAAGCAAATGCAACACTATCCCGGAAAAGAATGCTGAGCTTACTACGCAAGCCTCTTACATTCTGATAGGTTACTAAAAGAGAAGTTAGTTTTTTGGAAAGGTGGAAGCTAGACGGGAAGTTGAGGAAGAGGAAGTTGAGGTTGAGGTTGAGGGTGGCACACTGGAAAGGTTTGGAAGGGATATGGGGGGCCTATTCTTCTTCTTAGCCTTAAACTCCTTCACCACCAAATGCTCCGGCCAAAATTTGGCGGAGCAAATGGTGTCAAATTGAGTTGGGGAGATGCTTATCTTAAACGAGGCTATCTCCCTGGCATAAGAGAAGTTAAATTTCTCCACCTTTAAAGCCACGGCTTTTATTTTGCTTTGAATAAAAGCAATTACATCATTAGATGTGAGGTCAGGGGCCAGCCGTGAAACAAAAACTTGTCGTTTTGGTGGGACTCCCACCAGTGGTTTAGTCACCACAGGCCTAGTACCTGTGGTGGCAATATCCGGAGGTCCGGAACGTCTATTTACTGGTGGGATCGGTATAGACGGGACAACTAGCGAACTTGCGGACACCACGGACACGGACGCTGCAGACGTACTTGGCTGCACATTCTCCGAGGCGATGAATTCGGCTACCGAATCTGCGTCGCCAGCAGCTGTCGTTGCCCTTGGAGTGGCAAACGAGATCAACTGCTGCACACTTGGAGTGGTCGGAGTCAGTTTTTCGGCGGCGCACGGCTGAGTGACGGTTGGCAATTGCAGATCCCGCGGAGTGAGCCTCCATGGCTAGGAGCCGATCGTATTGGTTTTTAAAACCAACGGTCAGCTCCTTAAAGCCACTCCGCGTCTGCCTCATGAAAGCCACCATGTCTTTCTCCACCGCACGGCATGCCTCGCAACTGTAATGCAAGCCATTACGTTTGGCTATAGCATCACTCACGAGGCCAGAAAATCCAGCGCATTTTGCGTGCACTACGCTGTCGCAGAGCCAGCAGGGGACATTCGGCTGATCGTGGGTGATCTGCTTCTTACAGCTTTTTTTGGCACAGACCACAGCGTATTCCATTTTATTTTATTATTTATTTATACATATACTATTGTTTGCAAAACAAATTGGTATCAGACCAATGTGCCAGACAACGCTCAAAGCGGAATTGGTAAAAAAAAGAGAGCAGAGTGGAGAGCGGTTATAGCGAGAGCTACTAAGCAGAGAGCGCTATTGCTCAGAAAGTTTAAAGAGCGAGAGAGAAAGAACAGTTATTGAAGTTGAGGTGATAGCGAGAGAGTGATAAAACAACAAAAGCTACCAGACGAGAGCGGACTGCAATGCAATGTAATGCGTACTCACTCACTGCAACAACACAAACACAAGCACAAGCACAAGCCGACGCCGAAAAATAAAAAGTTAAATAATGTTTTAACACAAATCAAAAGGCATGCACTCGCGTAATAGAATAGATTTCCAGATTGTCGTCTGGTTAGGAAGTAAATTTAGAATTTAGTTAGGAAAACACCGGCTGTTTATTCAAAACAAAAGGAAAAAATGCGGAGCGCAAAACAAAAACACGTCTGATCACTACGAAAGACACGAATAGTGATGACAAGATTGATCAAATGATAAAGTTGCTAAGTTTGAAACTGCTTTGCGATGAGCAACGAGAAATGAAGATCGCTCCAGATAATTTTACAAAAGTTGTGAGCGATTGTGATGGAAAATCGGTTCCCATAGAAAAATGGTTTGAGATATTCGAAAAAAATGCCGACGCATATGAGCTTACTGAAAAGCAAAAGTATGTGCAGGCCAGAGGAAAAATGACCGGTGCAGCTAAGCTTTTCCTTGAAGCTGAATGCGTGTGCACCTATGAGGAACTCAAGAACGTATTATTGGATGAATTCACATGTAGCTATAACAGTGCAGACATTCATAAGCTGCTGCAAGAAAGAAAGAGGAAGAGTAGTGAGTCGATGCACGAGTACTTGCTGCAGATGAGAAAAATAGCAGCAGTCGGACATGTTGAACACGCGGCTGTTATAAGCCATATTGTGAACGGTCTGGACATAAGAAACGAGTATAAGTATGCCATGTATCGCTGTAAGACCTTCAGGGCCTTGAAAGAAGAGTTCGATATCTATGATCGTTTGAACATATCGGAGAAGAAGGGCAATAACGAACAGCATAAAACGAGTTTCAAGCAGCAAAGTGGGCAAAGCGGTAAAAAAGAATATTGCTATAACTGTGGATCAGGAGAACACAAACGCAAAGACTGCAAAGCCGAAACGAAGTGTTTTAAGTGCAATCAGAATGGTCACATTTCGCGTAACTGTCCTTATGAAGCTGATAAAGTTGATAAAGTTCGCGTCATTTTGGATCGCAGTCGCATGAAAAAAATTCAAATAAACGGCATTGTTGTTGACTGTCTTGTGGATACAGGGTCAGATGTAACCATAATCAAAGAGAGTATGTTGAAGACCATGAAAAACGTTAAACTTTTGAAGTGCACAACTATGTTGCGCGGTCTGGGTCAGATATCAACAAAGCCTGTTGGATACTTTAATGCAGAAGTTACCGTGGATAAGTTGCTGACCACACAGAAGTTTTTAGTAGTCCCCAGTAGCCAGATATATTTCGAAGCACTTTTGGGGCATGATTTCATTAAAAAGTTCCGTTTCGTCGCTGATATGCAAGGATACACGTTTTTGAAGCATGACGCAGATCCTGTGCCAACAGATGAGCATGCTCTTATATATAATGTAACTGAAGAGTCATCCTTTGTGGCTCCGCCGCAATATCGAAAAGACGTTGAACAGATGATAAGAAACAGTTACCAAATGCCCACAGAAGTTGCAAAGCAGTCTCCAATCCAACTGAAGATAGTTCCCGACGGATTAATCAAGCCGTTTCATCACTCACCGAGTCGTTTATCAACAGACGAAGCCAGTGCCGTAAAGAAGCAAGTCGAAGAATGGATCGAGCAAGGAATCTTGCGCAAGTCGTCTTCAAATGTAGCGAGCAGAGTTGTCGTCGTGAAGAAAAAAGATGGTACACTTAGAGTTTGCGTAGACTTCCCAGTCCCGATCATGGAGGAAGTCTTGGAAAAGCTGCAGTCGGCTAAGTGGTTTACCATAATGGGCCTTGAAAACGGATTTTTCCATGTGCCTATGGAAGAGCAAAGCAAGTCGTATACGGCCTTTGTTACAAAGGAGGGATTATTCGAGTTTAATAAAGCGCCTTTCGGATTCAAGAACTCGCCAGCTGCGTTCATTCGGTTCGTAAGCTATATTTTTCAAGAATTAATCAACTCTGACATTATGCAGCTTTATATGGACGACATAATTGTTTACGCCGCGTCGCCCGAGGTATGCATGAGGAAGACAAAGTTGGTCCTGGAGACAGCTGCGCCGTTTGGCCTAAAGATCAAGTGGAAGAAATGTAGCTTCATGCAGCCACGCATTAGCTTTCTGGGCCATATCATTGAGGACGGGAGAATCTGGCCCGGCAAAGAGAAGACAGCAGCTGTCAGTCGGTTTGCTACGCCCAAAGACATTAAAGCAGTTCAAGCATTTCTGGGACTCACAGGCTTTTTCAGAAAGTTCATCCCTGGCTATGCACAAGTTGCCCGGCCGCTCACGAATCTACTCAGGAAGGAAGCAGTTTTCGACATTGGCGAAGCAGAGCAACAGTCGCTACAAACCTTAAAGAATCTGCATGTAATCGCACCTGTATTACATTTATACTCACGAGAAGCGCCAACGGAACTCCACACGGATGCATCCAAAGAAGGTTTCGGAGCAGTTCTGTTGCAGCAGTCTGATGGCAATTTCCACCCGATTTACTATTGGAGTAAAAAGACTACACAAGCTGAGTCCAAACGTCACAGTTACTATTTGGAGGTCAAAGCTGCATACCTCGCACTCAAGAAGTTTCGTCACTACCTGTTGGGGATCAAATTTGATCTTGCCACTGACTGTGCGGCGTTTAAGCAGACAACAACGAAAGCAGATATACCCAGAGAAGTTTCCCAGTGGATTCTGTATATGGAGGACTTTACATTCAAAGCAGTACACCGCCCAGGGGACAGAATGAGACACGTGGACTGTCTCAGTCGTTTTCCGCAGACATGCATGTTCGTGACGACGGAGCTAACAGCTCGGATAAAGAAAGCACAGCAGGATGACGATTTCATCAAAGCCACAGTTGAGATCCTGAAGCAGCACCCATATCAAGACTACAAGCTTAAAGGAGGTCTTCTCTTCAAATCTGTAAGTGGCAATGACGTATTGGTGGTTCCAAGGCTGATGGAAAGGGAAATCATTCAAGGATCGCATGAAGTTGGTCATTTCTCCACAGCGAAGACAATGCACACAGTTCAGCAGCAATACTGGATTCCGCACCTTGAACGGAAAGTAAATAAGTTGTATAATTTTCAGCAAAAAGTTGGGCAAACAAGAAGGCTATCTTCATTGCATTGACAAGGGTGACACACCACTATACACGCTGCACGTTGATCATTTGGGACCAATGGATGCGACAGCCAAGCAATACAAGTACATTTTTGCTGTGGTAGATGCATTCTCCAAGTTTGTGTGGCTGTTCCCAACTAAGTCAACAGGTCACGAAGAAGTTGTGAAGAGGCTGAGCGATTGGTCATTTGTGTTTGGTTTTCCCAAGCGCATAGTCAGCGACAGAGGAGCAGCGTTTACATCCAACGCATTCAGCGAGTTTCTCAACGAGAACAAAGTCGAACATGTGTGTACAACGACAGGTGTGGCGAGAGGCAACGGTCAGATTGAGCGGGTGAACCGCTCAATTTTGGGTATCATCGCAAAGCTCTCAGCTCAGGAGTCAACGAAGTGGTACAAGCATGTGCCACAGGTCCAGATGGCGATTAATTCGCATGTGCATTCTACGTTGAAGTCGTCGCCATTCGAGTTCATGTTTGGGACAAAGATGCACAGACAAGCTGAAAGTCGACTATTGGAGGTGCTCAACGAGGAGTTGGTTACGCAGTTTAACAACGAGCGCCAAGAACTGCGTGACCAAGCGAAACAAAACATTGAGAAGGCGCCAGAGGTGTACAAGCGCAATTATGATAAAAAACGACGACGTGAGCACGGCTACAGACTAGGAGACATGGTCGCGATCAAGAGGACGCAGTTCGTCGCAGGACGCAAGTTGGCCAGCGAGTATCTAGGCCCTTATGAAGTCACCAAGGTAAAGCGGAACGGTCGCTACGACGTCAGAAAGGTTGCTCAAGTCGAGGGGCCAAATATCACAGCAACGAGCATTGACAATATGAAGCTATGGCGTTTTGTCTCAGAGAACGATGATATATTATCATCTGGGACAAATGAAGATGAGCAGGAGGGCCGAATGTAAAGGACAGTGTATCAAGCAGTTAACACTGTTCGGAGCAGAACCCAGCCGATTAGCTGCTTGCCAAATAGCACCTATGTCACTCATTTGTTTGTTAAAGCTCTGCGCTTGCTTGCCCTGCTAAACGCTCTCTGCCAGCTCGCTCTTCGCTATCTCCGCTTTGCGTCTGCCAACCGACGTCTGCCGAGCGAAGCTGCGCTTAGCGATCGGAGCGGCAATGTAAAGGGCAGACAAGCCACACTTGCAATTTGGATGTCACGCATTAAAGAACATATCGTAATTTTATTTCTGCGCCGAGTTTTATTTAATTCGAAATAATTAGTCGGCCGATTGGGGATAAAAAACATTATCTCCACATAAAATTTGGTGACCCCGACGTGATCTCTGAGTTGCAGTGTCAATTAATAATCATTGGCGATCGACATTCGTTAGCCCTAGCAAATTTTCGGCGGCTAAGCACAATTCGGTGCTAAAACACACTTACACCTTATATACACTTAGTAAACCTAGCACCCTAATCACCTCCATTAACGATCATAATAGCTCAACATGCAAGTATTGCAAATCCTCCGATCACTACGTATCCCGATGCCAGGCATTTATAGATCTCCCTGTTTTTTCTCGATACAAGGAGGTGAAGAAGCGCCATTTATGTCTAAACTGCCTCAACAAAGGCCATTCATTGCAACGCTGCAAGTCAGGGGCATGAAGAAATTGCCAAGCCAAGCATCACACACTGCTCCACATGCAGTCGGGCGCTGACGCTGAGTTGCCGTCGCCGAGCACGGAATCGACCCAGCATGATCCTGCAAGTGCCCTAGTAGCAAGCAAATATATTAGCCCTCCCCCCTCGAGTCAAAAATCTCTGCCTAGCCAAAACGTGCTGCTAGCTACTGCAATCGTATATGTCAGGGGCCGTTTTGGATCGCTTATTCCATGTCGTGCCATTTTAGATTCCGCTTCTCAGGTTAACTTTATAACATCGAGACTCGCCAATCAGCTGCAGTTAGATCCTCACCCGTCTCACGTTCAAATCGCCGGTATTGGAGAGTCAATTCTACCATCCAGCAAGGCTGTGGACATCGTCCTGCAATCTCAAGACGAAAGCTATCACGGTTTCCTCTCTGCAATTACCACTGCCTCAATCACAGGAATGCCCCCTAACTTCGGCCTAGACGCAAAGGATTGGCCAATGCCAAATAATCTAAAACTGGCTGATCCTAATTTCGCCAAGCCCCAGCGTGTCGATCTGTTGATAGGTGCTGGTTTTTTCTTCGAATTAATGTGCGTTGGACAGATTCGACTGTCAGACCAATTGCCAACATTGCAGAAGACGAAACTTGGCTGGATAGTGTCAGGAAGTATTAAAAACTCTGAGAAAGCCCGTGCGGCGCTAGCAGCCGTTGAAGATCCCCCTGTCATCTCCGCTTGCGAGACTAATTTGTGCGATATTGTAAGGCGGTTTTGGGAAGTCGATGGAGATTATTCGCCCTCATCAATTTCGGAGGAAGATGTTCATTGCGAACAGCATTTCGTCACAAACTGCATTCGCCTAGAGTCCGGAGCTTACTCCGTGCGTTTGCCAACCAAATTCAGTCTAGAGGAATTAGGAGAATCGTATCAGCAGGCGCTACGTAGATTTCTCAATTTGGAGAGAAAGCTAGCAAAAAATGCACAGCTTAAGGCAAAATATATGGAGTTTCTCCAGGAGTATCTTGATTTAGGACACATGTCGCCAGCTTCGCGGCAGTCAGACCTCCCGCAGTACTTCTTGCCTCACCATTGCGTCCACAAGCAGGATAGTACAACCACCAAATTACGCGTAGTGTTCGATGGATCTGCCAAAACAGCGTCTGGAGTATCACTGAATGATGCGCTAATGGCTGGACCCACCATCCAACCTAAAATTCTGATAACTCTGCTTCGATATCTGCAAAATGTACCGCTGTGTACGCGTTTCCCATCCCGATACGCACGTGCAGTGCATCCTATGGCGCAATGACCCGAAGGAGGAGATTCAGGTGTTCAAGTTGGAGACTGTTACTTACGGAACCAAACCTGCCGCTTTCTTAGCAATTCGTGCTATGCATCAATTGGCAAATGATGAAGAGTTGCGTTTTCCGCTTGGCGCTGATGTTGTTCGAAGAGATTTCTATGTCGATGATCTCATATCTGGAGGGGACAGCATTGATTCTGTCATCAAGATTCGTCAGCAGGTAAAGGAGCTACTTTCGAAAGGATGTTTTCCCATACGTAAATGGTGTTCCAATGAACCCGCTGCTTTGGAAGGCGTATCGGAGGCGGATCGCGAAAAGTTCCTTACCTTTCATGACGGGACTGAAGTAACCAAGGCGCTTGGTCTAGTTTGGGATCCCACCACGGACAATCTTCTGTTTAGCTTCGCTCACGTCGGAACCGCTGCAGGCCCAATATCGAAGCATTCGGTCCTGTCTACACTAGCTAGGTTCTACGATCCTCTAGGGCTCATCTCTCCCATCATCACAAAAGCTAAAATATTTATGCAGTCGCTATGGAACGAAAGCCTAAAGTTGAATTGGGACGAAAGCCTGCCCCAGGATCTACATACGACTTGGATTGAGCTGACTTCGCAGTTGTCGATGGTTGAAAACTTTAAGTTTCCACGTTACGTGCTTCGGCAGCAAGCCAGATTAGAAATGCACGCGTTTTGTGATGCGAGCCAAGCAGCATATGGCGCCTGTGTATACATGCGTTCGGAAGCTCTTGGCATTGTGCAAAGTCATCTCTTATGCTCTAGATCAGAGTCGCGCCCTTGAAAAGTATCACTATCCCCAAGCTTGAGCTATCCGCTGCCCTCGTATTAGCCGAACTAGTGTCCACCATAGTTAAGGGATTATCAGCTCCATGCCAAATACATTGCTGGTCGGATTCGTCCATAGCCCTTGCCTGTATTCGAGAATCACCATTGAATTTTAATATATTTGTTTCTAATCGAGTTCAGCGGATTCAGGAGCTCACCGCTGGAATGACTTGGCATCACGTGCCCACAAAGTTAAACCCTGCCGACATCATATCACGTGGATCCACGCCAGCTGAACTAATGGATAGCAGCCTTTGGATCTCTGGACCACCATTTTTGCGTCTTGAGAGCTCAGAGTGGCCTGCAGGCTTGCAATTGCCGACCGATGTACCAGAACGTCGTCATGCAGCATTGGTTGTTTCAAACGAAAGGGATGTATCGTACGATTGCAAATTTCAAAACTCATTCGGATCCATGCAGCGCGTCTTTGCTTACATATATCGATTCTACATTCTCAAGGACAAAGGCATAGCGCGGTCGAAGGGTCAACTACCGTAATCGACATCAAAAATGGTACGCATTTGCTCATAAGGGCAATACAGCAGCAACAATTTTCGGAAGAGATCAGGGCCCTCGCCAGCTAACAGGCCCTACCCCCAAAAAGCACGATGGCCTCACTGAATCCATTTCTGGATAGCTTTGGATTGCTGCGTTTTGGAGGCCGCCTCCAAAATGCCGATTTGGACTACGACGCGAAGCACCCGATCCTGCTTCCTAAGGGACATCCTGTCACTGTCTCTATTATTATCTTCTTTCACGAAAGGTTTCTCCACGCAGGAGCTCAAGGATTGCTCGGACTGCTTCGGCAAAAATTCTGGCCTATTGGTGGACGCAAATATGTTGCGGGAATCATTCGCAAATGTGTTAGATGCTTTCGTTTGAAGCCAGTGCTGAGGGAACATATCATGGGAAACTTGCCGGCGGATCGCGTAAGGACTAATCCAGCATTCCACACAACGGGCGTTGATTTTTGCGGACCCTTTTATCACAAGTCGGAAGTCAGAAACAGGCCTCCTATCAAATGTTACATCGCTGTCTTCGTATGCTTTAGCACCAAAGCAACTCATTTGGAAGTCGTTCGGGATCTATCTACAGAATTCTTTCTGGCAGCATTAAGGCGTTTTATAAGTCTACGTCCCAAACCTCGAATCATCTGGTCAGACAACGCTACAAATTTTGTAGGAGCAAAAAATGAGCTTTTGGAGCTTCGGCAAATGTTCCTCAGCGATCCTCATACGTCGGCTGTGTCACATCTCTGCGTTTCTAGTGGAATCGACTGGAAATTCATCCCCCCTCGCTCACCTCACGGCTGTTAAAGCAGCTAAATATCATTTTCATCGCATCGTCGGGACCTACATTTTTACTCTTGATGAAATTCAGACCTTGGCTTGTGAAATCTCTGCTTTGTTAAATTCTCGTCCGCTTTATGCAATTACAGAAAGTCCCGATGATCTAGATGTGCTCACGCCAAACCACTTTCTTAATGGAGCCCCGAAAGCTGCATTCGACGAGCCAGATGTGGCGCATCTCCGGGTCAACCTACTTAGTCGATGGCAGCGGCTGTGTCAAATGAAGCAGGCGTTTTGGAGAAAATGGAGCACGGCGTATCTTTCGATTCTTCAGGAGCGGAGCAAGTGGCGGTCATCGTCTCCAAACATCAAGCTAGGAGCGCTCGTCATGATCAAGGAGGAAACGCTGCCACCATTAAGGTGGACGCTTGGCCGCATTGAGAGCGTCATCCCAGGAAAAGATGGAACCATTAGAGTAGCCGTCATCCGCACTCAAAAAGGCCTTTTCAAGAGGGCCGTTGGAAAAATAGCGGTTCTGCCCCTTCAGGATGGATCTGTTGAAAGCCTTTGCCTTCCAACGGGGGGTGAATGTTCGGAGCAGAACCCAGCCGATTAGCTGCTTGCCAAATAGCACCTAATTCTTGGCCCTCAGCCGCTTATTTTGTTTGTTACTTATGTCTATGTCACTCATTTGTTTGTTAAAGCTCTACGCTTGCTTGCCCTGCTTAACGCTCTCTGCCAGCTCGCTCTTCGCTATCTCCGCTTTGCGTCTGCCTACCGACGTCGGCCGAGCGAAGCTGCGCTTAGCGATCGGAGCGGCAATGTAAAGGGCAGGCAAGCCACACTTGCAATTTGGATGTCACGCATTAAAGAACATATCGTAATTTTATTTCTGCGCCGAGTTTTATTTAATTCGAAATAATTAGTCGGCCGATTTGGGATAAAAAACATTATCTCCACAAACACTTTCCCATCTAAATTAACATTTGAGCTTAAGATACCATCGATAAGACCTAACCGATATAACCAGACTTAACCGATGATTAAAAGACCTAACCGATAAGGGGTTATCGATATGGGAGTCGGTTGTTGGAAGTAGAAGCAGAAAGTTGAACAAAAAGTCTGAAGAACAGACTCATTAATTGCACATCTTAAATCATACACTTTGTACTCTTTTTCGAAAAACACTATTAATAAACGATACATTATTATTAATCTTACATGTATGCGGGTACGGACAGGTGTTTGGGCCACGTACAACGCGCATTCGAGCCGATATATTTGCACTAATTAACTCGATAGCGATAGCGATAAGATCCCCTCCGCTCTGCATGCAACACCTTGACATTTTCTTAACCGCAAGAGGCAGCTAGTCATTAACTAATTGGTTTTCCCTAGACTTTAACTAGCTTTAAGGACGGTTTCTGTTTTTGTTTTTCAAGTAATTCCAAGTAGATCCGTGCAGAGTGGCGCTCTCTCTCAGCCCTATTTTGTTTATTGTAGCATCCGCTAAGAGCCCCCAAAGAGGTGGGGCTCTCTGTTTTCATTGCCATCTAAGTCAGGTCAGGTGCTCGTCCAAGTTCTCGTTCTGTATGGGAAAACGTGCGCACAGAGAGTCCGAAATGCTGACCCAAATCGAAAGTGGAAGTGACATTCGCGGCATTCGCGGCACTCGGGGAACGGCCAAACAGCCAAGGTGCCAGAAATACTGTTTTCACGAAGAACGACTTCTCCCCAGATACAAATATCTATTGATCCACCCTCTGGCAGCATCATTATCTACGGATTAATGGGGGAGACCTCATCAGAAGATGGTAATCCAATATCTAATACCCACAGACGGACGGACGGACAGACGGACGGACAGACAGTTTCCTCCTTCAGGCAAAGCAGACAGCGTCCTTGGCTCACACAAGGTTTAATTCAAATTTCAACAACTTTTTTACACACAAAAGAAAAACCCGGAAAAACTCAGAAACGAAGAAATTTTTGTGTTTTTTTTTATAATAATAATACTCTCTCTCCCCTCTCTCTCTCTCTTTCGTACACCATGAATATTTTCTTTTTCCCTTTCTTCCACCCCCGCCCCCACCCACTCGCGCAGGCCAGGAAAACTGTTGATTAAATTACAACAACAACAACAGCAACGTACTAAAATGATTGATGGCTGATCCTATGAAATTTGTACAATTTGTAGTCGTATTTTGGTTTTGGTTTTCTTCTCTTTTTTTTTAGTGGGGGGGGGAAACATTTGAAACATTTTTAGCACAGCGGCGGACGAATGAAAATAGTCCCCGCCGCAGAGAGCAGAGAGGAGCAAAAGCAATAAGCAAAAAAAAAAAAGCTGTGACAGAGGCCGTGCTGCAGCGGTGTGGCGGTGGTGCAGTTTCGCGGCTACATACCGCACCGCATTTCAACTCGAACCGCAACGAAATGAAGATGAATTACCCACCGAAAACCCCGCCAGCCCAAGGATTCAAAAAAAATACAAATCATTGCAAATCACAAATAAATTTCGCTTCGAGAAATTTGCACTCAGTCGATCAAACGGTCGCCTATAAAGTGCAGTCTCACCCCAGCATCCACGGCAGATACAAAGATACATAGATACACAGATATAAGTGCGTTTGCCAAGAAATAAAAAACCGAAAAAGAAAGATGCGTCTGCAGTCGCAGCGTAGATGCAGATGAAGAAATTGCCGCTGCCGCTGCCGTGGCGTGGCCCGGCCTGGCCTGGCCTGCCTGGCAATCGCAATGAACTGCAAGTCGACAAAATCTCAGATAAAGAATCGGGAGGTTGTAAAAATAGCAAGAAATATAGCTGTATAGTCAGTCAGTCCGTCAGCCCGTCAGCCAGAGCCAGAACAGACGAGATGTCGACTGGGCGCCCCATCATCCCATCGACATTTATCAAAGTGTGCTCGCAATGGCACTGGCACTGGAATGGTGTTGGCGTAAGGATGCCCAAGGATGTGCATACGATGGGGGAATCTTCACACTCTCTCTGTCTCTGTCTCTTCCGCAGATGATCCATCTGTAACATTTGTTCAGCTCATTTGCCGCCTGTCCCAGGTGCTGGCTAATCAAAACAGCTCCCAAACTGTCCATCTCTGTCCCATCCATCGGTCAGGCAGGCAGGCAGGCACATGTTGCTGCCCTTCATTTTTGGCCAGAACTCAGAGAGTGAGAGATATGCCTGAAACAGAAATGTCTGGCGACAGCAACATGAGGCAGCATTTGTTACTCGCAATTAGATGCACTGTACTCCGCGCGGCAGTCGTGCCCCAGGGACACAGACAGACGGACGGACAGACAGACAGACAGACGAGAGACGAGAGTGCCCGGCAAATGTCGAACGAAAATTGCACATAAAATGCAATTTACAAAATGTTTTCTTCAACGTTTTTCCCTTGCTAAATTTAATTAAAACAGCAGAGCAGCCACAGAACGGCAACAGCAACAGCAACAGCAGCAACAAACGACAGCAACAACAACAACAACAACGACAACAATCATGAAATTAAATGCTGCAGATCAGTGAGCGACAACGGCAGCGGCATCGCCGGATTGGGCCAAGTAAAAACATCAAAAGTCCAAGTCAAGTGGCGGGCCCCAACAGAACATCATAAAATGGGGAAACAAAAGCGAAATAGACTCAATTTTCGGTTTTACAAAATAGCCAAAATAATGAAGCAATGTGTAAGTTATAAACGGCGAGTGTGTGTCTGGTCTGGTCTGGTCTGGCCAGCGTACTGCATTTGTATCTGTTGTACGATATCTGCGTTGTATCTGCGGGATACTCGGCCTATATATATATATATATAGAGGAAAATCGCATATAGTCGTACACCCCCGATCGCATGCTATTGGCATTGCTCATCACGAGAATACGAATACGAATACGAATGCCTGTGGCCACAAACGTCAGAGATCAAATGTTGGCCACTCGCAGCAGGGCATGACATAAGTACCAATACGTGCATATATCTGTATCTGTATCTGTATCTGTATCTGCTGGCTGCTAAATCTCTTGGTAACAAAACCGAACGGCAATTGCTCTGGACCCGTACCCGCACCCGTACCCGTAACAGATTCACCATTTGGCCAGATCTCTTATCTCAGTTAGCCACGCTCATTAGACACGGCGGGTCGGCGAGGGATGTGCCTGTGGCTGGGGGTGGCACCTCCACGAGCACGTGGAGCATTGAAAATTGTCATTAGTTCGGCGATTGATTTTTCCGTTCCCCGCCAAGGAGGGTGGGGGCTGTCTGCTATGAGTGTACAAACAATCTGTGTGACGGGGGGATGGAAAAAGTATTGTATGTGCTTTGGTTCCTAATGATTTTCAATTAGAGTTTCAGTCGGCTGACTCTTTTCCACTTTCCCCGCCTCACACACGCACTCTCGACCCCCGCCTTCGGCCGGGGATTAAGGCCAGCGAATGGCTGTGCCTATTGATATTAAAGTTTATGTTTGTCTGGTTTCAATCCCCTGGATTGATCCCCTCTATATCTGATCATTAGGGAACCCCTGGGCCCGATACGAGAGGGAAAAACTCAAGAAGGCCAGACACCCACCCACCCTGCCACCCTGCCAGCCATAAATCCATCTATCTTTTCAACAAACTCTGCTGTTTTCTATTTGCTTGTTTGCTGTTTGCTGTTGATTTGCGTTTTCGTCATTATACCCGATACTCAAAATGAGTATTGGGGTATATTAGATTTGTGGTAAAAGTGGATGTGTGTAACGTCCAGAAGGAATCGTTTCCGACCCCATAAAGTATATATATTCATGATCAGCATCAATAGCCGAGTCGATTTAGCCCTGTCTGTCTGTCCGTCTGTCCGTCCGTCCGTCCGTCCGTCCGTCCGTCCGTCCGTCCGTCCGTCCGTCCCCTTCAGCGCCTAGTGCTCAAAGACTATAAGAGCTAGAGCAACGATGTTTTGGATCCAGACTTCTGTGATATGTCACTGCTACAAAAATATTTCAAAACTTCGCCCCGCCCACTTCCGCCCCCACAAAGGACGAAAATCTGTGGCATCCACATTTTTAAAGATACGATAAAACCAAAAACGCAGAATCGGTGAGGATGACCATATCTTCTACAGTACAAAATCTGAACCAGATCGTATAATGATTATAGCCAGAATCAAGAAAACAATTTCATTCTTTCTCGCTCTGTCTCTCTCTAACACACAGGTTTCATGGTCGGTTTTGTCAATTGCAAAATATGAGTTCAAGGATCTCAGAACCTATAAGAGCCAGAGCAACCAAATTTGGTATCCACACTCCTGTGATATCGGACCTTGACCGTTTTGTGTCCAAATTTCGCCACACCCCCTTCCGCCCCCGCAAAGGACGAAAATCTGGGGCATCCACAAATCTCAGAGACTATTAAGGCTAGAGTAACCAAATTTGGTATCCGCACTTCTGTTAGATCTCACTATAAAACGTTTATCTCAGCATTTCGCCCCACCCCCTTCCGCCCCCACAAAAGACGAAAATCTGTTGCATCCACAATATTGCACATTCGAGAAAACTAAAAACTCAGAATCATAGATAATGACCATATCTATCAGATTGCTGAATCTGGATCAGATCGGATCATTTTTGTAGCCAAAAGCAAGAAATCAATTTTCAGTGGCTACGCAGCGCCCGACGTCACGCTCAGACTGATTTTCTGTCTCTCTCGCACGCACTCTTTGTCGTGTCGTTTAATATTAGCGGCGTCTGCCGCAGGAGAGCCATACTGACTTAGTATCGGGTATAACTGTAGAGTTGCGGTGTCCGCAGCAACTCACAACGTTCCACCTCGTTTTGTCTGTTTTCTTGTATTTTGAGATATTGATGAGCTCAGGAAACACGGACATTAGGGGATAAGCAATATGTTTCGAGAAAGTTTTTTTGTGTTAGTGAATTAAAAATAAATGGCTAAAATGCCTGTTACTCATAGTAATGAAAATCTCGATGGCATTCGCGAACAAAGCGATCCGTTTTGCTTTATTTGTAATGAAGTAATCTTGGTCTCTGAATTAGTTGCAAGTACTCCGTGTAATCATAGATTTCATAAATGTTGTATAATAGAAGCAATCACGACCACACCGGCTTGTCCGATATGTGCGGCATGCTGCCTTATTTCGCAACTACGTTGTGGTAACAATACCCTTGCAGCGGAACTTGGTGACGCAGCCGAAGAGGCAGAGACAGGAATCAAAGATATTTCAGCTACAGACCCAGGAGCCCATACTCTGAGAAGAATGGGCGGCCTTTATAAGAACCGAGGCAGAGGTAGACCCATCAGTTCGAAAGGAGGCGTGACCACTAGATCAAAATCGCGACATACAGATCCTAGTCGGTCAGAGCAGGAAGAAAATTTATCGGGAAAATCGCCAGACGACATAGTAAGTTACATACAGAACGCCTTAAGCGTTCAACAAGAAAATATGATAGATGACATGGTTGATATTTTGAATAAAAACATCGAAGAGACAATTCAGAGACAACTGGCTACACTCAATCTAAACATCGCCACACAAGCAGTGGGAAATGTGGAGACTGGGAATAGGCAGTCCGGCGTACGTGCTTCGTTAGCAGGAAACATCTCAAGTCACAGTAGTGGTAGAAGTAGGTCAAATGCACAGTTAGCACCTGCAAAGGCAGCTAACATAATTCAAAGTTGGCGGATAAAGTTTGACGGATCGAAGAATGGTATGAGGATGGAAGATTTTATATATCGAATACGCTCTTTAACTGAACAGAACTTAAGTAATGATTATAAGGTACTTTGTGATCACCTGTATCTCTTGTTCGCTAATAAGGCCAGTGATTGGTTTTGGAAATTCCACCGTAACCATACCAATTTTTCTTGGGAAACCTTTTGTTTTGAATTTCGCAAACGATTTGAGGACGCTGAAACTGACCTTGACATATGGGAAAAGATAAGGAAACGCAGACAAGGCGAAAATGAAGTTTTTGATGATTATCAGTGCGCAATAGAGGATTTAGCAGATAGACTTCAACAAGGCATTTCCGAAAGTCAATTAGTCGAGTTGCTGATTAGGAATGGTAAACCAAGTTTGCACCATGAGCTACTTCATTTAAGAATATCAAATAGGTCACAATTACGTGTCGAAGTGCGAAAACATGAACAATTCTACAATGACATAAAAGCTTGTAAGCCACGAACTTTGCGTTCCTATATTAACGAGCTAACTGACGCGTACGAGAAACAAACTCAGATAGAATCGAATGCGCCAGATCCAGAAGTCCTCGCGATTCAACGGAAGCCATCAAACCTAACCTGTTGGAACTGTGAAAAACCTGGTCATCGATTTGATGATTGTCTAGAGCAGCGCTCTATATTTTGTTATGGTTGTGGCGCTAAGGAAACGTTCAAGCCGAAATGTCCCAGATGTAATCCAGCGATCGACAAAACCTGGACGCACCCGAAACTGTGAAGACTCCTAGTATACCCGTAAAATTGTCAAATGAAACAAAGGCAAAAACTAGTTTAGAAAATAAGTTAGAAGAAGCCAAACCCCATTTCTCTACTATTCCATTACATGTAAGGATAGCTAATTACAATAAGCTTCGCGATAAATTGTTTGGCGAGACTATAAATTCCAAAATCCATCAGACCCAAAGAAGGTCGACGAAACGATTAAGACAGTATTGGAAATCGATTCGCTCTGACAGAAAAAAACTGGTAGCCGCGATTTTTAGTAAAACTGATAACAGACTGTACACAGAAGTATGCATTGTAGTAGACTCTGGGGCAACCCTGAGTTGTGTCGGAGGCAAGGCAGCACTGGAGTTCCTAGCGTTAGGAAAAACCAAAAAGTGCTCCTGCAACATACGAACTGCTAATGGAACGCCAAGTAAGGTTGTTGGCAAATTACAAACTCAAATTACTTATCGAAAGAAAACAGCATGGTTAGATCTTTTTATTATCCCAGGTCTCAAACAAGATATTTATCTCGGGATAGACTTTTGGCATCAGTTTGGATTAACAGATAGCATCAGCAACGCGCAGGTTTCCAAGCTAGACGTGGGTGGAGAGACTCATGACCAAGAACTCCCCAAGTGGCATCTTTTGTCAAATGAACAACAAAGTCGCCTAAAGGCCGTTGTAGAAGTTTTTCCATCAATTGCCAAACAAGGTTTAGGCAGAACAAATTTGATAACGCATAAAATAGAAGTCGGATCCGCAACACCCATCAAGCAAAGACATTGGCCAGTGTCACCAGCAATAGAGAAACTGATATTTGCCGAAGTCGATCATATGTTAGCCCTAGACGTAATTGAAGAGTCTTCAAGTCCATGGAGCAGTAATTGCGTGTTGGTGCGGAAAGGGGAAAAGAACAGGCTTTGCTTAGATTCGCGTGAGGTAAATAAGGTCCCTATAAAGGATGCTTATCCGTTACCTCATATAGACGGTATTTTGAGTCGATTGCCGACAGCTAGGTTCATAACAGGCCTAGATATGAAGCACGCCTTTTGGCAGATACCACTCGACGAAAAGTCACGGCAAGGTACGGCCTTCACAGTGCCAAACAGGCCACTATATCAATATAAAACAATGCCGTTCGGGCTCTGCAATGCTGCGCTGTTAAAGAACAAAAAGTCTATAATTTGGAATGATGATGCCGAAAAAGCTTTCAATCTTCTAAAATCGCGTTTAACATCAGCTCCGATTTTGATTACCCCAGACTTCACAAGCCAATTTATCTTACTGTGTGATGCAAGTACCTACGGGATAGGTTGTTTCCTGGCGCAAGAGCGTGAGGGTGTGGAACTCCCAATCGCGTATATGTCGGAAAAATTATCGAAAGCCCAACGGAACTACACCGTTAGCGAACTGGAATGCTTAGCCGTTATCAAGGGTATAAAAAAATTTCGTGCATATATAGAAGGTCGAGATTTTGTGGTAGTAACGGATCATGCGTCTTTAAAATGGTTGATGAAGCAGAAAGATCTTTCTGGAAGACTAGCGAGGTGGTCGATGAAATTACAATCATTCAATTTTTCTATTACACATAGGCGAGGGTCAGAAAACGTTGTTGCTGACGCCCTGTCTCGACGTAACCAACCTGCTATAGAAGAATTCGTTGCCAGTAGTCCCATGAATGGGAAAAAAATGTGTGAATACCTGGAAAGCTCCATATTCTACACCTTTGGAGTGCCGGAAGTTGTTCTAACGGATAATGGTTCGCAGTTCAAATCTAGTTTTTTCGAAGCTTTTCTTACAAGTTTTGGCATTACACATCGGTGTACGGCTATATATTCTCCTCAGGCCAATGCTAGTGAACGATTCAACAGATCGGTTCTGGCAGCCATCCGCGCTTATATTGGAAGTGACCATTTCAATTGGGACGCTAATTTGAACGCTATCAATGGTGCACTTAGAGCAGCGGTGCATCGAAGTACTGGTTCTTCACCTTATTTCCTTGTTTTTGGTCAGAACATGATTCTGAACGGAGAATATTATACCCTATTGCGAAACATGGATCTGCTAAGCAACGACGTCCGATTAGAACACTCCGATCTGTTACAACTGGCAAGACAAGACGCTAAGAAAAACATAAAGAAATCATATGAGCTTAACGCGAAGAAATATAATCTACGGAGTAGGAACGTACAACTTAAAACGGGTGACGAGGTTTTTGCTCGTAACTTTACCAGAGCAACGCGAGTAAGAAGTTTAGTTCGAAGTAAGCTCCGGTTTTCATTTCTGCAAAGGTTCTCAAAAAAAGAAGCCCCTATTATTATGAGTTGGTGAACCCAGCAGGGAAAAAGATTGGAGTTTTCCATCTGAAAGATGTTCAGGTGAAGAATAAATAACAGCATTTTTTTCTGATAATGTACCTTCGAGCAGGTCTTGTTTCATTATCTGTGGTTGTAGTGTCCAACTATTCGAAAATCAAAAGAAAAATCGCTAGCATAGCTCGAAGAAATTGGTGGAATGCGCCAGATCCAGAAGATCATCCGATTGCACAGTTATGTTAAAGCTTAAAGCTCAGCTTAGGAATGCAATAGGTACTGGCGAATATACTTTATTCATGTGAAATCATTCCCCTGCATAGTTTCACTTACGGCACACGTATATATAGATTTTCGTGATAGCAATCGCAGAGTGAATGGTGAAGACACGTGGAGTTACATAACTTCCAATTTTTCGCTATTATCCAATCATCCACTGTTTATTTGGATTAATAAACCCCAAGAGTGGCGTTAGCTGAACTACCCGAGGGAAAAGTGCAAATAAAGTGAAATTCTTGAAAGAAGCAAAGGATAGGAGTACTGGAAAATCTTAATACAGCCAAGCCGGCCAACCAATCTACGGTATCAACTACTAAAACAACAAAGCTGACCGTTTGGGAGTTAGTGCAGTGCACATCCACGGCGGCAAAGTGAAGGCTGAACCGTTGACGTTGGGCTAGCTCAATATCGGAAATCATTTACGGCTCGTGAAAGACCAACCACCATACACCACTGCTGGATGTCCGAACTTCAGTTTGAACCTGCGGATCTCAAAAAGCCGGAGGACATAATCGTCACCAACCTACGAAAATTTACAAAGGATTGAGTAATTAGGCTAGCCTAAACCACATTGCCTCAGAACCACTCTTGCTGTCAGCAGATTTTTGTTTTATTTTGATTCCCGTGTTTCTCAAGTTAAAATTTCAAGTGCAAGTTCCCGTTTGCCTTTATCATTATCACATAAAAATCTATACGCTGCTGCTCTAAGAACCAGCTGTTTAGATCCACATATTCATATCTCGTTTATCATTGTGTTGATTAATGTAGTAACTAAATAGCTTCCTCCAATGAGTAAATTTGTAAAGTAACTGAAGATTTTGAAAACTGAGCAATATGAGTTTGGGATAATGTGTTTCTCTTTATATATATATATATATACATTTATACTGACCAACCTCTAAATTACACAGCGTATACAAATGAATCCGTCAAAGTCATCTTGGGCCCAACGATACACCGATGAGTTTAACCAATTACTGTGAGTACCACTAGTGGCTGAAACCACAATGCCTATACCAATGCAGGCGTAAGTTTGTTAAAGTAGATATATATATACTGATTTGAAAGAATATTTCCCCCCTCAAATTCTCAAATAATTAAGTTTTTTTTTGCTTATCCAAGAAGAAGGAAGTTTGTATATTTTTGTTTATTTGTAAATGTAAGGTATCGGATTATATCTGTAATTTATGTAAAAAATATCAATACAACCTCTTATGGTTAGGGACATTTAACATAAAAAAATAAAATGAATTGGTAATCATGAATATGTCTGCCTAAACTAAATATTATCTCCGTCCGTCAAGTACTTATGCTTATCTCCCTCAAAATGCACTAGAAGATGTTGAATCTTTGAAATGGGACAACGCCGGAATGTAAACGCGTTTGTCATGGTTGGGTGGGTAAAGACTAGGGACATACATCACCGCTGTTCCCTCCATCAGACAGAAGACGAACTACACTTTTTCTAAGCGTTTTCTAAATGCGTATCGGCGCAGAGTGGATATGAGTTTTTTTTTTTGGTTATTGATATTAACGTCGAGATCCTGTTTATTTTTTTTGAAGCGCATTATATTGATTTGTGTCAGGAAAACTGTGTAGCTAGGGGAGAAAGAACCCCGACCAATCCGACGAGCTGGACCCGAGCACAGCAAGAATGCGCGCCTTCGAACCTAGCTTCCTATTAACATGAGGTCAGGAAAAAACCATCTATTGGCCAATGTCGGAGTTAGAGCCTAAATAGGCTCTGGCCCTAACTCACTGGCGAAGACTGAACACTACAGTCAGTATGGCTCTCCTCCGGCAGACGCCGCTAAAATTAAACGACACGACAAGGAGTGCGTGCGAGAGAGACAGAAAATCAGTCTTAGCGTGACGTCGGGGCTGCGTAGCCAGTGCCCTTTGTTCCTTTTGCCTATAAAAATGATCTGATCTGATCCAGATTTAGCAATCTGATAGATATGGTCATTATCTATGATTCTGCGTTTTTAGTTTTCTCGTATCTGCAATATTGTGGATGCAACAGATTTTCGTCCTTTGTGGGGGCGGAAGGGGGTGGGGCGAAATTCTGAGATATACGTTTTATAGTGAGATCTAACAGAAGTGCGGATACCAAATTTGGTTACTCTAGCCTTAATAGTCTCTGAGATTTGTGGATGCCCCAGATTTTCGTCCTTTGCGGGGGCGGAAGGGGGTGTGGCGATATTTGGACACGAAACGGTCAAGGTCCGATATCACAGGAGTGTGGATACCAAATTTGGTTGCTCTGGCTCTTATAGGTTCTGAGATCCTTGAACTCATATTTTGCAATTGGCAAAGCCGACCATGAAACCTGTGTGTTAGAGAGAGACAGAGCGAGAAAGAGTGAAATTGTTTTCTTGATTCTGGCTATAATAATTATACGATCTGGTTGAGATTTTACACTCTAGAACATATAGTCATCCTCTACGATTCTGCGTTTTTGGTTTTATCGTATCTTTAAAAATGTGGATGCCACAGATTTTCGTCCTTTGTGGGGGCGGAAGTGGGCGGGGCGAAATTTTGAAGTATTTTTGTAGCAGTGACATATCACAGAAGTCTGGATCCAAAACATCGTTGCTCTAGCTCTTATAGTCTTTGAGCACTAGGCGCTGAAGGGTTCGGACGGACGGACGGACGGACGGACGGACGGACGGACGGACGGACGGAGGGACGGACGGACAGACGGGCAGACAGACAGGGCTCAATCGACTCGGCTATTGATGCTGATCAAAAATATATATACTTTATGGGGAAGAAAACTGTTTTTTGTTGACGTTACACACATCCACTTTTACCACAAATCTAATATACCCCAATACTCATTTTGAGTATCGGGTATAAAAATTCGGGGTTTTGGGTAGAAAAATATTGAAATTAAATGGAATTTACTTTCATATAATCTAAAAATAAAACACAATGAAATAAATTCAAATAAATTCAATTTGTAGGAAAAATATTTAATCTAAATATGAAATATGTATTTTTTTAAATATAAAATATATTTTTACAATTTCCACTCCCGGAATAGAATACTTTTGTGAACAGATAATGGAATGGTACTGCATTCGACGGACCTTCAACACTCCTGAGCTTCCCTTCACTTTATTCTCAAAATCGAAAGCTCTCAAGCTCCCTCCCATGGCTTGGGCCTGGATCCCTAGATTGGAACCCTCTGTCGAGTGTATTTAGTGCTTCGGTTTCCCTTCATTTCATGGTTTCTTTTGTCTTTTTTGCCCCCTGCCCCTTTTCTATGTGGTTTTGTTTGGAGCATTTCTACGTCAATGACGGAAATATTTGCGCTATATTTTTCTATCTTGACAATTGGCAGGCCCAGGGGTGAGGCAGTGGGGGCAGCAGGAGCCGACAAGGCAAAACTAACCAGCAAGATGCGTAATGAAGCCTTTCTAGAGGGAGAGAGAGATGAATATGTACCTCAATATTCATTTTGTAGCGAAATTGCCAGAGGTATAGATAGATACAGTACGAATTATGTAAGGGAATGGCACGTGCTGATCTACAAAAAAATGTATCTGAGTATATATTAAAGATACTATTCAATTATTGCACGTTTCGTCCAGTGTTCCTTTTGATCTATTTTACGTAGGCCATCCAAAATTCTAGGCCAAATGCCAAGAATCTATATTTGGGAGGGAAACAGGCGTCTGCCCGATTTAACTTGGGCATTTATCATTTTACTTAATGATCAGTTAATGAACTTTTTGCTATTTTGCCAAGCGTTATGGCCCGCATCTAATTAGAGCTCGCAAAAATATCTCAATAAAGTCAATTTTCTGTGCAATTAATATGGAAATGCCCCTGTACACGTTTTAGGATCCTATATAATATTAAGTAATGATTTCTTTGGAGTGCCACTCGATGCCCGAGTGCTAGGGAGTGCTAGGGAAATTTACGGACAGACACGAGACAGGGAGACGAGAGACGAGAACGGGAGCAATTGCAGTGCGATAAAATTTTCATTTAGCAGCTTGTTAAGATATTAAGCGTTTTTAATAACTGTTGCAATTTGAAGTTAATGAAAGTCGAGAGGCTGTTTATAATTCACAATTTATTTGCATATGTAAACCAACTTATCGCGTATGTACATATGGGGATGTTTGGGCGAACGATTGATGCGAGGATGTTAATCTAATAGCTGCGACGATTAGCTCAAGACTGCTCATGCAAGGGCTGACGGGCCAATCTTCCGGGCCCTATGCAGCAAGCTTAGACGCGAGCGAGAGCGTATGATAGCCCGAGAGCGTTAGAGCTGCTCTGGGACGCTGTTAAGCCGAGACCGAGAGATTGCGACATAAGGAGACGCAAGAATTTCGCTGCATGCGCATATGCGGTAGCAAATGATCTTTGCAGTGGGGGCATTGGAAACGACAACACCAAAATGCATTTCCTTTGGGCCGCACCACTGGCAATAATTTAAAATATTTAAGCTGCTTGACCCGACATACTCCCCCGTTGGAAGCCTGACTTTCAACAGCATCTTTAAGGGGCAGCAGGCACAGCTTGTTGACGGCGCGCTTTGTGATTCCAGATGACGTCTTCAGCACAGCAACTCGGGAAACGCCATCTCGTCCAGGCAAAAGCTCGACCACTCTCGCCAGTGGCCACTTCATGGGAGGAAGATTCTCATCCTTGACAAGAACCAAATCTGCGACAGCTAAACTAGGCTTCGCAGGGCGCCACTTTGAGCGCTGCTGCAGTGACGTTATGTACTCCTCCTTCCACCGGGACCAAAAGAGCTGCTGCAGGTACGAAACGCGCTGCCAGCCGTCCAGGCGATCGAAGTTTAGCTGCGTGACGTCAGGCTCAGCGAACGAAGCAGGAGGGCCACCATTCAAGAAATGCGCTGGAGTTAGAACATCTAGATCGGCTCTCTGCAATTGAAACTAAAGGTCTTGAATTAATCACTACCGTGATGTGGCACAACAGCGTCCGCAGCTCGGCAAATCCAAGAACCGAGTTGCCTATCGCACGGTAGAAGTGGTACTTGGCCGTCTTCACTGCAGCCTCCCATAGACCACCAAAATGAGGGGAGCGCGGAGGAATGAAATGCCAGTCTATAGCCTCGACCAAGCAAAAATCCAGCAGCGCCTTCTGATGGTCATCGCTGAGGACCAGGTGCTTTAATTCCATCAGCTCATTCTTAGCGCCGACAAAATTGGTTGCGTTGTCTGACCAAATTTGCCGCGGCTTCCGTCTAGTACATATGAAGCGCTTTAGTCCATGTAGAAAAGCAACTGTGGATTAGTGTTGGGTCGTTCATGAACGAACGAACAAAAATGAACTATTCATGGAAGTGAACGAACTGAATAAGTTCATCTTATTCGTTCTTTTTCGTTCATCGTTCTTTTTTGTTCATCGTTCTTTTCCGTTCGTTCTTTTTTGTTCATCGTTCTTTTTTGTTCATCTGTCGTTCTTTTTTGTTCATCGTTCGTTTTCGTTCGTTTTTGTTCCTCATGTTCGCTATGTTTGAGCTGGTATGGCAGCTCTTTTTGTTTTGCTCATTTCGTTTTGTTCGCTATTTATACCCAAAATGAGTATTGGGGTATATTAGATTTGTGGTAAAAGTGGATGTGTGTAACGTCCAGAAGGAATCGTTTCCGACCCCATAAAGTATATATATTCTTGATCAGCATCAATAGCCGAGTCGATTGAGCCCTGTCTGTCTGTCCGTCTGTCCGTCCGTCCCCTTCAGCGCCTAGTGCTCAAAGACTATAAGAGCTAGAGCAACGATGTTTTGGATCCAGACTTCTGTGATATGTCACTGCTACAAAAATATTTCAAAACTTCGCCCCGCCCACTTCCGCCCCACAAAGGACGAAAATCTGTGGCATCTACATTTTTAAAGATACGATAAAACCAAAAACGCAGAATCGTAGAGGATGACTATATGTTCTAGAGTGTAAAATCTCAACCAGAACGTATAATTATTATAGCCAGAATCAAGAAAACAATTTCATTCTTTCTCGCTCTGTCTCTCTCTAACACACAGGTTTCATAGTCGGTTTTGCCAATTGCAAAATATGAGTTCAAGGATCTCAGAACCTATAAGAGCCAGAGCAACCAAATTTGGTATCCACACTCCTGTGATATCGGACCTTGACCGTTTCGTGTCCAAATTTCGCCACACCACCTTCCGCCCCCGCAAAGGACGAAAATCTGGGGCATCCACAAATCTCAGAGACTATTAAGGCTAGAGTAACCAAATTTGGTATCCGCACTTCTGTTAGATCTCACTACAAAACTTATATCTCAGAATTTCGCCCCACCCCCTTCCGCCCCACAAAGGACGAAAATCTGTTGCATCCACAATATTGCACATTCGAGAAAACTAAAAACGCAGAATCATAGATAATGACCATATCTATCAGATTGCTGAATCTGGATCAGATCGGATCATTTTTGTAGCCAAAAGGAACAAATCAATTCGCAGTGGCTACGCAGCCCCGACGTCACGCTCAGACTGATTTTCTGTCTCTCTCGCACGCACTCTTTGTCGTGTCGTTCAATATTAGCGGTGTCTGCCGGAGAGAGCCATACTGACTTAGTATCGGGTATAACTGTAGAGTTGCGGTGTCCGCAGCAACTCACAACGTTCCACCTCGTTTTGAGTTGGTATGGCAGCTCTTTTCACATTTTGTTGTGGCGGACTCTGGCAAAAAAGTTGAAAAGAAATTTAAACTGTTTTGAAATGTCGCTTAAATGTAAATTTAGTGCTTTATGGAATCACTTCGATGCCATAGATGACAAAAAGGCAAAGTGCAAGTACTGCAAGTCGGATTTGAGTATGGCCGGAGGTGCACAGAGCAATTTAACACGGCATTTGAAGTTGAAACACCCAGCTTCTCTCGATGAAATTGAACGACAAGGAAGTACTGAAGCCAGTTATTCTGCCGCCACAACATCGCAGCAAGAAATAGCTGCATTTGTTCAGAAGCCACCGACAGCGCGTAAAAGTGAGCAATTAGACAAACAGTTAGTGCGAATGATTTCCAAAGGCCATCATGCTCTCCGGATCGTGGAGGAGCCGGATTTTAAGAAGCTGATAGAGGACGTTTCAAATTGCCCTGGATATAAGTTGCCCACACGTAAAACGCTGTCTAATGTGCTACTTCCAAATATACACAGTGAGTTAATTGCCAATGTGAAAGAGAAGATAGCATCTGCATCTGGAGTTTGTCTCACAACTGATGGATGGACATCGCTCACCAATGAGAGTTACATAGCTGTAACCGCACACTTCATAGACAAGACGAATATGGAACTATCTTCGCATATGCTAGCTTGTGAAGCGTTCGGTGAGAGGCAAACAAGCCTCAATCTTTGCTCTTTTCTTCAGAGTGTTGCAGCTGATTGGAAAATTTTAGATAAAAATACTGCAATTGCATCAGACAATGCTGCCAATATCGTATCAGCGATAAAATTGGGAAATTGGCGCCATATTCCATGCTTTGCCCACACTTTGAACATCATTGTACAGAAAGCACTGGGACCAATTGACAGTGTAAGGGTCAAAGCAAAGGCAATTGTAGAATTTTTCAATCGCAGCTCATCCGGATTCAAGAAGCTCAAAGAAATTAATAGCCAATTAAATCTTCCCGACCTTAAGCTGACACAAGATGTGCCTACACGTTGGAACTCAACATACAAAATGTTTCAGCGCTTGTCTATTTTAAAAGATGGAGTTATGGTGGTCATTTCCCTTCTACGCCCTGAACTAGTACTGACCCAGGCAGAATGGGAAATTATTGATGGTGTATTGCCAGTGCTGAAGCCATTTTCTGAAATAACAACTGAAATTTCAGCAGAGAAAAATGTCACCTTATCAAATGTTATTATAATGGCCACATTGCTGCATCAATCCATAGCCAAAGCTATTCCAAAAGATGATTTTCTACGGGCAGTCGTAGAAAAACTCAAAGAGCAGTTGACCGTACGTTTTTGGGATTTGGAAAATAATATTTTGTATGCAGAGAGCACCATACTAGACCCAAGATTTAAAAAACGGGGTTTTCGGCCCGATGAATGCTATGAAAAAACAGTTGCAGCTCTACAATGTAAGATCGCTCAAACGGGATTGGTTGATAATGTTGCTGATGATCTGTCTTCACAAATCGAAACCGTCAAAACGTCGCCAACCAAAAGTGGCATTTGGGACGAGTATGACAAACAGTATAACCAAATAACAAAGCCAAGCTGTAACACGGCTGCTGCCATTAGAGAGGTAGATAAATACCTAGCAGAAGAGAACATCAATAGAAAGCAGGACCCTTTGATCTGGTGGACGCAGCGAAAAAATGTATATCCACGACTATACGAATATGCGTTGAAACGTCTTTGTTTGGTGGCCACGTCGGTGCCATGTGAGCGCCTATTTTCTGCAGCAGGAGAAATAATCCGCAAAAGACGAACGCTTTTGACGCCCAATAAGGTTGAAAGCCTTATGTTTTTACATAATAATATGTGAAATACATAAAAATGGTGTGTATTTTATAGGTTTTAAAATTATAATGGACAACATAAGTAAAATTGATTATTGTTTTTCAGCCCCGACTTCTAAAACATAAAAAATGGAAAACGAGATACTTAATTGAAACTGTTGGTTGTGTCCTAACGATATCAAGTACTAAGTACGAATTAAAATAAATTTAAGAAGTTAAAACGTCAATGAATTGTAGTGCATTATTTACATATAAGCTTAAAACTAGATATGAGACTTTAAAATTGAACTAAGAACAAAAAGACTGTTTGAGATGCCAAGCTTTTTTGGCACCTATGTGTTTCAAAAATGAAAAGAGATTTTGTGTTAAAATTTATAATTCGTATTTAATCTTGGTGGCTTAGCGGAAGCCGATTGCTTGCTCTTGCCAGATAAACTTTATGCGAGATCGATATGCAACCAATGCGCAGAGGGGTTAGCATAGAACTAAACTATAGACGACGGCGTTAGATCAAAGTGATTTCCGAAGTGGCGGCAGCAGATCAAAGTAGTTGCCGAAGTGGCGGCGGCAGAGAGCCCCTTTAGCGGGAGAGCGCAGCAGCTCTGCAGAACGTCAACGTTTTACAACATAGGCGGCTCTCTCTGCTCATACAATAATAATGTTAAAGTTACGGTTATTCTTCAGCGGCTGGCCCGAACATACTCCCCCCGTTGGGAGCTAGTCACTCAACAGATTCCTTAAGGGGCAGCAAACATAGCCGAGTGACGGCCCTCCTGATGTTTCCTGAGGATGTCTTCAGGTCAGCGACGCGACACACTCCGTCCTTGCCCAAAACGACATCGACCACTCTAGCCAGTGGCCAACGCATTGGAGGAAGATTTTCGTCCTTCACCAGAACGAGGTCGTTCTTGCAGATGTTTTGCGCGGGGGTACGCCACTTCGCGCGCTCTTGCAAAAGAGTGAGATACTCTTCGCGCCAACGGCTCCAAAATATTTGCTGTAGTTGGGTGACCCGCTGCCAGCCATCCAGACGATTGTAGTTCAGCTTCGTTAGGTCAGGCTCGAGGATTTGCTCATGGGGGCCGCCTAAAAGCAGATGAGCAGGAGTCAAAACGTCTAAATCATCAGGATTTTCTGAAAGCGAGAGCAAAGGGCGAGAGTTAACAATTGCAGTGATCTGACAGATCAGAGTGCGCAGCTCGTCGAAGCTAAGCACAGATGGTCCAACTGAGCGATACAGGTGATATTTTGCGGTCTTCACGGCCGCTTCCCACAACCCGCCAAAATGCGGAGAGCGAGGTGGGATGAAACGCCAGTCGATCGAGTCAGCCAAGCAGGATTCGTGGACCTCCTTCATATGCGGTTCGCTCAGACAAAGCTTCTTTAGCTCCAGAAGCTCGTTCTTGGCCCCAACGAAGTTTGTCGCATTGTCCGACTAAATTTGACTTGGCCTTCCTCGAGTGGAAGTAAAACGCTTTAGTGCGCCTAGAAACGATGCGGTGGTCAAATCCTTTACGAGCTCCATGTGTATAGCCTTAGAAGTGAAACAGATGAATACGCTAATGTAGCACTTGATCGGAGGCCTCGTGCGGATTTCTGATCGGTTGAAAAAAGGTCCACAGTAATCTACTCCAGTGACTTCAAAAGCTCGAGATCCTTCCAAACGCTCCTTAGGTAGGTCTCCCATGATGTGTTCGACCATACGCGGCCTAGTCCTGAAGCATCTCACACATCTGCTGACGACCCTTGACACTGCCTTAACACCTCCAATGGGCCAATATTCCAGCCGAATTTTGGATAGCAAAGCGCGAGGTCCGGCATGGAGGTTTCTTTCATGATAATATCTTATCAGCGCAAAGGTAATGGAATGTCCCTTTGGCAGAATGAGCGGGTGCTGAGCGTCAAATCCTAGCGATGAGTTGCCAAGACGACCTTGAACTCTAAGTAGTCCAGAATGATCGATGAACGGGTTGAGCGAACTAATAGAACTGGATTTCATGACTTGACCATTGCGCCGAATCTCCTTTATGTCCATCCACAAATTTGCCAGCTGAATGTGTCGAATTAGAAGATGCGTTCCTTGCCGAATATCAGAAACGGTGAGTCCTGGATGCCTAAGACGATGTATAAATTTATGCATGTAGGCGAATGTGCGCTGCATGCGAAAGAATGAATTCGCAAATTTGCATCCGGACGTGAGATCGGCATGTGGAGACGTGATTAGCAATCCTCTCTTGCGAAGCTCCAAAGTTGCTATGTTGTTAGATGGAGATACAGGCCACTTATCCTTGGAGCCTAGCAAAAAGGATGGGCCGTGAAACCATAGCTCTGACTGGATAAGATGGTTGGGAAGCGAGCCTCTCGAGAGAATATCAGCAGGATTTAAAGATGTGGGAACATAGCGCCATTCCATGGCTGCCGTCAACTCTTGAATTGATGCCACTCGATTTGCCACGAAAACTTGAAATTGAGCTGGCTCGTCCCTTATCCAAGATAATGCTGTTGACGAATCCGACCAGCAATAGAACCGACCTGTAAAGATTCCCATGTCCTTTACATTCTGCATGATTTTCGCAAGCAAATGGGCTCCACTTAATTCCAGCTTAGGAATCGATATAGTCTTTAGCGGCGCCACTCGCGACTTTGAGCACAAAACGTGGCTCAAAGACTGGGCTTCCCTGGACACGACATACACGCAAGCGCCATATGCTTCTAAGCTGGCATCACAGAATCCGTGAACTTCTGTAGCCACACTAGAACGAAGAACCAAGCGAGGAAATGAGATCCGAGAAATGCTTGCCAAACTATTTCTCAAGTCCATCCAAGTTGAATGCAACGCTGAGGTTAGGCTTTCATCCCAATCCAAATTTTCTCTCCAAAGCTGCTGAAGGAAGATTTTGCACCTGACAATGACTGGATTTATCAATCCAAGAGGGTCGTAGAACCGCGCAATCCTGGTGACTGGAGCACCATTTCCTAAGTCTAAAATTACCACGGGACAGTAAAGCTGATGTTTGGCGCATCTTGTCCATGACCTGTGCGACCGAATTACCGCCCGAAATAAGGTCATCCACGTAAAACTCCTGCCGCAGAGCAGCTGAGCCAAGAGGTTAGGACTCTCCCTCGTCGATGGCCAGCTGGTGCATTGCGCGGACCGCTTAAAATGATGCAGCCCTCGTCCCGTATGTGACGGTGTCTAATGTGTAGACTTGAACCTCGGACTCGATGGAATCTCGCCATAGGATGCACTGATACAAATTGTCGGGTGGAGACACTCGTACGCAGCGGTACATTTTACAAATGTCCCCAGTGAGAGCGACTGGATATGTTCGAAAGCGAATCAATATGTTAAACAATGCAGGCTGAATAACAGGGCCTGTCATCATCACATCATTTAGAGAATATCCAGTTGATGTAGCTGCGGATCCGTCGAAAACGACACGGAGTTTTGTCGTCGTACTGTCCTCCTTTAGGACACAGTGATGAGGCAAGAAATATTTGCAGAGACTACGGGAATCAGGGTTGACTTGTTCCATATGATGCAAATCAATGTACTCCCTCATAAAGGCGGAATACCGCTCCTTGAGTGTAGGATTACGCTCCAGTTTTCGCTCCAGACTGATAAACCGTCGATAAGCCTGAGCATAAGATTCTCCTAAACGATCAGCATTGTTATTTAGCGGCAGACGAACTGCATACTCCCCGGATGGCAACCGTGAAAGGTGGCTTACGAAATGTGCTTCACAATCGTCTTCTTCTTTGGTATTCAACCCAGCCTCCACACAATTCTCGACTTCCCAAAACATACGAAGAGTTTTATCCAACCTTGCTTCCATCTCAGCTATCGAATCTGGACAATTGTGCGTAGCCAAAAGCGCCGAGCTTGATACCTTCTGTCCACCGCCAGATACGATCCACCCAAGCCGGGTCTTCTGCAGAAGAGGCAGTCCATCGGTGAGTTTGATTTGCCCTACGCAGAGGAGATCATAAAAAACGCTCGCACCAATGAGAAGATCAACCCGTTGAGGATTGAAAAATGCAGGATCAGCGAGCTGAATGTTAGATGGAATACGCCAATCGGATACATTTACTGTCATACTTGGTTGAGAATCGGTAATCGTGGGGGCGATGAGAGCAGTAAGTGTAGTTGTGTAAGCAGAGGTGCGAGAATGCATACAAATGCTTATGGTGGATCCCTCAGTAGAAACGCTGGTATCGCCCAGCCCAGACACAAGTGCAGACGATTGAGTTCTCCTAAGCTGAAGCTGCTGGGCGAACCTGGATGTGACGAGATGCAGCTGCGATCCTGAATCTAAGATGGCACGACAAGGAACTAAAACGCCAGACCGATTCTTTACGAGAACCACAGCTGTAGCCAGAAGCACGACATCAGAGTGAAGACCTTGGGCAGCAAGAGAGGTAGACGAAGATAGAGACGAGCTGCTAGCAGAATTTTGAGCAACGGAAAGAGTGTCCGGTTGAACGGCCAGATCGGGAGGAGTAATACCTGGGCAGCCTTGTGTTGTGGGCTGTATACTATCGAAGTGCATCAAACTATGATGACTACCGCCGCATACTCGACATTTTCCACTATTGCATGCGCGGGTCCGGTGCCCCGGCCTTAGGCAATTGAAGCATAGGGAAAGCTTCTTCACTTCTTTGTGGCGCAGCAACGGTGAGAGATTTCCGAATATCTTGCACGAGTATATTCCATGGCCTGCTGAGTGGCAAAAGACGCATACAGACGGGTCGGCGGAAGAGTTGGAAGCTACAAACGTTTTCTTAACCTGCGTATAGGAATGGTTTTTTCCCACCTGATCGCTAGTAGCGTGTGTCGCTGTAGCATATTCCAACCGCTCCATTTTCTGGCAGCGTTGCTGCAAGAATTCGAAGAATTCCTCTGCGGTAGGTATAGCATCCGACGATGTGTGCTCCTCCCATTTGGTTTGCGTCTTCGAATCCAACTTCTACAGCAGCATGTTGATGACCATGAATCCTGAAATCTCCTCAGCAGTTCCCAATGTCTGCAACGCTCGCATGTGTAAATTGACTGCATCCGAAAACTCCCGAAGCCTTTTAGCAGAAGGCGAGTCTACCCTCTTTAGCCCAAGAATCTTCTTGATGTGTGCCTGGAAAACAAGTCTTTTGTTATTAAAGCGTTTATTAAGGATATCCAGAGCCGCACGATAATTGGCACTGGAGAGCTCGAACGATCGAACCGAATCCAAAGCCGCATCACCGAGGCAAGAGCGAAGGTGCTGGAATTTCTCGATGTCACTGAGATCCGCATCCGCTTCAACCACCGATTTGAACATTGCCATAAATCCGAGAACTCGACGTATCCACCAGAAAATTTAGGCACCTTCAGCTCAGGAAGTCGCTGCTTGTGAGCCATGATGATGGTAATATGTCCGGAATGGCTTGGCAGAGTCGTAGAATGGGCAGCGGCGTGTGACTGGCTTACTTCAACAGCAGCCAGCAACTCAGCTTGCAACGATATGAAAAGAGTATCGAAGATTTCGCGCAGCTCACTCCCAATCTGGTTTTGATCGAGAGCCTCCAACTCATTATGGGCCTTATTAAATTCCTCTCGAATTTCTGCCAACATATCAAGGCGCACCTCGACTTCCGCGGCGGTCAGCTTATCGATTTTATTCCCCGCGAAGGATTCGCCAAGCCTGTGCAATCGATCATATAATGACTGACTTTTACGCTTATACAGACTCAGTCTGGAATCAGCCACCACAATATTTCCGCCCGCGCCTGTATTCGGATCGTTGTCCATGTTAACCGTTGTGCAATTCGACACAACAACGGAAAATGAAATACCGCTTAAGCGACGATGTATAGACGCGAGAGCGAGAATGCAAGACACGAAAAGTCAAGAACCGCGGCTGCAGCTGCGCAGAGAATGAGAGATTCGACGCTTAAAGTACCGGAATTTGTCTATAAATATTCCAGCCGCACTCTCACTGAATTTGCACTTTAAACTGTTTTTCAACGTGCACCCAAATGTATTTGTTGGTAGTTAAACTACCCAACAGCAAAATATTGTATAAATAATAAGTGTTTTAACGGAACGCTATTAAGCAATGGTTTTATATCACGTCGGGGTCACCATTGTTTGAGATGCCAAGCTTTTTTGGCACCTATGTGTTTCAAAAATGAAAAGAGATTTCGGGTTAAACCTTATAATTCGTATTTAATCTTGGTGGCTTAGCGGAAGCCGATTGCTTGCTATTGCCAGATAAACTTTATGCGAGATCGATATGCAACCAATGCGCAGAGGGGTTAGCATAGAACTAAACTATAGACGACGGCGTTAGATCAAAGTGATTGCCGAAATGGCGGCAGCAGATCAAAGTAGTTGCCGAAGTGGCGGAGGCAGAGAGCCCCTTTAGCGGGAGAGCGCAGCAGCTCTGCAGAACGTCAACGTTTTACAACATAGGCGGCTCTCTCTGCTCATACAATAATAATGTTAAAGTTACGGTTATTCTTCAGCGGCTGGCCCGAACAAAGACCGATAAACAAAACAGGCCAAAGAACAAAAAAGAACGAACTAAAGGGACAATGAAAAAAAGAACGATGAACAAAAAAGAACGAACGGAAAAGAACGATGAACAAAAAAGAACGATGAACGAAAAAGAACGAATAAGATTAACAAAAAGGAACAAACTAAAAGAACAACTTAGTTCACTGCATAAAAATGAACGAACGAACTTATTCAGTAAATTGAACGATGTTTGCCCAACACTACTGTGGATAAGTCCTTTATAAGCTCCAGATGAACAGCCTTGGTAGCGAAACAAATGAAGACGCAGACGTAGCACTTGATTGGAGCCTTGTTGCGTGCCTCCGGTTTGTAGAAAAACGGCCCACAGAAGTCCACGCCTGTGATCTCAAAGGCATGAGAACCATCGAGCCGCTCCTTTGGAAGATCCGCCATAATATGCTCCAATACCCTGGGCTTCAGTCGAAAGCATCTTACGCACTTGTTTACTGCCTTGTTTACCGTCTTCCTCCCCCCAATAGGCCAATATTGGGATCGAATTAGTCTAAGCAAAGCTCGAGGACCAGCGTGCAGATTCCGCTCATGAAAATGGGAGATTATTGCAAGAGTCAGTGGATGGCTGCTGGGCAAGATGATGGGATGAGCCCCTCGAGACAGAATGTCGGCTGGGTTTAAAGCTGTGGGAACATAGCGTCATTCCATTTTTTCGGTCATTTCCTGAATCGTTGACACTCTATTTGCAACAAAAATATTAAATCTTGACGGCTCGTCCCGAATCCAAGAGAGCGCAACGGCAGAATCACACCAACAGTAACACCTTCCCTTGAATACATTCATTCCAGCTACCTCCTAGCCAGAAACTCCGCTCCACAAAGCTTCAACTTTGGTACTGTAAGTGTCTTCAAAGGAGCCACACGAGATTTGACACAAAGTAAGTGACTGCTGGAATGCTGACCCTTGGACACGACATAAATGCATGCAACATAAGCCTCGATGCTGGCATCGCAAAATCCGTGAATTTCCAGCGTAGAGTCTGGAAGGAGTACAAGCCGAGGAAATTCAAGTCGACGAATCTGACCAAATCTGGTGCATATTTCCTGCCACTCGGTGTTCAGTGCGACTGGAAGGCTTTCATCCCAGGACAACTTCTCTTAGCACAAACGCTGGAGAAAGATTTTGGATTTAGTAATTACGGGACCAGCTAGTCCGAGAGGATCGTAGAATCGCGCTATGGATGACAAAACAGAGCGCCTGCAGGAATTCAAAGAAGATTGAAGGGCCGAGAACGAAAATAATAGTAGATCAGAAACCGGATCCCACGCAAGTCCTAAAGTTTTAGTCACATGGCTGCCATCGTCGAACTTCAAAAATGTTTCCTTGTCCTCTTCCGGAACTCCATCCAGCACAGCAGGGACGTTCGAACACCATTTCCTCAATCTGAACTGACCTCTAGCCAAAATTCCAGTAGTTTGCTTCCGAATTCGGATAGCCTCCTCCTGCGAGCTGGCTCCAGATATCAAGTCATCCACGTAGAAGTCACGGCGAAGGATTTCAGCTCCAACTGGAAACGCCATCTGCTCGTCCATTGCCAACTGATGCATCGCTCGCACAGATAGATAGGAGGCAGGCTTCGTCCCATAAGTAACGGTGTCCAATTGAAACACACGCAAGTCTTCTTCCCTGGAGTTTCTCCACAGAATACACTGCAAGTTGCTATCCTCGTTCGAGACTCTTACACAACGATACATCTTACAGATATCTCCCGTAATCGCAACGGCGTTGGATTACGGGACCAGCCATTAAAACGTCGTTCAGGGAATATCCAGATGAGGTTGAAGCGGATCCATCAAAAACGACGCGAAGCTTGGTCGTAGAACTATCTTCCTTCATGACGCAATGGTGAGGCAAAAAATATCGGCAGCTGCTGATTGACTGGGTAGGAACCTGAGACATATGGCCTAAATCAAGGTACTCCTTTATAAATGCTGCATACTGAGATTTAACATCAGGGCGACGATCTAACTTTCTCTCAAGGGTCAGGAATCTACGAAGCGCTTGATTGTAAGATTCTCCAAGGAGATCCAAATTATATTTTGCTGGCAGCCGAACACAATAATCGCCTTTATGTAGTCGACGGAAATGCTGCACAAAGTGTGCTTTACAATCTAGCTCTTCTTTGGTAGACTTTATTATTGGTTCGATGCAATTTTCTACCTCTCAAAACCTCCGAAGAAGCACCTCAAGCCGATCCTCTGGACTATTATCCTCAGCAGCTACGGCCCGAGGGCGAGAGACCATCAACGAGGAACCTTTTAAACGCGAACAACTTCCAGACATGACCCATCCCAAGCGCGTTTTCTGAATTGAAGGCAATCCTGGCAGTAGCTTGACCTGACCAACACACAGGAGCTCGAAAAACAGACTTGCGCCAATTAGCAGATCGACGCGCTGCGGCTTATAAAACTCCGGATCAGCTAGTGGTATGTTAGATGGAATGTTCCAGTTTTGAGTGTCAATTCCAAAGCTTGGCTGTCGATCGGTTATGCTATGGGCTACAATGGCAGTGATGAGAGTTGAGTAATCCGATGAGCGAGAGTGCAGGCTAACGTTGACCGAAAATCCATCCGTGACGAAGCTAGAGTCGCCTATTCCCGAGACTGCAGTCGATGATTTCATTTTTCGAAGCTGAAGCTGATTCGCGAAACGAGAAGTTATTAGATGCAACTGGGAGCCGGAATCCAGCAACGCTCGGCAGGGAACTAAAACTCCGGAATGATTTTTGACTAAGACCGTGGCCGTGGCAAGTAGAACAACACCATTCCTGAGATCTTGGGCAATAAGGGCAGACGAGGTAACCGCTGAAGTAGAGGGCTCAGTGGTATGCTCAGACGGCGAAGACTCAGACAGCGCAGACTGAGATGGAGTATACGGCTCTGATTTCCCTTGGACTGCGGTATCTTCAGGGCTACCAAAATGAAGGAGGGTATGGTGTCTACCCCCGCATGTACGACAGTTGCTCGAGGTGCACTAAAGTAATCGATGCCCTTTTCTGAGACAATTTATACACAACGAAAGCCGCTTGGCTTCTTTATGGCGAATTGTTGGGGACAGCGCTTTTAACTTCTGACAGTGCTGGACCTCGTGAGCACCATCGTTGCACAGCGCGCAGCGTGCTACGGTTTGGTTCGTTGTAACCAATGTGGACCTAGAATTATTATGCTTTCTACTTCTGCCCACCTGATTGCTCAACGCATAGCTTGCCATAGAAAAGTCCATCGTCTCCAATGATCTGCATCGCTGCTCCAAGAACGAGGCCATAGATTCCCACGACGGAATTAAGTTGGCGAATGCGGGGTCGTTGAATCGTTCCTACCACTTCTCTTGGCTCGCAGGATCCAGTTTTCGGAGAAGCTCCTGCACGATGATGCATCCTGCGATCTGCTCAGTGATGCCCAAACCCTGGAGCGCGCGCATATGTGAATTAAACTTGTCTGAAAGCTCCCGAAGCATGACCACTGACCCAGGTTCCACAGCCTGAAGCGCCAAGATCTCATTGATGTGTGCCTGAAAAACCAATCGCCGATTTTTGAATCTGTTTTCCAACAAATCTAATGCCACAGCATAATTGCCATCTGAGATTTCCAGCGACCGAAAAGTCTCCAATGCCGAATCCCGCAGACAGGAACGCAAATGCTGGAGCTTTTCTATGTTTGTTAAGTCCGGATGGCTGTCGATGATGGTGACAAACATTGAATAAAAGTCCGTCCAGTTCGCATACCCGCCGCTAAACGTCGGCAATTGTATAGGAGGCAGGGATGGTACTTGTCTACGGTGAGGTAGAAATTGCGAGCCGGCAAAATCAACCGTAGTGTTTCCTCCAGCCAAGGTAGAATGAAACGGCATGCGGCCGCTACTCTTAGCCATTTCCCTCATAATCGCCGCCTTCAGCGAGCTTGCAAGTGACTCAAAAATGTCACACAAACCACTGTGAATTTCGCTTCGATCCAATTCCTCAAGCTCGCCGTGAAACGTCTCAAATTTGCCAATCAACTTCTCGACTTGCTCTTGCTTTACCACGAGCATGTAGTAGTCACAGTCCAATGACTCATTCTGCCAAGCGGTAGCTAACCTTTTCATTTTCTCGCATAATTCCGTTGACTTAAGCTTCAAAAAAGACACCCTGTTTTGCTCACTGGTCATTGGAATTTCGTTAGCAGCATTAATTTCCATGGCAGCGTTAGCAGAAAGACCAACGTCTCTAGCGGGAAGATGATCGCAAAAAGTAACACGAGCAATAGACGACAAGAACCGAGCCCAGCAAGCGAACAGCTATGTACGAACTGTGTAAGAAACGTTTCTTGCGGGAAGATGACCGAAAAGAGAAGCGCAAGCCAACAGCTATGTACGTGCACTACCGAATATGCAGGGGAGGCGGGGTGTATATATGTGTGGATAACTTATGTGGTCGATGACACTGGTTGAGATGGCAATTAGTTTAGATCTTTGAATGCTATATTAGTTTGTGATTGCACTGATGGATTATTTATTGCACAATCACGTCGGGGTCACCAAATGTTAAGCTATTAAGCGTTTTTAATAACTGTTGCAATTTGACGTTAATGAAAGTCGAGAGGCTGTTTATAATTCACAATTTATTTGCATATGTAAACCAACTTATCGCGTATGTACATATGGGGATGATTGGGCGAACGATTGATGCGAGGATGGACGGGGGCAAACAAAAAGGCGCGTGAACTCCACGCGCCAGGAGGTACGAGTGGTAAGAGTACTCCAGGGCAACAAAAGAGGAAATGGGGGAGGAAGGGAGAAAGGGAGAAAGGGAATAGCCCCGTCGCTCTATTCAAATGTTTACTTTGGCCGCGGCATCTTCATCGTCGTTGGCGGCCACTAAATTACCGAGTCGCATCGCTGGCCCCGTAGCCAAGGAGCCACATCATTACCCATTAGCCATTCCCCGTTGCCACTTCCCTCCCCCGCAGCCCAACCTTCTGGTTAGCCATAACTATAGACCCTCAATGTGTTAATCATCAAATGGTAAAAACGGCGAAAACGGGAGCCTCTGGGATGTGTTTGTGTAAACACAACAGGCAGCGAGAACTTTAGCGCGCACCGCACCGTCGCACCGCCACATTGCACCACTTTGCACCTGACGCAGTCCGAGACAGAGCGTCCGTCCGTGTATCTGTAGAACCGTAGAACCGATATAAGCAAACGGAACGGAACCGTATCGTTCTGAGCCCCGACATGCATTAAATATTTGTCAGGGCAAAGTTTGCCCCCGGGGAGGGGGCCAAACGAACACATGTGGCAAGCAGATGCGACGAGTGTGCTGGAGCGTTCTTTTGGCTTGTGTCACAGCCATGGCTGTTATTCTTATTGTTATTATCAATATTAAAACACATTTCACTGGGTTGTTGCTTGTGCGGCTTGCACCTCGAGATAGAGACATCCAGGAATCCCCGGCGAACGGTGACACATGTTCAATGCATAGAAAAGGAGGTGGCCTGCCCAAATGAAACGTGTCATGTTCCACGTCAAAAGATACTTTTTGGGTATCCGGGAAGGAAATTCAATTGAAAACAATCATACAATGATGGTAATTGCTTGCTTTTACTGGAAACTTGTAGGTACTAAAAATATCTCATCATCTTATCTTTTTGCTGATAGGCTGTACAACTTACTTAAATATGCACTTAATTATTGTTAAAACGGGGGGGAACGTTGTGAGTTGCTGCGGACACCGCAACTCTACAGTTATACCCGATACTAAGTCAGTATGGCTCTCCTCCGGCAGACGCCGCTAATATTAAACGTCACGACAAAGAGTGCTTGCGAGAGAGACAGAAAATCAGTCTGAGCGTGACGTCGGGCGCTGCGTAGCCACTGCAAATTGATTTGTTCCTATTGGCTATAAAAATGATCTGATCTGATCCAAATTCAGCAATCTGATAGATATGGTCATTATCTATGATTCTGCGTTTTTATACCCGATACTCAAAATGAGTATTGGGGTATATTAGATTTGTGGTAAAAGTGGATGTGTGTAACGTCCAGAAGGAATCGTTTCCGACCCCATAAAGTATATATATTCTTGATCAGCATCAATAGCCGAGTCGATTGAGCCATCTCTGTCTGTCCGTCTGTCCGTCCGTCCGTCTGTCCGTCTGTCCGTCCCTATTAGCGCCTAGTGCTCAAAGACTATAAGAGCTAGAGCAACGATGTTTTGGATCCAGACTTCTGTGATATGTCACTGCTACAAAAATATTTCAAAACTTCGCCCCGCCCACTTCCGCTCCCACAAAGGACGAAAATCTGTGGCATCCACATTTTTAAAGATACGATAAAACCAAAAACGCAGAATCGTAGAGGATGACTATATGTTCTAGAGTGTAAAATCTCAACCAGATCGTATAATTATTATAGCGAGAATCAAGAAAACAATTTCATTCTTTCTCGCCCTGTCTCTCTCTAACACACACGTAGCATAGCCGGCTTTGCTTAGAGTAAAATATTAGCGCCTAGATCTCAGAGACTATAGAAGCTAGAGCAACCAAATTTGGTATCCACACTCCTAATATATCGGACCGAGACGAGTTTGTTTCAAAATTTCGCCACACCCCCTTCCGCCCCCGCAAAGGACGAAAATCTGGGCATATTCACAAATCTCAGAGACTATTAACGCTAGAGCAACCAAATTTGGTATCCACAATCCTAATATATCGGACCGAGACGAGTTTGTTTCAAAATTTCGCCACACCCCCTTCCGCCCACGCAAAGGATGAAAATCTGGGGATATTCACAAATCTCAGAGACTATTAAGGCTAGAGTAACCAAAGGACGAAAATCTGTTGCATCCACAATATTGCACATTCGAGAAAACTAAAAACGCAGAATCATAGAGAATGACCATATCTATCCGGTTGCTGCATCTGGATCAGATCGGATCATTTTCGTAGCCAAAAGGAACAAATCAATTTGCAGTGGCTACGCAGCCCCCGACGTCACGCTCAGACTGATTTTCTGTCTCTCTCGCACGCACTCTTTGTCGTGTCGTTTAATATTAGCGGCGTCTGCCGGAGGAGAGCCATACTGACTTAGTATCGGGTATAACTGTAGAGTTGCGGTGTCCGCAGTAACTCACAACGTTCCCCCTCGTTAGTTTTCTCGAATGTGCAATATTGTGGATGCAACAGATTTTCGTACCTTGTGTGGGCGGAAGGGGGTGGGGTGAAATTTTGAGATACACGTTTTATAGTAAGATCTAACAGGAGTGCGGATACCAAATTTGGTTACTCTAGCCTTAATAGTCTCTGAGATTTTTGAATATCCCCAGATTTTCGTCCTTTGCGGGGGCGGAAGGGGGTGTGGCGAAATTTTGAAACAGACTCGTCTCGGTCCGATATATTAGGAGTGTGGATACCAAATTTGGTTGCTCTAGCTTTTGTAGTCTCTGAGATCTAGGCGCTAATGTTTTACTCTAAGCAAAGCCGCCTATGCTACGTGTGTGTTAGAGAGAGACAGGGCGAGAAAAAATGAAATTGTTTTCTTGATGCTGGCTATAATAATAATACGATCCAATTCAGATTCCGCAGTCTTAAAGATATGGTCATTCTCTACAATTCTACGTTTTTTGTTTTCTCATATCTTTAAAATTGTGGATGCCACAGATTTTCGCCCTTTGTGGGGGCGGAAGTGGGCGGGGCGAAGTTTTGAAATATTTTTGTAGCAGTGACATATCACAGAAGTCTGGGTCCAAAACATCGTTGCTCTAGCTCTTATAGTCTTTAAGGCGCTGAAGGGGACGGACAGACGGACGGACGGACAGACGGACAGACAGACAGGGCTCAATCGACTCGGCTATTGATGCTGATCAAGAATATATATACTTTATGGGGTCGGAAACGATTCCTTCTGGACGTTACACACATCCACTTTTACCACAAATCTAATATACCCCAATACTCATTTTGAGTATCGGGTATAATAAAAATACACTAGACATGATCTTCACCTTTCGTTGCACTCAATCTTTAATCCTTAATATCTACGAGTATTGTTTATTGAAAGGAACTACTTGTTGGACAGAATTTCGCTGCCGTTGCAAGGGAAGTTCTTGTACCGAAAAGTAAAAACGCAACCATTCATAAATATGTAAGGTTTATTTGTGACTAATAAATGCTCTGCTCGCAGGCAGATAGTGACCGAACGAAAGGGAGAACAAAAAGGGAGATAAGAGAACTTCGCTTCGTTACGTCTGTCACTCATACATACGTCTACATACTCATATTTCTGTCAATACATGCGTGCATTGCTAGAGATGGTCATTCTTCAACACCCTTCCTCAATGCGTGCATGCTTACGAATTCCATTTAACTCAATTTAAACTTAACAATTTTGTAAATTCGACATGCTTTCTCTTAGGGAGATTCTTGGTCAAGATATCTGCAATCATATCTGTTGTACCTAGCATACTTTAACTTAACTTGACCTTCTTCTACAATCTGTCGAACAAAGTGATATCTAATATCAATATGCTTGGTCCTTGAGTGATGCACTGGGTTCCTAGCTAGCTCTTGTGCGCTCAGATTATCGCCATATAAGGTAGTTGAGGTAGCTTCATCTACACAGCCAATTTCAATGATTAAGCGACGTAAGAATATGGACTCCTTACACGCAGCCGACAGTGCCATGTATTCTGCCTCCGTGCTGCTAAGTGCCACGCTGCGTTGTTTCTCAGATCGCCAAGAAATTGGGCCACCTGCCAAAAAATAAACATAGCCCGTATACGACTTCCGGTTAGTTCGATCGCCGCCCCAATCCGCATCCACATATCCAGTAAGTGGCTGGTGACACCCTTTGTAGTGTAGTTTGAAGTTCATCGTCGCTGCCAAGTACCTCAGAACGTGCTTCACACCAGCCAGATGCTCTGCGTGCGGATCTTTGTTCCTCTGGGCCAACTTTGCAACTGAATGCAAAATGTCCGGTCTGGTTGTGAGTGCCAGCCACATCAGCTCACCAATCATGGATTGATACATGACAGGATCAACCTTTTGACACTGCTCATTAGTACAATCCACCTGGAACCCCGCATCCAACGGAGTAGCCACTGGTCTACATTTGTCCATGTCGTGAGCTTGCAATAGTTCCTTGATGTATTGCGAGTGGCCTATGGTGATAGGCCCAAGCTCACCTTCACGGTGCACCTCCATGCTTAAAAACAGCTCTGGAACACCTTTGTCGATACATTCGAACGCATTTGAAATAGCCGATTTGATACCGAGCATGTCCTCTTTGGACTGGCATGCTATAAGTAAATCGTCAACATACCAAGATTAACGATAAGTTACCTTTCCCTCTCTGCTGGTAGAGGCACGGCTCGTTGTCACAGGAAACAAAACCCAGATTAGTCAGGACGCCATTCAGCTTCGAATTCCATTCCCTTCCTGACTGCTTCAATCCATATATTGCCTTTTTAAGCAGCATAGCCTTCGCTGGATAAGCTCGATCAATGTACCCTTGTGGTTGCTTCATGTACACCGTATCGCTCAGGTCACTGTTGAAGTATGCCGTACATACATCCATTTGGTTGACATATAATTTCAATTCTGCTGCTAGCGCAAGAATAAATCGCACGCTCTCCAGTCTGCAGACTGGAGAAAATGTTTCCGCATAGCTTATGCCGTACTGCTGGGAGCAACCTTTTGCCACCAGCCGCGCCTTGAATCGTTCGATTTGACCATCTTTGTCGCGTTTCAGGCTATATACCCATTTGCATCCAACTGCTCGTTGTCCTGCCGGTAAGTCTGCCAACTGCCATGTCTCGTTTGCCATTAATGCCTCATATTCGCGTTGCATCGCTTCGGACCAATGTGATGCATGAATACTGATCAACGCCTCCTCGTAGGATACTGGAATCTTTACGTCGCTGGCAACCAGAGCACCAAGAATGTTGTACTCCTTTCTCGGACGGCCAGGTTTGCCGGTCCGAATCAGCCTTGGTCTGCCAGGTCCAACGCGAGGAGCTGGCTCATCTGACTCAACCTTTTCTGTTGCGCTCTCGTACCCATCAGTACCGCTGCTACTGGGATTCTCCCCGTCAACGCTTGCACCATGGCTGCTGTCTCCACCGCTGCTGTCAATGTCATCAGTATCGCCGCCTGACTGCATGCTAACTTCTGCCTTCGGAAGTTCGAATGTGACTGTATCCTTGTCGTCTTGGATCTCGTCAAAGAGAACATCTCGTCGGTATCCCTTAGCCGCTACTGAATATCCAATCATGCGATATTCTTTGCCTTTTGGTTGAAGTTTACTCTTCCTTGGACCCTTGTCCAAAGCTACTGCAACGGAGCCAAAAACCTTTAGATGACCAACAAAAGGTTTCTTACCAGTCCACGCTTCCATAGGCGTGATACTGGTCAGCGCCTTGGTCGGTGATCGATTCCGTACATACACAGCTGCGTTGACTGCCTCAGCCCACAAGGATTCGCCTAATCCTGACTGGACCAGCATACATCTTGACATTTCCACCAGAGTGCGGTTTGCCCTCTCAGCAACGCCGTTTTGCTGTGGAGTGTACGCCACTGTCAGCTGCCTCTCAATCCCATTAGTTTTCAGAAATTCATCAAACGATTTGTTGACAAATTCACCGCCATTGTCGCTCCGGATACATTTGAGACTTTTTCCCGTTTGCCGTTCAACCAGGGTTTTGAACTCGACGAACTTCTGGAAGACTTCATCCTTTGTCCGCAGGAAATACACAAATATACGCCTTGATTTGTCATCGATGAAGGTTAGAAAATACTTTGATCCAGCAAGCGACTGTGTGCCAAAGGGCCCGCACACATCTGCATGAACTAGTTCCAATATATCTTAAACTCTACTGGTGGTTGCAACAGGAAATGGTTGCGCATGAATCTTGCTGACCATACATGTTTTGCAATTCATATTCGCCGGGAAAACCATATTTTCAATGCCGCGCACCATTCCTTTGCTGATCAAATCTTTCATACTGCTGATGTTCAAGTGGCCGTACCGTTTATGCCACAGGGCCCCATCAGCCTTAACCGCCGCAAAACAGTTTTTTTGTTTTCCTCGAAACATATACAAGTTTCCAACTCTGTTCGCCTTTACAATGCATTCGCCATTTTGGATAACTCGTGCATATTCTTGTCCAAAAGTGACGAAACATTTATTCTGTACAGCGCTGCTCACCGAGAAATAATTTCCATTCATTTCGGGCACATAGAGAACATTCTTTAACAGCAGCGTGCATATCTCTGTCTTCAGCTCTACTTCCCCTTTTCCTTCAGCTTTTAGGAAACCGGAGTCAGCCAGACCAATCATTTCTGTGTGTTTCTCGAACTTTGTGAATAACTGTTTCTCACAACACATGTGGCTTGTGGCACCACTATCCAAACACCACATACTCTTTTTCAAATTATCTGCGTCCAACGCATTTAATAGACTGCACTGCTTGTTCTCCACTCTTGCTGCCCTTTCCACATTTGCGCTCTCCTTCTTACACTGAGCCTTCATATGCCCGCGCTCACCACACTTGAAACATATCATTGTATTGTTTCTCTTCTTTTGCGCTCTGTGCGCGGCCGGCTTATGTACTGCGGTATATGCCTTTGCGTATTCCTTTTGATCTTCTGTGTTTCCCTTTCGTTCGCCTTCTTCCTTCAGTTTTACGCATAGAACATCGAAAGTCGGCAGACTGTCGCGCGTCTCTATGGCGACAACGAAATTTTCGAATTGTTCTGGAAGACTTGACAACAAAACAATTGAGCGCAGTTCATCATTTAGCTCGATTCCTACTGACCCAAGGCCATCAAGAATATCCACGAACTCATTAATGTAGCTTGAAACGCTTTGCCTTTGATCCATGCGCTTGCTTAGCAATTTCTTGTACAGTTGAACCTTTCGTACAGGTCCACTTGGTTGATGAACACTCTTTAATTTGTTCCATGCTTGGGACGACTTACTGCAATTTTTAATGTATCCCAACTGTGAAGTTTTCACACTCAATGTGATCATGGCCAGCGCCTTTTCATCCTTGGCCTGCGAATTCACACCTTCGGGAACATTCGTTGGTAGCAGGTCACCAGATGCCACACTCCACAATTCAGCGTGCGCCAACACAGACCGCATTTGAATACACCAGGAGTCATAATTTCCCTCCTCTAATTTGTCTATTTGATACATCCCGCTCATTGCTGATTATCGTTTAGTCTCTGAGTCACACCGATGTTAATAGTTCGTAACTAAAACAATCACTTTACTTTTAATTTACAAAATCCGAACCTGGGCCCATAACCTATTGGACAGAATTTCGCTGCCGTTGCAAGGGAAGTTCTTGTACCGAAAAGTAAAAACGCAACCATTCATAAATATGTAAGGTTTATTTGTGACTAATAAATGCTCTGCTCGCAGGCAGATAGAGACCGAACGAAAGGGAGAACAAAAAGGGAGATAAGAGAACGTCGCTTCGTTACGTCTCTCACTCATACATACGTCTACATACTCATATGTCTGTCAATACATGCGTGCATTGCTAGAGATGGTCATTCTTCAACACTACTTTGTGCAAATTGGCTTCATTCTGAGGCACTTGTTGGCTGCCTAATGGATTCCTAAGCGTCTGTTTGCGTTATAATGCCATTCAAGCTGTTGTATTTCGTTGAATCCTTCAGTGTCTTTATTCTCTACCTATACATCTGGTATGTTCCATTGAAATGCTTTCAAGTGAGATACAATATGCAAAGGTATTGTCATTGTCTTGGTCGCCTCTTCGCGGAGCTTGATCTATTCCATCCGCCATCCAATCTCCCATTCCTCTGCCCCGTGCCCCACTTGTTTTCTTGGCTGTTTTCCCTGCTTTTGTAGCCGGGCTTCTGCTGCTCGTCGAATGTACTATCAGTCGCTAAATGTGCCAGGGAACAATTTAAATATTTCACTATAAAACGCGACACAGATAGGGGAAGCGAGAGAGAGAGTGATAGCGGGGAAGGGATATTTTTGTTCTGTCTTTTATTGCGTATTTGAACGAACTGTCGCTCATTTTGATGCGCCGTTATTCCAACAACGCAAAGTGCGCTACATAAATAACCGCTACCCATAGTATTGTATTTTTATACCCGATACTCAGATACTCCAGAAGGAATCGTTTCCGACCCCATAAAGTATATATATTCTTGATCAGCATCAATAGCCGAGTCGATTGAGCCATGTCTGTCTGTCCGTCTGTCCGTCCGTCCGTCCGTCCGTCTGTCCGTCTGTCCGTCCGTCCGTCTGTCCGTCCCCTTCAGCGCCTAGTGCTTAAAGACTATAAGAGCTAGAGCAACGATGTTTTAAAGTGTGGACGTTGACATGCAATGACTGCATCTTTCAAGAGGCGATGCAGTTACTGCACCGTCAAGTGGCCCGTGTGACACCAGCAGAAGGCTGTTACGCGCGGATCCCAGGCAAAACGCAGCCCTCCTCCCGCCCAACCGACCGAGGGGCGCTGCCGCATGACGCGCGGTGCGTAGCCGAACCAAACGCGAACATGCAAGAAAGATAGCTATTAGTCTAACATTCGAGGAAAATTAGTACTAAACTTACTAAGAAACTAAGCATGCAATCAAAGTACAAATACCACTACAGTTACTAATTAATAGAAAGGTGTGTAAAGATTAATAATTTAATAAGAGGAAGAGAATTAGTGGTGGATATAATATGGTAGAGGGAATTATAATCCGAGCATAAGACCCTAAACGGTTCATGCAAGGAATAATTCGATCTACAAAGTGGAAGGAACAACGGTATAAAATTTCTAGTCAGTCTAATAGGAATCGTGAAGTTTATGCGGCTCAACAGATCAGGGCTGTCTATGTCACCCCTGATCAAGTTGTGCATAAATATCAGACCAAGCATTTTTCTACGGTTAACTAAGGATGGGAGGTTTACTAATAGTAGTCTACTAGAGTAAGATGGGAGTCTTACACCCGCATCCCAGTTAAGGCCCCGCAGAGCAAAGAGTAAAAAGTTTTTCTGTACTGATTCTATACGGTCCTGGTGTACTTTGTACTGAGGGCACCATACACAGGAGCCGTATTCTAAGATCGGACGAACAAGCGAGGTATAGAGAGTCTTTGTTATATAGGGGTCGTCAAATTCCTTTGACCACCTCTTTATAAACCCAAGCACGCTCATGGCCTTATTTACCATGGTAGAAATGTGTTCGGAAAACTTTAACTTGGGGTCTAACATAACACCCAGATCATCCACCAGGGTAATTCTCTCAAGAGAACCACCAAATAGGGTGTAAGGAGCCAACAAAGGGCTAGAACGATGAAATGTCATAACTTTGCATTTCGAGGCATTAAGGTGTAACAAGTTTGCACAACACCATGACTGAAAGTTATTGAGATCGGATTGCAAGCGAGGATGAAATGAAATGTCCTTGTACTGGACACAGAGTTTAACATCATCCGCATATATAAGTACTCGAGAGTATGTTAATACTGAAGGTAAGTCATTAATAAAGAGTGTGAAGAGTAAGGGGCCTAGATGGCTGCCTTGTGGTACTCCCGAAGAAACCTTTACTGGGAAAGAGAGGGAGTTTTTGAAGAGGACTCTTTGAGACCTAGAACAAAGATAGCTAGAAATCCATCTCAGGAGGTTGGGCGGAAACCCTAAAAGGTCAAGTTTATGCGCTAAAAGGGAATGGTTTACAGAGTCGAATGCTTTACTAAAGTCGGTGTAAATAACATCCGTCTGTAAGTTACCTTGAAAGCCTTTAATAATGAAAGAGGTAAACTCTAACAAGTTCGTGGTGGTTGATCGCCGCCTTATAAATCCATGCTGAGTTGGAGATATAAGTGACTTGCAGAGATGTTGCAAGTGCGGAGTTAAAACCCTCTCAAACATTTTAGGAATAGCGGATAACTTTGCTATACCTCTATAATTTGTTGCATCAGACTTGCTACCTTTTTTATGGAGAGGAATTATAAACGATTCCTTCCAGATCGGGGGGAAGCAAGAAGAATCAATGGATAGGGTGAATAGTTTAAGCAAAGGTCCACACAGAGCCTCGGCGCAGTACCTGAGTACACAACCTGGAACCCCGTCTGGACCCGGTGAAAACACCGGCTTAACTAGTCGAAGATCATGAAGTAGGGAACATTCATTTAACAAGGGACTGAAAATGCCGTTCGACCTCGGTAAACAGTATGGGTACGGATGACCAGAGTAGCTTTCCTCAGAATAGGTGGTTTGGAAGAATTGGGCAAAAAGATCGGCAATTGCCTGATCATTATTTGCCGACGTATTACAAAATGATAGCGAGGATGGGTGTGCGGACGTTCTACGCTTACTGTTTACGAAGCTGTAAAACTGTTTAGGGTCCTGAGAAAAACGTATCCTGCATCGAGATAGGTAGTTCTTATAGCATTGAGCATTAAGAACTGAAAAGTTTGACCGAGCTAATACATAGCGAGAGTGAGAAGTAGGAGAACCCACTTCTTGAAATTTTTTATAAAGTCTTGATTTTAAGTTTTTTAGACTGGATAACTCTTTGGTAAACCAAGGGGGTTTTCCAGATCTAGTCGGAAAAGAAAGCGGGACACAAGAATCGAAAAATGTGCCAAGAGCATCGTAAAAAATGTTTGTGCCTTTTATGATATCAGTGCACAAGTACAAAGCGGACCAATCAAAATCCCTAATGAGGTTATTAAGCTTCGCAAACTCGGCTTTACGAAAGCAGCGGACACGTTCGGGCAGCCTACTCGACCGATCCAATACAGTTGGTCCTATATCTAGCGACACCTCGAAAGTAGGGTGGTAGGCGTCTTCAGGTATAGTGAGCGGAAGGGCTCGGGTTAACAACACTATGGTCGGATCCGATACAAAGCACAGATCAAGCAATCGACCCAAGGAATTATTCACATGGTTGACTTGAGACAGGGATAGGTCAAGCAAGCCGTCAACAAAGTCATGTCGTGACATGGGCACTAGGATACTAGACTCGTTTACCGAAGACCAAACAGTTCCTGGCAAGTTGAAGTCACCAAGAACTATCATACGATCTTTATCAGATAGCGAGGAAGAAACAGCGGTTAAAGCGGACAAGTGCTGCTCATAAATTGAAATATCCGAAGAAGGTGGGATATACGAGCAAGTAATGAATATAGCGAAAGCGGGAAGAATCAGTTTTACACACAGGAATTCCAGTTCCTGTTGAACTTGGACTGTGAAGTGTTCCGACGTGAAGTAAGAGTCAACTGCAATTAGAACCCCCCCTGCCCGTCGAGACGAACGGTCCTTTCTAAAAGTTGTGTAAAAGTTGTTTTGGATCCAGACTTCTGTGATATGTCACTACTACAAGAAAATTTCAAAAATTTTCCCCGCCCACTTCCGCCCCCACAAAGGGCGAAAATCTGTGGCATCCACAATTTCGACGATACGAGAAAACCAAAAACGCAGAATCGTAGAAGATGACTATATCTTCTAGAGTGCAAAATCTGAACCAGATCGTATAATTATTATAGCCAGAATCAAGAAAACAATTTCATTCTTTCTCGCTCTGTCTCTCTCTAACACACAGGTTTCATGGTCGGTTTTGCCAATTGCAAAATATGAGTTCAAGGATCTCAGAACCTATAAGAGCCAGAGCAACCAAATTTGGTATCCACACTCCTGTGATATCGGACCTTGACCGTTTTGTGTCAAAATTTCGCCACACCCCCTTCCGCCCCCGCAAAGGACGAAAATCTGGGGCATCCACAAATCTCAGAGACTATTAACGCTAGAGTAACCAAATTTAGTATCCGCACTCCTGTTAGATCTCACTATAAAACGTATATCTCAAAATTTCGCCCCACCTCCTTCCGCCCCCACAAAGGACGAAAATCTGTTGCATCCACAATATTGCAGATTCGAGAAAACTATAAACGCAGAATCATAGATAATGACCATATCTATCAGATTGCTGAATTTGGATCAGATCAAATAATTTTTATAGCCAAAAGGAACAAATCAATTTGCAGTGGCTACGCAGCGCCCGACGTCAAGCTCAGACTGATTTTCTGTCTCTCTCGCACGCACTCTTTGTCGTGTCGTTCAATATTAGCGGCGTCTGCCGGAGGAGAGCCATACTGACTTAGTATCGGGTATAACTGTAGAGTTGCGGTGTCCGCAGCAACTCACAACGTTCCCCCCGGTTGTTTTTTTTTTTTATCTTATTTGCTAGCTCGCGAGGTATACGCGCAGCTCTTTGCTATCAATATGGCGATGCATCAGAAGGGAACAAAAACCAAAAAAAAATGGGGTTTAAAAAAAGACATATTAAAACAATTTGTGCCATATTCAATAGCCAACAGTTATTTCATTATCGTTGGCAGTGGCATGCATTTGCTTCCGGCTTCGGCCTGGCCATAGAAACTTTTCAACTCTGACTGTGACTGCTTTCGATTTGGACTCCTATGCGAACGCATTAAGCCGAATCTCGGTCATGAAATCAGTGCAACCTACATACCTACATGCCATAAATTATGTACATTCGTATCGGGCCTGGAGATATATACCATCAAACTTACCTAAAATGAGAAAAACGAAAAAAAGGGGAAGGGATTAATTTATTGCAATTTATTATTAAGCTGTTGCCGCTGATAAAAATTGCACAAATGGCATATGTGTTATTCGTGTAAATTAATTAAAAGTGCTTATCCTACTCCCCTTCTCCCTGCGATAGTTATTGAATTCAATTTATGGCCCTTTTCGAGCGGCATTTAAGTGCAGAGAGACATATAGTTCTGCCCTGATTCGACATTAATAACATGATTAAGTCTAGTATTCGTTTGCGTTTACAAATTAATTTCATTTGGTCGGAACAGAGTGCACAGGCGCCGCGGGCAAAGTCAAAACCATAAACAACTCGTTTTTTCCACAACTTTTTCTGCATTTGCAGCAATAAAAAATACTATCAAAGGCAAAACAAAAAGAAATCTCTTTTCGGAATTGCAACCGCAAGAATAATATTGTATACAAATTACGTATATTAAAAAAATATTGCGTTCTACACGTGGCAGCAACCATTCCCGTAGGGTGTCTGTATCTGTATCTGTGTGCATTGATGCAGTTTATTCACTTTTCCTTTTATGCCAAGGCAGCAGAAAATTGTCAAAATGATTATCAAAGCCAAAAAACGGGTATTTGATTGGTTGAATGTTGGCAAAACCAAAACCGAAAACCACAACAACAAAAAGAAGCGTGCACCGAATGTGCTGCTTTTGCAATACAGTCGTCGTCGTATTCGTCGTCGTAGTCGTGGAAGCCTCTGCTGCAGTGCACATGACTTACGGACGCAAGGTGTATAAAAACAAAGTGAGGCATTCGCAGAGAGTGCTCTTCCAGTCAAGTTTCAAATACGACCACAAAAATATCGTTAGTTTGGCCAGAAGAATAGTCAATCAGGGAGATGTGATCAGTAATTCCTCACCTTGCATGAATACACCTTGGACTGAGTGACGCTCGTTTTTGCTTGCATTCTGTTACGCTCTCACGCGTCGAAGAGCCTGCTGCTAGAGCTGGGCTTTTGTAAATTGGCAGCACTGCAGTTACTGTTGTTTCTTTCTTTATTGCTTTTATCTTTTGAACTTTGCCTCACACACACACCAAGACTGGGACAGAGGGAGGGAAAGAGACAGAGACAGACACGCACGTTTAATTATATTTGGCTGCATTTGTTTTTGTTTTTTTTTTAGTGGGTCAGCGAAATTATTTTGTTGTTTCTGTCGCTGTTTGCCTCGTAACTGATGCGCGACGCGACTGCGCTTTTTATTCGCCTGTGCTGCAGCTGCGCAAAACTGGATTTCAAAAGCAGCAGCAGCAAGCAACAACAAGACTGACGCTGGGGAGAGGGCTGGGGAGAACATTTACTGTGGAGGTAAACCGGCGCATAAAAAAATGATTAAGAAAGAGGGGATCTGCGGAAGAGGGGAAAAACTGCATTGATTTGTGTTTTTGCTGTTGCATAAAACACGTTTTTGACGGTGCAAAAATTTCCATAAAAGGTGAAGCATTTCCAGAGAGAGAGAGATCGTCAAAAGAGAGCCACACACCACACAAAAAGAGAGTGTACAAAAAAAAGTTCAAGCACCTGCCAAAAAAAAGAAAAGCAAAACGAAAGAGAGCCAAAAGACAAAAGCCGAAATAACAATTCCATTTGTTGTTGCCTTAATTATTTTTATACCCGATACTCAAAATGAGTATTGGGGTATATTAGATTTGTGGTGAAAATGGATGTGTGTAACGTCCAGAAGGAATCGTTTCCGACCCCATAAAGGATATATATTCTTGATCAGCATCAATAGCCGAGTCGATTGAGCCCTGTCTGTCTGTCCGTCTGTCCGTCCGTCCCCTTCAGCGCCTAGTGCTCAAAGACTATAACAGCTAGAGCAACGATGTTTTGGATCCAGACTTCTGTGATATGTCACTACTACAAGAAAATTTCAAAAATTTGCCCCGCCCACTTCCGCCCCCACAAAGGACGAAAATCTGTGGCATCCACAATTTTAAAGATATGAGAAAACCAAAAACGTAGAATTGTAGAGAATGACCATATCTTTAAGACTGCGGAATCTGAATTGGATCGTATTATTATTAAAGCCAGCATCAAGAAAACAATTTCATTTTTTCTCGCCCTGTCTCTCTCTAACACACACGTAGCATAGGCGGCTTTGCTTAGAGTAAAACATTAGCGCCTAGATCTCAGAGACTACAAAAGCTAGAGCAACCAAATTTGGTATCCACACTCCTAATAGATCGGACCGAGACGAGTTTGTTTCAAAATTTCGCCACACCCCCTCCGCCCCCGCAACGGACGAAAATCTGGGGATATTCAAAAATCTCAGAGACTATTAAGGCTAGAGTAACCAAATTTGGTATCCGCACTCCTGTTCGATCTTACTATAAAACGTGTACCTCAAAATTTCGCCCCACCCCCTTCCGCCCACACAAAGGACGAAAATCTGTTGCATCCACAATATTGCAGATTCGAGAAAACTAAAAACGCAGAATCATAGATAATGACCATATCTATCAGATTGCTGAATCTGGATCAGATCAGATCATTTTTATAGCCAATAGGAACAAATCAATTTGCAGTGGCTACGCAGCGCCCGACGTCACGCTTAGACTGATTTTCTGTCCCTCTCGCACGCACTCTTTGTCGTGTCGTTTAATATTAGCGGCGTCTGCCGGAGGAGAGCCATACTGACTTAGTATCGGGTATAACCGTAGAGTTGCGGTGTCCGCAGCAACTCACAACGTTCCCCCTCGTTTTATCTACATATGTACTTAGCTGAAATGCGAAAGAGGAAGAGAAGAAAAAGAAGCGGAGGCAAACGCGAGGTGAGGCAGAGAAAAACATTGCGACGCTGGCTGCGCAGCTGGCGCTATCGGTGGCATATGAGCAACTGAGTAATTACAATCGACAGTGGGCCACAGAAACAAGCCGAAAACGCCACGAACTATTTTCAAAGAAATTTTGAGAGCAATTAAATAATGGCTTTAATAAACAGATCTTTTCGGGAGAGGGAGAAAACACGCGCGCGAAAAGAAATGTGCTAAAGAAAGCTTATCGGAAGAGAGAGAGAGAGAGAGAGAGAGAGAGAGAGAGAGAGAGAGAGAGAGAGAGCGCGCACAGGCAGCAGAAGAAAGCAGAGCAAGCAACAGAAGCAACCGCAGTCTTGTTCTTTTCCCCTGCCATCGGCATGCATGACTTGAGACTAGTGTTGTGTTGCTCATGAGTGAGTGAACAAAAAAGAGTTGTTCACTTAAGTGAGCAACTGAACATGTTCCTTCGAAGTTGTTCTTTTTTGTTCACTTGTTCTTTGTTGTTCACTTGTTCTTTTTTATTCACTTGTTCTTTTTTGTTCACTTGTTCTTTGTTGTTCACTTGTTCTTTTTTGTTCACTTGTTCTTTGTTGTTCACTTGTTCATTTTTACTCACTTGTTCATTTTTACTCACTTGTTCTCTACTCACTTTTTGCGCAATTTTGCTCCTCAAAGGGCATTTTGCGATCTGGCAGCTTTGCTCATATTTGCGTTTACTTCACACTTTTTATATTACGGGCAAAGCTGTTTGCAATTTTGAAAAATTCACTATGTCGCTTATTCGGAAGTATAGTGAGATTTGGAACCATTTCGAGGAAGTTGGACGCCAGGAAGCCAAGTGCACGTATTGCAAATCTATTTTGAGTTGCAAATCTCAAAGCAACTTAAGCCGCCATTTAAAGAGCAAGCACCCGGCGTCTATGGAGCCCGTTATCCGGCAAAACACCGATGGCCCGATTTTTGTGCAAAGTGCGCAACCAAAAATAACAAGCTTTGCTGAAAGGGTTGTACCAGCGAGCAAAGCGCAGCAGATTGATCTGCAACTTGTACGGATGATCGCCAAGGGTCATCACGCCTTGCGCTTGGTTGAAGAACCAGAATTTAAAAAATTTATTCACGATGTGTCGCACGCCCCAAACTATAAGCTTCCGACGAGGAAAACATTAACCAGTTCCTTGATTCCCAAAATTCGTGACGAGTACACTGGGACGATAATAGAAGAACTACGAGCGGCCACAGCGGTGTGCTTAACTACAGACTTTTGGACATTTATAACCAACGAAAGTTATCTGGCTGTCACAGTACATTTTATCGATGAGGAATCAACGATGCTGACGTCCTATACAATTACTTGTCAGGCCTTTGAAGCGTCGCACACTGCTGCGAATCTGTGCAGCTTTTTGGAAAAAATTGTGAATGAATGGGATCTCAAAAACAAAGTCGCAGCAATAGCATCCGATAATGCACACAACATTGCTCTTGCTATTAGAACCGGCAATTGGAGTCATATACGGTGTTTTGCTCATACCCTAAATCTAATTGTCCAAAAAGCTCTAGATAAAATGAGCAGTGTGCGCAGAAAAGCTAAAGCTATAAGCGAATATTTTCATCGCAGCTCATCAGGCTTAAAAAAGCTTAAAGATATGCAAGCGCTGCTTAAGTTGGCTGACCTCAAACTAACACAGGATGTGCCAACACGTTGGAACTCAACGTACAAAATGTTTGAACGGCTGTCTATCCTGAAGGAGGCAGTCGTGGCAGCTCTGTCAACAAGGACAGATTTAATTTTGTCACCAGAAGACTGGGATGTCATTGATGGAGTGCTTCCCGTATTAAAGCCATTTTATGAAGTTACAGAAGAGATCTCAGCTGAAAAAAACGTAACTGTTACGTTACGTTACTTCAAAGAAAAATGGCTCAAATATATCCAACAGTTAAAAATAACCTAGTTGCCGAAGTAATCAATGAAATCATAAACGAGATGGACGGCAGGTTTAACGATTTCGAGGCTAATATTTTGTATGCGGAGAGCACTGTTCTGGATCCCAGGTTCAAAGGACGCGCATTTAAATCTGCGGAGGCCTTTAAAAAGTCAGTAGCGGATATCAACAAAAAATTGGCTCAAACGATACGGTCACTCCCTGAACCTCCACAAGAAGCTATAAGCAACAAAAAACAAGAAGAGGACACAATATGGGCTGAATTTGATACCACTTTTCAGCAAGTAAGCCAACCCACCAACAATACGGCAGCATCCATAAGAGAAATGGATAAGTACCTGGCTGAGGAGTACATCAGCCGAAAAGATGATCCATTGGTATGGTGGAATCAGCGGAAAGCGCAATACCCGCTACTTTATAACTATATGCTGAAGCACCTCTGCTTAGTCGCCACCTCAGTGCCATGCGAGCGCATATTTTCAAGTGCAGGCGAAACCATACGTAAAGTCAACAACCGTTGAAAATTTAATTTTTTTGCATAACAACATGTAAATCGGAAGTGAGTTCAACCTAATTTGTACTTGATTGCTTGTTTGCTTGATTAACATTTTTTTCTCTTATAGCGCTAAAATGAAGAAAACGAAAAGTATAAGAATTCCTATGAAAGGATCTCCTTTTTTTTAAGTTAGTATAAGAATTCCTATGATAAGGATCTCCTTATTTTTATGTTAGTATAACAATTCCTATGAAAGGATCTCCTTATTTTTAAGTTAGTATAAGAATTCCTATGAAAGGATCTCCTTATTTTTATGTTAGTATAAGAATTCCTATGAAAGGATCTCCTTATTTTTATGTTAGTATAAGAATTCCTATGAAAGGAAATAAAATGTTTGATTAATAATGAAATGTAAAGTATTTTATTTGTGTAAAAGTCTGTGGTGCTTAGGGTTCTGTGCATGAATAGTGAACAACTGAGCAAGTCAGCAACTGAGCAAGTGAGCAACTGAGCAACTGAGCAAGTGAGCAACTGAGCAAGTGAACAACTGAGCAAGTGAACAACTGAGCAAGTGAACAAGTGAGTAACTGAGCAATCTAAGAGAGCAAGTGAGCAAGTGAGCAATATGAGTGAGTTGACTCACTTACTAAAAAAGAACAAGTGAACATGTTCACCAAAATGAGCAATGTTTACCCAACACTACTTGAGACGTAGGCAGCGGAGCGTCGATGAGTCAAAAGCAGCGCGGCCATAAAAATTGAGCGCCAAATAAGCAGCGGAAGAGCGAGGCGAGCATGGCAATGCGAAAAGGGTTTACGGTAAATGCCAGCCACAGTGGAATGACGCGATTAAAAAGGAATCCCTTCAGCATTACTAAATAAACTAGACCACAGCTGTATCTTGCATCTGTGGGATACCTGTTAGCTGTTGCTGCTGCGAACATATGAACATGTGCAATTGCCAACTAGAACAACACGTTCACTTGCGGCAACGTAGTACGTCATACCCGTGGACGGGGTAAACGATAAAGAAAAAACGTGTTTTCTGTTCTGTTGCAACGGTGGCTCGTTGCTATTTATCGCTATACCCACCAACAGCCCCCCAGCACTCCCCCCCGCCATGCGACACTGCATTGTATCTGAGGGAAACGGGCCCAGAGAACGGCATTCCAAACCAACTGGAATTGTATCTAATTAGTCTACCGGTCTACTGAAACGAGTAGTTCTATTGTAGCAATAGCAACCGCCTAAGATATTGTATCTCCACGCCGCCCAGCCCCCCACTACGAGTAGATCTCCTGCCGCCACACATTGAGACGCCCCCATTTCGTCGGATTTTCTTTCCCCTCTTCGATCCCAGTCGAATCCATTATTTATCTCCCGACCCCTCCACCCCCGCTGGCCGATAAAATAAATTCAAACGAGACAAGCTGTATGCCCCTCGAGTGCATAAATATACTTTGGGGCTGCGGCAAATTGTCGGCTTGTTATGGTTGCAACAAATTAATAATAAACGAGGGCTGCGGAGACCGCAACTCTACAGTTATACCCGATACTAAGTCACTATGGCTCTCCTCCGGCAGACGCCGCTAATATTAAACGACACGACAAGGAGTGCGTGCGAGAGAGACAGAAAATCAGTCTGAGCGTGACGTCGGGCGCTGCGTAGCCAGTGCAAATTTATTTGTTCCTTTTGGCTATAAAAATGATCTGATCTGATCCAGATTCAGCAATCTGATATATATGATCATTATCTATGATTCTGCGTTTTTAGTTTTCTCGTATTTTCAATATTGTGGATGCAACAGATTTTCGTCCTTTGTGTGAGCGGAAGGGGGTGGGGCGAAATTTCGTGATATACGTTTTATAGTGAGATCTAACAGGAGTGCGGATACCTTATTTGGTTACTCTAGCCTTAATAGTCTCTGAGATTTGTGGATGCCCCAGATTTTCGTCCTTTGCGGGGGCGGAAGGGGGTGTGGCGAAATTTTGAAACAAACTCGTCTCGGTCCGATCTATTAGGAGTGTGGATACCAAATTTGGTTGCTCTAGCTTTTGTAGTCTCTGAGATCTAGGCGCTAATGTTTTACTCTAAGCAAAGCCGCCTATGCTACGTGTGTGTTAGAGAGAGACAGGGCGAGAAAAAATGAAATTGTTTTCTTGATGCTGGCTTTAATAATAATACGATCCAATTCAGATTCCGCAGTCTTAAAGATATGGTCATTCTCTACAATTCTACGTTTTAGGTTTTCTCATATCTTTAAAATTGTGGATGCCACAGATTTTCGCCCTTTGTGGGGCGGAAGTGGGCGCGGCGAAGTTTTGAAATATTTTTGTAGCAGTGACATATCACAGAAGTCTGGGTCCAAAACATCGTTGCTCTAGCTGTTATAGTCTTTGAGCACTAGGCGCTGAAGGGGACGGACAGACGGACGGACGGACAGACGGACAGACGGACAGACATACAGGGCTCAATCGACTCGTCTATTGATGCTGATCAAGAATATATATACTTTATGGGGTCGGAAACGATTCCTTCTGGACGTTACACACATCCACTTTTACCACAAATCTAATATACCCCAATACTCATTTTGAGTATCTGCCGGAGCAGAGCCATACTGACTTAGTATCGGGTATAAATGTAGAGTTGCGGTGTCCGCAGCAACTCACAACGTTCCCCCTCGTTTGTTTGAATTTCAAAGTTGTGAAATGTTTTGGGTGTAAATGGATTGCCGAACGATTGCACGGCTGTGAAGGGAATGTAGGGGAAGGGAAAGTGGCGGGGGGTCGAGTGTGGTAGAGTGTGAAAGGGCCCACGGGGGCGGGTTAAGTAGATGCTAAACAGCATCAAAAATGACTTAATTACAATCATCCTGACGTATCTCTCGATCAATTAGTGAAATGGCTATTTGCAAACAGTATCCGAGGGATACACTGCACTTGACCCCTTTTGAAATGTCTCCAAATCTGCTCGGAAAGGAACAGCTATTCGGATTGCTTGTGAAAATGTTAAAAACCGAACGTTTTGTATCTCCAAAGTGAAGCTTAAATGTATAACATTTTAGTGTTAAAGTGAAAGCCACAACAAAGCGTCTTAAAGGGAATTCTAGCTTTCATAAGCTAGAAGAATTATCCAAAAGCGGTTGCATTCTCCTGCAGCATGAGCTGAATGAAATTTCATTAGTCAGCGGTTGAGGCAAAGCCCCAAGCCCCCCTCCCGTCCATACCTCACCAGACCTGGCTGGCATTCCTCTACGCACCGCAGCACAGCGCTACATAGCACAGAACACAGCAGGAAGCCAACCGGCTCAAGAAGCTGACCATGCGGCTTTGGCTGCAAAAATAATAATTTAAAAAAAAAAACATTCAACAGAATATCAGAAATATCTGGGCCCAGAACGGGGCCTTAACTGAACGAAAACGGGAGTTCAAATACTTTTCTGCGCTGGAAAATCTCCCAATGCGTGCCTTTTGTTTGTACTTGCATCACGATATTTCACTCACGAAATTCATTTCAAAGCCAAACCCGATATTAGAATTCCCAACGAAACTGCAGACAAGAACCAAGGGAAAGAAGGAGAGAAGGAGAGAACGTGGCACGCAATAATCGTAATAACAATAATACAGCAGAATGAAGAACATGCCAAAATGTTGTAATGACTCAAAGTGAAAATAAACTTGCCCCAAAACGGGCGGAGGAGTAGGAGGATGAAGCGGAACACTCTTAGCCAGTTCTTGGGGAGGGGTCTGGCTGGATGGCTGGAGTACGAGAAGGGAGTAGGTTGTGGGACGTGGGGACGGAGATGAGCAGCGAGAAGAAGGTGGCACGGCCAAATGAAAACTAATTGTACCGCAGCGAATTATTCGAGAGCCCCAAGTTGGGGACCCAGCGATGGAAAAGGAATTCGTAGAACTACAGCGACGACAGCGCGACTAAGAAACAAAAAAAAATATATATAAGAGAACAAAAATTACATTTCTATGCAAGTCACGGCGTTTGCCTCCAGCCTGTCGCTGTGTCCATGCCCCCGCTCCCGCCCCCATTCTCTAACTCTCTCTCTCTCTCCCGCTCTTCCCCTTTAGTTCTCCCGAAACGCACAAACACATTTGTAATTGACGCAAGTTTCCAAAGTACCGCATTACATGGGTCCCGACTCTCAGTTTGGGTTCGGGTTCTGGGCCTCGAATTTGGGAGGTGGCAGGCAGCGATTGTGCCTGGCATATTGAACGAGTACGAGGGGGAAAAAAAAGACAAAAGGCAAAAGTCAACGGCAAAGTAGAGGTTAGCCATAATAGAAAAAGGCTAAAGAGAAGCGGCACGAGAACCGTTAGCAGTCGTTCGTAATTGGCATTTAAAAGTGTGTCGCATGTCGTCAGAAATACAGATACAGATACAAACACAGCAGCGAAGGCGAGGCGTTGATCCATTAATGGACAAAACTTCAGAAGTACCCCTCAATAATGATATAATTACATACGCAGGTTAGTCCATGAATAAATCTGCATGCAGCTGTTGAAAATCTCAAGAAGGAAAGTGCGTGAGGGGGTGGGCTCTACACTTTACAGGGTGGTTATTACACCGCCCCCCCGGACGGGAGGTCAGTGGTTGGTTCTTAGACATGTTCATATTTACAACGAAAATTGAATAATCAAAAGAGCACTTGGAATAGCAGAACCAGGAAATATCCTCCATCGGAGGACAGATATTTTCCAAGAATTCCCCCCGGGTTCTTCCACGTCAGCCACTTCTCATGTGGAAGGGAAGAAACATCTCTGGATGACCTTGTTCAACTTTGTACTCTATAAAAAACACACTATCCTGACCCCCAGAGAACGCAGAATAAGATACATTTACAGATACAGTTGGTGAAGCTGTAGCTGTATTTGGTAGATGTCCACCAGAAGATGGCAAAATGACAATGAGCCATATATCAAATTATATACAATTATATATATTATATATCAAATTGTATAAGCGTGTACTTAAAAAACTACACTTCCGACCTTCGAGAGAGGGGGATACCCAGCACGACATCCGGCAAATGCACGACAATACTGCCCCCCGCTCAAGGCGATGTAAGTAAACGAGAATAAGAGACAAGAAAAGAATCAAAAAAGAAAAACATAAAGAAAGCAGAAGTAACAGCAGGGGCAGCAGAATGGATAGGATCGGAATGGGATAGTGGCCACAAGGGGCATAAATTGAACTTTTTCTTTTTCTGTTTTCTTTTTTTTTTGCTGAGAAGAATATTCACATCTCTCACTCTCTCTCTCTCTCTCTCTCTTCTCTACTATACTTTTTTTCTTTCACCACACGATTCATAATTTCTGGTAATTGGTGTTTAAGGCGGACACCTCCGCCGAACAGAACGAAAACTGAAAAGAAATTGCCTGACAACTTATTTTTGGAAGCGTGTTTTTTGTTTTTTTTTTTTTGTTGGTTGTTTGTTTAGATTACGTTTTCCTTATGCCAACAAATCGCCTTATTACGCTGTCGGCTGTCTGTGCAGTCCACCGAATGAAACCAGAATAAAACATAATGACAAGGTGTTAATTTGAGGCCCAACCAAGGAGCTAAATAGGCATCAACAGCAGCAAATGTGCTAATGTTACTTTTGCTACGAGAACACTTTCTTGCGGAGGCATTAATATGCTGGGCTCCACACTTACGCACAAGAGCTCGTACAAATACCTGGGTGTTGTACTCGACAGGTCACTAAATTTCAAAACCCATACTACCATGGTTCGACAGTCTGTGATGGCGAAAGCGGGAAAGATGGCGTGGCTACTTGCACCAAGAAATAAGCTATCGCTGTACAGCAAAGTCACGATATACAAGTCCATCCTCAGCCCCATATGGAAATACGCACTTCAAGTTTACGGCATCGCGTCAAAAACCAACTTAAATAAAATTAGAGTTGCTCAGTCAAAAATTCTACGACGAATATGCAATGCTCCATGGTACATACGAAACAGCGACATCGAGAGGGACCTAAAGGTTCCCAAAGTGGGCGATGTTATACAATTACATGCAGCAAGGTACTTGCAACGACTTGGTGGTCACCCTAATGCGCTAGCCAGACGTCTAATTAACCCGCCAAGGAAAAGAAGACTCAAAAGGAGTCATCCACTGGATCTCCCTACTAGATCCCTCCTATAACATCTCATTAACTTTTTGTAAATATTCTAAATAATGTATGTACCTACTCCATATATGTAACATTAAGTTTAAGTATGTATCTCCTGTGATCAATTGTTTTTCCCCTTAAATGTAAAACTAGATTAAGTTGCCACGAAAGGTAGCAGTAAACTTGTTTACAATAAAATACAAATTTTCCACATGAAAAAAAAAAAAAAACCAAGGAGCTCGTCAGTCGCATCATCATCATCATGGCTGTGGTTTCTTGGGAGGCAATGAAGTTATTAAATCCAATTCTAGGAGATGATAACTCAAAACTTTAATTTTGGATGCAGAAATTAAAGCTAATAAAAGCATTTTCATCATTCGTGAGTGTTGCATATTTTATTTATTGGATAAATATTTGTCTGCATACCCTCGGAGAAAAATGGCGTAGTAAAAAGAAACACACGGATATTGAAATTAAAAATTCGGTTTAAAAATGCAAACAGTGAAATTATATAGAATTCACTTTGATTTGAGAATAAATTAGATAAATAAATATAAATATTAAACACCTTAGGAAATATATTTAATATAAATATTAAATGTATTTTAAAACACTAAATATTTAAATAAAATATTTTCATATTCACGCAAAATATAGCTGAAACACACTCATTTTGACAATTTCCACTCTCGGAAAAAAATCGATTGGTATATATTTTAAAATATACATAGGTGTAAATATTAAAATTTCATGGATTTTTTCTTTGGTTGTAGGAAAAGAGGAAATTAATATGATTTCTTAAAGGCTGACAACATTTTTTTCGCTAAGAAACTTAAGAATTTTCGCGAAGCGATAGAAAAAGCCATCAAACCTTTTGCCAAGTCAACAATTTTTAAATTTAGGACAATAAAAAAATATAAAATATATAGATTTTCAATTTAAACTACAAAAAATAATGGCTTGAACGAATAAGAATAATAATGCAGCAATTGGAAACTGAGTTCCCCAATGCTACTGATTTACAGGTCATTCGAATAGAAATCCCAAAGCATATTTTGCCGAACATGCATGACTTTCCATTCGATTTTGAATGGCTTTGACCGAAATATGAGCAACAGAACTTATTATTCACAGTGTCGTCCGACAGTCACAGCCACAGCTGTCTCCGACTCATTTGAAATGCCAATCAGGCAGGAAATTTCATTTGCTGAGGCAAAAAGAAGAAAACTTCTGTACGGCATACGGAAAATCAATCAAAGAGATCGAATGTCAGTACCAGAAATAGAAAACTTCTTAGCGGTGCCAAAGACTACAATCGAAAGTTAAAGTTCCTTAGAGTTACATGCGGTAAGGTGGAGATACTCGTGCAGGAGATACTCTTACGGTAACTAGCAGCGACAAGCTGCACTGTCAATTAGCCCAATTACACAACCCTGCAGCAGCAGCAGCAGCAGCAGCGTCAGAGGGTGTAATAAACCCCCAAGGATGGACAGCTGGACAGATGCACGAACAACCCTTTCAGCCACCTAGCCCACCCTTCCATACACGCGGACATTCGCGGACCAGAGACAATGAAAATCAATTATTTCTAGTAAAAAAGCCAGCGTTGCAAGTTCGCCAAAAGGTAAAAACAAAGCATGATTAAAGAGAACTTGCAACCCCCGTGGAGTGGAGTGGAGTGGAGTCGAGTGCATCTCCAGTTGCTGCACAGCCCCCGTGTTGCCCGGAGTGATGCATTCAATTAACAGCCGATGCCCAGAGGCCGCAGCCCAGAGACAGACAGATTCTGGCAAATGCATTTTGACTGTTGCATCAGCGACGAAACGGGGATGGGTGCCCGCCCAAAGGGACGGATGTGTGGATTGGTTGGCCTTCAGACGCACCACCAAAAAATACCTTCTGACTTTTTGCACCACTCTTACTCCTACTCCTACTCCAGCTGCCAGGAGGAGTGTGTGCCCCTTCTATTTATGGCCTCCAGTCTGGATGCAGAATTTTACGAGTGGAGTGGAGTGGAGTGGAGTGGCATGCGTCATGCTCCCAGACACATCGGCGACAGTGGAGTGAGTGAGTTACGTTGCCGCATCCCAACGTATTTCAGAATGCATCAATGGAAATGGCAGTGGCAGTGGCAGTGGCAAAGTGCAAAAGGCAGACATGCTGATGACCCGCATGGAATGATGAAGATTTAATCAGTGGACGTGCACTTTACATTTGATTTGACCGAATGCCCGAAAGGAGATGCCAGATGCTCGCCTGCTTGAAGCTCTTAAATCCAAGATCTTTCGAATCCTGAAAACTTCTTTTTTTTAACGCATTCAAGTACGAAGAACTTGTTCCTCCCGAAACCTGTGTCTGTGTGGCATTTCCGGGCTCAAGTGCTCGTTCTTTCCCATTTGCTATTGGATTTCCCTTTCGGTTCGTTCGCGTGCCACCATTAGTAGGTCAGGCCTGGGCGACACACGGCAGCACCCCTAAAGGGGTACCTCTTCAGGGCTGCCACAATTTCTGATCTCTGGTTCAAGCGGCATTAGCAAAAAGGGCAAGAACTAAATCGTTTAACCTGCCCCTCTCTCTCTCTCTCTCTCTCTTTAGTCCATGGGATTCAGCGCATCCGACTACGAGTGCACTTAATCACATGGCTGCTTCGCTCCTCCTTTGCCCGCTGCCTTTTGGGCACGTAGGAAGTGACGTTTAAGGCACGTACGCAACGGCAACGCTCGCTCGCTCCTGTCCGCGCTGGGGCGCCTACAGGTATGCAGTGCAGTGGCAGTGGCAGGTCTAGGCAGGAGAGCGTAAACGATGCCAAGTGGCAGATGCCAGGCAGTCCGGCAAAGGGCTTGCGGAGCAGAGAGCGACAGACAGGCGACGGTGACGGTGACGGTGACGGTGACGGTGACGACCCAAACGACACAAGTTAAGTGTGGGCGACGACAACGACAACGAGGAGGAGCAACATCAGCAGCAGAAGCAGCAGCAACAGCAGCAACATCAAGCGGAAGCAACAGCTCAAATGCCAAATGAGAAATGAGGCATACACCAACACACCAGCACACAAACACACTCACACAGGCAATACCATTAGTTAAGGGACGGGAAAAATTGTTGCATACTTTGCGCGGCCGCAAGAGCGTGCTCCTTTCATGCACGTGCCACCCAGCCATCTTTCCATGCCACAACTGGCAACCGAAATGAAGTAATATCCATGCTGGGGCTGCCTCCAGGCCTTGCCCCACAGGAATCAATACACTATCGAACACGGGCGCGAGCACGCCTTCTTGGGCCATGTTTTATCATGTTTTCGGTTTTTATTTGTCGACTCTGGCTGGGCTCTGTGCATAGGACCAAATGTTATTTTTATCGGCTCGAGCAGATAAGGGGCCGGCGAGCAGCAGACAGCCGATGGCAATGGTGGAAGTCGATTTTTCCAACCCTCCAACCAGCCCCAACAGCAACAATTGCCACACTGCCGCGGCTGTTTCTGTGCTGCCACTTCTCTGTTGCTGCTGCAGGCGTCGTGGGTGCCAGTGCCAACAGAAAGCTTGGGCTTGGGCTTCGGCTTGGGCCGTGGAAAATTACAGCTGTCGCCACAGAATGCTGCAAGCCAATTGTAAAAGCCACAGGATGTTTCAATTTAAGTTTAAGTTTAAGTTTCGTTTCCATTATAGAAATGTGATTGAGCCGGCAGAGTCCAAACGAATTTAGAGGCAAGAATGAATTCAATTTCCTGAAAACATACCCATCTGATTCTAAAGAATGATTCTCTCTATTGGAAGATTCTCTTCCTGGAAGTGGTGACAAATGGTATCCATGCTTGAAGATTTCTTCATAATTCCAACCATATCAATGCTCGCTTTTTTATACCCGATACTCAAAATGAGTATTGGGGTATATTAGATTTGTGGTAAAAGTGGATGTGTGTAACGTCCAGAAGGAATCGTTTCCGACCCCATAAAGTATATATATTCTTGATCAGCATCAATAGCCGAGTCGATCGAGCCATGTCTGTCTGTCCGTCTGTCCGTCTGTCCGTCTGTCCGTCCGTCCGTCTGTCCGTCCCCTTCAGCGCCTAGTGCTCAAAGACTATAAGAGCTACAGCACCGATGTTTTGGATCCAGACTTCTGTGATATGTCACTGCTACAAAAATATTTCAAAACTTCGCCCCGCCCACTTCCGCCCCCACAAAGGACGAAAATCTGTGGCAATCACAATTTTAAAGATATGAGAAAACCAAAAACCGGAGGAGAGCCATACTGACTTAGAATCGGGTATAACTGTAGAGTTGCGGTGTCCGCAGCAACTCACAACGTTCCCCCTCGTTCTTTATTGAAAATGTGTTACTTTGTATCCAAGAATATTCCAATTGCTGCTTTATTTCTACCCTACGAAATGTTATCAACATTATGAAATGTTAGCGACGGTCTCTGCGCTATATTTCGGATAAAAGCAATGCAATCTGCCATTAGAGAGAGAAGGAGCTCCATGCATTTGGGAACTTCAACACCAAAAAAAACGAGGTGGAACGTTGTGAGTTGCTGCGGACACCGCAACTCTACAGTTATACCCGATACTAAGTCAGTATGGCTCTCTCCGGCAGATGCTGCTAATATTGAACGACACGACAAAGAGTGCGTGCGAGAGAGACAGAAAATCAGTCTGAGCGTGACGTCGGGGGCTGCGTAGCCACTGCAAATTGATTTGTTCCTTTTGGCTACAAAAATGATCCGATCTGATCCAGATTCAGCAATCTGATAGATATGGTCATTATCTATGATTCTGCGTTTTTGGTTTTCTCGAATGTGCAATATTGTGGATGCAACAGATTTTCGTCTTTTGTGGGGGCGGAAGGGGGTGGGGTGAAATTTTGAGAGACACGTTTTATAGTAAGATCTAACAGGAGTGCGGATACCAAATTTGGTTACTCTAGCCTTAATAGTCTCTGAGATTTTTGAATATCCCCAGATTTTCGTCCTTTGCGGGGGCGGAAGGGGGTGTGGCGAAATTTTGAAACAAATTCGTCTCGGTCCGATATATTAGGAGTGTGGATACCAAATTTGGTTTTGTAGTCTCTGAGATCTAGGCGCTAATGTTTTACTCTAAGCAAAGCCGCCTATGCTACGTGTGTGTTAGAGAGAGACAGGGCGAGAAAAAATGAAATTGTTTTCTTGATCCAATTCAAATTCTGCAGTCTAAAAGATATGGTCATTCTCTACGATTCTGCGTTTTTGGTTTTCTCATATCTTTAAAATTGTGGATGCCACAGATTTTCGTCCTTTGTGGGGGCGGAAGTGGGCGGGGCGAAGTTTTGAAATATTTTTGTAGCAGTGACATATCACAGAAGTCTGGATCCAAAACATCGTTGCTCTAGCTCTTATAGTCTTTGAGCACTAGGCGCTGAAGGGGACGGACGGACGGACGGACAGACGGACAGACAGACAGGGCTCAATCGACTCGGCTATTGATGCTGACCAAGAATATATATACTTTATGGGGTCGGAAACGATTCCTTCTGGACGTTACACACATCCACTTTTACCACAAATCTAATATACCCCAATACTCATTTTGAGTATCGGGTATAAAAAAGGGAAAACTTTATCAGGGAACTACCACCCCGTAGCGGGAATTATCAGCTAGTCCAGCCGCCCAGAGGCCACCGAAGGTACAGGCGGGCAGGAAAAAGGTGGTGAGAGCCGATTGAATGGATGAGTGCCGGGAATACTATTGTTTGTGTCTGATAAGGGTGGCAAGAGAGATCTTCCCATCCACCCCGTGCTGCTATCCACCCACCCGACAAGGACATTGAGAGAATTGCGGAATGTAGGTACATAGATTCTGGAGATACTCACCCTAGCATGCATGTGCACATCATTCTCGCCGGGCTGTTGGACACCGGTGCGGATCTTTTTGTTTTGGGGCCCCTCGCTGACGACTATGGTGGCCCCTCCGCCGCCGCCGGCTACTCCGCTTCCGTTGCTGGCGCCGTTGTAGGGCATTGTGGTCGCCGTTGCGAACTGGAGCGAAATCTCGGGGCTGATTAAAGCTTGTTGGTGTAGAATTTTGGCGATTTTTTGGGGCCTAAGCCTCGACTCCGCGTCCGATAAAAGGGGGGTTATACAATAGATCGGAACGATCTGGCGACTACGCGACCTCTTCTTCTTCTTCTCTTCAAAGCTCTGTCTCTGCCTCCACGTGAGACCTGAGACTTTATTTCTTTTCTTTGTATTTTTTGTGTCGGACAAACGCTCGTGAAACGCGCGCGATTGTTGTTGTTGTTGTTGTTGTTGTAGCTGTTGTTATTTGGTGTTGGTGTAATTTCTGTTAATGTTTCTTGTTTGTTTGTTAGTTTGTTTGTTTTTAATATTGCTAATGTTGTTGTTCCTGTTGGTAGTGTAGCTCTCTTGCTTGTTTGTTTATTCTCAGCTTCGATTCAGCTTCCTGTAGCGCAGTGTAAAACACTTTAAAATTTTATTGCACTTTTGATTTGCGTGATAAATTTTCCGTTTTCATGTGGTTTCTCTGTGATTGATTGTGGAACCAGCTGCAAGACGGATACAAAAAGAGATAGATAGAGAGAGAGAGAGAGAGAGAAAGAGAGAGAGAGAGAGAGAGAGAGAGAAAGGGAAAGCCTTTATTACAAACGGATCAAAGGAGGGGAATATTTATATTATCATCTCTTAAATTTATGTGTCATTTCGCCACCGTGTGCTCCACTTGAGCACGTTTTCCCGCTCCAAAATTGTGAAAATCATTTAAATTGCAATTATTTTCCATTCATATTCGTACTTCAAAGAGTGCCCAAATGAGATCTAGTATTGGAAGAGCTGCTAAATGATGAAAACTATTCAATTGGAAAAAAGTTATAACCAGAACCAAATGAAAAGAAAAGTAGTAAAAACGAGGGGGAACGTTGAGAGTTGCTGCGGACACCGCAACTCTACAGTTATACCCGATACTTAGTCAGTATGGCTCTCCTCCGGCAGACGCCGCTAATATTAAACGACACGACAAAGAGTGCGTGCGAGAGAGACAGAAAATCAGTCTGAGCGTGACGTCGGGCGCTGCGTAGCCAGTGCAAATTGATTTGTTCCTTTTGGGTATAAAAATGATCCGATCTGATCCAGATTCAGCAGTCTGATAGATATGGTCATTATCTATGATTCTGCGTTTTTAGTTTTCTCTAATAATAATTCTCTCTGAGATATACGTTTTATAGTGAGATCTAACAGAAGTGCGGATACCAAATTTGGTTACTCTAGCCTTAATAGTCTCTGAGATTTGTGGATGCCCCAGATTTTCGTCCTTTGCGGGGGCGGAAGGGTCAAACGGTCAAGGTCCGATATCACAGGAGTGTGGATACCAAATTTGGTTGTTCTGGCTCTTATAGGTTCTGAGATCCTTGAACTCATATTTTGCAATTGGTAAAACCGACCATGAAACCTGTGTGTTAGAGAGAGACAGAGCGAGAAAGAATGAAATTGTTTTCTTGATTCTGGCTATAATAATTATTCGATCTGGTTGAGATTTTACACTCTAGAACATATAGTCATCCTCTACGATTCTGCGTTTTTGGCTTTATCGTATCTTTAAAAATGTGGATGCCACAGATTTTCGTCCTTTGTGGGGGCGGAAGTGGGCGGGGCGAAGTTTTGAAATACTTTTGTAGCAGTGACATATCACAGAAGTCTGGATACAAAACATCGTTGCTCTAGCTCTTATAGTCTTTGAGCAATAGGCGCTGAAGGGGACGGACAGACGGACAGACGGACGGACGGACAGACGGACAGACATGGCTCAATCGACTCGGCTATTGATGCTGATCAAGAATATATATACTTTATGGGGTCGGAAACGATTCCTTCTGGACGTTACACACATCCACTTTTACCACAAATCTAATATACCCCAATACTCATTTTGAGTATCGGGTATAAAAATCATATTTTCTTATAGAAGAAATATCTATCCACTAGGAACGAACGGAAAGAAATTCCCGTTTTAATTGGAACTAAATCGGAACGCATTAATCAACAAGGAAACCCAACTAGGAGCCTCCCAAAACCATCGAACAACCCTCGAAAAGTTGTCAAAAAAAACCAGGAGCAGAAAAGCGCCGGCAAATAACAAAAACGAAGAAAGGCAAAAGAGAAACAGAAACAGAGCAGAGAGCTCTGACGGAACAAAAGGGAAAAATGGCCGAAACGTCAGAGTGACTTGTAAAAAGCGAGTCAGAGGAGGGGGGAAATGAAAAGTAAAACAGCAGAACAGAACGACTGTGGAAATCGCATAAAAGTAAACTTGAAAAGTTTTTCGGCCGCCTGTGTGTGATGTGCAACCTTTATGGAAAATGGAAAATGCTCCGACCCGTCCCGTCCGCACACACAAACGCACATCTAGACTAGAAAAGCACACACGCACAGCAGACAGAGGGCAAAGGGCGACAGACGAACGGACGGACGGACGGGGCCGCCGCTGCTTCTGCTGCCGACTTTGTTTTACTTGTGGGGGCGCGCTCTGGATCCGCGCCGGGGTGGATTTTTCATTAATGGAACACACGAAAAACCGGAAACAGGCAACAGCCGAACGATGGGAACAATGGGCGGTGGAACGCGGCGTCAGCGGCAGCGGTGAACGGAGGACTGAACTTTCTGACGGGCGCTTTTCCTTTTTTGTTTTTGTGCGACGGCAACGGACTGATTGTTTTACTTTCTGTTCATTTTCATTTTCCACATCCATTTCCACTCTGCTGCCGCTTTCTCCTCTCTTTTCGCATTTCGCTTACAAAATGGTGGCGCGGCGGCAACAACAGTAAATTTTGATCAACGTCTGTGGCCGTGATTTTCAGTTCAATTTCTCAAAATTTAATTTGGATTTCACTTGGGTTTTTATTTTTGTCTTTCGAGTTACAATTTGGATAATTTCACATTGTTGAATAAAAGGGAACTGCAAAAATTTAAGAAACTGCACTCTCAGTGTTCGGACGTGCGAATGGGGTTCTGTGCCGTTCTGTTTTCTGCTTTTGACAGTTCTGCTGGGTTGCCGAAGAGACGTGGGGTTTGGTGGGGTGGCAGAGTTGCCAGTGGGCCTGCAGTCCGCTTTTCTTACACTGCAAAATATTCGATAAGTATTTCGCAAAGTGCCAAAACACCACTCACACACGCACGTACGCACACGGACACACGGCAGAGAAACAGAACTACGAAGGTACGAACGGACGAACAGAGTGAAAATTTGTACCGTTAGAGAACCTTGATCTGTTGTCAGCCGAATGCAAGAATGAAGCCTGAGAGTCAAACACAGCCAAGACACGAGACGAGCATCGCGCGACAGCGTCAGACAGAGACGGCGCACACTCACAGGTATGGAACGCAGCGAGAGAGCGCACAGTGTTTAGGGGTTGCAAGGTGGTCAGAGAGCACGGAGAGACAGGCCATTACTAGCACAGAGCGAAGGAGAGGAAGCAACGCAACGCAACGCGTGGCTGCATTTCCAAACTCGAAAACTGCAATCTACTACTTTTTCTGCTGCCACGCGCCTGTTTCTTCTACCTTTCTGCGTGCCACAGAGAGAAAGAAGAGAGAGGGAGAGAGCCCAATCAATGCGCCGCCGCGAGAAGAGTAACTTCTGGCCCCTTTTTGTGGCGTTGTTTCGTGGGTGGCAACTCGCAGAAATATCTTCCGGCTACCAATTCTGCTGCTGCTTCTTCTTATTCAACATTTGTTGTTGCTTCTTCGCACAGCGCGAATGGCGAAGCCAAAGCAAATGGGGGAAAAACTGTTCACACACACACACACAGCACACTCTTTCACTCATTGCGAAAAATCACTTTCACCGCTATGCAGCCCCAACTGCTTTTCCTGTTTGGCTTTACCTTTGCTGGCTGTTGTGATATGCTCTTTGCACCTGTCCTAAAGCGGCGGCACCTGGTTTATTTACTATTTTCCACAGTCTCCTTCTTTTGTTGCTTTCTTTACCGCGGCGGCCCTTTTCCACACATACACAAACACAAACACACTAACAAAACGCGACGGCGACAGCGACGCTGGGACTTCGACGGCGACGACGACTGTGGCGAGACACAACAAACAAGAACAGAACCAACGTACGTGCGTGCGAGCGGGACAACGAGAATCGATAACCGTAGAAAACGCCGACACCGACACAGCAACGACGATGGATGCCGCGGAAGTATTTAATTAAGCCAAAGTATTTAATTTAAATCCGTATCTGTGTGTATGCAAACTGCACAACACACCAACACTCACTAGCACACAATAACACACTGTCTCGTAGCGCTTACAATGCGGGGGGAGAATGAGAGGCGGCACAGCGATGCTTTTCAGTACGCTTTTCTTCGGTGACGACCGTTCGTTCGCTGATTTCTGCTTCTGGGGAGCAAATTAACCGTTAAACCGAGCGCCACAGAGTGAGTTTCGAGAGTGCGCTGTCCGCAGCAGAAGAAACAGCGAAAAAGTAGCAGCAAGTGCGCTTGTAATATGCGCTCTTTACAGATACGCGCACCACGCACAGGCTACAGATACACTGATACTCACGCAAAGCAACAACATCGTAGCGTGAGAGATAGTGGAAAAGAGAGTGTAGCAGCGTTATTACGCTCTGGCGATGTATTCTATGTCTCTTCAAAATGAATATTGAAGTACATCTCCCGCTCTCTCGCTCTCCCTCTCTCTCTCTCCTCTCTCTTTACGTCTCTCTTGATGTTGTAATGAGAACGAAAAATTCAAATTCGACGCTGAACAGCGCACAGTGGTTCAAGGGTTATCAAACTGCGAAATAATCATGCCTTGTTTAGAAAATCTGGGAAGATCCGGTAGATTTGTGAAAGGCTTATCGCTCTAAAATTTGTTTTCCGTCTAGCTCTTGATAACATTAGTTTTCTTGCGTATTACTACAATAGTTAAATTTTACCTTCGAATTAAAAATTGCGCGGGAAGAGAATTTCCCGCACTGTCATTTAAGAGAGCCGGACTGACTGAAGAGAGTTCACTTTCTGCTGCGCTCACTTTCTCTCACTGTCACTCACCCTGGTGTACACCCAACGAAAGTGTCGCTTACACTTTAGGCAATGTTACGATCTGTAGCGCGCATGGGTTTCAGAAGAACAAGAAACAGTTTTGGTTTGTAGTTTTCTTCTAATTTAGATTTTGATTATCGATCGGGCGGGAGATTTAAACACATTACGTTGGTAATTAAGCAAATTTAATCGCGAAGTATTAAAGGCATCCGTGGATATTTTAAAAAAACTCCCGGTATTATTTGTAGTAAAAGAATTTCAAGAATTTATTCCCGAATAGTTTTTGGATGGCCAAGGCGTTTCCAATCATTTTTTTTTTGTTCACCAGACGGAAAAATTACGGGTTTAGTGGAGATGTGAGAAAAACAAGGAATTTTTCTCTGCGATGAAAATTCGGACATAATCTTTCCTTAAATAACAGATCAGATTTTAGTCAGCAGCAGGAAAGCCCTAAGAAAGCGGCTAGGCTTCCCGACGCATCTTTGATTCAGAACGTTGCAGAACGTTTGGAGAAAGAAACGGCGAGAACATCTGGAGACAAAGCAGAAAGAAAGCAGAGCAAAGTCGAGGCCATGACAGCAGAATTTTGCTAATCGTTAAAATCGTTAAAAAAGTTAAAATATAGAAAACCAGAAAACAAGATCACAAACATATTCACAACCGGACCAAAAAAAGAAGAAGGGAAAATTAACTGTAACAAGTGAAAGAAAATGCGAAATGATTTGTAAAACGACCAAAAACCCAAAAAACAAAAACCGATCTTCGAGAAGGCCTTTGTGGAATATCTGGTTAAAGCCCAAGAAAGAAAAAATAAAATCAATTGGAGACACAGCACGAACATCGATGCCGGCATACTCTCCTCTGCAAGTTAGAGTATGCAGTAGAGCGACGTGTAAGCGAAAGAGAGTGTGGAGAGAGAGAACGATGCAAGCAGCAAAACACTCGCACCGATTCTTACGGTGTTTGTTTTGATTATTCCGTTTGCTGACTTCTTCGTCTCGTTGGTGGTTAAATTATAAAATATTTGCATTTCATCTTTATATATGTATGTATGTATGTACATATGTATGTACAATGTACTATTATTAATATTCTTTTGCAACTAAAATTCCTTTTCTGCCTTTTGTGTTATGTGAAAGTGAAATTAATAAGTATCAAACAAAAAGAAAGATGAAGAAAGAGAATTGTTAAAGAAGAAGATTGAAGGAAGACGAAAGAGGATAGGAGAAATTCACTTTGAGAATTGCGATGAGGAAAAATAAACCTGATTAAGTTTGCAAGCATATAAACGAATGCATTTATCCAATTACAAATGTTACAATTATCTAATTACGAAGTAGGAAAAAAGTAAAAAAGTAGTAAAAATAAAAATAGTGCGTTTTAGTTGGCAATGGTGGTGGTTAGTTTTAGTCAGTTATGATTACTTTTTATGAATTAAATATTTAAGAATTAAAGATAATTCCCTGAAGTAATGTGAAGAAAAAGAGATATAATAGGTATCGTTTTTGGGAGTTTTTCAGATTTGTATTACGCGCAGAAAATCTCAAAGGGGGAGGGTTGTGACGCGTTGCTGCATAACATCAAGCAGACTCACGAATCCTCGCTGATGATCTGTGTTGGCTGATGTTAAACAAAAGCCGCTGGAAGGCCAATTTGATTCTGGAGACCGAACATTAAGGACCGCACAAGGACAAACAAATAGTGGGACCTGGAGCACCCCACCCCCTTACACACAGCACCACGGCACTCTTTGGCAATGTCCACTACGTGGTCTGGACCGTGTCCATGTCCGGGGCGTTTCGCTTAATGTCAAAGAGCAGGTTAACAGCGGCAACAAGCTGCCATGCAAACAGCATAAACTATTTAATCTGTGTGTGCGCAGATCCTTGGGGGTGGGGGAAAGTTGCAAATTCGGGACGGCACCTACTGCAGTTTAAGCCCCGAGGACCTTGGGCCCAACTCCTGGGCAATGTTTGAACCATTAAATATGGATATGGCCATATGGCCGGGATGCATGTGCGTATGTGTGCACAAGTTGGCGTCGGTCTCAACTTGTCGATGCTGCCACACCACCGCACACCTCCCTCACTTGTTGCCGCATACCCCAGAAAACTCTATAGTAATCCCTATATGCCTGGAATGTTACGCCTGGAAATTGAGGAGCCCCCACCAGATTAAACAGCTTAATGTATGTACATTTCTGTACACGTATCTAATGGATACATATGTACTTATAGGTATTTTCAAAAGGTACAGAAAACGTTCAAAAAAGTTAAACTCCATGAATCAGGAAAAGTCCATCCAGGCCCCAGGAGGTAACAGACAGAAAACAGATCCAGCATCAAAGAAGAGGTGACATGTTTTCTATTCTGTCGTGCCACAAGAACAAGCCAGCTCCACTGGAAAGGAAAGGCAATCAGTTGAATTCATTTGGAATGAAATTAACGCCCATCTCGGGATATTAAACGGTGAGTAGTGAAAAACGGGTGAAACAGCTGCAGCTTTTAGACAGGGGATTTGTATATATATTATAACACACCGTTACCCGCATATTCCTTTCTTGGACGTGCTAACAGCGAACAAGAACCTTGATTACAGCCAACAAATTGTATATCTACGTGATTTTTACATCAATTCTACATCCAAATTGAAGCCAAAAAGCATGATACGAAATTCGGAAACGACTTTATATGGTGCATACTTTTTGGCGGAGCCTACAAATTTGTATCCCTGGCTTCGACAATCAAAATAGGCGAACTAAATCTAAAAAATAAAATAATAGGATTGTAATTTAATTTAATTTATTTGTTTTATTAATGGCAACTACATCTACAACTACATCGCTGTGAGGAAGGAGGAAAGGGCATTAAAGCTCAAAGTTGGAAGGTTGTGGTTGTGGAAGGCCGGGAATGGCGTCATTAGTAATTATTTTACCAAGGCAGGACAATGCCGCCGTCTGAATTTCTCCACGATGTGGATCGCGATACAGAGCTGAGCCATAAGGAGACCATGCAAATGATCAATGTTCTGCTGTTTGTGACTAAGGAGAACCGGGACTCTCAGCAGTACGAGGCTCCTCGATTTTGGGTAGCGCAAGAGTCCGAATGGGGCACCCTGCAACGTCACTGACGGACGAGGACTTTATGCTGTGGAATGTGGAGTAAGAACAGCTAATGCAGCCTTATGGACCTCAACTTTGAGCTCTGCCATCTCAACCCTATAGAAAATGTTTACTTTATTTGTTCTTTAAAAATTATGCCTTTTTCGGGCCAGGACCATTAAACCCTAAGAATATTATCGAATTTTGTTCTGAATGAGAAATGCAACGGATTAAGACTTAAAGCTGACTATTGAAGCTGGTTCCTGTTGAAAACTGTACATGTACATGTATTTTCGCAGTCTCACTCGCCCATGAATCCTTATTGAATGGCTGATATCCCGACTTACGCTTTGAAGAAACCCCTTTGAAGGTGAGGTAACCATACTTAAGAGGGAGCTAAGTAAGTGGCTGCGTCCTTGCCACCAACTTTCACTTGACTTCCGAGCTCCAAGCCAATCCACTACACTCCGCCACTTTAATGTAATGCTCCTTTAATACCCGCACACGCAATGTGTCCCCAGGCAGGATGCTGGCGGTAGCAGCTCCTGGCCCTTGGTTCTTGGTCTTGGCTCTAACGAAGCTGATAAGCTGCCGCTATCAACGCCTAGCATCCGCGCGTGCCACGCTGCTGTCTTAGCAGCTGCCTCCTCCTTCTCCTCCTTCCTCATTCTGCATCCTCAATCTCATCCGCATCCACATCCGCTTCCGTTGCGCTATGCTGTGCTGCGCTGTGCTGCAGCTGCCGGAGCCTCCCATCCTGTTTAGCACAGATTTACAGCCATGCCGACTCCTTGAATTTCGCCCTCTGCATGTGTATCTATGTATCTGTGTGTGAGTGTGTTTGTCTGCGGCCCTGCCGGAAAGTGAATCACTTATGAAAGCGTCCGGCTTGAGTGGCGAGTGCAACCCACTGCCCTGCTCCCAGCCCTGCCTCCATCGGCCTGACCTTCTTCGCAGTATTTGCGATGCAAAATTTAATATGAGTTCCCTGCTAATTTCCCCAGCTGAAGAATGCTCCAAAATATGTGTGGGAGTCCACTTTTCCGCTCTCCACCAAAACTTACCGAAAACGATAAGCAACAAAGTCTTGAACTAGTTCAGAGCTTGCCCCATGCGCTGCCCTTTGTCATCATCGTCAGCATCAGCATCGGCAAAAAGTGTTAGAGGTTGTCTCCCGCCCCGAATCCACCACCAATCCAGCCCCAACTTGACATACAACAAACGAGGGGGAACGTTGTGAGTTGCTGCGGACACCGCAACTCTACAGTTATACCCTATACTTAGTCAGTATGGCTCTCCTCCGGCAGCCGCCGCTAATATTGAACAACACGACAAAGAATGCGTGCGAGAGAGACAGAAAATCAGTCTGAGCGTGACGTCGGGCGCTGCGTAGCCACTGCAAATTGATTTCATGCTTTTGGCTACAAAAATGATCCGATCTGATCCAGATTCAGCAATCTGATAGATATGGTCATTATCTATGATTCTGCGTTTTTAGTTTTCTCGAATCTGCAATATTGTGGATGCCCCAGATTTTCGTCCTTTGCGGGGGCGGAAGGGGGTGTGGCGAAATTTTGACACGAAACGGTCAAGGTCCAATATCACAGGAGTGTGGATACCAAATTTGGTTGCTCTGGCTCTTATAGGTTCTGAGATCCTTGAACTCATATTTTGCAATTGGCAAAACCGACCATGAAACCTGTGTGTTAGAGAGAGACAGAGCGAGAAAGAATGAAATTGTTTTCTTGATTCTGGCTATAATAATTATACGATCTGGTTGAGATTTTGCACTCTAGAACATATAGTCATCCTCTACGATGACTATATGATATGGTTTTATCGTATCTTTAAAAATGTGGATGCCACAGATTTTCGTCCTTTGTGGGGGCCGAAGTGGGCGGGGCGAAGTTTTGAAATATTTTTGTAGCAGTGACATATCACAGAAGTCTGGATCCAAAACATCGTTGCTCTAGCTCTTATAGTCTTTGAGCACTAGGCGCTGAAGGGGACTGAATTGGATCCAATCTGAATTGGATCGTATTATTATTATAGCCAGCATCAAGAAAACAATTTAATTTTTTCTAGCCCTGTCTCTCTCTAACACACACGTAGCATAGGCGGCTTTGCTTAGAGTAAAACATTAGCGCCTAGATCTCAGAGATCTCTCTCAAAAGCTAGAGCAACCAAATTTGGTATCCACACTCCTAATATATCGGACCGAGACGAGTTTGTTTCAAAATTTCGCCACACCCCCTTCCGCCCCCGCAAAGGACGAAAATCTGGGGATATTCAAAAATCTCAGAGACTATTAAGGCTAGAGTAACCAAATTTGGTATCCGCACTCCTGTTAGATCTTACTATAAAACGTGTATCTCAAAGTTTCGCCCCCTTCCGCCCACACAAAGGACGAAAATCTGTTGCATCCACAATATTGCACATTCGAGAAAACTAAAAACGCAGAATCATAGATAATGACCATATCTATCAGATTGCTGAATCTGGATCAGATCAGATCATTTTTATAGCCAATAGGAACAAATCAATTTTCAGTGGCTACGCAGCGCCCGACTTCACGCTCAGACTGATTTTCTGTCTCTCTCGCACGCACTCTTTGTCGTGTCGTTTAATATTAGCGGCGTCTGCCGGAGGAGAGCCATACTGACTTAGTATCGGGTATTACCGTAGAGTTGCGGTGTCCGCAGCAACTCACAACGTTCCCCCTCGTTGAAGCTTAAGTCAACGGAATTATGCGAGAAAATGAAAGGGTTAGCTACCGCTTGGCAGAATGAGTCGTCAGACTGTGACTACTACATGCTCGTGGTAAAGCAAGAGCAAGTCGAGAAGTTGATCAGCACATTTGAGATGTTTCACGGCGAGCTTGAGGAATTGGATCGAAGAGAAATTCACAGTGGTTTGTGTGACATTTTTGAGTCACTTGCAAGCTCGCTGAAGGCGGCGATTATGAGGGAAATGGCTAAGAGTAGCGGCCGCATGCCGTTTCATTCTACCTTGGCTGGAGGAAATACTACGGTTGAGTTTGCCGGCTCGCAATTGCTACCTCACCGTAGACAAGTACCATCCCTGCCTCCTATACAATTGCCGACGTTTAGCGGCGGGTATGCGAACTGGACGGACTTTTATTCAATGTTTGCCACCATCATCGACAGCCATCCGGACTTAACAAACATAGAAAAGCTCCAGCATTTGCGTTCCTGTCTGCGGGATTCGCCATTGGAGACTGTTCGGTCGCTGGAAATCTCAGATGGCAATTATGCTGTGGCGTTAGATTTGTTGGAAAACAGATTCAATAATCGGCGATTGGTCTTTCAGGCACACATCAATGAGATCTTGGCGCTCCAGGCTGTGGAACCTGGGTCAGTGGTCATGCTTCGGGAGCTTTCAGACAAGTTCAAGTTCGTGCAGGAAATTCTCCGAAAACTGGATCCAGCGAGCCAAGAGAAGTGGGAGGAACGATTCAACGACCCCGCATTAGCAAACTTAATTCTGTCGTGGGAATCTATGGCCTCGTTCTTGGAGCAGCGATGCAGATCATTGGAGACGATGGACTTTTCTATGGCAAGCTATGCGTTGAGCAATCAGGTGGGCAGAAGTAGAAAGCATAATAATTCTAGGTCCACATTGGTTACAACGAACCAAACCGTAGCACGCTGCGCGCTGTACAACGATGGTGCTCACGAGGTCCAGCACTGCCAGAAGTTTAAAGCGCTGTCCCCCACAAATCGCCATAAAGAAGCCAAGCGGCTTTCGTTGTGTATAAATTGTCTCAGAACAGGGCATCGATTACTTCAGTGCACCTCGAGCAACTGTCGTACCTGCGGGGGTAGACACCATACCCTCCTTCATTTTAGTAGCCCTGAAGATACCGAAGTCCAAGGGAAATCAGCGCCGTATACTCCATCTCAGTCTGCACTGTCTGAGTCTACGCCTTCTGAGCATACCACTGCGCCCTCTACTTCAGCGGTTACCTCGTCTGCCCTTATTGCCCAAGATCTCAGGAATGGTGTTGTTTTACTTGCCACGGCCACGGTCTTAGTCAAAAATCGTTCCGGAGTTTTAGTTCCCTGCCGAGCGTTGCTGGATTCCGGCTCCCAGTTGCATCTAATAACTTCTCGTTTCGCGAATCAGCTTCAGCTTCGAAAAATGAAATCATCGACTGCAGTCTCGGGAATAGGCGACTCTAGCTTCGTCACGGATGGATTTTCGGTCAACGTTAGCCTGCACTCTCGCTCATCGGATTACTCAACTCTCATCACTGCCATTGTAGCCTCCAGCATAACCGATCGACAGCCAAGCTTTGGAATTGACACTCAAAACTGGAACATTCCATCTAACATACCACTAGCTGATCCGGAGTTTTATAAGCCGCAGCGCGTCGATCTGCTAATTGGCGCAAGTCTGTTTTTCGAGATCCTGTGTGTTGGTCAGGTCAAGCTACTGCCAGGATTGCCTTCAATTCAGAAAACGCGCTTGGGATGGGTCGTGTCTGGAAGTTGTTCGCGTTTAAAAGGTTCCTCGTTGATGGTCTCTCGCGCTCGGGCCGTAGCTGCTGAGGATAATAGTCCAGAGGATCGGATTGAGGTGCTTCTTCGGAGGTTTTGGGAGGTAGAAAATTGCATCGAACCAATAATAAAGTCTACCAAAGAAGAGCTAGATTGTGAAGCACACTTTGTGCAGCATTTCCGTCGACTACATAAAGGCGATTATTGTGTTCGGCTGCCAGCAAAATATAATTTGGATCTCCTTGGATTATCTTACTATCAAGCGCTTCGTAGATTCCTGACCCTTGAGAGAAAGTTAGATCGTCGCCCTGATGTTAAATCTCAGTATGCAACATTTATAAAGGAGTACCTTGATTTAGGCCATATGTCTCAGGTTCCTACCCAGTCAATCAGCAACTGCCGATATTTTTTGCCTCACCATTGCGTATTGAAGGAAGATAGTTCTACGACCAAGCTTCGCGTCGTTTTTGATGGATCCGCTTCAACCTCATCTGGATATTCCCTGAACGACGTTTTAATGGCTGGTCCCGTAATCCAACCCAAACTGTTTCATATTCTTGCTCGATTTCGGTCATACGCCGTTGCGATTACGGGAGAAATCTGTAAGATGTATCGTTGTGTAAGAGTCTCGACCGAGGATAGCAACTTGCAGTGTATTCTGTGAAGAAACTCCAGGGAAGAAGACTTGCGTGTGTTTCCATTGTTTCCTATCTATCTGTGCGAGCGATGCATCAGTTGGCAATAGACGAGCAGATGGCGTTTCCAGTTGGAGCTGAAATCCTTCGCCGAGACTTCTACGTGGATGACTTGATATCTGGAGCCAGCTCGCAGGAGGAGGCTATCCGGATTCGGGAGCAAACTACTGGAATTTTGTCTAGAGGTCAGTTCAGATTGAGGAAATGGTGTTCGAACGTCCCTGCTGTGCTGGATGGAGTTCCGGAAGAGGACAAGGAAACATTTTTGAAGTTCGACGATGGCAGCCATGTGACTAAAACTTTAGGACTTGCGTGGGATCCGGTTTCTGATCTACTATTATTTTCGTTCTCGGCCCTTCAATCTTCTTTGAATTCCTGCAGGCGCTCTGTTTTGTCATCCATAGCGCGATTCTACGATCCTCTCGGACTAGCTGGTCCCGTAATTACTAAATCCAAAATCTTTCTCCAGCGTTTGTGCCAAGAGAAGTTGTCCTGGGATGAAAGCCTTCCAGTCGCACTGAACACCGAGTGGCAGGTGCATATTTATGCACCAGTTTTGGTCAGATTCGTCGACTTGAATTTCCTCGGCTTGTGCTCCTTCCAGACTCTACGCTGGAAATTCACGGATTTTGCGATGCCAGCATCGAGGCTTATGGTGCATGCATTTATGTCGTGTCCAAGGGTCAGCATTTCAGCAGTCACTTACTTTGCGCCAAATCTCGTGTGGCTCCTTTGAAGACACAGTACCAAAGTTGGAGCTTTGTGGAGCGGAGTTGCTGGCTAGGCTCATATCTGAGATAGCTGGAATGAATGTATTCAAGGGAAGGTGATACTGTTGGTGTGATTCTGCCGTTGCGCTCTCTTGGATTCGGGACGAGCCGTCAAGTTTAATATTTTTGTTGCAAATAGAGTGTCAACGATTCAGGAAATGACCGAAAAAATGGAATGGCGCTATGTTCCCACAGCTTTAAACCCAGCCGACATTCTGTCTCGAGGGGCTCATCCGACTGAGCTGAATGAGTCACCTCTTTGGGCTCATGGTCCTCCATTTCTTTGCGGCTCCTCAGATGACTGGCCACCCACTGTGCTACCTGATAAGCCAGCCCTTGAACTTCGTCGGAAGGCTCTTCTGGTCAAATCGCCCTACATGGACAATATTGCTGATTCCAAGTATGCGAATTCATTTGCTTCTTTGCAACGCGTTTTCGGATACATTCACAAGTTTTGCAACCGAATTCGGCGCCCCGGACTTACTGTCTCAGACATTGAACATGGAACCCAGGTATTAGTACGACTAGTCCAGCGTACTCAGCTATGGGAGGACATGAAGTCACTGCGGGCAAGGGGAGCAGTCTCCTCATCGAGCTCAATCGCATCGTTACCGCCATTCATGGATCAGTTTGGACTTCTCAGGGTAGATGGTCGACTGAAAAACTCTTCGTTGGATTTGGATGGCCGTCATCCCATCATCTTGCCCAGCAGCCATCCACTGACTCTTGCAATAATCTCCCATTTTCATGAGTGGAATCTGCACGCTGGTCCTCGAGCTTTGCTTGGACTAATTCGATCCCAATATTGGCCTATTGGGGGGAGGAAGACGGTAAACAAGGCAGTAAACAAGTGCGTAAGATGCTTTCGACTGAAGCCCAGGGTATTGGAGCATATTATGGCGGCCAAAGGAGCGGCTCGATGGTTCTCATGCCTTTGAGATCACAGGCGTGGTCTTCTGTGGGCCGTTTTTCTACAAACCGAAGGCACGCAACAAGGCTCCAATCAAGTGCTACGTCTGCGTCTTCATTTGTTTCGCTACCAAGGCTGTTCATCTGGAGCTTATAAAGGACTTATCCACAGTTGCTTTTCTACATGGACTAAAGCGCTTCATATGTACCAGACGGAAGCCGCGGCAAATTTGGTCAGACAACGCAACCAATTTTGTCGGCGCTAAGAATGAGCTGATGGAATTAAAGCACCTGGTCCTCAGCGATGACCATCAGAAGGCGCTGCTGGATTTTTGCTTGGTCGAGGCTATAGACTGGCATTTCATTCCTCCGCGCTCCCCTCATTTTGGTGGTCTATGGGAGGTTGCAGTGAAGACGGCCAAGTACCACTTCTACCGTGCGATAGGCAACTCGGTTCTTGGATTTGCCGAGCTGCGGACGCTGTTGTGCCACATCACGGCAGTGATTAATTCAAGACCTTTAGTTTCAATTGCAGAGAGCCGATCTAGATGTTCTAACTCCAGCGCATTTCTTGAATGGTGGCCCTCCTGCTTCGTTCGCTGAGCCTGACGTCACGCAGCTAAACTTCGATCGCCTGGACGGCTGGCATCGCGTTTCGTACCTGCAGCAGCTCTTTTGGTCCCGGTGGAAGGAGGAGTACATAACGTCACTGCAGCAGCGCTCAAAGTGGCGCACTGCGAAGCCTAGTTTAGCAGTCGCAGATTTGCTTCTTGTCAAGGATGAGAATCTTTCTCCCATGAAGTGGCCACTGGCGAGAGTGGTCGAGCTATTGCCTGGACGAGATGGCGTTGCCCGAGTTGCTGTGCTGAAGACGTCATTTGGAATCACCAAGCGCGCCGTCAACAAGCTGTGCCTGCTGCCCCTTAAAGAAGCTGTTGAAAGTCAGGCTTCCAACGGGGGAGTATGTCGGGTCAAGCAGCTTGAATATTTTAAATTATTGCATTTTGCATTAAATGCATTTTGGTGTTGTCGTTTCCAATGCCCCCACTGCAAAGATCATTTGCTACCGCATATGCGCATGCAGCGGAATTCTTTCGTCTCCTTATGTCGCAATCTCTCGGACTCGGCTTAACAGCGTCCCCGAGCAGCTCTAACGCTCTCGGGCTATCATACGCTCTCGCTCACGTCTTTGGCCCGTCAGCCCTTGCATGGGTAGTCTTGAGCGAATCGTCGCAGCTATTAGACAAACATCCTCGCATCAATCGTTCGCCCCAATCATCCCCATATGTACATACGCGATAAGTTGGTTTACATATGCAAATAAATTGTGAATTATAAACAGCCTCTCGACTTTCATTAACTTCAAATTGCAACAGTTGTTAAAAACGCTTAATAGCTTAACATTGATCTTTCGGGAGTTATCCCTCCGATCTGATTTGTTGGTTCTTGTTGATTAAATTTAACAATTGTGTTTGGGCTTTCATAAGCCAAAAGCCGCGGAGCTGCGCTGCCAGTAACGCCGGCAGCGGAGCGGCAGAACTATGTGTTCTTATCTTTTATATGTTAGTATGTATATGTGTGAATATGCTCTGCGCTGTTGGTAGCGAGAGCGCGAGGGAAGATAAATGTGTGTATGCATGTAGATTAGTGCCGTCAAGTCATGGGAACATGCTGACGCTGCACTTGGGTCGCTCGAGGCATTCTTGAGTGAATCGTAATACGATCACCCAGAATGTCTGGGACTTTATTGTTACGTAAACACTGCAACAAAGTGTTACGTTATGTTTTATGTGTTATGTTTTATATTTATGTATGGCCACACTAAAAATGATTAAGAATTGCAAATCTTTAACCTATCCTTATGGACTTTCTGAGTTTTGTTTTTATTATCGGAGATTATGACGTTATCTCTTTCTCCGATACTTTCTACTCTATATGGTCCTATGTATTTAAAATCTAGCTTATGACCTGTTTCATTTTTCAATAAAACTTTATCTCCTACAGCTAAATTTAAATCTTTTAACTTTAAATCATATAGCTGTTTATTTTTAATTTTATGCTCCTCGAGCATAATCCTTGCTCGTTTATATGCTACTTCTTATCTATATTTACTCTCTTTAGAGTAATCATCTATGTTATATAGAGGTGCTATTTTATCTATACTATTAAATTGAACTGGTAAGTTTGAAGTCTTACCGAAAACTAGCTCATATGGACAATAATCATGTGCCTTAGAGGGGGTTGTATTAAAACAATATACGAAGAATTGCAGCCATATATCCCAATCTGATTTGTCAGCTGAGATGTATGAGCGTATGAGCTCGTTAAATGTTCTGTTGCTTCGCTCCACGGTTCCTACAGTCTGGTGATGATGTGCAGTAGAAGTTATGTTTTTATACCCGATACTCAAATTGAGTATTGGGGTATATTAGATTTGTGGTAAAAGTGGATGTGTGTAACGTCCAGAAGGAATCGTTTCCGACCCCATAAAGTATATATATTCTTGATCAGCATCAATAGCCGAGTCGATTGAGCCCTGTCTGTCTGTCCGTCCGACCGTCTGTCCGTCTGTCCGTCCCCTTCAGCGCCTAGTGCCCAAAGACTATAAGAGCTAGAGCAACGTTGTTTTGGATTCAGACTTCTGTGATATGTCACTGCTACCGCCCACTTCCGCCCCCACAAAGGACGAAAATCTGTGGCATCCACATTTTTAAAGATACGATAAAACCAAAAACGTAGAATCGTAGAGGATGACTATATGTTCTAGAGTGTAAAATCTCAACCAGATCGTATAATTATTATAGCCAGAATCAAGAAAACAATTTCATTCTTTCTCGCTCTGTCTCTCTCTAACACACAGGTTTCATGGTCGGCTTTGCCAATTGCAAAATATGAGTTTAAGGATCTCAGAACCTATAAGAGCCAGAGCAACCAAATTAGGTATCCACACTCCTGTTATATCGGACCTTAACCGTTTCGTGTCCAAATTTCGCCACACCCCCTTCCGCCCCAGCAAAGGATGAAAATCTGGGGCATCCACAAATCTCAGAGACTATTAAGGCTAGAGTAACCAAATTTGGTATCCGCACTTCTGTTAGATCTCACTATAAAACCTTTATCTCAGAATTTCGCCCCAGCCCCTTCCGCCCCCACAAAGAACGAAAATCTGTTGCATCCACAATATTGCAGATTCGAGAAAACTAAAAACGCAGAATCATAGATAATGACCATATCTATCAGACTGCTGAATCTCGATCAGATCGGATCATTTTTATACCCAAAAGGAACAAATCAATTTGCACTGGCTACGCAGCGCCCGACGTCACGCTCAGACTGATTTTCTGTCTCTCTCGCACGCACTCTTTGTCGTGTCGTTTAATATTAGCGGCGTCTGCCGGAGGAGAGCCATACTGACTTAGTATCGGGTATAACTGTAGAGTTGCGGTGTCCGCAGCAACTCACAACGTTCCCCCTCGTTGATATTTAGATTTTTACATAAGTCTTCAACTATTGAATTTTTATATTCTGTTCCCATGTTCGTAATGAACGCCTTCATTGGACCGTACTTTAGAATAAAATTTTCAAAAATAGCTTTAGCTACTGTATTTGCACTTTTGTTTCTAATAGGTATGGCAACAAGGTATTTTGTCAGGTCACATATTAAGGTGACTGCATATTCATTTCCTTGTTCTGATTTAGGAAGTGGACCGATCGTATCCACTTTTACCCTATCAAAAGCCATGTATGGTGTTTCTGTAATAGTCAATGGAGTTATTGTGTGCTTGGTTACTTTAGCTTTTTGGCATTTTGGACATTTTCGTATGTAATTGGTTATTTCTTTAGTCATACCTTTCCAAAAATAATGTCTTTTGACCTTGGCCAAGGTTTTTTTTATGCCTGTATGTCCTCCTTGTATGGGATCATCATGTAATGTAGACAGTATTGCTTCTTTTTCTTTTTCATTTTGAATTAGGGTCACCGGGTTGAGTAGCGCTACTCTTATTGTTCGTAATATTTTATTGCCCATATTTTTAAAATTATCTATTGAAATGTATTCAAAGATATTTTCCCACGGTGCGACTTTGAGTTGGCTGATTTTTTGTTTACCGGCTTGCGTTTCAAGCCTTTGGAAAAACTGACCTAAGTCAAGGGTTCCATTACAAATCGCTAGCATCATATCTTGCAGTGATTTTATTTCCATGTTTGAAAAAACATAAATTATTATTTACATGCAAGGTCACTACTTTTCGTACTTCGTCATTGTTGATGACTTCATATACGTTGGGCTTTGAAGCTTTTGTTAGAGATTGCCTAGGCAATTCTATTTGTTCTTTTCCTGCGCAGGATTTCTGTCTACTTTGTTGCCTGGTAGTGACTTTCAGGACTTTATTCGTTGTTTGTATGTGTTCAAAGTGACCGCCACGATAATTAGATATTGATCTCTAACAACACTGCGCATGTGCCCTGCTGCATATCGATGTTCTCATATCGATGTTCTCATATCGATATTCTTCTTTCGGCGTCTGTCTCTTGCGTATGTTACTCGGAAGCACATATAATTCTGTATACTGATCTTCTGCTGTCTTACAAATAAAATAACTTTAACAGGTTATGGGCCCAGACACCAATACACCCAGAAACAGTATAAAACAGAAACAGTGAGAAACAATAAACATTGTTTGGTGCTTAGTGAAAAGCAGTGCTAAAAAAATGGCATAGACTCATTAGTGTATGTGTGTACATAGAAAGGCAAAAGAACAAGTTGAACAAATTCAACGGAGATTCGCATTATGTTTTTTTGATTAGAATTTTGCAGCGAATCGGACCGTTGCCGTGGTTTAAAGTCCAAAATAAAGCAGTCCCAACGGATCAAGAAACACAAAAGCGAACGGAGACTCAAGTGTGTATACCCAAAAGTGTGTATACCAAGCCTTAGAAAATCCCGAGTGTGTGTGTGTAAATAGCAACTCGGAGGGATACTTAAGAGAAAACGAAAAAACAAAAGAAAGACACGGACAACAGTATTGTCGTCGTAGTTGCTTTGTGCATGAGACGATCGACAGTTACAAATTTTGCACTGTGGGACAATAAGTATAAAAAATGAGTGGAAATATGAATTTCAATATTGAGAAACTGGACGAAAACAATTATAGCACATGGGAAGTTTTGATGAGAAGTGATGAGCAACGTGCAGCTTTTGAACTAAAGGATCAAAAGGCGTTGGCGTCAATTTTACTTTGTGTTAAATCGACCCAACTAAACAATATTAAAAATTGTGTATCGTCGTCACAGGCATGGCAAAAGCTAAATAAAATTCACAGGCCAAGCGGACCAGCAAGGGTAGTGCTTTTAATTAAACAATTGTTGACGTTAAAAATGTCGGATGGTATAAGTGCACAGGAATATTTGCGGAAATTCCAGGTGGTACACGAGGCTTTAGCAGAGGTCAACATAAAGGTTGATGAAAAGATCTTATCAGTTGTGTTGCTAAATGGTTTGCCTAAATCGTATGAAAGTTTTGTTGTTGCGATTGAGACGTGAGATGATTTGCCGAGCTTGAGGATGCTAAAAATAAAAATTTCTGAAGAAGCGAATAGGCAAGAAGATAGCATTAGCAAGGAAATTATAAGTAGCGCGGAACTACACGTCAGTTATGACAACAACAGTTTTAAGAAAAACTTTAAGAAGCGCAAAAAGTGTTTTAAGTGCGGAAAGGAAGGGCATTTTAAATCGGAATGCCGTGCTAAAGGCAAGCAGGAAGGAGCAAACAACAAGGGCGCAAACAGTAAAAGCGGGGAAAGATTGGGTACAATGCTTTGCGTAACCGAATATGCCAAAGTGGAACCAGAAAAATATGTACCAATCCTAAATTTAGCTAAGCCAAATGACCAGATGTTAAATGCATGGTGCATAGACAGTGGCGCAACGGCGCATCTATGTTGTGACGAGGAACGCTTTGTGTCGTTCACGGAAGATAATCAAAAAGTATTTTTAGCCGGCGGTAAATCACTTATTGCTGAAGGGCATGGAACTGTTCAAGTAAAGTTCGGTGATAGATCCGTTACGCTGGAAAATGTTATCTTGGTACCAGATTTGCAGTACAATTTTATATCGGTCACAAAACTATTAAAACATGGAAAAAAAAATTGTGTTTGAGAAAAATCAAGCGATGATTTTTAAAAACGGAAAAATAGTTATAAAGGCACATCTGGAAAATGGATTGTTTATGGTTCAGGACAATCAGGAAAAGTGTATGAACATTGTAAATGTTGAAGCAGATGCATTCAAATGGCACAATAGGTTCGGCCATGTACATTTTGACGCATTAAAGGAAATGGTTAACAAGGAGATGGTAATAGGTCTCAAGGGCATATACAAGCCAAAACAAGTGTGTGCAACATGCGCAAAAAGTAAAATTTGCGTGCAACCATTTCAATCGAGCACAAACAAACGAACATACTGATGTATGCGGTCCAATGCAAAAGCAGTCAATGGGAGGCAATCGATATTTCGCCACATTTATTGATGATTGTTCAGGATATGTATCAGTAAGTTTCCTAAAAACCAAAGATCAGGTTTTCGAGGCTTTTAAAAAATTTAAAAGTCAAGTTGAGTGCCAAACTGGGAGAAAAGTCAAGGTTTTACGAAGCGACAATGGCCGAGAATACATATCAAACGTTTTTGATAATTACCTAAACCAAAATGGAATAAAGCGAAACTTAACAGTGCCATATACACCTCAACAAAACGGAGTTGCAGAAAGGGCCAACAGAACATTGGTAGAAATGGCAAGAAGTATGCTGCTGCATGCTGGGTTAAGTGAATGCTATTGGGCAGAAGAACTGCCACGTATTTGCGAAATAGAGTGGCAAGCAGCTGCTTGAGCGGGGTGACACCTTTTGAAATATGGTAGAAAGCCAGTGGTATCGCATTTAAGAGTTTTTGGCTCAGTAGCGATAGCTCTAGATAAAACAACGAAATCAAAGTTCGCACAGAAAGGCTTAGAGTATATAATGGTGGGCTACTCGGATACGGCCAAAGCATACCGTTTGGTCAGTAAAGAAACCAGGAAACTCGTAGAGAGTAGGGATGTCATTTTTGTAGAACCTGAAGGGGGCAAACTAGATGCATCATGTTCCAATGACATGGCATCAATTGAGGTTCAACAAAACCAGGACTCTGAACCCGAAATGGATAGCGAGCAATTTAAAGATCCAGAAAATGAGCCAGAAAATCAGGAGGAGATAAGGTCTAGTAATGACATTCTTGTATTTCCAGAACCAATAAGAGGACCAGGACGCCCAACCATAGTACGGACGGGCAAACCAGGATGACCAAGGAAGCAGTATCATATGCTCAATGCGATACTGGCAGCAGACGTACAAGTTCCACAAAACTACGCACAAGCTGAACGGTCTACTGAAGGCGAGATATGGAAAGCATCAATGAAGGACGAGTACGAATCTCTCGTGAAGAACGGCACGTGGTCGCTTACTAAATTGCCTAGCGGGAAAAAGTCCATTGGATGCAGATGGGTTTACGCAGTTAAGTCCAATCCGGATGGAAGCGTGAACAGGCTCAAATCACGTCTGGTGGCGAAAGGTTGTAGCCAACGCTACGGGATCGACTACAAGGAAACATTTGCACCAGTTGTACGCCACGCAACTATCAGGTTGATAATTGCACTTGCAGTCGAACATGGTCTCCACCTACATCAAATGGATGTTTTCACGGCGTATCTCAACGGCGAATTGGAAGATGAGTTTTTTATGAGACAACCTGAGGGCTTCATCAGCGAAGTTCACCCAAATCACGTTTTGAGGCTTCACAAAAGTATATATGGCCTAAAACAATCAGGAAGAGTGTGGAACTCTACGTTGGATGCAACGCTGAGACGCATTGGTTTTATACCGACTGTCAACGAACCCTGTCTGTATTGTAAGCCAGGTAAAAATATGTGTCTAATAGCTGTCTACGTAGATGACATTATTTTGGCGTGCAAGGACCAAGATGATATATCTGATATCAAGATAAAGATCGCAGCAGAATTTGATGTGGTTGACATCGGGCCTATGCAATACTTTTTAGGTATTGAGGTGAAACGTGAAGGCAGTACGGGTGCGATTTCAATCAGCCTGTTCGGAGCAGAACCCAGCCGATTAGCTGCTTGCCAAATAGCACCTAATTCTTGGCCCTCAGCCGCTTATTTTGTTTGTTACTTATGTCTATGTCACTCATTTGTTTGTTAAAGCTTTGCGCTTGCTTGCCCTGCTAAACGCTCTCTGCCAGCTCGCTCTTCGCTATCTCCGCTTTGCGTCTGCCTACCAACGTCGGCAGAGCGAAGCTGCGCTTAGCGATCGGAGCGGCAATGTAAAGGGCAGGCAAGCCACACTTGCAATTTGGATGTCACGCATTAAAGAACATATCGTAATTTTATTTCTGCGCCGAGTTTAATTTAATTCGAAATAATTAGTCGGCCGATTGGGGATACAAAACATTATCTCCACATAAAATTTGGTGACCCCGACGTGATCTCTGAGTTGCAGTGTCAATTAATAATCATTCGCGATCGACATTCGTTAGCCCTAGCAAATTTTCGGCGGTTAAGCACAATTCGGTGCTAAAACACACTTACATACACCTACATACACGCATTGCTGGCTATTAATTTCTCTGTCGCGACAATTCGGTCAGTGCAGTGCGGTAGGCAGTGCAGCGAACTCACTAATACACACAAGCGGAGTACAAAGCGGAATCGGACAGCTCGCACAGCCGCACAGCTAAAGGCATTAGCTGTAATCCCTTTGCTTTCGGTTCCCACGTTTATACGTATACAGGGTGTCTTTTTCGGTCGTGCTGAGTGACTCTTTTAAAACCTCAACATGGCAGCACCTGAGCCTACCAATGTCGCGAACGCAGCAATGCCGAGTGATGTAGATTTCTACAAGCACAAGGCCGAGTCCATCGCGCGACAACTAAAGGCCATGGATCGCTTTCTCACCAAGGAAGAGCTTGCCGAGTTAGATGAGGCAGAACTTCAAGCTCGCTTAGAGCAAATCGAGCGAATGAATGCGGATTTCGATGCCGCTCAAACGAGCCTTGAAAGGCTGGATTTCCTGCAGTTAGCCCATGATGCCCGGCTGGACTTTTCGAATGTTTATGTCAAGGTTAGGTCCAGGCTGTCGCGGGAGTTGATGGCTGCTCGCACGGTAAATGTTGCCAATTCAACGGCTCGGCATACTCTCGAGGGGAATTCGTCGTTGTTCGCCTATAATAGTATAGGCCGTTCTCGAATGCCCGAGTTGCAGCTTCCGCGATTCGGTGGGATTGGCTACATGGATTGGCCAGAATTCCACTCGATGTTCTCGACAATGGTGCACAAAGACCATCGTATTCCAATCATCGAAAAATTCCAATATCTTCGTGGATGTCTAGATGGTGCTGCGCTGGATACGATTCGTTCCTTGGAACTTTCTGAGGAGAATTACGACAAGGCGTTGAATTTACTAATGTTGCGATTCGATAATAAACTGTTACATTTTCAGGCACACGTCAAGGCTATTTTCGGGCTGCAAGGGGTGGAGAAGGGCTCGGCTATCGGCTTGCGCGCGCTCAGCGACAAAATCAATTCGCACTTGCGTGCACTTCAGACCTTGGCGACCCCGCAGGAGATATCCGATGGGTTGCTGATCTTCATCATAGGCACGAAATTGGACCACAAGACCAAGGAGAAATGGGAAGAGAACTTGCCGACGTCAGGATTGCCTCGGTGGTCAAGCATGGCCTCATTCTTGGAAGCAAGATGTCGGATGCCGGAAAATTTGGGATCGGCTATGGTAACAATTCCTAGCCAGCAGGTGGGAGAAGACAAACCTGTCACCCTTATCACCTCCAGTAAGGACCATCCTAACCCCATATGTAACCATTGCAATTCCTCCGAGCATTACATATCTAAATGTCAGGAATTCCTGAATCTCTCTGCGTTTGAACGATACAAAGAAGCAAAGAAGAGCCGCTTGTGTTTGAACTGCCTCAACAAAGGCCATGAATTGCAGAGGTGCAGGTCAGGACTTTGCAGGCATTGCCAGGCCAAACATCACACGCTACTCCACATTCCATCGGGAGCTGGTGCTTCATCTTCCTCTTCACCGGCCGAGGAATCGATACAGCAAGTGGCCGCGACTGTGCTTCTAGCAAGCGGGTGTTCTAGCCCTCCCCCCTCGATCCAGAAATCTCAGCCTAGCCAGAACGTGTTGCTACCTACTGCCCTCGTCCATGTAACAGATCGTTATGGAGCACTTATCCCATGTCGTGCCATTTTGGATTCTGCATCACAGGCAAACTTTGTAACATCTAGACTTGCTGATCAGTTGCAGTTGGATCATCGCTCGTCTTATGTTCACATCTCCGGAATCGGAGATTCCATTCTACCTTCGAGCAAGTCTGTACATATAGTTGTACAATCCCAGGACGCAAGCTATCGAGCTTCCTTCGCTGCAATTGTCACCAACTCAATTACGGCAATGCAGCCTAACTTCGGCGTAGACGCAAAGGATTGGCCAATGCCGAATAATCTAAAACTGGCTGATCCTAATTTCTCCAAGCCCCAACGTATCGATCTGTTGATAGGTTCTGGTTTGTTCTTCGATTTAATGTGCGTCGGACAGATTCGACTATCAACCCAATTGCCAACATTGCAGGAGACAAAACTTGGTTGGAAGCATTGATAGCTCGGAGAATAGGCGTGCAGCTTTAGCCGCTTTTGAAAATTCCTCGTGCATCTCTATTGACGATTTTCGACCCACAACGCTGGAGTACCAAAACTTAGAGCAGCAATGCAGAAAGCAGCTGCTCGAGTGCCAGGTGCAAGTGGAAAAACTGCGATCGGAGAATCAGGAACTGCAGCGCGAACTTTTCCATATATTAAAAACCTACATATCCACGCCAAATGAAATTCAACTTTCAACAGTTTCTACATTGCCAAATTTCCTGCCATTCTATGCAATTACAGAGGCTCCCGATGATCAAGACGTAATCACGACAAGCCACCTTCGTAAAGAAGCGCCGATTGCTGCGTTCGACGATCATCCCAGCGTAGCCGCCAGCTGCGCCCAAGCAAGCATCTTCAAGAGGGCCGTTGGAAAAATAGCAGGCCTGCTCCAGCTGGGTGGATCTGTTGAAAGCCTTTGCCTTCCAACGGGGGGTGAATGTTCGGAGCAGAACCCAGCCGATTAGCTGCTTGCCAAATAGCACCTAATTCTTGGCCCTCAGCCGCTTATTTTGTTTGTTACTTATGTCTATGTCACTCATTTGTTTGTTAAGGCTTTGCGCTTGCTTGCCCTGCTAAACGCTCTCTGCCAGCTCGCTCTTCGCTATCTCCGCTTTGCGTCTGCCTACCGACGTCGGCAGAGCGAAGCTGCGCTTAGCGATCGGAGCGGCAATGTAAAGGGCAGGCAAGCCACACTTGCAATTTAGATGTCACGCATTAAAGAACATATCGTAATTTTATTTCTGCGCCGAGTTTTATTTAATTCGAAATAATTAGTCGGCCGATTGGGGATAAAAAACATTATCTCCACACAGCCAACGAAAGTATATTAGAGAGTTGCTCTAACAGTACAATTTGAAAGATTGTCGACAGACGTCCACGCCTCTTGAAGCTGGTTACCAGGTGGCATGCAACAAAGAGGACTGCCGCAGGGTCGACATCACATCGTTCCAAAAGCTAATTGGAGAGTTATCTTATCTTGCTGTTATGACTCGTCCGGACATTGCGCATTCGGTGAACAAATTAGCACAACGTAACAAGGATCCTCATTCCGAGCATGAAGCGGCAGCCAAGCACATCCTTCGATATTTGGCAAAAACTATCGACTGGGAGATATGCTACACAAAGCAAGGAAAGGCAATTGAGTGTTTTGTTGATGCAGATTGGGCAAGTGATATGACGAACCGAAAGTCATTCACTGGCTATGTATGCATGTTGGCAGGAGGAGCGGTTTCTTGGGAGTCAAGAAAGCAATCGACGGTTGCCCTCAGTTCCACGGAGGCAGAGTACATAGCCTTATCATCTGCAGCAAAAGAGGCGATATACTTTCGCAGCCTACTGATTGACTTGAAGCTGATGTCCAAGGAGTCAGCTATTCAGATGTACGGCGACAACATTGGAGCACAGCAGCTTGCTAGAAACCCCATGTTTCATGCACGTACAAAGCACATCGACGTCAAGATACATCATATTCGAGAGGTTCTCAAGAGAGGTGAAGTCAACATTGCGTATCTGCCAACCGATGAGATGATAGCAGATGATTCGCATTTGGTTTAAAAGATCGTTTATAAGTGCTTGACATGTTATTGAATATTAGTTAAGTATATTTAAAGTTTGTAAACATGCGTTGTGTTGAGGAGGAGTGTTCAAAGTGACCGCCACTATAATTAGATATTGATCTCTAACAACACTGCGCATGTGCCCTGCTGCATATCGATGTTCTTTCGGCGTCTGTCTCTTGCGTATGTTACTCGGAAGCACATATAATTCTGTATACTGATCTTCTGCTGTCTTACAAATAAAATAACTTTAACAGTATATTTTTCAGGTCTGTGATGGTTATTCTTGATAACGCATCTACTATATGATTGTCTTTACCCTTTAGATTCTCGACTGTAAAGTCGTATTCTTCTAATTCGAGCCGCATGCGTGTGAGTTTTGAGCTGGGATTGACCATTGAAAATAGGTATGTTAGTGGTCTGTGATCCGTTTTTACTGTAAAGTGTTTACCATAGATATATGGTCAAAAATGGGTAATTGCCCAATGAATTGCTGCTAATTCCTGTTCTGTAGTACTTTTGTTACTTTCACCTTTTGTGAATGAACGTGCATATGCTAATGGGAGTTGGAGTCCGTTATAGTTAAAACCGCTCCACATGCTTGTTTACTAGCATCGGTGATTATGCAAAATTCTTTCTGAAAATCTGGGTACTGTAACAGACTGGGTTCCATAAGTTTATCTTTTAAATATTGGAATGCATTTTGACATTCAGTTGACCACTCAAAGGGAACATTCTTTTTACATAATCTAGTTATGTGCCGGGAATAGTCGGCGAAGTTTTTAATAAAACGTCTATAATAATTGCAAAATGCAATAAATCGTCTAACGCTGTCCGCATCATGTGGGACTGGATAGTTTTTGATGACGTCATATTTCTTGTCATCTGGCAAGATTCCTTTATCTGTGCATTTATGACCAAGAAAGGTCACTTCATGCATAAAAAATGAACATTTTTGTGGATGTAATTTTAAGTTGTGTTTCCTACATATCTCAAAAATATCTGTTAAGTTTTTAAGCATATGTTTTTCGGAACAACCCATGACTATTAGATCGTCCATATACACGAAGGCCTGCGAAGCTTCAAGTCCAGAGAATGCTATAGTCATCATTCTTTGAAATGAATTCGGGGCTATTTTTAAACCAAATGGTAGTCGCGTGAAGCGATATGAGCCATTGCTCGTTGAAAAAGACGTTCTATTTCGCGAACTTTCTTCTAGTTCGATTTGATGAAAACCTGACATTAAGTCAAGGCATGAGAAATACTTTGCTCTACCTAGTTGATCCAAAATGTCATCAATTCTAGGTAGTGGAAATTTGTCGGCCAGGAGTTTTTTGTTTATTTGACGATAGTCAACTACTAATCGCCATTTCTTTTGTTCTGAACCCGGAAGTGCTTTCTTTGGGACAAGTAGAAGTGGGCTGTTGTATTCTGATACGGATGGTTCGACAATATTGTCGTTTATTAATTTTCCTACTTGTTTTTTAATTTCCTCAACTTGGCTATGCGGGCTTCGATAGTTCTTTATATATATAGGTTCATCATCCCTCAATCTCAATTTCTGTTTATAAAAATTATTTGTTGTGATTGATTCGGTTTCAAGCCCGAATACGTCACTAAAATTGGTGCATAGTTTAGTTAATTGCTTCTTGAATTGTACTGGGAAATGTTTGCTTAATTCAGCTATGACAGTTTTTTCTCGGATTTTTTGAGTGGTTTGGGTTCTTGTACTTTGGGTTCCACCGTTATTACGGTTATTTCCCCTATAGCCACCACGATCTCTATTGTTATTATAATTATTGTTGTTGTAAATATGGTTGTGGTTGTAGCCACGACCCTTTCCTCTACCACGATAGTTACCTCGAAAGTTAATACCGCGGTAGACTTGTCCTTGTCTGTACTACACTGTATATATTTTGTTACGGCATCATTCATTGTTGGGAATGTGCCTGCTTCTAGTATTGTTTTTAGTCTGCCGTGCTCGCAATTTTTAACCATTGTACTAATGGCCTATTTGCAGCTGAACTTATCAGCGTGTTCCGCTGGCAGACCCTCATCAATGTATGATGCTTCTAGAAGTTTTCTCATATCATCAATCTCTGTTGTGAATTGGGCGGCTGTTTTGCCTTTTTGGCATACTTTTGCCATTTTAGCCTTTATAACATCTAAGGACTCACCGACAATAGTGTCTTGCAATTTCTTTATTATTACGTTAATGGTGGTTTCATCTTGTATTTTATATAATGTAGTTCCTATTACTTTTGATTTAATTACTTCTATAGCTAAATTTCGTATGGTCCTTTCGTTAGATTGACCAATTTGACTGCCGTAATGAATCTTTGTAAATGGAGTTTTTGTCCATTAAATTCCGGAATGGCGTGCGAAATATCTTTGATATATGCCCGTTGGGCAATTGTTTCGTCTGCCATTGTGGTTGGTTCTTGCCCAACCACGCTGTTTGCTGAACTAGTCGACGGTTTGTCGTCGTTTACGGGATGGTTCGATCTATTTGATCGAGAATCGTCTTCCGATATGATGATAATATTTTTTACATTCGGGGGCCTGGGACTTATTGGCCTTGATTCCGATTCTACAGCTGGTATATATGTCGCAGCTGTGTTTAGAAGATTTTGTATGTGTATGTCTAGATTGAGTTTTTCTCTAACGAATACTAATCGTTCCCTTAGACGTTTGAAAATGTCTGTAGCTTGAAACCAATGTATATCAGTAAGTCTTTGTTTGTTCTCTAGAAAAATTTCTCTGACCTCATTATATTTGTTTACCAAATTAGTTGTATGTTTAATGACCGTACTATTTTGAGTAGGTCTGTTCTGCGTTAAGCATTTATATGACTTATCGAATTCTGCTCTTAGAGTGCAATTTGATTTGAAGAAAATCTAACATTAGCAACCACAATTCTTCCTAGAAACTCATTTTCTATTATTTGGCTGTTTACGAGGATGCCGGGTATGGTTGATAATACGATACCCTTTTGTGTGGCATCACAATGAATTAGTGGTGAAAAAGGTAAATTATATTCGTTCATATATGAGTACTCGAACTCGTATATGCTAATTGGATTGGGGAATACGGCTAAGATTGCTTTAGCTCTATATTCGAAATTTTCATTTTTATCGTGGGTAGCCCTAATGGCTGCTGCTGCTCTACAAGACATTTTTTTTTGGCTTTGTAACAGTATATTAAAGGCGGGAATTCTACCTGAAATGTACCCATGTACATGTATTCGAGCTCTATTATGCTCCTAGGGGTCATTGAGACCAATTTTTTTAGACTCTATCTAAATTGTTTGCCCTACTCATATATCTCTTTTTATACCCGATACTCAAAATGAGTATTGGGGTATATTAGATTTGTGGTAAAAGTGGATGTGTGTAACGTACAGAAGGAATCGTTTCCGACCCCATAAAGTATATCTATTCTTGATCAGCATCAATAGCCGAGTCGATTGAGCCATGTCTGTCTGTCCGTCTCTCCGTCCGTCCGTCCGTCCGTGTGTCCGTCTGTCCGTCTGTCCGTCCCCTTCAGCGCCTAGTGCTCAAAGACTATAAGAGCTAGAGCAACGATGTTTTGGATCCAGACTTCTGTGATATGTCACTGCTACAAAAATATTTCAAAACTTCGCCCCGCCCACTTCCGCCCCCACAAAGGACGAAAATCTGTGGCATCCACATTTTTAAAGATACGATAAAACCAAAAACGCAGAATCGTAGAAGATGACTATATCTTCTACAGTGCAAAATCTGAACCAGATCGTATAATTATTATAGCCAGAATCAAGAAAACAATTTCATTCTTTCTCGCTCTGTCTCTCTCTAACACACAGGTTTCATGGTCGGTTTTGCCAATTGCAAAATATGAGTTCAAGGATCTCAGAACCTATAAGAGCCAGAGCAACCAAATTTGGTATCCATACTACTGTGATATCGGACCTTGACCGTTTCGTGTCCAAATTTCGCCACACCCCCTTCCGCCCCCGCAAAGGATGAAAATCTGGGGCATCCACAAATCTCAGAGACTATTTACGCTAGAGTAACCAAATTTAGTGTCCGCACTCCTGTTAGATCTTACTATAAAACGTATATCTCAGAATTTCGCCCCACCCCCTTCCGCCCCCACAAAGGACGAAAATCTGTTGCATCCACAATATTGCAGATTCGAGAAAACTAAAAACGCAGAATCATAGATAATGACCATATCTATCAGATTGCTGAATCTGGATCAGATGGGATCATTTTTATAGCCAAAAGGAACAAATCAATTTGCAGTGGCTACGCAGCGCCCGACGTCACGCTCAGACTGATTTTCTGTCTCTCTCGCACGCACTCTTTGTCGTGTCGTTTAATATTAGCGGTGTCTGCCGGAGGAGAGCCATACTGACATAGTATCGGGTATAACTGTAGAGTTGCGGTGCCCGCAGCAACTCACAACGTTCCCCTCGTTTTTCACTAATTTATTTTTCACAAAGGGTCCTGTCACGGTCGCCATGTGGAAAGAAGTATAATTCTTTGTAAAAATATATGTGTATTTCTTTATTTTGATCTTTCGGGAGTTATCCCTTCGATCTGATTTGTTTGTTCTTTAAATTGATTAAATTTAACAATTGTGTTTGGGCTTTCATAAGCCAAAAGCCGCGGAGCTACGCTGCCAGTAACGTCGTTAGCGGAGCGGCAGAACTATGTGTTCTTATAAGAACAGATAGATATATCTTTTATATGTTAGTATGTATATGTGTGAATATGCTCAGCGCTGTTGGCAGCGAGAGCGCGAGGGAAGATATATGTGTGTATGCATGTATATTAGTGCCGTCAAGTCATGGGAACATGCTGACGCTGCACTTGGGTCGCTCGAGGCATTCTTGAGTGAATCGTAATACGATCACCCAGAATGTCTGGGACTTTATTGTTACAGAAACACAGCAACAAAGTGTTACAGTGTGTATTCTTTAAGTACCGTCGGTACAGTGGGTATTCGAAATAATGAATACTTTATGTGAATGTGTATATTATATTTAATTTAATATGAGCATACTACACATTACCCAAATCTATTTTCCTTTGATAAATTCTTGTTTGCTTCACTTCCTCTCCAACAAAAAAACGATTTTTCTTAAACAAAGAATTTTAAGCAAAAAGAAACACCCAGTCGCACACACGTACAAACTATAGGCGGCAGAGGTGGATAAAAAAGTTACGAAAGCAAATAAAATCACTGCAGCACTCGTCCCCCACCACCTGACTGGAGCTGACTGTTCGAAGCAAATGAAGGTGTCATAAAGACAAGCAGAGACAGAAAAAAGAAACGAACGATTCCCCCCCATACGAACACACACGCACACACAGATCCAGCTTGTACACAAAACACTGAAACACTCAAGTAGAGTTGGGTTTGGCTGGACGTGCGATGGATGGATAGATGGCCGGATGGCTGTCTGCCTTCCTGGTCCTGCCTGCCCTCTACTAGATGGCAGATCCCTGTGTAAATGGCAAAGCGACAGCAACATTTGCTAACTTTGCTGCAACAGCGACAGCGACAGCAACAGCAAAACCAACAAGAACAACAACAGCAACGGATACTACATAAATGTATCTGTATCTATCTATTCGATGGCCGTGCATTGTATTGCAGTTACGTGCTCGATGGTCCAGCAAAATGGAGACTCGAAAAAAAAATCTAAAACAAAATCGGCAAAAGAGGGCGAAAAAAATACGAACATTTTCCAAATGGAAAAACTTGTATACACTCTCTGAATAAATAGAAATCGGGGGAAACAGTAACTTATAGAATATGTCCCTTCATATGGCATTGATTGGGTTCCAGTTTGTGAAAATACAAATAGGATTTAATGTAGAGTTTCCGAATTTAATTTCTGTCTGAAAGCCAACGACCCTTGGTGTATCTAGAGAGACGGCAATGGAGACAACGAAATGGCTTAAAGACTTTGGCATTGCCAACTGCTTACTCACTTGCCGAATCGCAAAGGGGATTCAACATGTAGCGAAAAAGTTTAAATGAGTTGAAGTGGATTTTCGGTTTGCACTTCCCGGATTCCAGGCCCTCCCCCAGTCACGCCCTTTCTTGATGACTGGGCATTGGGACGCTAATGAAGCATAATGATGATGCTCTCGCCTGATTGATTGATTGATTGATATACAAAGGCAGTGGTGCAGAAGGCAAAAGGCAGGAGGCACTGAGTGTTAAAACAATTTGCACTTGAAACTTAAATAGGCGGTGCCGCCCACAAACTATTTGACGACAAGCAAACAAGAATTTCAAATTGCTCATACGCCGCGTCATCCGTGTCGTGGATAATTTTAGTTGCACGCCGATGCACCTATGTATGTATGTATGTATGTATGCCAGAGCCTACGTCGCACTACACGACCAATTAGATCTGCCTGCCCGCATATGTATGTAAGATTAATAATAATGTATCGTTTATTAATAGTGTTATTCGAAAAAGAGTAGAAAGTGTATGATTTAAGATGTGCAATTAATGAGTCTGTTCTTTCGACTTTTTGTTCAACTTTCTGCTTCTACTTCCAACAACCGACTCCCATATCGATAACCCCTTATCGGTTAGGTCTTTTAAACATCGGTTAAGTCTGGTTATATCGGTTAGGTCTTATCGATGGTATCTTAAGTTCAAATGTTAATTTAGATGGGATAGTGTTAACTGCTTGATACACTGTCCTTTACATTCGGCCCTCCTGCTCATCTTCATCTGTCCCAGATGATAATATATCATCGTTCTCTGAGACAAAACGCCATAGCTTCATATTGTCACTGCTCGTTGCTGTGATATTTGGCCCCTCGACTTGAGCAACCTTTCAGCCGTCGTAGCGACCGTTCCGCTTTACCTTGGTGACTTCATATGCGGCGAACTGCGTCCTCTTGATCGCGACCATGTCTCCTAGTCTGTAGCCGTGCTCAGGTCGTCGTTTTTTATCATAATTGCGCTTGTACACCCCTTGCGCCTTCTCAATGTTTTGTTTCGCTTGGTCACGCAGTTCTTGGCGCTCGTTGTTAAACTGCGTAACCAACTCCTCGTTGAGCACCTCCAATAGTCGACTTCCAGCTTGTCTGTGCATCTTTGTCCCAAACATGACCTCGAATGGCGACGACTTCAACGTAGAATGCACATGCGAATTAATCGCCATCTGGACCTGTGGCACATGCTTGTACCACTTCGTTGACTCCTGAGCTGAGAGCTTTGCGATGATACCCAAAATTAAACGGTTCACCCGCTCAATCTGACCGTTGCCTCTCGCCACACCTGTCGTTGTACACACATGTTCGACTTTGTTCTCGTTGAGAAACTCGCTGAATGCGTTGGATGTAAACGCTGCTCCTCTGTCGCTGACTATGCGCTTGGGAAAACCAAACACAAATGACCAATCGCTCAGCCTCTTCACAACTTCTTCGTGACCTGTTGACTTAGTTGGGAACAGCCACACAAACTTGGAGAATGCATCTACCACAGCAAAAATGTACTTGTATTGCTTGGCTGTCGCATCCATTGGTCCCAAATGATCAACGTGCAGCGTGTATAGTGGTGTGTCACCCTTGTCAATGCAATGAAGATAGCCTTCTTGTTTGCCCAACTTTTTGCTGAAAATTATACAACTGATACAATTAGTAATCAACTTGTTTACTTTCCGTTCAAGCTGCGGAATCCAGTATTGCTGCTGAACTGAGTGCATTGTCTTCGCTGTGGAGAAATGACCAACTTCATGCGATCCTTGAATGATTTCCCTTTCCATCAGCCTTGGAACCACCAATACGTCATTGCCATTTACAGATTTGAAGAGAAGACCTCCTTTAAGCTTGTAGTCTTGATATGGGTGCTGCTTCAGGATCTCAACTGTGGCTTTGATGAAATCGTCATCCTGCTGTGCTTTCTTTATCCGAGCTGTTAGCTCCGTCGTCACGAACATGCATGTCTGCGGAAAACGACTGAGACAGTCCACGTGTCTCATTCTGTCCCCTGGGCGGTGTACTGCTTTGAATGTAAAGTCCTCCATATACAGAATCCACTGGGAAACTTCTCTGGGTATATCTGCTTTCGTTGTTGTCTGCTTAAACGCCGCACAGTCAGTGGCAAGATCAAATTTGAGTCCCAACAGGTAGTGACGAAACTTCTTGAGTGCGAGGTATGCAGCTTTGACCTCCAAATAGTAACTGTGACGTTTGGACTCAGCTTGTGTAGTCTTTTTACTCCAATAGTAAATCGGGTGGAAATTGCCATCAAACTGCTGCAACAAAACTGCTCCGAAACCTTCTTTGGATGCATCCGTGTGGAGTTCCGTTGGCGCTTCTCGTGAGTATAAATGTAATACAGGTGCGATTACAAGCAGATTCTTTAAGGTTTGTAGCGATTGTTGCTCTGCTTCGCCAATGTTAAAAACTGCTTCCTTCCTGAGTAGATTCGTGAGCGGCCGGGCAACTTGTGCATAGCCAGGGATGAACTTTCTGAAAAAGCCTGTGAGTCCCAGAAATGCTTGAACTGCTTTAATGTCTTTGGGCGTAGCAAACCGACTGACAGCTGCTGTCTTCTCTGTGCCGGGCCAGATTCTCCCGTCCTCAATGATATGGCCCAGAAAGCTAATGCGTGGCTGCATGAAGCTACATTTCTTTCACTTGATCTTCAGGCCAAACTGCGCAGCTGTCTCCAGAACCAACTTCGTCTTCCTCATGCATACCTCGGGCGATGCGGCGTAAACAATTATGTCGTCATGCTTCAAAAACGTGTATCCTTGCATATCAGCGACGAAACGGAACTTTTTAATGAAATCATGCCCCAAAAGTGCGTCGAAATCCAACAGGCTTTGTTGATATCTGACCCGGACCGCGCAACATAGTTGTGCACTTCAAAAGTTTAACGTTTTTCATACTCTCTTTGATTATGGTTATATCTGACCCTGTATCCACAAGACAGTCAACTACACTTCGTTTCGGCTTTGCAGTCTTTGCGTTTGTGTTCTCCTGATCCACAGTTATAGCAATATTCTTTTTTACCGCTTTGCCCACTTTGCTGCTGGAAACTCGTTTTATGCTGTTCGTTATTGCCCTTCTCCTCCGATATATTCAAACGATCATAGATATCGAACTCTTCTTTCAAGGCCCTGAAGGTCTTACAGCGATATATGGCATACTTATACTCGTTTCTTATGTCCAGACCGTTCACAATATGGCTTATAACAGCCGCGTCTTCAACATGTCCGACTGCTGCTATTTTTCTCGTCTGCAGCAAGTACTCGTGCATCGACTCACTACTCTTCCTCTTTCTTTCTTGCAGCAGATTATGAATGTCTGCACTGTTATAGCTACATGTGAATTCATCCAATAATACGTTCTTGAGTTCCTCATAGGTGCACACGCATTCAGATTCAAGGAAAAGCTTAGCTGCACCGGTCATTTTTCCTCTGGCCTGCACATACTTTTGCTTTTCAGTAAGCTCATATGCGTCGGCATTTTTTTCGAATATCTCAAACCATTTTTCTATGGGAACCGATTTTCCATCACAATCGCTCACAACTTTTGTAAAATTATCTGGAGCGATCTTCATTTGGATTTCTCGTTGCTCATCGCAAAGCACTTTCAAACTTAGCAACTTTATCATTTGATCAATCTTGTCATCAGTATTGTTTTCCGCATTTTCAAAATCTTCCATCTCGTTTGCACTCGGGCGCGACGTTCCTGGTACAGCTTCTTCCTTCTCTCTCTCTTTCCAGTGCAACGGCGGCGGTGTTTGCATCATTTTGCGGCTCTTTTCGACTTGTGCCTGTGTACCCGACGAGTGCTTTTCTTTTCTGTTTATAAGTGTGTATCACACACAACGTGTCTGTGCGTGTTTTTTCTGCTTGCGTACGTACTGCGCACGGACAAGGCGACGCTGCGGCGCGACAATGAATTTCACAATTTTCCAACCGAATTAAACGACCGATCTTTTATTAAACTCCGTGTCTACTTTTAGGCTCACAGAATTTGGATTGTTCAACTTAATGTTTATAGCCACCAACAACAACTTTACAACTTTATGTAGCTACAAACAACAACTTTAACAACTTTTCAACAATCCTCTTCTTGCATCAGCTTCTGCTTTCTTCTGTTTTTCTTTTTCACACACTCCGAGCTCTGTATTCGACGCGGACGAGCCCCCAAATGTAAGATTAATAATAATGTATCGTTTATTAATAGTGTTATTCGAAAAAGAGTACAAAGTGTATGATTTAAGATGTGCAATTAATGAGTCTGTTCTTCAGACTTTTTGTTCAACTTTCTGCTTCTACTTCCAACAACCGACTCCCATATCGATAACCCTGTACGAGCTAAGTCCCTCCAACAGTTTTCCAGTGGAATCCGTCTACACAATTAAGACCTTCCTTAATCCGCTCGATGTAGTTCCTTGCTCGTTCGTTTTATTTCGTTTGTCTCTTAAATCTAGTGATCATAATTCGGATCGTTTTTGCCAACTTCAAATTAATTCACAATTTTAGTAATATTTACATATTAATTCAAATGTTCAAATTGTTAACCTTTATAAAGTAGTTTAATCCTATATTCTATTAAGGGGCGTCAACATTCTCCCCACCTTGGAAGCTCCTTCCAACATTAAGTTCATCGGCATCTGTAGGCAGCGGGCAGAGCTTATGTACGTTGCGCTTAAATAATCCAGTCTTGGTCCTGAGTGTTACAACCCGAACTGCACCATCAGCTCCTGGGTGTAACTCTGCAACTCTTCCCAGCAGCCATTGTCCGGGCGGAGCGTTGTCTTCCGCAATAAGGACCAGTGTACCAAGTTGAATGTTGTTGGCTACAGTGCTCCACTTTGTCCGCTTCTGCAGCAACGTCAAATATTCCGACGACCAGCGGTGCCAGAACATGTGGTGTACCATAAGAATGCGTTTCCAATGGTTGCTCATGGACAGTTTCAACAGTGCGTCGTCTACTGGTTCTACTAACGCGTTCAGGGGTCGGCCAACCAAGAAATGACCGGGAGTTAGCGCCTCGAAGTCATTCGGGTCCGATGACAAGGGATGCAGAGGTCTAGAATTCATCACCGCTTCTACTTGTGTGATGGCAGTCGCAAGATCTTCGTAGTTAAGTGCTGTGCTGTTGGTGCATTTCACCAGCAGCTGTTTGGCCACCTTCACGGCGCTCTCCCATAATCCTCCAAAGTGAGGGGAGCGTGGGGGATGAAGTGAAACCTGACTCCTCGCTGGCTGCATTCGTCGTCAATGAGCTTCTGACTTGGCGAGTCGAAAGCTCTGTTGAGATCTCGTGACGCACCTACAAAATTGGTGGCGTTGTCGCAATATAGGTCAGAACTCAATCCACGTCTTGCAAAGAACCGTTTTAGCGCCGCGATGAACGCATTTGAGCTTAAGTCCGACACGATCTCTATATGGCAGGCCTTTGTTGCAAAGCATACAAATATGCACAGATACGTTTTCCTCGCATGTGAAAGTGCATCCATATTGGTCCAGCAAAGTCCAGTCCAGCGCGCTCGAAGGGGTAGATATTGCCTCGCACTCGGTTAGCTGGCAGCGCTCCCATCAGCTGTGTTGCAGCGAGCGGCCGACGACGAAAGCATGGTATGCAGCCACGGATCACCCTGCGGGCAAGTTTCCTGCAATTGATTACCCAATATCTCTGTCGCAAAAAGGCACATAGCGATTGTGCCCCGGCATGTAAATTCTTTCGATGTGTGAGTTCAACAAGCGCCTCTACCACTTTATGGTTGCTCGGCATTAAGATGGGATGCCTTGTGTCAAATGGCAGTTCGGCATTGGACAACCTTCCGCCGACTCGAATAATAGTTATTCCTTCTTCCTCTTGTAAAAACGGGCTTAAACTCTGAATTCTCGCTGATTTGATCACCTTTCCCTCTTTAAGCTTAATGAATTCCTCATGCAAGCTCAACTGCTGCACATTATATACAATATAGCGCAATCCGCCCTCCATTTCAGCTGCAGTAAGGTTGCCTGTTTCATTTGAGTTTGATCTCAACGATATTCTACGCCAGCGAAAAATATAGCTAAAAACTCGCTGCAATTTGAGGAAATCATTTGCAAATTTGCATCTCCCCACGACATCTAACTTCTCATTACTTTCTACCTTTCCAACTATCAGCGAGAACTTACATTTCCTCTCCTCTGGAACTGTTTGTATTTCCTCACTCCAATTAAATTTGGTCCAGTCATCTACTGCGTCCATTAAAAATTCTGGACCGTTCCACCACATCAATTCGGTTACCAATAATCCCCTAGATACAATATCTGCTGGGTTTGATTTGGTGTCGACCTTGAACCAATCCTGTACATGTGTGAGCTCTTGTATTTGAGCCACCCTATTGGCAACGAAGGTGGTCCATCGACTAGCATGTGACGACAGCCAATTTAACACAATTGTGGAGTCCGTGAAATAGTTAACCTTCTTTACTGGTATGTGAAGACAGGCGCATACCTTTGCCATTAGCTTGGCCACTAACAATGCCCCTTGTAACTCTAAGCGTGGCAATGATGTTACCCTAACTGGGGCTACTTTGGACTTGGCCGTTACCAGTCGCACCGAAATTCCTCCCCCTTCATCCCTAACACGAGCATAAATTACGCCGCCGTAAGCTCTGTTGGATGCGTCAGAGAAACCAAACAGTTGCAAAGTGCATGGGTCGGCCGTAATTGGAATTGAGGATCGCGGAATTGAAAATTTGTCAATTAGTTTCAGTTCTTCTCTATATCGAAGCCATTGAGTTGCGTAGCTTGCTGGTAACTCCTCGTCCCAATCCTGCTTTAGAAGCCAAAGTTCCTGAACAAAGATCTTGCCCAAGATCAGCAAGGGACTCAAGAACCCTAACGGGTCAAACACCTGAGCCAATTCGGACAGCACTGATCGCTTCGTGGCGATTGCGTAGACCTTTATGTTAAAGCAAAATTGGAATTTGTCCTCTAGACTTGACCAATATATCCCCAAAGTTTTTGCTGCGTCCTCTGTTTTTATCATCAGGGGCTCTAGGCTGGTGTTGTTGTCCATTCCTTGACAATTGCTGCGCCATTTGTGCAGCTCGAACTTTCCTAGCCCTAATAATTCGGTCACTTGTTCTTTCAACTTTGTCAGTTCCTCTTTTGATTCGGCTCCACACAGCATATCATCCATATAGAAACTTCGCTTTACTGCCTCTCTAGCTAACGGAAATTTTTCCGCGTACCTATCGACCAAGTAATAGAGGCAACGTACTGCCAGGAACGGCGCCGAATTTGTTCCATAAGTGACCGTGTTTAGGCGTAGCACCTGGATAGGATCCGAAACGTTGCATCGCCATAGAATGCATTGATAGTTTCTATGTGGTTCCGCAACCAATTTTTGACGGTACATTTTCTTTATGTCGGCCGTAAGGGCGTATCTATAGAAACGGAACCTGGTCAAAGTCTCAAACAGATCAGGCTGCAACGTTGGACCAACCAAGGTTGCGTCGTTCAGTGACCTGCCGTTGCTAGATCTACATGAGGCATCAAATACGACTCGTAACTTGGTCGTCAAACTCTCTGGGCGAATAACCGGATGATGTGGCATGAAGTATTCGACCTTTTCTTGTCCGGCGGGCTCTATTGCCTTTAAATGCCCTAACTGGCGATATTCTTCAATAAATTGAACATATTGTTCCTTCAGCGCTTGGCTACGATTTAACCTCTTCTCTAAATTCAAGAACCTGGTAAGTGCGATTTGATAAGTTTCGCCTAACTCAACTTTAGGATTCTTAAAGGGCAGAGCTACCACTAAATGTCCTGAGGCCTCCTGCTTCACAAAACAATCTTCGCACTGTTTTTCTTCCTCAGTGAACTTATCTACTGTTTCAGGGACTTCTTCACACTTCCAAAACCTTTGTACGAGCTCTTGCAGCTGATCATTTTTCGATACCTTTCGTTCAATGTCAGTTGCTAACAGTGCAACTTCAGAAGATTTCGTGAATTCACCTACGACGACCCAGCCTAACAGAGACTTTTGAAGCCTTGGAAGGTGTGCTCCTAGTTTTATTTGCCCTGCTACAATTAGCTTGAAAAACAATGTGACTCCAACTAGCATGTCAATATCTTCCCCGGACTGAAATGTAGGGTCGGCCAGCGTAACTCCCTTGGGTGGAACCCACTCCGAACAAATTCCTGAGCTTGTTGGGTTATACTGAGTTATTTCCTTCAGCACACAGAAGTCCTCGGTAGTCATATATCTGGTGACTCTAGATTTAAAAGTCGCTTCCACCTCTCCCATAACTTGAGATGTTGCATTTCCAATACCACTGAGTTGTATGACTGAGTCGCGCATTTCTAGGCCCAGGGCCGAGACTATCCTAGCCGTCAGAAAATTTAATTGACTACCGGAATCTAACACGCACCTGCAATTGCGATATGCTCCGTCTATAGCTTTGATTTGAACTACAGCGGTCGCAAGAAAGTTGGTGGATGATCTAGACAATAGGGAGCTATGCAGTGCATAGCAACTCCTGCCCTTTGAGCCCCGGCTCATTGGCAACAATAGGTATCTCTCGATGCAGAAGTTCATGATGCGGCTTGCTGCAAATCCTACAAAGCGGACCATTACAGTTTCTAGTTGTATGTCGCTTGCTAAAACAAATCAGGCACAGCGAATGCTTCTTCGCCTCATGTTAACGTTGTACTGGTGATAGTTCGTTAAACCTTTGACACCCTTTCAATCCATGGGTCCCAGGATAAACGTGGCAGCCATTGCTGCCTATTGTTGCAGCTAAGGTCGCATTTTTCATCTCACCTTTACCACTGGGTCGGGCTCCATTGCCTCGCCGAACTTCCCTATTTGCCATATTGACTCCTCTGTTTATCAGAAACTGCGATAACAATGACCACGACGGTAACTTTTGGCAATCCCACTCAACTTCCCACCTATCCGTTGTATCTTCATCAAGCTTTGTGCGAATCAGATGGAAAATTACTGCATCCAGAATCTCCTTATCGTCGCTTAACGACGTGAGTGCTACTAATTGGGCATTTACATTGTCTACCAGCACTCTCAGTCCCTCTGAGTCGGGTCTTTTTAGCCGCCTTAAGTTGAATAGCTCCTGTACATGTGATTGCAGAATAATTGCCTTATTTTCATAGCGATCTTTCAATAATCGTAGTGCCTTGCGATAATTAGGCCCTGTTAATTCCAAACCCTCAATCGCACTTAACGGTCCAGCTCCTAACGATGATCTCAAATGAATAAATTTAGACAAGTCATCCAATTCAGAGTCTGATTCTATTAGAGTAGCAAAGGTGTTGTACCAGCTGGTCCATTCCGTAAACTTTCCAGCGAACTCAGGCAGCTTTAGCTTGGGAAGTCTCGATGAACGAGACACCTGTGTGCTATTTAGAAGATCACCTACATTGGACTGCCGCCGTCCCCTATTTCCAAGACAGCTTAGTAACTTGGCCTTTAATTCGCAATAAACCTCCTCAGCTTCATAGCGGCTTTCATATTCGCTGGCGTCCTCGCTATCGTGTTCAATTTTAGCCTGAATGTTGCAGAACTGATTAAAGTTTGTCTCAATTAGACTTAACCTGGCTTCCAGCTCCGCAGCCGTCATGGAGTCGCTATTTTTTTCGATATAGACCTTGTTACGGACAAAGGAATTCATTAACGCCGTTCGAGAAGTGAGCACCTCCGCATCTTTACCCTTTCTAGGTGCCATTTGCACTGACTATTTACACCGGTGTTACCCTTGACAATTTAACAATAAAAAATACTCAATATTGGCATGAGTAAGTAACACGGTACTAAGTTTAGCCACTCTATTCAATAATCGGCTAACTTTAAATTCTCACTACACTGCCCAATTCAATAATTGATCAACAATTGACAACTGTGCGCCACTGTACCAAAATGTGTACTTGCGCCCCAACGAACCGGCAGGCAAAGAAGAAACGACTACAAAGTTAAATCAATGTCAAATAGCAATTACTGTTCTTTAGGTGCCGGCTTGTAACTGCATATATATGCAAGTATGTATGTGCCTTGCTTCAACGTACAGCAGTGCACGCAATAGGCTGTATGTTTGTATGCAGATACCTAAGCGCTCAAGCTAACTGTAATTGTAATCTGCTTTCTACACGAGACCCCGCTTACAGAACAATTAAAGCGCAGAAGTCTCAAAGCCGCGACCACTTGACACTAAAACAAGTGTATTGTTTTAAGATTATTCACACACATCGAATTGGAACTAAACATGCCTGCAAGAAATATTAGATGCTCAAAGCAGTTCACACTCACAATTCGATACCGAAGCCGCTGTCGCACTCGCCGTCAGCCAGACTCAGGGTGAAATATTTATTGAGTTCCAGTCGTGAACTCCATCCGGTAATTGAACCTTCTCCAAAGGTCCCTGCTCGGGCGCCAAATGTACGAGCTAAGTCCCTCCAACAGCTTTCCAGTGGAATCCGTCTACACAATTAAGACCTTCCTTAATCCGCTCGATGTACAAGTTCCTTGCTCGTTCGTTTTATTTCGTATGTCTCTTAAATCTAGTGATCATAATTCAGATCGTTTTGGCTCGATACTATTGATACTATCGATTGCGCTTGTTTATATGTACATAATGTAACGCGCCAACTTCAAATTAATTCACAATTTTAGTAATATTTACATATTAATTCAAATATTCAAATTGTTAACCTTTATAAAGTAGTTTAATTCTATATTCTATTAAGGGGCGTCAACAAACCCCTTATCGGTTAGGTCTTTTAAACATCGGTTAAGTCTGGTTATATCGTTCAAATGTTAATTTAGATGGGATAGTGTTAACTGCTTGATACACTGTCCTTTACATGTATATCCGAGTATAATTATGAATATATATCGATTCTTTTTAGACTTCTGTTTATATTAATAAGAGAGAGAGAGCGTTTTTTATGTCAACCATGAGCCGGAAGTGGTGCCAGCCGCAGTTTTGTGGTCAGCGGCAAACGACACATGGCATGCACAGCAGCAGATGGAGAGCAGATGGCACCGGATGGCGTTGTTACAGTTGCGTTGCATTTGCAGTCGAAATGGACCAGTGGACGGGTGTGCACCGGGCGTTCATCATACGCGCCTACTACAAGAGCAACGACTCCATCAGCGCCGCCCAGAGGCTGTTCAAGAAACAGTTCAGCATTTACCAGACACCGCCCACGAATGTGATCAAGTCCTCGCTGCGCACCTTCGAGGGCACCGGCTCCTCGTAGGCTGGTGGCGGCACTCGCTCCTCTCTTCCAGTGAGTATCATATCCCTATCGAATCGCTGATGATTCTGTAACCAAATCGGTTTCCGTTTCACAGCAAATCTTCTGCACCATTTGCAATAATTAGTGGACGTTGACATGCAATGACTGCATCTTTCAAGAGGCGATGCAGTTACTGCACCGTCAAGTGGCCCGTGTGACACCAGCAGAAGGCTGTTACGCGCGGATCCCAGGCAAAACGCAGCCCTCCTCCCGCCCAACCGACCGAGGGGCGCTGCCGCATGACGCGCGGTGCGTAGCCGAACCAAACGCGAACATGCAAGAAAGATAGCTATTAGACTAACATTCGAGGAAAATTAGTACTAAACTTACTAAGAAACTAAGCATGCAATCAAAGTACAAATACCACTACAGTTACTAATTAATAGAAAGGTGTGTAAAGATTAATAATTTAATAAGAGGAAGAGAATTAGTGGTGGATATAATATGGTAGAGGGAATTATAATCCGAGCATAAGACCCTAAACGGTTCATGCAAGGAATAATTCGATCTACAAAGTGGAAGGAACAACGGTATAAAATTTCTAGTCAGTCTAATAGGAATCGTGAAGTTTATGCGGCTCAACAGATCAGGGCTGTCTATGTCACCCCTGATCAAGTTGTGCATAAATATCAGACCAAGCATTTTTCTACGGTTAACTAAGGATGGGAGGTTTACTAATAGTAGTCTACTAGAGTAAGATGGGAGTCTTACACCCGCATCCCAGTTAAGGCCCCGCAGAGCAAAGAGTAAAAAGTTTTTCTGTACTGATTCTATACGGTCCTGGTGTACTTTGTACTGAGGGCACCATACACAGGAGCCGTATTCTAAGATCGGACGAACAAGCGAGGTATAGAGAGTCTTTGTTATATAGGGGTCGTCAAATTCCTTTGACCACCTCTTTATAAACCCAAGCACGCTCATGGCCTTATTTACCATGGTAGAAATGTGTTCGGAAAACTTTAACTTGGGGTCTAACATAACACCCAGATCATCCACCAGGGTAATTCTCTCAAGAGAACCACCAAATAGGGTGTAAGGAGCCAACAAAGGGCTAGAACGATGAAATGTCATAACTTTGCATTTCGAGGCATTAAGGTGTAACAAGTTTGCACAACACCATGACTGAAAGTTATTGAGATCGGATTGCAAGCGAGGATGAAATGAAATGTCCTTGTACTGGACACAGAGTTTAACATCATCCGCATATATAAGCACTCGAGAGTATGTTAATACTGAAGGTAAGTCATTAATAAAGAGTGTGAAGAGTAAGGGGCCTAGATGGCTGCCTTGTGGTACTCCCGAAGAAACCTTTACTGGGAAAGAGAGGGAGTTTTTGAAGAGGACTCTTTGAGACCTAGAACAAAGATAGCTAGAAATCCATCTCAGGAGGTTGGGCGGAAACCCTAAAAGGTCAAGTTTATGCGCTAAAAGGGAATGGTTTACAGAGTCGAATGCTTTACTAAAGTCGGTGTAAATAACATCCGTCTGTAAGTTACCTTGAAAGCCTTTAATAATGAAAGAGGTAAACTCTAACAAGTTCGTGGTGGTTGATCGCCGCCTTATAAATCCATGCTGAGTTGGAGATATAAGTGACTTGCAGAGATGTTGCAAGTGCGGAGTTAAAACCCTCTCAAACATTTTAGGAATAGCGGATAACTTTGCTATACCTCTATAATTTGTTGCATCAGACTTGCTACCTTTTTTATGGAGAGGAATTATAAACGATTCCTTCCAGATCGGGGGGAAGCAAGAAGAATCAATGGATAGGGTGAATAGTTTAAGCAAAGGTCCACACAGAGCCTCGGCGCAGTACCTGAGTACACAACCTGGAACCCCGTCTGGACCCGGTGAAAACACCGGCTTAACTAGTCGAAGATCATGAAGTAGGGAACATTCATTTAACAAGGGACTGAAAATGCCGTTCGACCTCGGTAAACAGTATGGGTACGGATGACCAGAGTAGCTTTCCTCAGAATAGGTGGTTTGGAAGAATTGGGCAAAAAGATCGGCAATTGCCTGATCATTATTTGCCGACGTATTACAAAATGATAGCGAGGATGGGTGTGCGGACGTTCTACGCTTACTGTTTACGAAGCTGTAAAACTGTTTAGGGTCCTGAGAAAAACGTATCCTGCATCGAGATAGGTAGTTCTTATAGCATTGAGCATTAAGAACTGAAAAGTTTGACCGAGCTAATACATAGCGAGAGTGAGAAGTAGGAGAACCCACTTCTTGAAATTTTTTATAAAGTCTTGATTTTAAGTTTTTTAGACTGGATAACTCTTTGGTAAACCAAGGGGGTTTTCCAGATCTAGTCGGAAAAGAAAGCGGGACACAAGAATCGAAAAATGTGCCAAGAGCATTGTAAAAAATGTTTGTGCCTTTTATGATATCAGTGCACAAGTACAAAGCGGACCAATCAAAATCCCTAATGAGGTTATTAAGCTTCGCAAACTCGGCTTTACGAAAGCAGCGGACACGTTCGGGCAGCCTACTCGACCGATCCAATACAGTTGGTCCTATATCTAGCGACACCTCGAAAGTAGGGTGGTAGGCGTCTTCAGGTATAGTGAGCGGAAGGGCTCGGGTTAACAACACTATGGTCGGATCCGATACAAAGCACAGATCAAGCAATCGACCCAAGGAATTATTCACATGGTTGACTTGAGACAGGGATAGGTCAAGCAAGCCGTCAACAAAGTCATGTCGTGACATGGGCACTAGGATACTAGACTCGTTTTACCGAAGACCAAACAGTTCCTGGCAAGTTGAAGTCACCAAGAACTATCATACGATCTTTATCAGATAGCGAGGAAGAAACAGCGGTTAAAGCGGACAAGTGCTGCTCATAAATTGAAATATCCGAAGAAGGTGGGATATACGAGCAAGTAATGAATATAGCGAAAGCGGGAAGAATCAGTTTTACACACAGGAATTCCAGTTCCTGTTGAACTTGGACTGTGAAGTGTTCCGACGTGAAGTAAGAGTCCACTGCAATTAGAACCCCCCCTGCCCGTCGAGACGAACGGTCCTTTCTAAAAGTTGTGTACCGACCTGCCAAAACCTCGGAACTAAGAATGTCCGGCTTTAACCAGGTTTCAGTAAACACAATAACGTGGGAAGCAAATGCAACACTATCCCGGAAAAGAATGCTGAGCTTACTACGCAAGCCTCTTACATTCTGATAGGTTACTAAAAGAGAAGTTAGTTTTTTGGAAAGGTGGAAGCAAGACGGGAAGTTGAGGAAGAGGAAGTTGAGGTTGAGGTTGAGGGTGGCACACTGGAAAGGTTTGGAAGGGATATGGGGGCCTATTCTTCTTCTTAGCCTTAAACTCCTTCACCACCAAATGCTCCGGCCAAAATTTGGCGGAGCAAATGCTGTCAAATTGAGTTGGGGAGATGCTTATCTTAAACGAGGCTATCTCCCTGTCATTAGAGAAGTTAAATTTCTCCACCTTTAAACCCACGGCTTTTATTTTGCTTTGAATAAAAGCAATTACATCATTAGATGTGAGGTCAGGGGCCAGCCGTGAAACAAAAACTTGTCGTTTTGGTGGGACTCCCACCAGTGGTTTAGTCACCACAGGCCTAGTACCTGTGGTGGCAATATCCGGAGGTCCGGAACGTCTATTTACTGGTGGGATCGGTATAGACGGGACAACTAGCGAACTTGCGGACACCACGGACACGGACGCTGCAGACGTACTTGGCTGCACATTCTCCGAGGCGATGAATTCGGCTACCGAATCTGCGTCGCCAGCAGCTGTCGTTGGCCTTGGAGTGGCAAACGAGATCAACTGCTGCACACTTGGAGTGGTCGGAGTCAGTTTTTCGGCGGCGCACGGCTGAGTGACGGTTGGCAATTGCAGATCCCGCGGAGTGACCTTTTTGCGCCTCGGAGACTCATTCAGCAGTTTTAAACCGCTAAACTGAGCCTCCATGGCTAGGAGCCGATCGTATTGGTTTTTAAAACCAACGGTCAGCTCCTTAAAGCCACTCCGCGTCTGCCTCATGAAAGCCACCATGTCTTTCTCCACCGCACGGCATGCCTCGCAACTGTAATGCAAGCCATTACGTTTGGCTATAGCATCACTCACGAGGCCAGAAAATCCAGCGCATTTTGCGTGCACTACGCTGTCGCAGAGCCAGCAGGGGACATTCGGCTGATCGTGGGTGATCTGCTTCTTACAGCTTTTTTTGGCACAGACCACAGCGTATTCCATTTTATTTTATTATTTATTTATATATATACTATTGTTTGCAAAACAAATTGGTATCAGACCAATGTGCCAGACAACGCTCAAAGCGGAATTGGTAAAAAAAAGAGAGCAGAGTGGAGAGCGGTTATAGCGAGAGCTACTAAGCAGAGAGCGCTATTGCTCAGAAAGTTTAAAGAGCGTGAGAGAAAGAACAGTTATTGAAGTTGAGGTGATAGCCTGAGTAATGAGAAAAACTTCAGCAGCTCCGTGAAGTGAAGGGGTCACTTGGTTTTTTACTAGTATTTGTGTACATGTACGAGTATCTCATAAGTTAGCGTAGATTAATCGTGAATAAACATTTATTTTTTTTGGCTAATTAACAAGTTTGCAATATCAACACGTCTCTCCGTTTGTCAGTCTTTCAGTCTGTCAGCATGCTTGACCCAATTGATGTGCTTTTGAATTTTGGAAATATGTAAATCAAATTCTGACACATTTCGGGGACAAGTTTATGTGTCATTAAATTCCCCAATTTTATACTAAAGGCTGTAAAAACACGAGCAAGCCTTGCCTCAAAAGTGTGTCACATCAACATTAAAATTCGAAATTCAAATACGTATAAATCTGATCAAATATAATTATTATTTCTGACACACACAGCCATGTCCAGAAAGCAATGCAATCTTGTTTGCATTACTTGAACATCTATATCTTTCCATGGTCGGTCATTAGGCATTCGCCCCTTGCAATTTTCAGGCATATTGTCTCTGTGGGCACAGCTGAATCCATAATATATGTTCAACTGTCCGATTGCCTCCAGGCATGGCCTTCTGGGTTCTATTGATGCCATGGACTCCGACTGCTGTATTTTTTTCAGTTGTAGTTCATCCAGTATTTGTCTTAGTTCGCGGTTGAGCCGTCTGTAGACTCATTATCGCTCAGATCGCTTTATCGCTGTGCAGCCGTCCACGTACACGTCTATAAAAGTGATGATCGGCACCAATACAATACAACTTTTTGTTCCATTTTGACTGCTGTCTGCGCACACACGGCTGTAAGATATGTGCGTGTGTGCGTGCCGACCGATGATCTAGATTCTAGAATAAGAATCAATAAAAGTTGTACATTTTCATACATGAAATGTTCGAGAATTCCACTCTTTACCTTTTGATTTCCCCTCAGCCTCCTGTGGAGATGCTTCTCTTGTATATATACTTCTATAATTAGACAATTTTATGTCAACTTAGTGGAATATTTTTTATGGAATGAAAAAAACCGCATGCATGTAGGATGCCTGGCCTGATGACAGGCTTCAGCCTTGAGAAGGATGATTCCCCACAGAGGCTGGGTCCTGTAGTGGCCAGTGAAGCAAACCCAGATTAAATTCCCTAATAATTTCCCAGATATAAAGCAGATTCAAATCACGCGCCAGCTTGATTAGTTCGAACACCAAGGCTTTAAAAACAGCTACTTCGAATATGGAGCTTTAATAGCTCGAATGTTCTTTTTCGACATCCTTGATGCGGAATCGACAACGCCTAGGAATTAAAGTGGAAATTTATGTCAGCTAAAATTGTGCAGAAAATGTGAATACAAGATCAGGAATCGGAATCTAGGGTGACCTGTGTCGTGGACAACATGTGATCATCGATTCGTGAGTACGAACATACCCGCGAAATAGCAGGGTATAGCAGCGGTGCAGCGTAATGAAAGGGAGAGCGTGATAACTCACACGCCAAGAGCGAGCTTTCGTTCGAAACACATATAAACGTGCATTAATTTGATCATCGACATTCTCTTTGCTTTGTCTTGTTCTTTTCTTTTGCTTGCATTCTTGTGTTTGCACTTCAATTAAATTTGACTTTAAATGTAAAATCATATAAACATATACAGTTATATTAAGGAATATCTTTCCTATCTCTCATATGTCTTAAGTCCTTTCCTAATCAACTCAATGTTAAGCCTTGATTCACTCTGGCAATGTCGGCCAAAATATCATTCTTTAATTCTTTACTATTTTTATATAATTAATATTGTTCCACAGCTACCGAAGCAGTTCATTGGGCCCAACGAGCTCGTCAAGGAAAGTGTTTGAATTTGGTAATGATCATTAATTTCGTATTGAATGGAAATGTTGACCTTCGTGAGTAAAAAGGCTCAGTTTTGCTATGAATTGTATTTTATATTCTTAAGTTAATGAACCTTTTGTTATATATGAATCTTTTGAATCTTGATTAATATAACTATTTTGAATTGACATGAATTTGGAATAAATAACAACCATTCTGTCTAAGTACATAATGCCAATGATGCATCGAGTGTAATAATGCAGCGGTAGTTACGTTAGGGGCCATGCCAACATCGTTCCACGCATTGCCGAAGGTAGGGAGGGTATAGAGGAACTAGTGATCTCCTACACCTAGGATCACTAAATTGAATACGCGACTACCGGATTCCTTCTTGCCATCTATGCCTACCGGGGATTGATTACATTTGTTTTTTTTTGTCTTGATCAAAGTAGATTCTGTGTCAGTGCACTTAAATTTTTATAATATGGCGAGAACAAGGAAGTATAGGGATAGGAAAGACCCCGACCCCATCCGGCGAGCTGAGCCCAGAGCGCAGTATAGTGCACTAACCCCGATTCCCTTTCCTGCTGAGGCTGCATTGCCAACAAGATTTAACCAGCCCGTAGCCGTAACATTATAAAATGGCGCCCAACGTGGGGCCGAAGACGAAACGACGTGTTATAATCGGAAAAGTGTAGAAAAGATACGATTATTTCCAGATGAGGATAATTCCGAACGGTTGGAGTAACCTTCGTGCTTCACGGTTAAGCTCTGTTAATACATCCATTAGCCTGTTAATTAGAAAATTCGGTATATCGTGTAGACGTGTAGTCAGCTTTTGGAATGGAGATTTCAATTCGACTGAGTAGGGATTGGTCTACCAAGAAATGACGGCGTAAACTGTATAGATGTCTGAAGAAAATATTTTAGTAGAATAAAGATGTTAGTGCCGTGTATCTGAGCTGTGGAATTTGCGATTGCAATTCAGGATTTTGTATTGATCGACCCAACCAGACGCACGACCACTTTCAACTTTATAGGAACATGACTTGTTCGGTACTTGGAATGGCGGGTCTTAGAGAAACTTTGAGTTCCCGACGAGTATCAAACATAGTCTAATAGGAACCTTTAATATCCATTTAATTCAATAATCATAGAGGCAGAAGAGAGGAGTTACACATCGATGTAGAATTGGCATTTGTGGAAAAGACAGAAAATATTTTGCTGATTGAAGAGAAAAAAAAAAAAAAAAATTAAGAGGAAATATGGCCAGTAAAGATAATAGCTTTGAAACTGCATTAAATCAGCATGGCTATTGTCGCATTTGCCACGATAGACTTGAGAAAGATCAATTGTTTGCCACGACACCGTGTCAACATCAATTTCACCATTCCTGTTTGACCGATTGGCTTAATAGTTCACCGAGTTGTCCAACCTGTCGCGGACTATGCACTACAGAATTGTTAGTTCGGGGAAATGTTGATTTGGCGACGGAATTAAATAACGCGGACCTTGCAGAGGTAGGAGATTCGAACACCTTGAGGAGCCTGAACCAATAATATAAGCGATCATGCGTAATAAGATGTCCTGCTGGAATTGTGATAAGATAGGGCATAGATGGGATGATTGTGTGGAACCTAGAAGCATATTTTGTTACGGTTGTGGAACCAAGAATGTTTTCAAGCCACGTCGCTCTAAGTGCCATCCTTCGGAAAACCGGCTGCGGGATGTGTCAACGAACCCCCTGTAGGCACATCCGTACCAAAACATAGCGAAAGCATCAGTCAGACTATAGATGAGGGTTTAGCTAAAACCGCTATGGACTCAGGATTTTTATCGGATAAACGACCAACTAGATATTTACCCTTACATGTAAGACTGTCAAATTACAAGAAAGCTAGAAATAGGATATTTGGCGATCTTTGTACCATATCAACTACGACAAAATCTAAAAGATCTACTCTTCGATTACGCAAATTTTGGAAAGCAGTTGTTAGCACTCGACAATGCTTAATTGCTTCCATATTCAGTACGGGAGATAACCGTCTGTACACACCCATCACGATTGAAGACAAGGTTTACAACGCCTTGTTAGATTCTGGAGCGTCGGTTAGTTGCGTTGTCAACAATGTGCTCTCCTTAACCATCCGAAATCACGTAAGTGTTCGGGAAGGGTTAAAACAGCCAGCGGAACCAAATGCTCGGTTGAGGGCATTTTCACAGCGACTATTACATATCGTAGTCTCACGGAAAGTATAGATTTTTTTATCATACCAAACTTAACCCAAGAGGTTTACTTAGGAATTGACTTTTTTAGGAAATTTAAACTTGCTGATCGACTCATGAGCGAAAGTGTCTCTGAGTTAGATATAGGTCCCACGCAGGATGAGGAAAGCTCACCCAAGTTACACAAACTTTCTAGTAAAGAGCAGGAGAGACTGCAAGGTGTCGTCGAAATTTTTCCTTCGTACGAACGAGACGGATTGGGCAGAACCAGCATTATTTCGCACTCGATCGACGTAGGTGATGCTAAGGCGATTAAACAAAGACACTGGCCAATCTCCCCTGCGCGCGAAAAACTTATGTTTGCTGAGGTAGATAACATGTTAGCTCTCGATATCATAGAACCTTCTTGCAGTCCTTGGAGTAGTAATTGTGTTCTTGTTCAAAAAGGTGATAAGGTTCGGTTGTGTTTAGACTCTCGCGAGATCAATAAATACACGAGGAAGGATGCTTACCCCTTACCACATATTGACGGGATCTTAAGCCGCTTACCTCCAGAGCGGTATATAACTGGTCTTGATATGAAACATGCTTTCTGGCAAATACCATTGGACGAGCCATCACGACCGTATACTGTGTTTACCGTTCCGAATCGTCCACTGTACCAATATAAGGTCATGCCATTTGGTCTGACAAATGCACCTCAGACCTTATGCCGCATAATGGACCATGTCATACCCCCACATTTACGGAATCGAGTTTTTGTATATCTCGATGACTTGCTTGTTCTATCGGATGGCTTTGATTCGCACTTGATTCTTTTGCAAGAAATCGCACTATGCTTAAGAAAAGCGAATATCACTATCAACGTTCGAAAATCTAAGTTATGCATGAGAGAGATTAAATATCTCGGTTTCATAATTTCGGATGGTCAGATCAAGACTGATTCATTGAAGATTCAGGCAATCAACGACTTCCCAATTCCAACAACGGTAAAGCAGTTACGACGGTTTCTCGGTTTATCCGGATGGTATAGACGTTTCGTCGAGAATTATGCCTCCGTGAGCTATCCATTGACCGAGATGCTTAAGAAACAGAATACTTCCTTAATATGGAATGAAACCGCAACCAATGCTTTTGAAGAATTGAAACGAAGATTAACATCAGCTCCAATCCTCAGAACTCCTGATTTTTCTAAGAAATTCATCTTATTGTGTGATGCTAGTTCATTTGGTCTCGGGTGCGTCCTAGCTCAAGAGAATGAAGAAGTCTTCGAAATGCCAATTGGATACATGTCGGTTAAGTTATCCAAAGCTCAACGGAATTATTCCGTTACAGAACTAGAATGTCTAGCAGTTATTAAGGGAATTAAGAAATTTCGAGCTTACATAGAAGGCCAGGAATTCTTAGTAATAACCGACCATGCAGCATTGCAGTGGTTGATGCGACAAAAGGATTTGTCTGGAAGGCTCGCGCGATGGGCTATACAGTTACAGGGTTTTGATTTTCGCATTGAACACCGGAAGGGTTCACAAAATGTTATTGCTGACACTCTGTCAAGGCAAAATGAATCGTCAGTAGATGAGTTTATAGATCTATGGCCGATCATCGATTTAGAGTCCGAGCATTTCACTTCGTTGGAATATCGTGATTTAATTGAACGCATTCAGCAGAACCAAGAGAAACTTCCAGATTTAAAAATAACAGATGGCTGGTCTGAATCTGACCACCAGTCGTGGAAATTATGGGTACCCTCTGGCCTAGTCAGTAGTGTTATCAAGCAAGCCCATGATTCTCCTAGCGCATCACATGGCGGGATGGGTAAAACCGTTGGAAAACTTAAGAGATACCTGTTCTGGCCCAAGATGTTGGTTCAAATCCGAGAGTATGTGAATAATTGTGTCATTTGTAAACAGACCAAAAGTCCCAATATAGTATTACGACCACCATTGGGAAAGCCAATGCAATCAGAGAGACCGTTTCAACGACTCTACATGGATCTGTTAGGTCCATACCCTAGTTCAAAGGCAGGGAATATCGGATTATTAATAATCGTGGATCATTGTACAAAATTCCATTTCCTCTGTCCATTGAAACGATTCACTTCCGGAAAGATTTGCGAGTACTTAGAAAATTCCATTTTCTTTACGTTTGGAGTGCCGGAATCCATCTTAACGGACAATGGTTCTCAATTTCGATCAGGATTCTTTGAGGCTTTTCTAACTCGATTTTCAATTAAACATATTTGTACCGCTTTTTATTCGCCTCAAGGGAATGCAAGCGAGCGCTTAAACCGATCGGTTTTGGCGGCGATCCGTGCGTACGTGGGGAAAGATCACACTACCTGGGATCAACGACTGAATGAGATTAACGGTGTTATTCGATCCAGTCTACATACAACCACCGGATATTCTCCTTACTTCCTTACGTTTGGGCAAAACATGATTTTTAATGGCAAGGATTACGAATTGCTCAGGAAACTTAACTTGCTATCAGATGATTCTAGAGTTAATTACCCCGATGCTCTGCAGTTGGCAAGGTATGCAGCAAAGGTCAACAATGCAAAGGCTCATGCAACCAACGCGAGGGTATACAATTTGAGGAGTAGAAACATACAATTCAACGTCGGAGATCAGGTTTACGTTCGCAATTTCTCCCAAAGCAACGCGTCTAAACAATTCAGCCATAAATTAGCGCAGGTGTTTGTGACAGCAACAGTAACGAAAAAGCTAAGTCCTGTTTATTACGAATTATCGAACGAGAAAGGAAAGAAAATGGGAGTATACCACGTAAAGGATATTCAAACCCGCTAATTCACTGTCCTTCTTTTCTTTTCGATTACGATCCCTGTCGATCACTCCGGGACATAATCTGGTGGTGGAGAGTGTAGTGGCCAGTGAAGCAAACCCAGATTAAATTCCCTAATAATTTCCCAGATATAAAGCAGATTCAAATCACGCGCCAACTTGATTAGTTCGAACACCAAGGCTTTAAAAACAGCTCTTTTTCTTCTCTCGAGACCGAATTCCATGGAAGGGTCCCGTTAAAGCTCGTCTATGCCGCTTAAGCCGACAGCGACGGTGAACACGCGGATCAATTCCATTTTTCTCCCAAAACACTTCGGTTGTGCCTGTGCCAATAGTGCCAAACTCTAGTGGAAGTTCACGTGTCCCTGTATGACATAAAACATACCAAATTACATAACTGCAAGTCGGCGGAGAATCGACTAAAAAGCAAGATCAAGCTATATTGTGTGGTGAAAGTGCAAAGTGCTACGTAGAGAAAAAGAAGGTGATTATAGAGGAAAGCAGGTTTGGTACATTCACTGAATTCCGAATCTATTACAGAATCTCTTGGTCACTGGAGGTCTGCCGTGCTTTGGCGCTCTCACGCCTAACCCCCCCCACGCAACCTCCAGTGTCTTATTTTTGGCCGCTTCGAATTACCAGCGTTTCCGTTGTACGGACGATCTGTATCGACTTTTGAATGCCCTCTAATCGTATCTTGCGAGATGCAACTCAACATCCTTGATGCGGAATCGACAACGCCTAGGAATTAAAGTGGAAATTTATGTCAGCTAAAATTGTGCAGAAGATGTGAATACAAGATCAGGAATCGGAATTTAGGGTGACCTGGGTCGTGGACAACATGTGATCATCGATTCGTGAGTACGAACATACCCGCGAAATAGCAGGGTATAGCAGCGGTGCAGCGTAATGAAAGGGAGAGCGTGATAACTCACACGCCAAGAGCGAGCTTTCGTTCGAAGAGAATTCGGACATATGCGTGCGTATGCACACACATATAAACGTGCATTAATTTGATCATCGACATTCTCTTTGCTTTGTCTTGTTCTTTTCTTTTGCTTGCATTCTTGTGCTTGCACTTCAATTAAATTTGACTTTAAATGTAAAATCATATAAACATATACAGTTATATTAAGGAATATCTTTCCTATAGAATTAATTTCTTTATCATATGTCTTAAGTCCTTTCCTAATCAACTCAATGTTAAGCCTTGATTCACTCTGGCAATGTCGGCCAAAATATCATTCTTTAATTCTTTACTATTTTTATATAATTAATATTGTTCCACAGCTACCGAAGCAGTTCATTGGGCCCAACGAGCTCGTCAAGGAAAGTGTTTGAATTTGGTAATGATCATTAATTTCGTATTGAATGGAAATGTTGACCTTCGTGAGTAAAAAGGCTCAGTTTTGCTATGAATTGTATTTTATATTCTTAAGTTAATGAACCTTTTGTTATATATGAATCTATTGAATCTTGATTAATAGAACTATTTTGAATTGACATGAATTTGGAATAAATAACAACCATTCTGTCTAAGTACATAATGCCAATGATGCATCGAGTGTAAAAATGCAGCGGTAGTTACGTTAGGGGCCATGCCAACATCGTTCCACGCATTGCCGAAGGTAGGGAGGGTATAGAGGAACTAGTGATCTCCTACACCTAGGATCACTAAATTGAATACGCGACTACCGGATTCCTTCTTGCCATCTATGCCGACCGGGGATTGATTACATTTGTTTTTTTTTGTTTTGATCAAAGTAGATTCTGTGTCAGTGCACTTAAATTTTTATAATATGGCGAGAGCAAGGAAGTATAGGGATAGGAAAGACCCCGACCCCATCCGGCGAGCTGAGCCCAGAGCGCTGTATAGTGCACTAACCCCGATTCCTTTTCCTGCTGAGGCTGCATTGCCAACAAGATTTAACCAGCCCGTAGCCGTAACATTATAGTCCGCCCCCACCACCCCACTCGTCGCTTTCCGCTCACAGATTACAATCGGAAAATGCACATAAGGTTTTACATTCTGTTCTGCGGCGCTGGCATTAGTTTGGGATACGAGTATGTGGCAGCGGTGACAAAATAAAATTAGGAGATGCTTTTAGCCATAAACATAAAAATTGTTCTCAAGATCCGGAAAGCAGCAAGGAGGAGAGCGCAGTCCCCCTCAGTTGTAGCCAGCAGCGATTCCTTGGTATCATAATTTCGAAATGACAGGTAATTTGGTGGCAACAGCAACAACAGGAAGAGGATGTGGAAGTGGTAGTGGAGGTGGTGGTGGCAGGAGGGTAAGCATCGCATGAAGTGCGAGTGCGAAATGGGAAAATGATGCGGGTTTATTAAGTATCGTTACTCAGAGAAGAAACCCTCGCAGAGAAAACCGAAATCCCGCCCAACAAATTTATGATGCGCCGTTTCCCAAGGAACCCACACAAAAAAATGCAGAAAAATTTATATTGTAAATATATGAAGGACTCCAACGGGCGGTTTTTTTCTTGCTTGGGAGTGGGGGGATGAGTAATAGTGGGAGGTTTCCCAGCCACACGCCCACTTCCTTTCAGTGCTGCAATCTCCGAGTGATTTAAGCACATGAAAAATGTTGCCGCACATGAACATGCAACTAATGAGGCGCCTTCTTCGAGGTAGAGGAGCAACGCTTACCTGTTCCACGGGCATGCGGCACCGTGTCCTATCTGCCACCAGCCTTGGGCGCTTCACTCAATTCAGTTCGTTCCGTCGGGTGGTTTAAACTCTAATTGAAATTTAGATAGCTGAAACGTGTGCCAGCAACGGAATCACTTCGAAGGTGGGTGGCTTGTCAAGTGGCAAGTGCCAAGGCGGTTGATTAGTTAAGCATTCAGGAGGCGGATGTGCCACCTGGGAATGTCAAATTACTGGCCCGCTGCTCCTGCTCCTGCCATCTTACCATCCCCACTTTCTGCTGAATGCCGTCTGTTTCGATGCCGGGTCCGTCCCAAAAGTGGGAGGATTGGGATTCCCCACACGCCGCATGCAAAGTGAAGAAACGGGAAAGTGAATAAAACTGCAGCAAAAGAAATTTTCATAAATGTTTAATGGATAATGGCGAAAATAAGCACAAGGAGCCGGGGCACAGCCGAATGACTGCACACAGGACTGTACATGTGTTCAGTCTCTCTCCCTCTCTTCTATCCCTCCCCAACATTATCTCCCCTCGCGATGTACGATGTACGAGTATTGTTATGTTTCAGCAGATATATGACTCTCAGCCATATGCCACAAACACACACACATGCACATTCATTCGTAGTTACATTCCCATCGACATGCCCGGATATGGGTATATGAATCTCTGCTTTTAGTTGCTGCCCAGAACCCAGCGGTTCTCATTAAAATCACATAAAAACCGACACTTCAGCAAGAACGAGGGTATCGATTGTGGGATATCTCTCCAGATGCAGATAGCAGGCTGTCTTCATTCTTTCTCTGATTCCATGTGATTCATCGTATCCGTATGAGATGGAATTTTTTACCAATATCACAGATAGAGTAAAACGTAAGAAACGAATGCAAAAATTAAAAAATATAACTTTGGGACCTCTGCTTTAATTCATATACCCTTGCTCTATAGAGGAACTGGGTATTCGCGCGAAATGGAGCAACCCCGCCAGCCAGCAGGTCCACTTATTGTCTCTGCTGTGGCTCCTGGTCGGAGGAGTCCTTCAAGTGTGCCCATTACCGACGGCAGAAATCATAACAATAAAAGTGTGACAGGACCGCGGATGGGGCCTGGGCCTGGGAGTGTGCCTGGGACTGGGCCAGAGACTGGGGGAATGGTTCTTCGAAGGGCGAAAGCCCCTGTTACTTAATCGATGATGATGAATAATTGATTCGCTGCGATGCGCCCAAGCATGGAAATGAAAATGTCGGTGCAGGCGGGAAACGGCCTCTCCTCTGTTTCTGCCTCCAGCTTCTGCTCCTGCCCCTGCCCCTGCCCCTGCCCCAGCTCCTGCTCCTGTTTGAGTTTCGGTTTCAGTTCAGTGTCTGATTCGCTCTTTCTACTCCTGGTGTGTCCGTGTATTGTTGTGCTCTTCTGTGTGTAACGAATGGCAAATTTCAGGAAGCGGAAATAACAATTGCACTGAAGAAGCGGGGAAAAATGGCGACAGACAGAGAGAGAGATAGAGAAAAGTGGGAAATGGGAAAGACAACGGCTGAAGCAAATGTGCACTAAATGAAATGCCAACACAGCAACACGGCCAGGAAAAACGGAAATCGCAAATGCGAATGAATGACGTGGTTGGAAGAGTGGGTCTGGAAGAGTGCAAATGGGCGATGGGCGGACAATTTTGTGGTATTTAAATTGTATTTTGAGTCCCATTTAAGTGGCACAGTATAAGGAGACAGAAAAACATTCCAGAACGAGGCAAATGGTGCAATGCACGCATTACACATTAATAATGGCTCAAAAAAACCATTCAAATTTTATACCATAGCAGAAATAATGCTCATTTTTCCATCAAATATATTCTCATTATTCAGCAGAACTATTATTTGCAGAACTTCAAAAGGCAGAAAAGATCTTCCGAGAACTACAAACCAATTGAGCAGAAAATATCCAGATTATAAAACATTTCAAGAACAAAACTTGACGAGTTGAAAACGAGACCCCAGTGAAAAGTAAATGAATTAAATTATTTTGCCTTTTCACTTGCCCTAAGGACTTTTCCATTCGAATTCCGTTTCATTCTCTTTCTCTCTTGCTTTTGTGCGTTTTTCCATCAGCTTATAACAGTGATTTTTCGTGGGAAAATGTATTGTTTTCTCCGTGAAAATATTTAAATTCCTTTCACAAATTGAGCTACAAATCGAGTGGCAGAACTGGACGAAAATCAAAGCTGAATGGAGCTGTGAACCTCTGGCTGCCACAAAATTAGATTTAAATATTTTGGTATTTCCATAAATTTTCATATGAATGCAACGGCTTTTCTTCCACTCCACACTCTCTCGCACACACACAGGCGAGTGATGTGAAGCCTGTTGCATGGAGGAATGCTGATAGCAACTGGGAATCGGCTGTGGCAAGTCTCGTTCCATTGCTCTGCCACTGGCAAAGGCACTCCACTGCACACCCACCCACATACACTTTTATTCACAGACAGACACACAGCAGCACTTGCTCAATCATTTATGCAGCAATCAGTGCCGTCGTTTTTTCCACACGTACGATTACCGTCCGACTCGACATAGAGACTTGCTCGTGCTCGCTCTCGTGCTCCGCCCTCGCTTATGTGGAGCATATTGGGAATCAAAATTGAATCCTGGATAACAATGCCGGAGCTGAGGCTCCAATGCGGTCGTTGAATTCTCCTCCTCGCATCGAATGTAGATGGTTTTCGGTTTCTGTGCCAGCGACGGATCAAAATTAGGCTGTATTTGGGCTTAAGTCGTACAATCAGAGAGCAGAAATTGGTGATCGATTTCCTGGAATATTGGATTTTCAACTCCTTTCGTAATAAATCCCATTGCCCAACCATTTTGGTACATACGGAACAGGAAAAGGCAGTTTCCCTCAGATCTGACAGAGTAAAAATATATCCAAATAAAAAGAGAATTCACTGATTTGAAGGTTGAAATCAAATTAAGTCAACTGAATAAATTGACTTTTAGTGCATATCAAATTGGGAAAAGCGATCAAAAAAACAGAATGGTATGGAGAGGAAAATCCCAAAAATAAAGTGAGCAAATCAGATGAAAGTGAATCGTTGCAAGCAGCCAATAAAGCCACTAAAATGTTGCAAATGCAAGGGGGTAAACATTAATTCAAATTCATTTGGCTAGAGCGAAGTGAATGGGCGAAGATGAGAGTGAACGTCTCGGATCTTAGACAGGAAATACGTAGAATAAATTATTGCCGTAGAGAAAGGACTATCGGCGAGGAGTGGAGGCAGTTGAAAAGTGACGTTTTCTGATAGAACAAATTTCCATTGATTCGGAAGTTTTCCCCCTCAGAACAAAGCACTCACTGAGATCAGAGTATGGCAGTATTACTCCATCAGTATTCCCCCTCATCTTTTTAGCTACTGTTCAGTTCGATACAAGCATAAAATTGAGTATTTCCATAATGGCAACCTCTAGTCTGGTGGAATTTTCAGATCTGATCAGTGTCAAGAACAGAACCGAATCCCTGGCCCTCCCCAATGTGAAGCGCATCAACAATATCGCAGACTACATGGCCGATCCCTTGAATTTCGATGGCGACATCGAAAAGCTGGCTGGTCGCCTTAAGAACGAGGCTAAGCGGTGCCAGGATGTCATCAGTCTCTTGAGAGACCAGCTGAAGGTGAAGACTACAGCTCTGGCTCAGGTCAAGGAGGATATGCTGGAGCTGCAGAGCCAGCTCAAGCAGCCAGATGCCACTTTCGTCTACGTGACCATGAAGAAGCAGGTCCTGGTTAAGTTCTTCGACGAGACCGAGGTGAACGAGTACGATGTGCCGACGGCACTGATGCGATTCAATCTTAAGATGAGTCATCTTTACGGGGAAATCCTGGCGCTGGACAGCGACATTGATTACGTGACCTACTTAAAGGGCATTGCTACAGTCAACAATCAGTATGTGAAGGATTGGTACAAGCGCGAAATGACCAAGAAGCTCCAGATGGAGCTTGAGGAGAAGGATCCTAAAGCGAAGGAGTCTCCGGAGTATTTCGAACGTGAAGACGACTCTGAAGAGGACATTTATGAGGAGTTTGAGGAGTTTATCGGACATGATCAGTCTGGAGTGAAGGCTGAAGAAAAGGAGCCTGAGGAAAAGGAGCCTGATGAAAATAAGTCTGAGGAAAAGGAGTCTGAGATGAAGGATCCTGAAGATGAGACTGAAGAGGACACTGACTCGTGTTCCAAAGACCCTGAAGAGATGGGGCCTGTGGAGGAGGAGCATGTGAATAAGTTCGAAAATAAGGATAACAACGCTAAGGGAATGTTACCTGAGAAGAAAGTATCTAAGGAGAAGGTCGCTGAAAAGAAGTTCCCTGAGGAGAAGGAGCCTGAAGAGAAACCTCCTGGACAGAAGGATCCAAAGAAGATGGCTACTGGGGACAAGGACGCTAAGTTACCTGAGAAGAAAGTCACGGGGAAAAATGCCTCTAAGGAGGTGCTCCCTAAGAAGTTTCCTGGGAAGAAAGTCTCTAAGGAGAAGGTCATTCAAAAGGATGTCTCTCCGAAAAAAGTCCAAAAGGTGGCTCCGAGACGATTGTCCAATGAAGAATGATTCCTCATTCCCCATTCCCCATTAAATTGTTATCAAAGTTATATTTTACAAACTAAACACAATTGTTACATGGCACCAGAGAATAAACGCAGTTGCAAGCACCACTTTGATGTATCTTCGTTAAGCTTCAATTCTTATGTCTTCTGAGATAACAGATAGGAATGAAATGAAATACTTAAGATTTACAAAGCTGAGTAAGTTTATTAGCCATTCAATCAAGAGACTTTGGCTCGAACTAAAATTTGCGTAATATAAAGTCGAGAATTTGCTTCACCGTCTCCCTGTTCCAATCTGCTATCTACTAGCTGCTTTGCTTTGGTTTCCGGTTCGTCTCATGCCTTTCCTGTCACTGGCAGCCCGTTTGCCGCTTCATCTTCATTCTCCAGCCATGAATAAACCGTGCGACACTTGCGTTTAATGGCTTTGCATAGTAAGGATCTGTGTTCGGAGTGCTGGGCCAGGTCCAGGTTCTAGCACTCAGCCGGGGTCCTAGGAGAACAACAACAGATTGCGGGCTAGTTTGCCAGTGCAGTTTTTTATTGCGAAATGTCGGCGCTGATAGCGAGTGTAATTATTATGCTGGACTGGCGCACAGACTGGCGGAGTAGAGTTCCCTCAGATCTGACAGAGTAAAAATATATCCAAATAAAAAGAGAATTCAATGATTTCAATGGTTGGAATCAAATTAAGTCAACTGAATAAATTGGAGAGGAAAATCCCAAAAATAAAGTGAGCAAATCAGATGAAAGTGAATCGTTGCAAGCAGCCAATAAAGCCACTAAAATGTTGCAAATGCAAGGGGGTAAACATTAATTCAAATTCATTTGGCTAGAGCGAAGTGAACGGGCGAAGATGAGAGTGAACGTCTCGGATCTTAGACAGGAAATACGTAGAATAAATTATTGCCGTAGAGGAAGGACTATCGGCGAGGAGTGGAGGCAGTTGAAAAAGTGACGTTTTCTGATCGAACAAATTTCCATTGATTGGGAAGTTTTCCCCCTCAGAACAAAGCACTCACTGAGATCAGAGTATGGCAGTATTACTCCATCAGTATTCCCCCACATCTGTTTAGCTACTGTTCAGTTCGATACAAGCATAAAATTGAGTATTTCCATAATGGCAACCTCTAGTCTGGTGGAATTTTCAGATCTGATCAGTGCCAAGAACAGAACCGAATCCCTGGCCCTCCCCAATGTGAAGCGCATCAACAATATCGCAGACTACATGGCCGATCCCTTGAATTTCGATGGCGACATCGAAAAACTGGCTGGTCGCCTTAAGAACGAGGCTAAGCGGTGCCAGGATGTCATCAGTCTCTTGAGAGACCAGCTGAAGGTGAAGACTACAGCTCTGGCTCAGGTCAAGGAGGATATGCTGGAGCTGCAGAGCCAGCTCAAGCAGCCAGATGCCACTTTCGTCTACGTGACCATGAAGAAGCAGGTCCTGGTTAAGTTCTTCGACGAGACCGAGGTGAACGAGTACGATGTGCCGACGGCCCTGATGCGATTCAATCTCAAGATGAGTCATCTTTACGGGGAAATCCTGGAGCTGGACAGCGACATTGATTACATGACCTACTTAAAGGGCATTGCTACAGTCAACAATCAGTATGTGAAGTATTGGTACAAGCGCGAAATTACCAAGAAGCTCCAGATGGAGCTTGAGGAGAAGGATCCTAAAGCGAAGGAGTCTCCGGAGTATTTCGAACGTGAAGACGACTCTGAAGAGGACATTTATGAGGAGTTTGAGGAGTTTGAGGAGTTTATCGGACATGATCAGTCTGGAGTGAAGGCTGAAGAAAAGGAGCCTGAGGAAAAGGAGCCTGATGAAAATAAGTCTGAGGAAAAGGAGTCTGAGATGAAGGTTCCCGAAGATGAGACTGAAGAGGACACTGACTCGTGTTCCAAAGACCCTGAAGAGATGGGGCCTGTGGAGGAGGAGCATGTGAATAAGTTCGAAAATAAGGATAACAACGCTAAAGGAATGTTACCTGAGAAGAAAGTATCTAAGGAGAAGGTCGCTGAAAAGAAGTTCCCTGAGGAGAAGGAGCCTGAAGAGAAACCTCCTGGACAGAAGGATCCAAAGAAGATGGCTGGCTACTGGGGACAAGGACGCTAAGTTACCTGAGAAGAAAGTCACGGGGAAAAATGCCTCTAAGGAGGTGCTCCCTAAGAAGTTTCCTGGGAAGAAAGTCTCTAAGGAGAAGGTCATTCAAAAGGATGTCTCTCCGAAAAAAGTCCAAAAGGTGGCTCCGAGACGATTGTCCAATGAAGAATGATTCCTCATTCCCAATTCCCCATTAAATTGTTATCAAAGTTATATTTTACAAACTAAACACAATTGTTACATGGCACCAGAGAATAAACGCAGTTGCAAGCACCACTTTGATGTATCTTCGTTAAGCTTCAATTCTTATGTCTTCTGAGATAACAGATAGGAATGAAATGAAATACTTAAGATTTACAAAGCTGAGTAAGTTTATTAGCCATTCAATCAAGAGACTTTGGCTCGAACTAAAATTTGCGTAATATAAAGTCGAGAATTTGCTTCACCGTCTCCCTGTTCCAATCTGCTATCTACTAGCTGCTTTGCTTTGGTTTTCGGTTCGTCTCATGCCTTTCCTGTCACTGGCAGCCCGTTTGCCGCTTCATCTTCATTCTCCAGCCATGAATAAACCGTGCGACACTTGCGTTTAATGGCTTTGCATAGTAAGGATCTGTGTTCGGAGTGCTGGGCCAGGTCCAGGTTCTAGCACTCAGCCGGGGTCCTAGGAGAACAACAACAGGTTGCGGGCTAGTTTGCCAATGCAGTTTTTCATTGCGAAATGTCGGCGCTGATAGCGACTGTAATTATTATGCTGGACTGGCGCACATACTGGCGGAGTGTGTAGTCTGTGCAGTCGGTGGTGCCTCCTCTTGCTGCACGCTTTTCGACGCATAAACGCCTCCAGTTATGTAATAAATAAAGTGCAATTGTTGCGCCATTTCGGATGGTGTTTGGGTTTGGTGTCTGTGTTCTGGGTCTGCCGCCATGCTTGCGAATAACTGCAAGATGGCGACCGGCTTCCGGCTTATAGTCGAACATCCAATCCCTCTCCCGGCCGCAACACTTTCTCTTCCCCTGCTGCTTCTGCTGCCTCTCCAGCTGGGTGTCTGTTGAAGTTCCGTTTTTGGGTAAATGGCCAGTGCTCTGTTTGGTTGCCCGACTGTCGGGTGGCTTATTTCGTATGGCTTTAATTTGACAAAAGATGGCATTTAAAGCGCTCCCCGACGCACATTTCTCAAGTCGAGAGGTCAAAGGGTGGCATAAATAATGCGCAACGGAAACGGAAGCGACTGAGAAGGGGAGTGCGACGGAGAGTGGGAATGGGAGCAAGAACAACGACAAAGTTGTGGAATTGTTTCGGTTCTGTCCATGACTCCTCCGCCTGCATGCAAAGTGCACTTTACTTTTGCTAATTGAGTGTGCGTTGAGTCTGTGCAGGTTTTCTAATGTAGGTAATTAGTGAAGGAAACTTGGCCCAAAAGAGCCAGAGATACTTGGCCCAAAAGGAGGCCGGAGCAGCAGAAGAGGAAAGGCTTGCATGAACACGAACAGCTGTTGTCAATTACATAAACTTGTCTTTAGATTGTTCAGCATATCCCAGAGCAGAAGTTTGTGCCTAATCAATAAGAGACTTATATTAACTGAAAGTGCAGATACATTCTCAAAATCAGGTACGATACTCGTGCTGGTGGGCGAGCCACCACACACCACAATTCCATCTACCGAAATTCGTTTGCATTCAGCTGAAATTCGATTTAAGCCCTGAATGCGGTTGCTATGGGAATAAGCCAAGTTTATGTTTATGGGAAATCCGAGAGATGCAGAGCAGGTGCTGCGCATGACCGTGTGACTGCATTGTCTGCACTCACAAGGACATCATGCCACATGTGGCAAATAAACTTAAAATTAAGCAATTAATTTAATTATAGCCGTGCATGAGCACAGCTCTCTGTTTGAGATTGCAGCACCCACGCAACAGATGCCCCAACCACATCCATAGATGCACAGATACACACATATGTATCCCCACATAGGAATATATAGTAATATTGCCATTGAGAGGCAGTTGCAGTGCAGTTGCAGCTGCACCTGCACTTGCAGTCGTTGCCAATTGCCATTTAAGCGCAGTCGGAAATTACAAACCCAAATTGATATGAATGGAAAGTAGAGTGCACCCAGCACCCCTTTTTGCCAAGGAAAATCAAAAGCATTTTCATTTCATTTCATTTTAAATTCCAATCCAATCTACAGCAGCAGTATTTATCATTCGCCAACTGCCATTAAAAAACACGAATGGAAAAAATACAGGGTAAAAATATTAATTGCATTTAATAAGGATACATGGAAAAAAGGTTTTTATAAATGGATATAGTATATAAATTCACTTTGACAGACAACATCGAAAGTGTTTTAATGTGAAAGGGAAATCAATGGAATGGAAAAGCGAATTCAAAGTCAATTTATGCTAAAATATTCAGCAGAGGCTATTGAATATTAAAGACACGTTTTTGACAGAACCATACCCATTTAAAGGAAGCTATCCAGATATGAAAATATATTTTAAAGAAGAACTCATATCAGATCTCTTTTCATACACAATTCTATCAGATCATGAGAGCCATGTCCACATCATGGGCAGATAGTTATTTTTTCTTTTCTATGATTTTTTCCTATTAAAGATGATTTTTCGCTTACTCGATTCTGAGAGGTTTCTGTTTTGTCATTGGCATTTCTTACAGGGAACGAAAATAATCCCACTTTTTGCTAAGTAATCTTCTTTAGGCTCTCTTTGCAGAAGATTATTATGAATCACCATCAGTCTGGACTGACAGCTCTTCCATTATAACCAATAAGAAGTCTCTGTTAAACTATGATAGTACGTTTCAGTCGTTTTACTTCAAGCATGAGCTCAAGCAGATACATTTTAGAGGCACTTAGAGTCTATGTATGACACTCTAAACTACATTGATATGGTGATGTGAACACCGATTCCGGCCGGACGCATTATGAGGCCTCGGTGGCGTGGGGTGGTGTCCCCACTAGACCCGGGATGTTCAGGCCCATCAGCATGCTGTAGAGTATAAGGCTGTCGCATGGAAGGGAACAAACAAGAAATGGGGAAAGAATCAGAGGATGCTGTAAGCTGCTTATCAGGGATTCAGTGTCAATGGCTTACTAGATCGAGTCGGCACATTTTCCCTGGGCATGCCGTGACTGATGTGAGCGACAGCGGGCGGCCTTCTTGGTTGCCGGCATTGCGGATCGTTGAACTTTCACTTTGAAGATGGGCGAGTTGTGATCTTGCGGGGGGGTGTACTCAATGCCTTGCGGCAGCGGGGGCCGGGTGACTGCTGCAGCGGCAGCCATAATGGGAATATCTTTGGATCTGGGATGCGACACCTGTGGCAGACGTGGCAGGTGCGGCGCGGCCGTCGGTGTTCCGCCAATTGGCGTCTCCATTATCATTAGATTGTTGAGCCTAGACTTGGGTCTGATCCTGCTTGCGGCGATATCCGCCAAGAGATCCGAGCTGTAGGTTGAGCTGCTATTCAGACTGCTCAATGGTGCTTCAGATGTCTCCGGGGATTCCTTTAAGGTAGTGGTTGGCGTCTCTGTGGTGCTGCTCAACGCTGTCGTGGATGTCGTCGCAGCTGCTGCTGCTGGTGATGCTGGCGCTGCTGCTGTGCTGCTGCTGCCAATGGCCTCAGTCGAGAACTTGATGGTTTTAATGGTCAACGCACTGTCATCGTAGTAGTAATCCTCAGCATCGTTGTACGCACCCTAACAGAGAGATCCAGGCTATTTTTAGCATTTGCAACTTGTTAGCTGCACATTGGACCCAACTGGTTCTGGGTCCCTCTCCCTCTACTTACATCTGTCAGATCGTTCTGACCCACCTCGATGATGGCGACATCCTTGATGCTCACGTGAATGTTGTACTGGCCCGTCTGACGCTGATCGAAGACCACCCGCCCGCTGCCATCCGGCTGCTCAATTGCGGCCAGTGACGATGACTCCACGTCATCGAGGGGCAGCGTGTGGGCCAGGCCGAACAGTGCGATCAGGGCAAGCGGCACGAGCAACATATCCAATATCGATATGGATGGACCAGAAACCAGTTATATTGTTGGAGTGCGAAAGTCTGATGGAAGACGGTCTGGACTTCTTGAATGGACGACAACAACTGGACTGCTGAATGGCTGTGAGAGCTCTACTTAAAGACCTACAGAGGTTTTGTCTGGTTCTGTCTCTCTTACTTCCTCTCTTCTCGTTCTTACATTTTAATTATATTGTAGTTTGATATTCCTATGGGAATAATCTTTACTACTGTGTTTTCTGTGTCCGTAGGTTCTTTTCAATATACCCTGCAATAGTATTTACTTTGCTCTGACCAAACACAAACCTCATCTTTGAGGTGCTTAAGATGTGCTCTAACCAAATGACCAACAATCCGGCTAATACCCGAACTCGTACTCGCACGACCTGCATAAAATCACAAGTGCACACATATGTAAATATGGACCGACAAGCAAATAGTTCGGCACTTGAGTAAAAGTTTAAAAGTATGGGAACTGTTCTTTAATATCCAAGAAGTAAAACACATATACTATCTGCTGCATTTGTTTTCCACACTTTTCCCACCTGCAGCATGACGTCTCTATGCTTTCCATTTCTAAGCAATACCTTTTGTAAGAACAATCTGCTCAAAGCACAGAAAAGTTTAAATACAAAAGTTTTTTATTCAATTTTCTTTTTAATTGTTAGACAAAAATGTCTGAAAATCCGATTTTGGCTTATATCGCCCCCTGGTCATGGAAAACCTGCTCTAAAAACTCATATTTTTTTGGAAATGTTTTTGGCATGGTAGAAAAAGTTTCTAAAAGAGGTTTAAACATTTTTTAAATCTTTTGAATTCGTTTTACCATTTTCACTACAGCTCTCTTTTTTGCCCGAACATAAACACACAAATTTCAGCCGCATTTCCATGGAAATCTTATTCGAGTCTTGCTTCTTTCCTCCAATTACGAGTGGTTTCCATTGAGTCATTAGCAGAGCACTTTCGGGCGCCCAATTTCTGTGCGTAACCAATCAATGGCAGAGCACCTAGCCACTAATTATGCGAAGAGGGCCAGGGAAACGATATGCCCGGACCACTTTGGACCAGGACCTCTCTCATTTGTATGCAACGTCGTGCAAAATCAGCATTTCTCATTAGATGGAATGCCACAAAAAAGAGCAAAAAATTAGATTAATTTGAAATTAAATTGCAGCTAGCGGACAGAGGACAGCAGCTTGCCACTTGTGCCACTGTGCTGCTTTCTTTGACGCTTCTGACCCGCTGCGGGCGATGGTTCTGAGTGGCAACAACTTTTCAAAGTAGGCAAGGCTTTGTATTTAGTTTTTTGGTAATTGTGGCCTGCAAATAGTTTAAGGTTTAATGCATGGCTGGATCGACCACCAAGAGCTGCGGACGACCTCATTCTAGGGAAGGGGGCGGCACCTCTGTCAAGCTCAGCAGAACGGCCAAGGAAGATGAAGGAGTGGAGTGGTGTGGAGTGCAGTGCCGCATCCGCATATGAAGTGTATAAATTACTCTTCATCATGAATTTATTATCAGTGCTGCTGCAGCTGAAGCTGGAGCTGGTGCTGATGCTGAAGCTGCCACAGATGCACCACGGAATAACGCTGGCTCAGCATCAAGACACCCAAAAGGTGCCAAACACGCAGACCCATAGAGCCCCACCAGAGGTACGGTACAGTGAAGCAGCTGCAGCCGAGGCAACAGCCACCACACGTTCCAAGGCTGTTGACCAGAGCGTGCATTTTTCGCGCAACCAACTTGAAATTGTGTAGACTCAGCGGAAAAATATTAATTCTAATTTCGAAAGCCATCCCGGCCCCAAGGACTTTCCCTTTCTCTCTCGTTATGGAGTCTTCCCTTTGTATATGTAAATGGCTGCCGTTTAGCAACACCTTTAATTGTACCAAAAAGTGGAGGCAGACGAGTGCTTGCGAAAAGCTGAAAGATTTTCGCCAACAGCTGCCCTGTCTATTTATCTATCCATGAGTGACGCTTCCAGTGCGCCCCAACAGAGTACCGTGCTACACGACCATTTGGAGCTTTCATCAATTAGCTCCTTGAATCTGGCAAAAAAACGGCAATGGTTGAGTAGCTTTTAGTGCCGTAAGATGGCTTATGCAGAAATGCTCATTCCTTGTGTATCCTTCGGCTGTTACCTTTTCGTAAATAATGGCCAGGACTTAGGCCTCCGAAGTGCTGCAAATCTGGACACTTTTAAGGAATGTCCAAGGGATAATCCGAATTAAATGCTGCTTCTAATGTATTTTACATGTTTCTGTCATTTACGCATCTCAATAAATGCTCCTAAATGTATTCTCTCGTCTATGAAATGATATTGCAATTAATTATGCTCTAACTTTAAACTTTTCCCAGTCCCAATATATAAGTTGATCAAACATAAAGCTGCCTATCAGCATTTGTGGCAAGCATTTATGTATGAGGCCAGTTCCTAGGTTCCATCTATCTATCTATCTATCTAAACATCAATTATATTCGATGAGCCTACCATTCCGCATTTGATAATCAAATGCAAAACACATTCAATGCGGGGTAGGGCATGTGCAAACCCACATGGTTTGGGCATGCATATAATTTCCTTTCTATATTTCAAGTGGGGTGTGTTGCTGGAGCCAAGCAAAATGGTTTGTGTCTTGGCAATCTTGTTTATTATATTTCATATTTTACAACAGCCAGAAAGTGCAATAAAAAATTTAATTAAATTAGCATAATTTTTGTAGTGGAACGATTTCCAAGAGTGTTACCTTGTATGTTTTGTCCGGTTGTTAGAAACGTGTAAAAGAAAGAATATTTGAGCTTTAGAATATACATAGATAGTTCTTGAAAAGTACTTGAAGATTTCTTCAATTCAAATTTAAATCGAGCAAAAATAGGCCCATTTCTGTAGTGGAACGATTTCCAAGAGTGTTACCTTGTATGTTTTGTCCGGTTGTTAGAAACGTATAAAAGAAAGAATATTTGAGCTTTAGAATATACATAGATAGTTCTCGAAAAGCGCTTGAAAATTTCTTCAATTCAAATTGAAATCGAGCAAAAATAGGCCCATTCTACTTGATAACGATAACTGCGGACACCGCAACTCTTCACTTATACCCGATACTAAGTCAGTATGGCTCTTCTCCGGCAGACGTCGCTAATATTAAATGACACGACAAAGAGTGCGTGCGAGAGAGACAGAAAATCAGTCTGAGCGTGACGTCGGGCGCTGCGTAGCCACTGCAAATTGATTTCTTGCTTTTTGCTACAAAAATGATCCAGATTCAGCAATCTGATAGATACGGTCGTTATCTATGATTCTGCGTTTTTAGTTTTCTCGAATCTGCAATATTGTGGATGCAACAGATTTTCGTCCTTTGTGGGGGCGGAAGGGTGTGGGGCAAAATTCTGAGATATACGTTTTATAGTGAGATCTAACAGAAGTGCGGATACCAAATTTGGTTACTCTAGCCTTAATAGTCTCTGAGATTTGTGAATGCCCTAGATTTTCGTCCTTTGCGGGGGCGGAAGGGGGTGTGGCGAAATTTGGACACGAAACGGTCAAGGTCCGATATCACAGGAGTGTGGATACCAAATTTGGTTGCTCTGGCTCTTATAGGTTCTGAGATCCTTGAACTCATATTTTGCAATTGGCAAAACCGACCATGAAACCTGTGTGTTAGAGAGAGACAGAGCGAGAAAGAATGAAATTGTTTTCTTGATTCTGGCTATAGTCATTATACGATCTGGTTCAGATTTTGCACTGTAGAAGATATAGTCATCTTCTACGATTCTGCGTTTTTGGTTTTATCGTATCTTTAAAAATGTGGATGCCACAGATTTTCGTCCTTTGTGGGGGCGGAAGTGGGCGGGGCGAAGTTTTGAAATATTTTTGTAGCAGTGACATATCACAGAAGTCTGGATCCAAATCATCGTTGCTCTAGCTTTTATAGTCTTTGAGCACTAGGCGCTGAAGGGTACGGACAGACGGACAGACGGACGGACGGACGGACGGACAGACGGACAGACAGACATGGCTCAATCGACTCGGCTATTGATGCTGATCAAGAATATATATGCTTTATGGGGTCGGAAACGATTCCTTCTGGACGTTACACACATCCACTTTTACCACAAATCTAATATACCCCAATACTCATTTTGAGTATCGCGTATAAAACGGTATCTTTGATCGAGATTAATTGATCGTGAATCATGGTTCTTTCCCTCACCTTTCAATGACCGAAGTGCCTTGTGTCCCAAAACGACAATTACTCAACAGAAAGTTCAATGTTTGGATCATGTGTAAACAAGCGACTGTCAGTGTCCTGGGCGGATATTGGTATTTTAAAGCGGACAGAGCCCGCCACTTGATTAATGATGGTGGATGCCTAGGGCTTAAGTGGGTGATGGCAAAAAAATGGGTCTATCAGTTTGGGCCAAGTTTGCCCGTAAACTGTCAGCCAGGCAGTCGACCAAAAAAATTTAATTCGATAATTAAACACAGCGCGCGCGCATCGTTTTAATCTCTGCGCACATTCTGCATAATAATCACTTAATTAGGTTAACATTATTAAAAAAAAGCAAGCGGCTTCCTGTCCCGCTGTTGGTTTTGGTCCCGTATTTATCAGTCAAGCACATGCATACACCTACATACATATGGATATGTAATCATTATCAGGATGGCAGGTGTTAAAAATAATGCTCTTTTAGCGAACTATGCAGTGTACGGGTCTAGCGGACATTCAAATTCAAGTGTAACCCTTAAATAATGTCCTAGAACGCCACGGGATGGCAGAAATTAGATATGGAAAAATATAGATGCTTACGTGTATGAGCGACTGCATTCCAAAAGGGACGTGTGTGTGTGTGTGCGTCGGGTTTCTTATTGGAAGGCTCATAAATAATATTTATTGTGCTCTATGGGGCTGCTCCTCAGAGCATCCCCGTCTCCGTACGAGTGTCAGTGGGGAAAAATTCAAGTGTTTCGAATATTTTTAACAACTTTTCTTCTTCGCAACACCAACGAAAGCACACGGAAACATAGGCACACAGACTCCCGTGGAAAATGTCTTCATTGCGCTTTAATGAAATGCGTGTCAGTGTCGGTCGGGAAAGTTTGAACAGAACTGCCAGCCACTGGAGCCAGCTCCCACACACACACAAGCAAACACACATTCGGTTTGTGCTGCCCCAAGGAGGCATCCATCAACTGGAGCATCAATCACTCCATCGAGTCGGACGGCGGCCATTGTTCCAATGGCCCCACGAACACCTGACAGCAAGGGTTGTCCCCCGGAAGTCATTGGACTGGCAGCTGGCGAAAATAAATTTTTTTTCTTGGTCATGCTGTTAGGCGATGGTCCCTGAAGGTATTCCGCTGTCCCTGGTGGGATTCCCGGGAAATAATCTCGACCGTCTGTATACCGATGACCTACCAACAGTGTCGTCATGCTTTGTCGAGTACCTTCAAAATCGAAACTAAGAGCTAAGAAAGCAGTAAAACCCATCTAAAAACAATAAAATATTCCTGGAAAGCTCGGTCGATAGCCCGCTTGCACATCCATATTTAACTGAAACTCATTTGGCTTAACTTTTGTCTGGAAAACTTTGCACAGCAAAGGAAAAAAGCAGAAAAGAATTCCAAGTATATCGACTACTGGGTAAATAGAAAATTCAATTTGAAACGATTGCTTACTAGATATCGAAGGCCTGGCCTTAGCACCAGCCTTCGGCAGAACTTTCCACAGGCAATCCGCATAGCAGACGCTCCGTTCCCCATTCCCCATCCCAATCGAATTCGCATCATCCCATCACTTCCTTTTCCATCCCGATTGCCACTCAGCAAGTTGGCCACAAACAAACTTCCTGTTTCGATGGTAGCACACACGTAGCGTTATCGCCCAGCCCCCGGGCCAATATCTAAGTGGAAACACAGATCAACAGGACGACAATCAGCAGAGAAGTAGGCACAGACACACGGGCAGGGACCGGAGGAGCGGAGCAGAAAGTACAAGCAAAAACATATTCCCGTTCTCATTCCCAGGTCCAATCGCAGTACCAATCCCAGGCCTCGCACCTGAAACGTAGGCAGCTTCAGACAAGGCAAAGACAAGGCCAGAGGCCCAAAGGCATCTCTCTGTCTATCTTACAGTTCTGGTGGGGTATGGGGGGCGGCAGTGCCCCGACATGCCAGGCAGGATACAAATTGCGTGCTGCTCCTCCTCCAGCTCCTCCATATCCTTGCCGGGCACTTTGATTGGTGAGAGGCGCCTTGCAGCAAAAGGCAATGTCTATTTTTGCACGTATTACGGCCAATTGCATTTCTTGGATTGCATTTAAGCAACATTTATGCATTTTTAATGTGACAGCTAAAATGCTGAGGCGGCAGCCTACGACTCGACCTCTTTCCTGCTGACAGCTGTAGCGTGCAGGTGTGGGATAGCTGTCGTTTACCCATACTAGTATGAAGAGATTTCGTGTGCACCTCTAGCTATGCTCTGACTAAGCTCGCCGGATTGTCGGGGTTCGTTCTACTCTCTCCTATCACATACTGACACACACTCGCATAATGTTTTAGGTGCACATTTAAAAATTAAAAAAAAAGAAGAACCAAACATAAACCTAACATCAGAATCCAGGTTTAACCGGAGCAAGGAATTGGTTATGGGACTAACAAGTTGGTTGTGGAAAGTTTGGACATACTTATCAATTACTCTACTCAAATGATGAGAAACTCCGGTGTTAGTGAGAATCTCTATCTTCTCTACCCTCCCAACCTATGCTATACAGGTAACCAGACCGTATAGACCCTTGAATAACGTTAAGCAGTTATCATCCCACCACCTTGATCATGCCTTTCTGAGGACGGACTCCCGGATAAATATTGATCTAAACTAGCTTGATACCTTGTTTGCATTCCTCTTTTAGGGGTTGCTCCTCGGCCTCGACCTCTGCTGTTTGTTCTCCTTTTTTTACGTAATATGGTTGGATCTAGTTGTACCGTCCCATTGGCTTCGTTTCCCTGAACATTAGGTGGTATGGAGCCTGAACTTAGGTGTAATTCTGCTGCTAGAGTATTATTTTCGTAACGCAGCCTACCAGGTTCGCATTCCGCCTTGCACACTGGACAAGACTTTTCGCTTTTCAAGTGTTCGCATACGCACATATTATGAAATCGGTGGTGACAAGGCGTGGTAGCTATCAACTGGTCTTGCCGCAACCTCTAAGGTTTTCCCTGGCAAATAATGCAAAACGAGTCTTGGTTGATCAATGCCGAAGCTAAATTTTCATTACTACGGTGGACCGCCATGATTTGTATGAATTTCTTAATAATAATAAATTAAAAAAAATAATAATAATGAAAATAAAATTATGAAACTAATATGCAAATATGAGTTAATGAATATGAAATTTTTCTTATTTCCGTCAGTAAATAATTAATATGTTCGCCCTCTCCAGGCATGATCTAGGTGGTCTACTACTAACTGTACGTTCCATTTGAATAGTTGAGTAATTAAGTTGGGTATGTTGGCCAGTTCTATTACCAGTTTCGAAGGTATAAGTCCGGATAATGGACAGTCTCTACTTATCATAAATAGACGATCGTGATTCCTAAAATCTGTGACTTTTTCCTAACACAAACTAGAATTTGATAAGGGAATCTCTACAGCCAAGCTCGAGATAATTTAATGAATATAACTTTGAGTCGGGGTATCCGTCTTTTGAATAACTCCCGCAGTTCCCTAAGTCAAAATCTTTAGTTATCTCGTTGGTGGAGTCCTATATCGTGATATTAGCATATTGTAACTACCTATATACTGACACACACTCGCATAATGTTTTAGGTGCACATTTAAAAAATTAAAAAAAACGAGGGGGAACGTTGTGAGTTGCTGCGGACACCGCAACTCTACAGTTATACCCGATACTAAGTCAGTATGGCTCCCCTCCGACAGACATTGCTAATATTACACGATACGACAAAGAGTGCGTGCGCTACAAGTCTCTTTCGCACCTTCTTTACCTTGGTCCAGAATTGCCTTAATCGTATGGTCGAACGTTTTGGTTGATACTTTAATCCTAGCTTATCTGATTGGGAACTTTCACCATCTATATCTATCCCCTCCGTCTGGGTTTGTGCCTCTACCAGGGACCTATTAGATCGGATTTTTGGACAATCCGGGTTGGAGGTGTTTTCTTGGAAAGTTTGCTCTTTCATTCTCTCATCATTGTCGGATGCGCCAGAATGATGTTTGCGCATCCCGCTTTCGGTTTTCCGATGGGTTACATTTTTCGCACTTTGGCTTAAAAGTATTTTTCGCCCCGCAGCCATAACAGAAGACTCGGCGTTCTGCTACGCAATCTTCAAACCGATGGCCTGTTTTGTCGCAATTCCAGCAAACAAACCGCTTGCGGCGTAGTTCGGAGATACTCTCTTCTTCGAGTTCTTCTTCCCCACTCTGAATTTCTGATACGTGGGGTCTAGTTACCCGGTTTCTCTGTAGAAAGTTGCCAGCATCTTTACAGAAGTGTTCATGCTTTTTAACTTCCTCCCTCAACTCACTTCTATTCTGTATTTTGAAATGCAACAGCTCATATCGCAGAGCACTTTTCGCATTCCGCTTAAGAATATCGATCAGCTTGAGTTCGCTTATCTCATGTGAAAGTCGTGCCACTAACTTTTCAATGGCTGACTGAAAATCTTCGAAGGATTCGTTGTCCTTCTGTTGACGTTTCCGTATCATTTCCCAAAGGTCAAAATCATCTTTCTGATCGTCGAATCTTTGTCTAAACGCTGTACAGAACGACGGCCAGGAGTATTGGTGGTTTCTTCGATGAAAATCCCAGAACCAATCGCTGGCCTTGCCTGTGAAAAGCAGATGCAGATTGTCGCAAAGTAACTGATCGTCATTCCCCAGAGTCTGTCCCGTAAGGGCAAGAACGCGATATAGGAATTCTTCTACGTGCATTGCGTCTCGAGAACCATCAAATTTAAGACGCCAGCTTAGTAGAATATTTGCCGCCTTTGCCGGTGCTACATTTCCGGCTGTTTGACCACTCCTAGGAGTTCTTCCTTGGGAATCGCCTCTAACCATGTAACTATCATTGTCTACCTCTCGTCTAACATTACTGTGTGACTCTGAGGGACCTCCGTTACCCGTAGTAGCGGCTGTGGCTAAATTCATATTGGAAAACTGGGCCTGTTTAGTTTGTTCGATGGAAGCTTTTATGAACGAACTAAGGTTTTCCATCATAGATTTCTCCTGGTTTTGCATGACCGAATGGATGTAATTCGTAAGGTTTTCAGGTTGAGCGTTACTAGGTGACCTATTTCCGTTGCTACTAACCGACTGTCGACTCTCGGATATGCAACCTGAAGTCAAGCTAAGGAGCTAATGTACTCCATCGTCAACTGATTTAGCTGCGCCAGCGACACCCAATAATGAACTCGAATTGATTGCATTATTGTTGGATTCTTCCGGAGGCGCAGTCCTACTCAGCCTGGCTGACATGTCTCTCGACCACGTCAATAGAGGATCGTAGTTACTCGTTGATGTAACACACGCCCCTTTTTCCTCTAGATTTCATGTGCCAGGCTAAAACCATTCTCTTTCGTCACACGATGTATAAAGTTTTATGGTTAGTTATGTAACCCAGCCAACATAATGGTTTTTGGAAACTAATGGGTATGAGAGCAAGATTAATTGTTCTTGAGATTACAAAGCAGTACACTCTAGTACGCTCACGTGCATATATACTCGTATTAAATATCTTTTCTTTTCCTTAGAAGTATACACCAACGTCATCATTGAGCTCAACGATCACGGATGGAGTAAACGGTACTAGCCTACCAAAAGCGCTGTGAGTTTGTAAATAAGAACAAGTGCATATATGCACTGAGCTGGGAAGTAACCTGCGTGTTACATATATTTTTCTATTGATATCACCTCTATATATCCGTAACCATAATGTATTGGTACCTCTCACCCCTTTAGAATCTGTTTCCCATATATGATGGTCATTTTTAAATCTTTATTTTTCCTAATATTTCTTTTCAATTCTTTACATATATATTAAGCTATCGAGACACAGCAAAAAAATGAATTTAGTTATAAGTTAAGAAAACCCCCCTTCAAGAATTTAATTATATGATTAGGGATTTATTGAAATATATATATAATGATATTGATTTTGAAGTACAACCATAATATGTTCTAAATTCAGGAGTCCGTCCTCAGAAAGGCATGATCAAGGTGGTGGGATGATAACTGTTTAACGTTATTCAAGGGTCTATACGGTCAGGTTACCTGTATAGCATAGGTTGGGAGGGTAGAGAAGATAGAGATTCTCACTAACACCGGAGTTTCTCATCATTTGAGTAGAGTAATTGATAAGTATGTCCACACTTTCCACAACCAACTTGTTAGTCCCATAACCAATTCCTTGCTCCGGTTAAACCTGGATTCTGTTGTTAGTTTTATGTTTGGTTCTTCTTTTTTTTTTAATTTTTTTAAATGTGCACCTAAAACATTATGCGAGTGTGTGTCAGTATGTGATAGGAGAGAGCAGAACGAACCCCGACAATTCGGCGAGCTTAGTCAGAGCATAGCTAGAGGTGCACACGAAATCTCTTCATACTAGTATGGGTAAACGACAGCTATCCCACACCTGCACGCTACACAGCATGTGTTCACCTGCCTCGGGACTTGCCCCATCTTGTGCCCCCAGAACCAGACATAGCCTGGATGTCAAAGGTAAGAATGTGCAAGGCCAGACCTGTCGAAAAAGTTTCACACTCGTGTCCCAGACCCTTAAAATAAATCATTGGATAATGTGCCTGGGATTTCCGTTGGCGCCAGCACATCCTGTGAGATATATTGGATGATACTTGAATATGAGCTCAAGCTCTAAATCTATATACAGATCTAACAAAATTGTATAAATGTTTCCAGATAACCAGATACTTCTATACTTCCGGGGGGGTGGTGCCTGAAACTTCCCACATTTCGGGACAAAAAATGTGGAACTTTAAAGATTAACTTGACCAGGCAGCAGCTGCTACGATTACCATTCACCGACTCAGCCCCTACTTCAGCCCGTTTCCCATCGGACCCATGTATTAATGGGCCGCTTCGGGCCACACACAAATGAGGACCTGGCCACAGTAGAGTGCCAACTAGGCGCGTGCATAACCATTGCAATTTTGTATGCTTTCCAACCTCCCTGGAAGCCAATCGTGTTCCCTTTGAATGGCCAATGCCACGGAACCACCGCAAAAAGCAACGGTCTAATATTGGTCCAGTGGCATGGACACCGGGGTCAAAATCCGATGGATGCCACTACACCACAGCCACAGCCCCAGTCAGAGCCAGAGCCAGAGCCGTGGAATGGACCCATACCTATCCCCATGCAATCGCCTGTAAGTACGAGTATGCAATGGTTTTTGTGTGCCGTCGCCAATTGCAATGGCAGCAGCAGCTATAGTACAAGTACAACTTTGGTGTTTATTAGCATGATTAACCCAGCCACATTGCCGCACAAATTGCAGGCGCGTTGCATTTGGGTCAGCGGGAAGTGGATAGTGAAGGTGCCTTGCTTTGCCACTATGCCGGAGCTAGATGCAGATGCAGAGCAGCTGCAGATGTCAGGGAGAGCGAGAGAGAATTTTGTAATTTGATTTCAACGTCGTCGCCGCAGTTTGTTGACCATTTGCGGGTTAGCGGGCTTGTTTGCGTTCTGGCATGACATTTTCTGCGTACACTGGACAAAACAAAGCATCTGGAACACAAATATACTTTCATCTGAAAATCTTGATTTGTCCTCCGCTTGTTGGGGAAGTGTTTACATTCCACTTTCAATACAAGAATGCAGAAATTGCAGGGCTTAAAGGCAAGCAAATTAGTTTGAAAAGCACATCGGTGAGAACCCAGAGAGACCCACACACGAGAATGAAATAAGCCAGAAGAGGAGAGGAGCGGTGCGGTGGCTATGGTGTATTGTCGCAATTGGCTTGCTTCGTTCCATTTCCGGTTAACCACATCCTGCGTAATAAGCGGCACTTCCGCTCCGCAATGGACTTAAACTGTTGTGTTTCTGGCGTACTCTATGTAGTTGCTGATGCTGCTTCTGGCATTGTTTTCCCGGCCGGTCCTGTTTTTATTGTGAGTCAAATTTTCGTTTGCCAAAAGACAGGGGAACGAGCTTTGCTGTCCTTGCTATTGCTTTGACCAGGATGCTGCCACTTCCGAAGAGAGAGAGAACGAGAGACAGACATACAAGGCGAGGCAGGAGGCAGTCTCAGAAGTTTTTGCGCTTTGCATGTGACTGGCACGTTTATGGCCCATTTTCCAGGAGCCCTCTCCCGCACACCCAAGTCCTTGGTCCTGCGACTGCCACTGCCATCCTGAATGGAGCTGCATTTTTATTTGCATTTCAGTTGGATGTTGTGCTGCTGTAATGGTCTGTGTACGACGTGGCACTTGCTTTCGGAAATTGAAGGAGTGTTTTCTGGAGATTTCGCCGAGAAACAATAGCAGGAGAGAGGTAGTTGTTTACTGAAGTCATCGGATGGTTACGTTCAATGAATTCAATTCCATTCCACAGACCCCCACCCTGCCAGAGTTTACATCTCCAGCCATTACCATATTGGGGCTACATCGCCCACAAATTCGGAGAGAAGAAGGCCCGTTAAATAATGGCAAATTGCATTGTAATTGCGTTGCAAGTTTGCGGCACTCGGGAGAGCTGTGGCAGGGATGCGGTGCAGCAGGGAAAGATGCTTGAGGTGGCGGCTATTATAATAGAATTAAGCAGTTTGCTGCGTGCCTCTGTGGGGCACAGTGGCACGAAACGATAAGTGGAGAGTCCAACAATGGAGCAGAAGAACCCTTTGAATATTCCCTCAATACCTCTTTGAGGAACAGGTATGTCTCTCTATTTGATCCCCCAAAAGGATGCTTGTTCCACTGTCCTGGCTGAAGGACGTCTGTTCGGGCTGCTGATGTGGCTGCAACGCGGTTTTCACTTGTGCGTGCTGCCACTGCCACTGCCATTACCGATGCCGATGCCACTGCTTGTTGCCCGCCCCGTCAAGGGCATTAGCATTCATGTGCGTGTCTCCCAATCCATGTCTTGCAGGCTGGCATGCAGGTGGGTTGAGGGACGGTGCCTGCCAAAAAAGTAACCCCCCAAAGCCATTGCAGCTGCAGCCGAGGATGGGACAACGTTGGGGTTAACTGGCATTAATGTAGGAAACGAAGGAAAGAGAGAGACACGAAGCGGTCGTGTTTTCGTCGTGTCGTCGGGATAGAGCAGTAATCGGCTCTGAGAGAGCCGATAGCAAGAGAGAGAGATAGTCAGTTGTCAGTTCAGCCACGCATCAGACGTACACGCATATAATTATTCACAAACATACATGTAAAACTTGGAGCTGTTATAATTTTAAGTCCAACATACTTATCAAATAAATGTTACTCGTTGCCATCAAGCAACTTAAACTACTACAAATTGGGGGCTCGTCCGAAAATAAGCCCAAGACAACAACATTTGCAAGTGAGATTTGTGCGTGTATTTGGAAATTTTGGCGAACACGAGGCTAGAGCTACAAGGAGACAAGCGTCACAGAGACGACAATCTGAGCGCGTTCGTTCCAAAGAGAGCAGAAGCGACAAAACTACGGCAGACGGCAGCAAACACAGCAAGAATCAAAACCTTCGTTGTTGTTGTTGTGCATTGCGTCTGAGAGGCTAGAGCTACAAGGAGACAAGCGGCACAGAGACGACAATCTGAGCGCGTTCGTTCCAAAGAGAGCAGAAGCGACAAAACTACGGCAGACGGCAGCAAACACAGCAAGAATCAAAACCTTCGTTGTTGTTGTTGTGCATTGCGTCTGAGAGGCTAGAGCTACAAGGAGACAAGCGGCACAGAGACGACAATCTGAGCGCGTTCGTTCCAAAGAGAGCAGAAGCGACAAAACGACGGCAGACGGCAGCAAACACAGCAAGAATCAAAACCTTCGTTGTTGTTGTTGTGCATTGCGTCTGAGAGGCTAGAGCTACAAGGAGACAAGCGGCACAGAGACGACAATCTGAGCGCGTTCGTTCCAAAGAGAGCAGAAGCGACAAAACGACGGCAGACGGCAGCAAACACAGCAAGAATCAAAACCTTCGTTGTTGTTGTTGTGCATTGCGTCTGAGAGGCTAGAGCTACAAGGAGACAAGCGGCACAGAGACGACAATCTGAGTGCGTTCGTTCCAAAGGAAGCAGAAGCGACAAAACGACGGCAGCAAACAGCAAGAATCAAAGAACATTGATTGTTGTTGTGTTGCACTGCGTCGGACGAAGACTACAACTACAAGAAAAGACAAGCAGCAGTTCATTTTGTAACAGCAGAAGCAGCGACGATTCGGGAAGCGACAACGAGTTATCGGCGAACGGCGAGAGCAAGGCAAGGCAACAAAGAGAGGACGGCAACAGCGACATCGACAGGCAAGCGAGATCTGGATGTGGTGGTGTGTGTGCGTCAAATTTGGAGTCTGGAAAGTTCTGCGCAGAAGCGAGAGTTAACAAGGGTAAACCCATAGTAAGGTGAGCGTTAACAGAGAAGCGATCGTTAACAGTGACGACTTTAAAGGCGTTTTCGGAGTCGATGTTAACTGGAAAATTGTTAACAGGCCAGCAGTAATAAGGTTGTTTAAGTTGATTTAATTACATTTTCTTAGATATAAGCTAATATCAATTATTTTGTATTTAAATCGTCACGATGCAAGTTGAAGAGATAATGACACTGAGAGTCGCACATTTGCGAGAGAAGTTAAGAGAGCTTGCGTTGCAGACGACGGGACGAAAGCGCGATTTGCAAGATAGACTATTAATACATCACGGCTTTCCAGTTGAGGATGAAGAAGAGTCAGAGAATGAGTCCGTAGTAACAGCAGTGGATGATACCGTAGCAGTTCAACCAGGTACGCGACAGGCAGAGTATAAATCTTGGTTTACGCTAAAAGACGTGGAAGGTAGTGTGTCACAATTTTCTGGTTCTAATAACCCCGACATCAATCAATGGATAGAGGAATTAGAAGAATGCGCAGCTACTGTTCAATGGAGTCAATTACAATTATTCATTTATGCCAAGCAGTTGTTAGTTGGTGCAACAAAATCTTTCGTTCGTAGTTTGCGTGATATTCGTAACTGGAATTCGTTGATGGCAGCTCTGTTGGATGAGTTTAGTGTTAAACTGTCGTCCGTAGAAGTACATAGAATGTTGCAAAAGCGCCAGCAGAAAAAAGGAGAGTCGTTGCATGAGTTTTTGTATGCGTTAATGGAGATAGCCAAGCCAATTAAACTAGATGATGAGAGTTTAATCGAATATTTTGTGGATGGTATACCAGACGCTAGGGCAAGTAAGGCAATGCTGTACCAAGCTAGAAACTTAAAGGAGCTTAAATTTCAGATCGATGTTTACCAGAAAGCTAGAGGCGGATCCAAGCCGATGAGTAAGAATTGGCCGCTGAGTAATAAAAGTGAGAGTTCGGTGAAAGGGTCGATGGCAGAGAATTTTAGGAAATGTTTTAAGTGTGGAGACAAATCGCATTTGAGGAAAGATTGTCCCAAAAATGATTTTTGTTGTTTCAAATGTGGCCAACCAGGACACCGTGCTGCAAGCTGTAATGTCAAGGTCGAAACCAGACAAGAAAAGAGATCGAATACGAACATTATTCGAGATAAGAAAGTCGTCAATAAGCCGTCAGGTATTTTCACTCCATCAGGTTTGGAATTAAAGGATATTAAGTACGCGAATTTGGTATTCCAAGGTTTGATTGATACTGGAGCAGATTTGTGTTTAATTCGCAGGAGGGTATTTTTGAAATTTGGAAATCTTGAACTGATCGGCGAGGAGAAATGTTTAACAGGTATTGGAGATAGTCAAGTTGTAACTTTTGGTAGCTTTTCGATACCAGTGAAAATCGATGAGATTGGAATGGAGGTAGAATTTCATGTCATTCCAGACGAGGATATTGGTTTTGAAGCCATTTTAGGAAGGACTATTCTGGATCATGTGGACATGCAAGTTTCTAAGACAGGAACAAGATTTGTTCGTAGAGTTTGTGGCGAGGATAAAGATAAGAAACTTGATCAGGTAGCATCGTCCTCATGCGTGGAATTGTTTAATGAATATAAAGGCATTTGCATGTCAAGTATTGACGAAGTTGAGAAGGAGTTTTCAATTGATGTTGGTCATCTCAGTGAAGTACATGCTAGAGAGGTTAGGGGTATGGTAGGAAAGTACCAACCTCAGAGAAATGTAGAAGCGCCGATAAAAATGAAAATTGTATTAGTGGATGAGATACCAGTTTTCCAGCATCCGAGACGATTACCGTTGTGTGAACAGGAAATCGTGGACAAGCAAGTGGAAGAGTGGCTGGCTCAGAAGATTATAAAGCCAAGTACATCGGAGAATGCATCACCAGTAGTGTTGGTACCGAAAAAGAACGGTAGCAAGAGACTATGCTGTGATTACCGAAAGCTGAATGAGAAAATAGTTCGCGATAACTTTCCAATGTCCCATATGGATACAGTGTTGGAGAAACTGCAGGGTGCAAAGTATTTCACCACGTTGGATTTAACGAATGGTTTTTTCCATGTGCCTGTAGAAGTCGAGTCTCAAAAATATACGTCTTTTGTGACTCAGAATGGTCAGTTCGAATTTTTATATGTACCATTTGGAATTTCAAATTCTCCAGCGGTGTTTACCAGACTTATAATGGCTGTGTTGAAGAGGTCGTTAAGTGTTTGGAAATTCAGGGGACTAGTTTTGGTAATCCGAACAGAATAGTGACGGATAGGGGTGCAGCGTTTATGTCCAATTTGTTTCGTGAATATTGTGAGAGAGAGAAAATACAGCATTTAATGATTGCCACAGGCGTTCCACGTGGGAATGGTCAAGTCGAAAGGATGCACAAGATAGTGGTGCCTATGTTGTCGAAATTGTGTCAGGGTAATTCCGGTAGTTGGTATAAGCATCTAGGAAAAGTACAGCAAATGATCAACAGTGTTGAGCCGCGAAGTACCAAGGTAACACCTTTCAAGATATTGACTGGGCTAGACATGCGTATAGGAATGGATCCAAAAATAAAAGAAATATTGGAAGAATCTCTTATCGAAGAGTTGAACAAGGACCGCGAAAAAATTAGAAAGGAAGTAGTTGAAAACATTGCACGGTTACAGCAGGAAAACAAGAAGAGTTTTGACTTAAAAAGGAAACTAGATAGACAGTATGAGGTTAATGAGCTAGTAGCTATCAAGCGTACTCAGTATGGTACTGGATTAAAGCTAAAAGGAAAGTATCTAGGGCCGTATAAGGTGGTTAGGGTAAAGAATCATGGAAGGTACGAAGTCGAGAAGATTGGGGATACTGAGGGTCCCTATAAGACCTCTACAGTTTCAGAATATATGAAACCTTGGCTAGACCCATCCGAGGCGAATGGTCCGTCAGGACAGCCGAATGTAGGAAACGAAGGAAAGAGAGAGACACGAAGCGGTCGTGTTTTCGTCGTGTCGTCGGGATAGAGCAGTAATCGGCTCTGAGAGAGCCGATAGCAAGAGAGAGAGATAGTCAGTTGTCAGTTCAGCCACGCATCAGACGTACACGCATATAATTATTCACAAACATACTTGTAAAACTTGGAGCTGTTATAATTTTAAGTCCAACATACTTATCAAATAAATGTTACTCGTTGCCATCAAGCAACTTAAACTACTACATTAATGTCAGGCAGGGCAGCCATTCTGTAGCTCCCGTAGGCGCACTCCTTGCAAGAAGTCGGTGGCCAAACCACTTGGAAAATTGTTGAAATGCCTTTATCGGTCGGAGAGCCCGGGCGGCGCTTCTGTATCCTGTGGAGAAGAATTTTTCAACAGTGAATTCCATTGCCATACATATCGAAAGCGCTATTACAATGTTTGGAAAGGTATTTTGAAAGTATTTCGAAAATATGCCAGGCACTGATGTGTCACATCAGGCAGTTAATTTTGTACGATTTTTCCGGCCAGTTGCCGGCTACATTTCATTCATACTTGAATGAGTTCTTCGCAGAGTCTGTGCCTAAATTTAGAGTTGTATAAATTATTGCAAGAGTTTTCATAAATGGAAGGTGAGTGTAGAAAGTTTTTGTGGTGGAGAATATCCACTTGAAAATGTTTAAGAAAATGTCTGCGATCTATTTAAGTGATGGGCATTCTCGTGTATCTAAACCTCCTTTCACATCCGGCATTCAAAGACTGTACTCCAACCCCGTAAAGTATATGTAATCTGGGTCTATCTGTCCGTCTAGAGCTAGAGCAATCAAATTTTATATCCAGACTCCTGGGACGTCACACTGTTAAAAAGGTTGTTCGGAGCAGAACCCAGCCGATTAGCTGCTTGCCAAATAGCACCTAATTCTTGGCCCTCAGCCGCTTATTATACCCGATACTCAAAATGAGTATTGGGGTATATTAGATTTGTGGTTAAAGTGGATGTGCGTAACGTCCAGAAGGAATCGTTTCCGACCCCATAAAGTATATATATTCTTGATCAGCATCAATAGCCGAGTCGATTGAGCCATGTCTGTCTGTCCGTCTGTTCGTCTGTCCGTCCGTCCGTCTGTCCGTCTGTCCGTCCGTCCGTCTGTCCGTCTATCCGTCCCCTTCAGCGCCTAGTGCTCAAAGACTATAAGAGCTAGAGCAACGATGTTTTGGATCCAGACAGAAGTCTGCTGTCACTGCTACAAAAATATTTCAAAACTTCGCCCCGCCCACTTCCGCCCCCACAAAAGACGAAAATCTGTGGCATCCAAAATTTTAACGATACGAGAAAACCAAACACGCAGAATCGTAGAGAATGACTATATCTTTTAGACAACAGAATCTGAATTGGATCGTATTATTATTATTATTATTATTATTGATGCTGGCATCAAGAAAACAATTTCATTTTTTCTCGCCCTGTCTCTCTCTAACACACACGTAGTATAGGCGGCTTTGCTTAGAGTAAAACATTAGCGCCTAGATCTCAGAGACTATAAAAGGTAGAGCACCCAAATTTGGTATCCATACTCCTAATATATCGGACCGAGACGAGTTTGTTTCAAAATTTCGCCACACCCCCTTCCGCCCCCGCAATGGACGAAAATCTGGGAATATTCACAAATCTCAGAGACAATTAACGATAGAGTAACCAAATTTGGTATCCGCACTCCTGTTAGATCTCACTATAAAACGTATATCTCAAAATTTCGCCTCACGCCCTTCCGCCCACACAAAGGACGAAAATCGGTTGCATCCACAATATTGCACATTCGAGAAAACTAAAAACGCAGAATCATAGATAATGACCATATCTATCAGATTCCTGAATCTGGATCAGATGGGATCATTTTTATAGCCAATAGGAACAAATCAATTTGCAGTTGTTACGCAGCGCCTGACGTTACGCTCAGACTGTTTTTCTGTCTCTCTCGCACGCACTCTTTGTCGTGTCGTTTAATATTAGCGGCGTCTGCCGGAGGAGAGCCATACTGACTTAGTATCGGGTATAACTGTAGAGTTGCGGTGTTCGCAGCAACTCACAACGTTCCCTCTCGTTTTGTTTGTTACTTATGTCTATGTCACTCATTTTTTTGTTAAAGCTTTGCGCGTGCTTGCCCTGCTAAACGCTCTCAGCCAGCTCGCTCTTCGCTATCTCCGCTTTGCGTCTGCCTACCGACGTCAGCCGAGCGAAGATGCGCTCAGCGATCGGAGCGGCAATGTAAAGGGCAGGCAAGCCACACTTGCAATTTGGAAGCCACGCATTAAAGAACATTTGTAATTTTATTTCTGCGCCGAGTTTTATTTCATTCGAAATAATCAGTCGGCCGATTGGGGATAAAAAACATTATCTCCACATAAAATTTGGTGACCCCGACGTGATCTCTGAGTTGCACTGTCAATTAATAATCATTCGCGATCGACATTCGTTAGCCTTAGCAAATTTTCGGCGGTTAAGCACAATTCGGTGCTAAAACATACTTACATACACCTACATACACGCATTACTGGCTATTAATTTCTCTGTCGCGACAATTCGGTCAGTGCAGTGCAGCGAACTCAGTAATACACACAAGCGGAGTACAAAGCGGAATCGGACAGCTCGCACAGCTAAAGGCATTAGCTGTAATCCCTTTGCTTTCGGTTCCCACGTTTATACGTATACAGGGTGTCTTTTTCGGTCGTGCTGAGTGACTCTTTTAAAACCTCAACATGGCAGCACCTGAGCCTACCAATGTCGCGAACGCAGCAATGCCGAGTGATGTAGATTTCTACAAGCACAAGGCCGAGTCCATCGCGCGCCAACTAAAGGCCATGGATCGCTTTCTCACCAAGGAAGAGCTTGCCGAGTTAGATGAGGCAGAACTTCAAGCTCGCTTAGAGCAAATCGAGCGAATGAATGCGGATTTCGATGCCGCTCAAACGAGCCTTGAAAGTCTGGATTTCCTGCAGTTAGCCCATGATGCCCGGCTGGACTTTTCGAATGTTTATGTCAAGGTTAGGTCCAGGCTGTCGCGGGAGTTGATGGCTGCTCGCACGGTAAATGTTGCCAATTCAACGGCTCGGCATACTCTCGAGGGGAATTCGTCGTTGTTCGCCTATAATAGTATAGGCCGTTCTCGAATGCCCGAGTTGCAGCTTCCGCGATTCGGTGGGAACTACATGGATTGGCCAGAATTCCACTCGATGTTCTCGACAATGGTGCACAAAGACCATCGTATACCAATCATCGAAAAATTCCAATATCTTCGTGGATGTCTTGATGGTGCTGCGCTGGATACGATTCGTTCCTTGGAATTTTCTGAGGAGAATTACGACAAGGCGTTGAATTTACTAATGTTGCGATTCGATAATAAACTGTTACATTTTCAGGCACACGTCAAGGTTATTTTCGGGCTGCCCCCTCGAGTCAGAAATCTCTGCCTAGCCAAAACGTGCTGCTAGCTACCGCAATCGCATATGTCAGGGGCCGTTTTGGATCGCTTATTCCATGTCATGCCATTTTAGATTCCGCTTCTCAGGTTAACTTTATAACATCGAGACTCGCCAATAAGCTGCAGTTAGATCCTCACCCGTCTCACGTTCAAATCGCCGGTATTGGAGAGTCAATTCTACCATCCAGCAAGGCTGTAGACATCGTCCTGCAATCTCAAGACGAAAGCTATCACGGTTTCCTCTCTGGCCAATGCCAAATAATCTAAAACTGGCTGATCCTAATTTCGCCAAGCCCTAGCGTGTCGATCTGTTGATAGGTGCTGGTTTGTTCTTCGAATTAATGTGCGTTGTACAGATTCGACTGTCAGACCAATTGCCAACATTGCAGAAGACGAAACTTGGCTGGATAGTGTCAGGAAGTAATAAAAACTCTGAGAAAGCCCGTGCGGCGCTAGCAGATGTTGAAGATCCCCCTGTCATCTCCGCTTGCGAGACTAATTTGTGCGATATTGTAAGGCGGTTTTGGGAAGTCGATGGAGATTATTCGCCCTCATCAATTTCGGAGGAAGATGTTCATTGCGAACAGCATTTCGTCACAAACTGCATTCGCCTAGATTCCGGAGCTTACTCCGTGCGTTTGCCAACCAAATTCAGTCTAGAGGAATTAGGAGAATCGTATCAGCAGGCGCTACATAGATTTCTCAATTTGGAGAGGAAGCTAGCAAAAAATGCACAGCTTAAGGCAAAATATATGGAGTTTCTCCAGGAGTGACGTGATTTAGGACACATGTCGCCAGCTTCGCGGCAGTCAGACCTCCCGCAGTACTTCTTGCCTCACCATTGCGTCCACAAGCAGGATAGTACAACCACCAAATTACGCGTAGTGTTCGATGGATCTGCCAAAACAGCTTCTGGAGTATCACTGAATGATGCGCTAATGGCTGGACCCACCATCCAACCTAAAATTCTGATAACTCTGCTTCGTTTACGCTTTTTATACCCGATACTCAAAATGAGTATTGGGGTATATTAGATTTGTGGTAAAAGTGGATGTGTGTAACGTCCAGAAGGAATCGTTTCCGACCCCATAAAGTATACATATTCTTGATCAGCATCAATAGCCGAGTCGATTGAGCCATGTCTGTCTGTCCGTCTGTCCGTCCCTATTAGCGCCTAGTGCTCAAAGACTATAAGAGCTAGAGCAACGATGTTTTGGATCCAGACTTCTGTGATATGTCACTGCTACAAAAATATTCCAAAACTTCGCCCCGCTCACTTCCGCCTCCACAAAGGACGAAAATCTGTGGCATCCACAATTTTAAAGATACGAGAAAACCAAAAACGCAGAATCGTAGAGAATGCCCATATCTTTTAGACTGCAGAATTTAAATTCGATCGTATTATTATTATAGCCAGCAGCAAGAAAACAATTTCATTTTTTCTCGCCCTGTCTCTCTCTAACACACACGTAGCATAGCCGGCTTTGCTTAGAGTAAAACATTAGCGCCTAGATCTCAGAGACTATAATAGCTAGAGCAACCAAATTTGGTATCCACACTCCTAGTATATCGGACCGAGACGAGTTTGTTTCAAAATTTCGCCACACCACCTTCCGCCCCCGCAAAGGATGAAAATCTGGGGATATTCACAAATCTCAGAGACTATTAAGGCTAGAGTAACCAAATTTGGTATCCGCACTCCTGTTAGATCTCACTATAAAACGTATATCTCAAAATTTCGCCCCACCCCCTTCCGCCCCCCCCCCCCCCCCCCCCCCAAAGGACGAAAATTTGTGGAATCCACAATTTTGAAGATACGAGAAAACTAAAAACGCAGAATCATAGATCTGGATCAGATCAGATCATTTTTATAGCCGAAAGGAACAAATCAATTTGCACTGGCTACGCAGCGCCCGACGTCACGCTCAGACTGATTTTCTGTCTCTCTCGCACGCACTCTTTGTCGTTTCGTTCAATATTAGCGGCGTCTGCCGGAGGAGAGCCATACTGACTTAGTATCGGGTATAACTGTAGAGTTGCGGTGTCCGCTGCAACTCACAACGTTCCCCCTCGTTTAAAGTCGCCTTGTGTGGCGATATCTGCAAAATGTACAGCTGTGTACGCGTTTCCCATCCCGATACGCACGTGCAGTGCATCCTATGGCGCAATGACTGAAGTAACCCACCACGGACAATCTTCTGTTTAGCTTCGCTCACGTCGGAGCCGCTGCAGGCCCAATATCGAAGCGTTCGGTCCTGTCTACACTAGCTAGGTTCTACGATCCTCTAGGGCTCATCTCTCCCATCATCACAAAAGCTAAAATATTTATGCAGTCGCTATGGAACGAAAGCCTAAAGTTGAATTGGGACGAAAGCCTGCCCCAGGATCTACATACGACTTGGATTGAGCTGACTTCGCAGTTGTCGATGGTTGAAAACTTTAAGTTTCCACGTTACGTGCTTCGGCAGCAAGCCAGATTAGAAATGCACGCGTTTTGTGATGCGAGCCAAGCAGCATATGGCGCCTGTGTATACATGCGTTCGGAAGCTCTTGGCATTGTGCAAAGTCATCTCTTATGCTCTAAATCCAGAGTCGCGCCCTTGAAAAGTATCACTATCCCCAAGCTTGAGCTATCCGCTGCCCTCGTATTAGCCGAACTAGTGTCCACCATAGTTAAGGGATTATCAGCTCCATGCCAAATACATTGCTGGTCGGATTCGTCCATAGCCCTTGCCTGGATTCGATAATCACCATTGAATTTTAATATATTTGTTTCTAATCGAGTTCAGCGGATTCAGGAGCTCACCGCTGGAATGACTTGGCATCACGTGCCCACAAAGTTGAATCCTGCCGACATCATATCACGTGGATCCACGCCCGCTGAACTAATGGATAGCAGCCTTTGGATCTCTGGACCACCATTCTTGCGTCTTGAGAGCTCAGAGTGGCCTGCAGGCTTGCAATTGCCGACCGATGTACCAGAACGTCGTCATGCAGTATTGGTTGTTTCAAACGAAAGGGATGTATCGTACGATTGCAAATTTCAAAACTCATTCGGATCCATGCAGCGCGTCTTTGCTTACATATATCGATTCTACATTCTCAAGGACAAAGGCATAGCGCGGTCGAAGGGTCAACTTACCGTAATCGACATCAAAAATGGTACGCATTTGCTCATAAGGGCAATACAGCAGCAACAATTTTCGGAAGAGATAAGGGCCCTCGCCAGAAAACAGGCCCTACCGCCAAAAAGCACGATGGCCTCACTGAATCCATTTCTGGATAGCTTTGGATTGCTGCGGGTTGGAGGCCGCCTCCAAAATGCCGAATTGGACTACGAGGCGAAGCACCCGATCCTGCTTCCTAAGGGACATCCTGTCACTGTCTCTATTATTATCTTCTTTCACGAAAGGTTTCTCCACGCAGGAGCTCAAGGATTGCTCGGACTGCTTCGGCAAAAATTCTGGCCTGTTAGTGGACGCAAATATGTTGCGGGAATCATTCGCAAATGTGTTAGATGCTTTCGTTTGAAGCCAGTGCTGAGGGAACATATCCAGCATTCCACACAACGGGCGTTGATTTTTGCGGACCCTTTTATCACAAGTCGGAAGTCAGAAGCAGGCCTCCTATCAAATGTTACATCGCTGTCTTCGTATGCTTTAGCACCAAAGCAACTCATTTGGAAGTCGTTCGGGATCTATCTACATAATCCTTTCTGGCAGCATTAAGGCGTTTTATAAGTCTACGAATCATCTGGTCAGACAACGCTACAAATTTTGTAGGAGCAAAAAATGAGCTTTTGGAGTTTCGGCAAATGCTCCTCAGCGATCCTCATACGACGGCTGTGTCACATCTCTGCGTTTCTAGTGGAATCAATTGGAAATTCATCCCCCCTCGCTCACCTCATTTTGGGGGTTTGTGTGAGGCGGCTGTTAAAGCAGCTAAATATCATTTTCATCGCATCGTCGGGACCTACATCTTTACTCTTGATGAAATTCAGACCTTGGCTTGTGAAATCTCTGCTTTGTTAAATTCCCTTCCGCTTTATGCAATTACAGAAAGTCCCGATGATCTAGATGTGCTCACGCCAAACCACTTTCTCAATGGAGCCCCGAAAGCTGCATTCGACGAGCCAGATGTGACGCATCTCCGGGTCAACCTACTTAGTCGATGGCAGCGGCTGTGTCAAATGAAGCAGGCGTTTTGGAGAAAATGGAGCACGGCGTATCTTTCGATTCTTCAGGAGCGGAGCAAGTGATGACCGCATCGTCTCCAAACATCAAGCCATGAGCGCTCGTCATGATCTAGGAGGAAACGCTGCCACCATTAAGGTGGACGCTTGGCCGCATTGAGAGCGTCATCCCAGGAAAAGATGGAACCATCAGAGTAGCCGTCATCCGCACTCAAAGAGGCCTTTTCAAGAGGGACGTTGGAAAAATAGCGGTTCTGCCCCTTCAGGATGGATCTGTTGAAAGCCCTTGCCTTCCAACGGGGGGTGAATGTTCGGAGCAGAACCCAGCCGATTAGCTGCTTGCCAAATAGCACCTAATTCTTGGCCCTCAGCCGCTTATTTTGTTTGTTACTTATGTCTATGTCACTCATTTGTTTGTTAAAGCTTTGCGCGTGCTTGCCCTGCTAAACGCTCTCTGCCAGCTCGCTCTTCGCTATCTCCGCTTTGCGTCTGCCTACCGACATCAGCCGAGCGAAGCTGCGCTCAGCGATCGGAGCGGCAATGTAAAGGGCAGGCAAGCCACACTTGCAATTTGGATGTCACTCATTAAAGAACATATCGTAACTATACCCGATACTCAAAACGAGGGGGAACGTTGTGAGTTGCAGCGGACACCGCAACTCTACAGTTATACCCGATACTAAGTCAGTAGGAGAGAGAGCCACTCCGGCAGACGCCGCTAATTTGAACGACACGACAAAGAGTGCGTGCGAGAGAGACAGAAAATCAGTCTGTGCGTGACGTCGGTGGCTGCGTAGCCAGTGCAAATTGATTTGTTCCTTTTGGCTATAAAAATGATCTGATCTGATCCAGATTCAGCAATCTGATAAATATGATCATTATCTATGATTCTGATTAGTTTTCTCGTATTCTCAATATTCTGGATGCAACAGATTTTCGTCCTTTGTGGGGCGGAAGTGGGTGGGGCGAAATTTTGAGATATACGTTTTAAAGTGAGATCTAACAGGAGTGCGGATACCAAATTTGGTTACTCTAGCCTTAATAGTCTCTGAGATTTGTGAATATCGCCAGATTTTCATCCTTTGCGGGGGCGGAAGGGGGTGGGGCGAAATTTTGAAACAAACTCGTCTCGGTCCGATATATTAGGAGTGCGGATACCAAATTTGGTTGCTCTAGCTTTTATAGTCTCTGAGATCTAGGCGCTAATGTTTTACTCTAAGCAAAGCCGGCTATGCTACGTGTGTGTTAGAGAGAGACACGGCGAGAAAAAATGAAATTCTTTTCTTGATGCTGGCTATAATAATAATACGATCTTATTCAAATTCTGCAGTCTAAAAGATATGGTCATTCTCTACGATTCTGCGTTTTTGGTTTTCTCGTATCTTTAAAATTGTGAATGCCACAGATTTTCGTCCTTTGTGGGGGCGGAAGTGAGCGGGGCGAAGTTTTGAAATATTTTTGTAGCAGTGACATATCACAGAAGTCTGAATCCAAAACATCGTTGCTCTAGCTCTTATAGTCTTTGAGCACTAGGCGCTAATAGGGACGGACAGACGGACAGACGGACGGACGGCAAGACGGACAGACAGACATGGCTCAATCGACTCGGCTATTGATGCTGATCAAGAATATATATACTTTATGGGGTCGGAACGATTCCTTCTGGACGTTACACACATCCACTTTTACCACAAATCTAATATACCCCAATACTCATTTTGAGTATCGGGTATAAAAATGAGTATTGGGGTATATTAGATTTGTGGTAAAAGGGGATGTGTGTAACGTCCAGAAGGAATCGTTTCCGACCCCATAAAGTATATATATTCTTGATCAGCATCAATAGCCGAGCCGATTGAGCCCTGTCTGTCTGTCCGTCCGTCCGTCTGTCCGTCTGCCCGTCCCCTTCAGCGCCTAGTGCTCAAAGACTATAAGAGCTAGAGCAACGTTGTTTTGGACCCAGACTTCTGTGATATGTCACTGCTACAAAAATATTTCAAAACTTCGCCCCGCCCACTTCCGCCCCCACAAAGGACGAAAATCTGTGGCATCCACATTTTTAAAGATACGATAAAGCCAAAAACGCAGAAGCGTAGAGGATGACTATATGTTCTAGAGTGCAAAATCTGAACCAGATCTTATAATTATTATAGCCAGAATCCCGAAAACAATTTCATTCTTTCTCGCTCTGTCTCTCTCTAACACACAGGTTTCATGGTCGGCTTTGCCAATTGCAAAATATGAGTTCAAGGATCTCAGAACCTATAAGAGCCAGAGCAACCAAATTTGGTATCCACACTCCTGTGATATCGGACCTTGACCGTTTCGTGTCCAAATTTCGCCACACCCCCTTTCGCCCCCGCAATGGACGAAAATCTGGGGCATCCACAAATCTCAGAGACTATTAAGGCTAGAGTAACCAAATTTGGTATCCGCACTTCTGTTAGATCTCCATATAAAACGTATATCTCAGAAATTCGCCCCACCCCCTTCCGCCCACACAAAGGACGAAAATCTGTTGCATCCACAATATTGCAGATTCGAGAAAACTAAAAACGCAGAATCATAGATAATGACCATATCTATCAGACTGCGGCCGATTGGGGATAAAAAACATTATCTCAACATAAAATTTGGTGACCCCGACGTGATCTCTGAGTTGCACTGTCAATTAATAATCATTCGCGATCGACATTCGTTAGCCTTAGCAAATTTTCGGCGGCTAAGCACAATTCGGTGCTAAAACATACTTACATACACCTACATACACGCATTGCTGGCTATTAATTTCTCTGTCGCGACAATTCGGTCAGTGCAGTGCAGCGAACTCACTAATACACACCAGCGGGGTACAAAGCGGAATCGGACAGCTCGCACAGCCGCACAGCTAAAGGCATTAGCTGTAATCCCTTTGCTTTCGGTTCCCACGTTTATACGTATACAGGGTGTCTTTTTCGGTCGTGCTGAGTGACTCTTTTAAAACCTCAACATGGCAGCACCTGAGCCTACCAATGTCGCGAACGCAGCAATGCCGAGTGATGTAGATTTCTACAAGCACAAGGCCGAGTCCATCGCGCGCCAACTAAAGGCCATGGATCGCTTTCTCACCAAGGAAGAGCTTGCCGAGTTAGATGAGGCAGAACTTCAAGCTCGCTTAGAGCAAATCGAGCGAATGAATGCGGATTTCGATGCCGCTCAAACGAGCCTTGAAAGTCTGGATTTCCTGCAGTTAGCCCATGATGCCCGGCTGGACTTTTCGAATGTTTATGTCAAGGTTAGGTCCAGGCTGTCGCGGGAGTTGATGGCTGCTCGCACGGTAAATGTTGCCAATTCAACGGCTCGGCATACTCTCGAGGGGAATTCGTCGTTGTTCGCCTATAATAGTATAGGCCGTTCTCGAATGCCCGAGTTGCAGCTTCGGTGGGAACTACATGGATTGGCCAGAATTCCACTCGATGTTCTCGACAATGGTGCACAAAGACCATCGTATACCAATCATCGAAAAATTCCAATATCTTCGTGGATGTCTTGATGGTGCTGCGCTGGATACGATTCGTTCCTTGGAATTTTCGGAGGAGAATTACGACAAGGCGTTGAATTTACTAATGTTGCGATTCGATAATAAACTGTTACATTTTCAGGCACACGTCAAGGCTATTTTCGGACTGCCCCCCTCGAGTCAGAAATCTCTGCCTAGCCAAAACGTGCTGCTAGCTACCGCAATCGCATATGTCAGGGGCCGTTTTGGATCGCTTATTCCATGTCATGCCATTTTAGATTCCGCTTCTCAGGTTAACTTTATAACATCGAGACTCGCCAATAAGCTGCAGTTAGATCCTCACCCGTCTCACGTTCAAATCGCCGGTATTGGAGAGTCAATTCTACCATCCAGCAAGGCTGTAGACATCGTCCTGCAATCTCAAGACGAAAGCTATCACGGTTTCCTCTCTGCAATTATCACCGCCTCAATCACAGGAATGCAGCCTAACTTCGGCCTAGACGCAAAGGATTGGCCAATGCCAAATAATCTAAAACTGGCTGATCCTAATTTCGCCAAGCCCCAGCGTGTCGATCTGTTGATAGGTGCTGGTTTGTTCTTCGAATTAATGTGCGTTGGACAGATTCGACTGTCAGACCAATTGCCAACATTGCAGAAGTCGAAACTTGGCTGGATAGTGTCAGGAAGTATTAAAAACTCTGAGAAAGCCCGTGCGGCGCTAGCAGCCGTTGAAGATCCCCCTGTCATCTCCGCTTGCGAGACTAATTTGTGCGATATTGTAAGTCGGTTTTGGGAAGTCGATGGAGATTATTCGCCCTCATCAATTTCGGAGGAAGATGTTCATTGCGAACAGCATTTCGTCACAAACGGCATTCGCCTAGAGTCCGGAGCTTACTCCGTGCGTTTGCCAACCAAATTCAGTCTAGAGGAATTAGGAGAATCGTATCAGCAGGCGCTACATAGATTTCTCAATTTGGAGAGGAAGCTAGCAAAAAATGCACAGCTTAAGGCAAAATATATGGAGTTTCTCCAGGAGTGACGTGATTTAGGACACATGTCGCCAGCTTCGCGGCAGTCAGACCTCCCGCAGTACTTCTTGCCTCACCATTGCGTCCACAAGCAGGATAGTACAACCACCAAATTACGCGTAGTGTTCGATGGATCTGCCAAAACAGCTTCTGGAGTATCACTGAATGATGCGCTAATGGCTGGACCCACCATCCAACCTAAAATTCTGATAACTCTGCTTCGTTTCTGCTTTTTATACCCGATACTCAAAATGAGTATTGGGTATATTAGATTTGTGGTAAAAGTGGATGTGTGTAACGTCCAGAAGGAGTCGTTTCCGACCCCATAAAGTATACATATTCTTGATCAGCATCAATAGCCGAGTCGATTGAGCCATGTCTGTCTGTCCGTCTGTCCGTCTGTCCTTCCCTATTAGCGCCTAGTGCTCAAAGACAACGATGTTTTGGATCCAGACTTCTGTGATATGTCACTGCTACAAAAATATTCCAAAACTTCGCCCCGCTCACTTCCGCCCCCACAAAGGACGAAAATCTGTGGCATCCACAATTTTAAAGATACGAGAAAACCAAAAACGCAGAATCGTAGAGAATGCCCATATCTTTTAGACTGCAGAATTTGAATTGGATCGTATTATTATTATAGCCTGCAGCAAGAAAACAATTTCATTTTTTCTCGCCCTGTCTCTCTCTAACACACACGTAGCATAGCCGGCTTTGCTTAGAGTAAAACATTAGCGCCTAGATCTCAGAGACTATAATAGCTAGAGCAACCAAATTTGGTATCCACACTCCTAGTATATCGGACCGAGACGAGTTTGTTTCAAAATTTCGCCACACCCCCTTCCGCCCCCGCAAAGGATGAAAATCTGGCGATATTCACAAATCTCAGAGACTATTAAGGCTAGAGTAACCAAATTTGGTATCCGCACTCCTGTTAGATCTCACTATAAAACGTATATCTCAAAATTTCGCCCCACCCCCTTCCGCCCCCCCAAAGGACGAAAATTTGTGGAATCCACAATTTTGAAGATACGAGAAAACTAAAAACGCAGAATCATAGATCTGGATCAGATCAGATCATTTTTATAGCCAAAAGGAACAAATCAATTTGCACTGGCTACGCAGCGCCCGACGTCACGCTCAGACTGATTTTCTGTCTCTCTCGCACGCACTCTTTGTCGTGTCGTTCTATATTAGCGGGGTCTGCCGGAGGAGAGCCATACTGACTTAGTATCGGGTATAACTGTAGAGTTGCGGTGTCCGCTGCAACTCACAGCGTTCCCCCTCGTTTAAAGTCGCCTTGTGTGGCGATATCTGCAAAATGTACAGCTGTGTACGCGTTTCCCATCCCGATACGCACGTGCAGTGCATCCTATGGCGCAATGACCCGAAGGAGGAGATTCAGGTGTTCAAGTTGGAGACTGTTACTTACGGAACCAAACCTGCCGCTTTCTTAGCAATTCGTGCTATGCATCAATTGGCAAATGATGAAGAGTTGCGTTTTCCGCTTGGCGCTGATGTTGTTCGAAGAGATTTCTATGTCGATGATCTCATATCTGGAGGGGACAGCATTGATTCTGTCGTCAAGATTCGTCAGCAGGTAAAGGAGCTACTTTCGAAAGGATGTTTTCCCATACGTAAATGGTGTTCCAATGAACCCGCTGCTTTGGAAGGCGTATCGGAGGCGGATCGCGAAATGTTCCTTACCTTTCATGACGGGACTGAAGTAACCAAGGCGCTTGGTCTAGTTTGGGATCCCACCACGGACAATCTTCTGTTTAGGAGCCGCTGCAGGCCCAATATCGAAGCGTTCGGTCCTGTCTACACTAGCTAGGTTCTACGATCCTCTAGGGCTCATCTCTCCCATCATCACAAAAGCTAAAATATTTATGCAGTCGCTATGGAACGAAAGCCTAAAGTTGAATTGGGACGAAAGCCTGCCCCAGGATCTACATACGACTTGGATTGAGCTGACTTCGCAGTTGTCGATGGTTGAAAACTTTAAGTTTCCACGTTACGTGCTTCGGCAGCAAGCCAGATTAGAAATGCACGCGTTTTGTGATGCGAGCCAAGCAGCATATGGCGCCTGTGTATACATGCGTTCGGAAGCTCTTGGCATTGTGCAAAGTCATCTCTTATGCTCTAAATCCAGAGTCGCGCCCTTGAAAAGTATCACTATCCCCAAGCTTGAGCTATCCGCTGCCCTCGTATTAGCCGAACTAGTGTCCACCATAGTTAAGGGATTATCAGCTCCATGCCAAATACATTGCTGGTCGGATTCGTCCATAGCCCTTGCCTGGATTCGATAATCACCATTGAATTTTAATATATTTGTTTCTAATCGAGTTCAGCGGATTCAGGAGCTCACCGCTGGAATGACTTGGCATCACGTGCCCACAAAGTTGAATCCTGCCGACATCATATCACGTGGATCCACGCCCGCTGAACTAATGGATAGCAGCCTTTGGATCTCTGGACCACCATTCTTGCGTCTTGAGAGCTCAGAGTGGCCTGCAGGCTTGCAATTGCCGACCGATGTACCAGAACGTCGTCATGCAGTATTGGTTGTTTCAAACGAAAGGGATGTATCGTACGATTGCAAATTTCAAAACTCATTCGGATCCATGCAGCGCGTCTTTGCTTACATATATCGATTCTACATTCTCAAGGACAAAGGCATAGCGCGGTCGACTTACCGTAATCGACATCAAAAATGGTACGCATTTGCTCATAAGGGCAATACAGCAGCAACAATTTTCGGAAAAGCCAAAAAGCACGATGGCCTCACTGAATCCATTTCTGGATAGCTTTGGATTGCTGCGGGTTGGAGGCCGCCTCCAAAATGCCGAATTGGACTACGAGGCGAAGCACCCGATCCTGCTTCCTAAGGGACATCCTGTCACTGTCTCTATTATTATCTTCTTTCACGAAAGGTTTCTCCACGCAGGAGCTCAAGGATTGCTCGGACTGCTTCGGCAAAAATTCTGGCCTATTAGTGGACGCAAATATGTTGCGGGAATCATTCGCAAATGTGTTAGATGCTTTCGTTTGAAGCCAGTGCTGAGGGAACATATCCAGCATTCCACACAACGGGCGTTGATTTTTGCGGACCCTTTTATCACAAGTCGGAAGTCAGAAGCAGGCCTCCTATCAAATGTTACATCGCTGTCTTCGTATGCTTTAGCACCAAAGCAACTCATTTGGAAGTCGTTCGGGATCTATCTACATAATCCTTTCTGGCAGCATTAAGGCGTTTTATAAGTCTACGAATCATCTGGTCAGACAACGCTACAAATTTTGTAGGAGCAAAAAATTAGCTTTTGGAGCTTCGGCAAATGCTCCTCAGCGATCCTCATACGACGGCTGCTTTTCTAGTGGAATCAATTGGAAATTCATCCCCCCTCGCTCACCTCATTTTGGGGATTTGTGGGAGGCGGCTGTTAAAGCAGCTAAATATCATTTTCATCGCATCGTCGGGACCTACATCTTTACTCTTGATGAAATTCAGACCTTGGCTTGTGAAATCTCTGCTTTGTTAAATTCCCTTCCGCTTTATGCAATTACAGAAAGTCCCGATGATCTAGATGTGCTCACGCCAAACCCCTTTCTCAATGGAGCCCCGAAAGCTGCATTCGACGAGCCAGATGTGACGCATCTCCGGGTCAACCTACTCAGTCGATGGCAGCGGCTGTGTCAAATGAAGCAGGCGTTTTGGAGAAAATGGAGCACGGCGTATCTTTCGATTCTTCAGGAGCGGAGCAAGTGATGACCGCATCGTCTCCAAACATCAAGCCAGGAGCGCTCGTCATGATCTAGGAGGAAACGCTGCCACCATTAAGGTGGACGCTTGGCCGCATTGAGAGCGTCATCCCAGGAAAAGATGGAACCATCAGAGTAGCCGTCATCCGCACTCAAAGAGGCCTTTTCAAGAGGGCCGTTGGAAAAATAGCGGTTCTGCCCCTTCAGGATGGATCTGTTGAAAGCCCTTGCCTTCCAACGGGGGGTGAATGTTCGGAGCAGAACCCAGCCGATTAGCTGCTTACCAAATAGCACCTAATTCTTGGCCCTCAGCCGCTTATTTTGTTTGTTACTTATGTCTGTCACTCATTTGTTTGTTAAAGCTTTGCGCGTGCTTTCCCTGCTAAACGCTCTCTGCCAGCTCGCTCTTCGCTATCTCCGCTTTGCGTCTGCCTACCGACATCAGCCGAGCGAAGCTGCGCTCAGCGATCGGAGCGGCAATGTAAAGGGCAGGCAAGCCACACTTGCAATTTGGATGTCACGCATTAAAGAACATATCGTAATTATACCCGATACTCAAAACGAGGGGGAACGTTGTGAGTTGCAGCGGACACCGCAACTCTACAGTTATACCCGATACTAAGTCAGTAGGAGAGAGAGCCACTCCGGCAGACGCCGCTAATTTGAACGACACGACAAAGAGTGCGTGCGAGAGAGACAGAAAATCAGTCTGAGCGTGACGTCGGGGGCTGCGTAGCCAGTGCAAATTGATTTGTTCCTTTTGGCTATAAAAATGATCTGATCTGATCCAGATTCAGCAATCTGATAAATATGATCATTATCTATGATTCTGATTAGTTTTCTCGTATTCTCAATATTCTGGATGCAACAGATTTTCGTCCTTTGTGGGGGCGGAAGTGGGTGGGGCGAAATTTTGAGATATACGTTTTAAAGTGAGATCTAACAGGAGTGCGGATACCAAATTTGGTTACTCTAGCCTTAATAGTCTCTGAGATTTGTGAATATCGCCAGATTTTCATCCTTTGCGGGGGCGGAAGGGGGTGGGGCGAAATTTTGAAACAAACTCGTCTCGGTCCGATATATTAGGAGTGTGGATACCAAATTTGGTTGCTCTAGCTTTTATAGTCTCTGAGATCTAGGCGCTAATGTTTTACTCTAAGCAAAGCCGGCTATGCTACGTGTGTGTTAGAGAGAGACGGCGAGAAAAAATGAAATTGTTTTCTTGATGCTGGCTATAATAATGATACGATCCAATTCAGATTTCGCAGTCTTAAAGATATGGTCATTCTCTACAATTCTACGTTTTTGGTTTTCTCATATCTTTAAAATTGTGGATGCCACAGATTTTCGTCCTTTGTGGGGGCGGAAGTGGGCGGGGCGAAGTTTTGAAATATTTTTGTAGCAGTGACATATCACAGAAGTCTGGATCCAAAACATCGTTGCTCTAGCTCTTATAGTCTTTGAGCACTAGGCGCTGAAGGGGACGGACAGACGGACGGACGGACAGACAGACAGGGCTCAATCGACTCGGCTATTGATGCTGATTAAGAATATATATACTTTATGGGGTCGGAAACGATTCCTTCTGGACGTTACACACATCCACTTTTACCACAAATCTAATATAGCCCAATACTCATTTTGAGTATCGGGTATAAAAAACGTGTGTGTGCTGTAGTTGTTGTCGTTGTTGTGCCTCGTTTTTCAGGTTATTTATGTTTGCCATGTGGCGTTAGTCAAGTTTTTGCATTTGAAACAGACGCGCTCGGAAGCATTATGACTTAATTCTTATATGGCGCTCAGACATGATATGTATACATAATCCCATCCACAGGAGCGTAGATTCCCTTGTGCTTGGTCCGGGTCTTTGCAAACACTTCCAATTACATTTATTTATTCGACCAATTATTGTTCAATCAAACGATGCGGCTGACTGCGACAAGTGCAGTGCAGTCTAGATTCCCAATTAAATCAAGCTTAATTAAAAATGTCTTGACATGGCATAAATCTCAGGGGAGTCGCCCACCTGTGCGCTTGACTGGATGGTAGATGGTGGATGGGGAACGAAAGCATATGTCAGCAGCTGTTTCGCTTTTGGGGCTGCTGCCTCCAACTACAAGCACAGTATTTGCACAAGAAATATAGCAAATGTCAGGATGTGTGTTTGCACAGACCCCACATATACCCACACATACGGACACACTCACTGTCACACACGCAGGAACACTCACACAAAGCAACAACAAAGAAAATTGCTTTAGTAAATCCTAAGGAAAATAAACACAGAATACAACTTGAGTACCAGAGCAAACAAACCCCCACACCACCCGAAGGAACACACATCAAATGGGAGTCGAAGGTGCGCCCAGGTGGGCTTTGGGTTGGGGGTTGGGTCCGCCTATGGCACCCCTATATGCTGTTTCTTGGGTGGGCGCCACATTTGCAAAAGTCAAAAAGGGTTAAGGCAAAGCCGAGCGCCAAACCGGATCCCCAAGTGTTTATTATGTATGGGTGTGAATGAGCTGCTCCTCTTCTCCTGCTCCACTGTGCTTCTCTTCGCTGAGCTCTTACGGGCGGGAGTCGTCCTCTCATATTGCGCTGCCTTATGTATGACACTTGAACATGCAAAGCTTGCCAAGATGATTTATATTAGCCATGATTTCTAGCAATTTTTAGCACTCCACTCGTCGTGCCCCTTTCCCCTCTTGTCTTTCTCTGACGGTGTCGGAGGTGTTGATTGTTGTTGAAATTTCTGCCGCACCTGCAGCTGACGAGAACACTGCGAGAGAAGGTGGAATGCGGGTCCCCAGCTACCGGAGTCAGAGAGTGCCACATGACATATTTCGGGCGATGATAATAAAAACTTATTTCGCTTGGGCGAAAGACGGAGTGATTACATGGAAGACATTGTGTGCGAGTAAGCTCCATTAGAGCAGCGAACGGGTTGAGTGGAATGCAAATGTGCGGGCGTGCGCATAATAATGCCAAGAAGGTCCTGCTCAGCCCCCTGCTTATCGGATGAATTTGGTTTACTTCACTGCCAGCAGTCTCTAATCAGAAGATCCCGAAGGTAACACTCATAACCATGGCAAAGGCGGGCGATAGCCAGGCCGTGTAAATAATGCGCGTGCGAATGGCAGTAAAAACAATTATAGGCCACAAAGCAAAGATGGTTGAGGGAAGTGCTGGCCCACGCTACGTACTGCGGGCAGTCAGTAGAGACACGAAGGGAAGAAGGCTGTGGCTGGGGTGCGGTTGATGGTCTCTGAACAGCCACTCACACACACACACAGAAGCACTTGGGCTTCAAGGCAAATCGGAGAGCCCTTAGAGACGCCATTAGAAGCAGCAAGGCCAAATGCTTCCAGCAGCTCTGTGAGGCGGCAGATGCAGAACCCTTCGGAGGGGCATACAAGCTGGTCATGGGAAAGCTCTGTAGGCAACCCACCCCCAAGTGCCCTGTCCTGCTGAGGGAAATAGTCTGCGCACTCTTCCCCCGGCAACCACCACTCCAGGAGGCAGACAGCGTCGAGGATCAGGCACAGGCGGCCACCACCACCTTCTCGGTGAAGGAGGTGCAGGAGGTCACTGCCAAACTGAATAACGGCAAGGCGGCAGGACCCGACGGAATCCCCAACGCGGCCCTGAAATGCTAGGTCAGTGCCCACCCAGAGCTATTCGCACGGATGTACAACCAGTGCATCCAGGAGCGGTACGTACCACTAGCATGGAAACGCCAGAGACTTGCCCTGGTACCCAAGCCAGGCAAGGACCTAAGCGACCCATCGGCATACCGACCACTATGCATGCTAGATGGTGTGGGCAAGATATTCGAGAGGCTGGTATGCAACCGACTTGAGGCCGAGCTGACGCAACGGAATGGCCTCTCCACCTTCCAGTTCGGATTCAGGAAGCAGAGGAGCACCATCGACGCCATCCAGATGGTTACGAGCTTGGCCAGAGAAGCCATTGCAGGAACGCGATGGGCAGGAGGCTCGAAGGAGTACTGCCTAGTGTGCACGCTAGACGTGCGGAACGCATTCAACTCGGCCAGCTGGAAGAGCATCCTCGATGCACTGGCGAGGAGAGGCACACCCCAATACCTCATCCGGACGCTCCGAAGTTATTTCACGGACCGCGTATTGCTGTACGACACGGAGGATGGAGCGAAGCAGCACATAATCACCGGTGGCGTTCCACAGGGTTCGGTCCTAGGGCCGATCCTGTGGAATGCGATGTACGACGACATCCTGCGTCTGGAACTACCGGAAGGCTGCACGCTAGTGGGCTTTGCGGACGACATCGCGCTAGTGACGGTAGCAAAGCACATCAGCGGAGCAGAGCAGAGATGCAACGCAGCAGTGGGAAAAATAACATCATGGCTCACAGCGAACGGACTGTCCCTAGCGGAGAAGAAAACGGAGGCTGTGCTCATAAGTAGCAGGAAGGTGGTCGAACAGGCGTGCGTGATGGCTGGTAGCACTGCCATCAGGACCAAGCCCGCCCTAAAATATTTAGGGGTAGTACTCGACCAGCGACTTACATTCAAGGCGCACCTGGAGTACGCAAGCGCGAAGGCAGCCACAGCAACAGCGGCCATCAGTAGGATGATGGCCAACACTGGAGGGCGAAGACAACGCAGCAGACAGCTCATCGCCGGAGCTGTCACCTCCATAATCCTATATGGATCGGTTGTGTGGGCACCAGCAATGAGGGTGCCGTCATACAGCAGGGACAGCAGAGGCGCATACAGACGCTGCGCCCTCAGGGTTGCATGCTGCTTCCGGAAGGTGTCAGAGGACGCCGCACTTGTGGTGGCAGGCATGGTCCCGCTGCAGAGCGGCATGGCAGTCAGTAGCGAACGCCGCGAGGGCACTATAGCACGTTGGCAACGGCGATGGGACCAAGCCGAGAATGGAAGATGGACGAGACGGCTAATCCCCCAGCTGAGACCATGGATGCAGCGGAAGAGAGGCCAGATTGACCACTACCTTGGACAACTGCTAACAGGGCATGGCTGCTTCAAGAAATACCTATACCGCTTCAAGCACGCCGATGACCCGTACTGCAGCTGTTGCGGGCCAGGAGTAGATGAAGACGCGGAGCACGTCTTCTTTTCCTGTCCCCGCTTTCGTCGGGAACGAGAGATGCTAGGAGAGGCGAGCCTAGGAGTAAGCGTAGACCCCCTCACCGAGCGGATGGTAGCCGACGAGCAGACGTGGCACGCGGCTGCCAATATGGCAGCAAGCGTCATAAGGGAGCTGCGTAGGCTGGAGCGATGCCGAACCAACTAGAGCCATAGAAGACACCAAGCTCCGCACCGCGAAGTAATGCCTAGCGGCAGTCCCGCGGGAGTGGACCTACCCTCAACATTCCCATTCCAACAACCCATCCCCCCCCCCCCCCACCACCCACTATTGTTAATATTGTTTTCCCAATAAAAAAAAAAAAAAAAAAAAGAAGCACTTGGGCTATCAAATTAAGTAATTGCATAATTGTTTCACTAGCATTTTACTATGCCCCCGGGTGGCCGGTGGCTCCGAGAAATCCACAACCGCACGGACGGCCAGCTAGCCAGAGAGCCGAGCACCACCCACTTGCCAGCCCTCCCTTTGAGTTGGCTTTTTATGTGTGTGCCAAGTTTTCTTTTATTTGCCTTTTGGTCGATGGCTAATCCCCTCCTGCCTGCTGCTACGTGCCTGTCTTTGAGTTTTCGTGGATCCCCGACTCCGACTTCGCCCCGTACACGGTCGCTCATAAATCAGCGTAAAATCGTCGAGGGCTTAGTCCGGGAGCCTCGTAGTTTCTAATTGTTTTGTTATAGACACATATCCGTGAGGTTTGGCGGCCAAGTCGAATGCCGAATGCAAAATGCAAATGCCGCCAGACCGCAAATGTTGTAAACACCCGCCCGCGATGGAAGCTCCTTAGACACTTGAATGCATAGCAGAAGTGGGGCACACGGACAGTTGCGCTTGGTGGCCAGCATTTCGGTTAGGCAACATTGTGGCCCGCCGGCAACTGAAACTGCCCTAACACGGCCCTCCGTGATAAGGCCAACAGAGCGGTCAAATGCGGTGCTAGCATTATTACCCGCAATCCTGGCACTGGACACGGAGAGGTTGCGGCCCATGGGGCAGCCGTAGCCGTAAATGTATGCATTTGTGGCTCTAACTCGAAATTGAGTATTTGAATGCGGCGTGGCATGCATACAGTAGTAAAGTGCTGTTACGTTGTATCATAGATATAGATATACATAGATATCTTTATATAGATATAGATATCTAAAAATTTTGGAATCTCTTACATCTACTTCTTAGTGTAAGGAATGATTTCGACTAAGGTTTGATTTCAGATGAACAGAACTTACCGAACTGACTCATCTTTTCACTCTTTAAAGAATTAGTAAAAGGAAATATATCCCAAAAAGTGCAGGACCTTCATTACAAGATCTAGTTTCCAATGTGCTCCAGTTTTCCCTCATATTTTTTACCACTTCGTTTTCCTCTCTTTTTCAGTCTGTTTATTTATAACCCATCCATATTGCACTTCAGATTCGACTGTAAATCGAACATTTATCATTCCTAATTACTGGCACTAAGCTCTTGTCTGGAGTCGTTGGCCCAATGCACTGATTGATCTACTCCTCCTGTGGATGTGGACGAGCTCTGGGTCTGGATTTATAGACGGTAGTCGTGCAGCCGATGCATCCAAGGGAGGGAAAATCTCATTTGTTGCTCTTCGTTGCTAATTTTAATATTATTTTTGGAAATCTCATAAGCTGCCGAGAGTTTCCCCCTTTTCTGGTTTTTGCCCGGCTCGTTCTTTGATGCCCCGAACTGTTGATGTCTTTATTGCAGCTCGTATGCGCTGCTGGTGCTGCTGCTCACATTATAATTTTCATTCAGCTCTGGCCGTCGATGTACGTCTTCGGGTCTCCATCTGCTCGCTGGCATCCTCACGCGGCTTTGGCTGTCTATAATTGGCTTGTCTGACTGCCCGACCAGCTCCCTCCCTCAACTGGCTTCCGCCAGTTCTTCCTCGAGAACGGGTGTGCGCGGGTGCGGGTGCTGGTTCGGACTTTTAATCAAGATCAAGCGTGATAAATTGAAGTCGCTATGGGAATTGAAAGGCGTTGAGTGTGGGCAGGGTTGTGGCATTGATTGAGCAACTGGAAGTAGTACTACTGCTTGCACACCAAGTACTCTACACCTCTTTCTATAAATAGATTAAAATTCGAAAAGAATAAATCATTATTCCTAAATTGAACTTTTTACTGTTTTCCTTCTTATTGGTATTTTGGTATTGATTTGATGGAAAATCGCGGGATAATCTTGCAGCTTTTGAAGTTTCGCGGGGACAAAAATGCAATTGCAAATTAATAGGAAAGAAAATACAGGAATATACTTTTGCCAAAAGTTCAGTTTAATTTTTTTGCGGGATTCCTGAGTATCATCTCTCCGTTTTTTCTGTTTCAGTCTGTATATTATCGGTTAAAAAAACACTCCCCAGAGACCCATAAAACATCTCTGCAGACAGTGCGGGATACATGTGGAGATGGATCGTCAATATTCCCGTAAAGGTGTTGGTTTCTGTGGTGTCCAGTAGCTTCGGTAGCCGTCCACCCGCTGAGAGACACAGAAGCAGGTCGGATCAGCGAGAGATCTCTTGTGCCTGAAATATCATCACTTTATAAGGTGAAAAGACTTTTCGATTAAAGACACCATTTGATATACACTATTCGTATAATGTACATTCGATTACTGTCAGAGACGCCTGTCTGCATTGAAGCACTCCCGCATTTCACGATCCTACAACACAGAGGCCATAATAATGAGCTGCTGCATATTGCCCCATGGAATGCGAGGAACAGACAAGGCATCGAGTAAACGAGAAATCGCGAAACAATAATGCTGCTGCAACATAAACAAATCCGAGTATAAATCGTGGCTGGCTGGAACACAAAGCAGCCGACAAACTCTGGCACTTTGGTTGTCAGTCAGCGCCGTCGGTGCATTCCGAAGCGTTTCAGCCCGGTCGTATGAAGTGGATTCTAAGAAATGTTTGCGAAATGTGCGCACCGGATCGGCTCAGCGGAGGGACAAAGGGAGCATCTAGTTTCTGTCGGCTTTCAGGTCGAATCCACACTCCACACTCCCGGCAGGGGCCTTTGACGGGGGCTAATAGCTTAGGTCAACAATTAAACTCATTCTGTCCGTCTCGGGCTTTCCCCCACGAGAACTCGTCCTCCTTCTCCTACTCGTAGCTCTCCCTGCATTTCTGACTGACAACTGCAACGCCGTGCCGTCTATTTGCAATGCATTAATTTTAGATCGGGCCCCGACCCCTGCCCAGCGTTACTTGAGAGCCTTTCCTCGCCCGCGCTGGCAACAGAAATTCAAGCACAGGAAAAATCAATCGCCCGCACTGTCAATGTGCCCGCATTTTCCGGAGTTTCTTTCTCTCTCTCTCTCTCTCTCTCTCTCCCTCCCTCTCTTTGTTTTTGTCGTATTTCCTTTCATTTGATTTGATTTTATTTTGGCAGTGGAAACATTTTACCTTCCCCAAGAGTGGGAGTGTAAGAGGGAGCAGTAGGAGTCCGTGGCGCGCCAACTATGTTAATATTTGGCATGACCGCTCTGTATTCGTAATAATTGTTTAACTATGTGTTCACATATTTCTGTCATTTTTCGTTAGTAGAAATAAATTTAATCCAAATTTTGTATCATCAAAATCTACACTTTCAAATGAGAAAATCTCGTTCGACTGTCTCGATGGTCCAGTGTCCGTGTCACCTGCCCGGGGGACGTCACTGCGGCAAGGAGCTGCGAGAGAAGCGCCAGGAATTCTTCCAGGGGGACATCGATGACATTACGGACAGCGTAATGCAGGTGATGCGGATTTGCGGCCTCATGGCCTGGGAGGTGAGTCGCACCAGGGAAGTGATAAGGCGTTCGTTCGAGTTGCGCTACAAGATTGACTTAGTGCCCCGCAAGCGATTCTGCGAGACCTTCATCCATGGGCTTGCCGTCGAGGCGCAGATGTCGCGTATGGACTCCCAAATCGCCTACTCAATCTTGAAGGACCGCGATGGAGGGCAAGCGGCTGAAGTCCTTGATGGAGGGCATGAAGCATAGCCAGCAGTGCCTCTGGCTGCACGCGGCCAAGCGCACCGCTGAGATCTACGCGGCCTATGCGGGACTGATGCACTCCGAGATGCTGTCTTGTGTCTCTTGTGTCTACAAGAGTCTGTACGATGTGCTGTGTACCCGTGTGATCTGGGACGATGAGAACCATTGCCGCTGCGCCTGGACATCCGCGGTCCCCTCCCAGATCTCTACCATCTCCACAATGACCGCCGAGATTGAGGTGCTTTTCCTGAAGCAGAACATGGCTCCCAGCAGTGAACCCTCCGCAACGGCCGTGGTCCCCAGTCAGCTTTCCGTCCAAGTGAAAGAGATCATCGTGAATGAAGGGCCTCCGACAGGGCCGGCCAGCGAGATCAGCTCAAAGTCGTCCCGATACAACTATGGACTGAAGAAAGTAATCTAGAAGAAGTCCTCGAGTAAACCACCAACTGTGCAGAGCTCCAAGGCAAGCCTCGGAAGGCGTAGGAAGAAGTGCACGTGTCCGAAGCTGCAGTGCAATCGGAAGTTTGAGCGAGAGGCGCCAGAGATCACGGCCGAGTGCAGCCAGGAGCCGTATGTGTGCCGCTGGCTCCGCTACGACGAGGAGGAGGAGCAGTTCAAGGAGCACCGAGTTCCGTTCCCTCCCATCGAGGTCATCAGTCCTCCCTGCCACAAGGACGACCTGCCCTGCGATCCCGAATGCACCTGCACCTGCGACATCTGCACCTGCCAGCCTGCTTACGATGAGGGGGCTGGGGAGGAGGAGCACCACGGGGAGAGGCTGTCGGCCACCGGCATTGAGGACCACGACACTGACTACTGTTGGCTGGCTCCGTTCCGCGACTGGCCCCGGGTGGACGAGGAGCCGGTGGAGGAGCCGGAGGAGGAGGCAAGCATGACCCCCAACTCCGAAGAGGAGGAGGCGCTCTTCCAGTGCCGCTGCACCTGCGAGATCAAGCAGCGCGCCTTCCCTCATCTCTTCACCTACTTGGCTCCCTTCAAGCCGATCAAGCCCGTGGTTGAGGAGGTGCCTTCCGTCAAGGATCCAGAGAAGTGCGAAGAGGAAGAAGGCACTGAGGACTTTTTGGCGAAGCCTCCGCCCTGCGGTGTCTCCCTGGCCACCTACCGCTGCTGGTTGAAGCCGACACCCCCTCCAAGCGATCCCGAGTCCGTTACAGAGGAACAGCCACATATCGCAGTGCTGGCCCAGGGTGCGAAGCCCAAAGTAGCTGGAATTTCTATGGATGTCACCGTCAAGGGGCAGCACCACCAAAAAGGAAGCGATGTGGCCAAACCATCAGGGCCAGCGCCCGCATCAAAGTCTCGGAGGTCTACCACGAAAACACCCAATTTAAGGATTAGTATGCCAGCCCAAGCTGCAGCTCCTAAGGCACCGCCAAAGCCAGCTCCTACGGCTGTTCCCGCTCCAGCTCTAGCTCCAGCTCCGGTCGCCACTCCTCCAGCGGCCAAGCCCCCGCCAACTCACCAACACCAACAACAAGATCTGCTATTACATTGACGACGATGATGATGATGATGATGACAGCCACCAGCATCAGCTACTACCGACGCAACCACACCAACAACCACAAACGCAGGCACTGGCCAGAGCCATTCCCACAGTATCAGCAGGAGCAACAGCAACTCTCACGCCAGTATCTGTAGCAGCCCCAGCCGCTGCATCGGCCACGACAATTTCTTGTAAGTTGTTACCATGTATTGAATCATTCGCTCGCCTTCCCCTCGCATATGTGCTACTTATTCCGACTTACCTTGACACGAGACTGGTTTATGCTCTAATTTGACTACTATATTTAACTTAAACAGTATTTCACTCAGCTCACCTCCTCCGGCTCTACGAGTGAGGGAAAAGGATTTAAGCAATCAATCAGTTTCTTAGTTATACAAAAATTACACACACATTATCCAGAGACAATGCTCTAGAAATGATTAAATTCATACTTTTAAAAAAAGTAATTAAACGATAAAACAAAAGAAAAAACTACACCATTTGGTATTTTTATTTTCGAAATTATTTTATATTTTTTCCGTCGTTGGTTTTGTTTATTATACCCGATACTCAAAATGAGTATTGAGGTATATTAGATTTGTGGTAAAAGTGGATGTGTGTAACGTCCAGAAGGAATCGTTTCCGACCCCATAAAGTATATCTATTCTTGATCAGCATCAATAGCCGAGTCGATTGAGCCATGTCTGTCTGTCTGTCTGTCCGTCCGTCCGTCTGTCCGTCTGTCCGTCCCCTTCAGCGCCTAGTGCTCAAAGACTATAAGAGCTAGAGCAACGATGTTTTGGATCCAGACTTCTGTGATATGTCACTGCTACAAAAATATTTCAAAACTTCGCCCCGCCTACTTCCGCCCCCACAAAACACGAAAATCTGTGGCATCCACATTTTTAAAGATACGATAAAGCCAAAAACGCAGAATCGTAGAGGATGACTATATGTTCTAGAGTGTAAAATCTCAACCAGATCGTATAATTATTATAGCCAGAATCAAGAAAACAATTTCATTCTTTCTCGCTCTGTCTCTCTCTAACACACAGGTTTCATGGTCGGCTTTGCCAATTGCAAAATATGAGTTCAAGGATCTCAGAACCTATAAGAGCCAGAGCAACCAAATTTGGTATCCACACTCCTGTGATATCGGACCTTGACCGTTTCGTTTCCAAATTTCGCCACACCCCCTTTCGCCCCCGCAATGGACGAAAATCTGGGGCATCCACAAATCTCAGAGACTATTAAGGCTAGAGTAACAAAATTTGGTATCCGCACTTCTGTTAGATCTCACTATAAAACCTTTATCTCAGAATTTCGCCCCACCCCCTTCCGCCCACACAAAGGACGAAAATGTGTTGCATCCACAATATTGCAGATTCGAGAAAACTAAAAACGCAGAATCATAGATAATGACCATATCTATCAGACTGCTGAATCTGGATCAGATGGGATCATTTTTACACCCAAAAGGAACAAATCAATTTGCACTGGCTACGCAGCGCCCGACGTCACGCTCAGACTGATTTTCTGTCTCTCTCGCACGCACTCTTTGTCGTGTCGTTTAATATTAGCTGCGTCTGCCGGAGGAGAGCCATACTGACTAAGTATCGGGTATAACTGTAGAGTTGCGGTGTCCGCAGCAACTCACAACGTTCCCCCTCGTTTTATTTCTGCGCCGAGTTTTATTTAATTCGAAATAATTAGTCGGCCGATTGGGGATAAAAAACATTATCTCCACAAAGGTATTTCAAAATTCTTGAGAGAGCGAGCTTGCGGCACTAATCGGCTGAGATACCAATTCTGTCCTTTACGTAAAACCGAGTATCTGCTCGTTTCTGAATATTTTCCACCTACTGTTATCAGAATCAATGAAATTCCCTTCAGCCCCTTTCTGGCATAACCAAAGCGATTAAAACCGAAAAAAAAATTGGCTCAACTGGGTCAAAGTTCCGTTCTGTCAGTCAGGCAGCAGCGTTGTACGCGTCGGAACTGAATAGTAATATCGAAATATTGTGGGCAGAGAAAAAAACGAAGGGCAGGAAGGAATCTCTGTCTAGACGTGTGCCAAGTGCAATAGAGCACCGTAAACTGATTCCGCGGCAAACCGTCGACGGTTTGTCATATTGATTTTCTATCAAACAGCTCGCGACGCGATTATTATCGACGGGGGACTGGGGATAGGATGGGGATGGCTGTGGGCACACTAGAGGAGTGCGTGTTGAGATGCGTGGCAGGGCTGTCACGAATCGACAGCCTGCCAATTTCCGCACTGGCCTCCATCGTGACTTCAGTCTGGCTCCGACTGCCACTTCTGATGCGTGCCCGAAAACCGAACGCCCAGGAACGGGAACAGCTGCGTCGCCAGCGCTCTGAGGCGCGCCTGATCATGGCGCGTTGCAAGGAGCGAGGTTCCCGCCTCTTCTGAAGGCCACTTATCTCTGATCTTATTATATTTCCTTTTTAGGCTTCGAGTATGTGGTTAATCCTCCGGAAATGCCGACGGTTGCCTTTGGCAGAAAAATCAAGAGGTCTCCCAGCGGAAAGTTCCTAGAAGAGAAGGACATCGAGCCGCCCCCAGGACCAAATCCATTCACGTATGATTGTATGAAGGAAATTGCGTTCAAGGTAATGATGGCAATACAAATAAGGGTTGCAATGAGCCCAGCAACACTAAACTGAAATACTCCTTAGTATCCATCGAAGGCTGGTTTCTCAGCGCTGGCCAGCAAGACTTCCCGAATGCCGGCGGCCCGGGACTTGGGATATCCCCCTCTCGGCACCTATGACGTTAAGGAATCGCGGGACCAGTATGCCTACACCTTCAACAAGCAGGTGCTCCGCCAAGAGCCCAAGTGGATGTGTCCTGGGTGAGCATCGCATTGATGACAACTGGCCGGTAGAAAATTCTAATGGGTTCTCGACCATTTTTCAGGCCCTCCAGCTATATGTACCACCTGAAGTACCCCAAGTGGAATGTGGATATGGCGTTTGGAACCCGGAACATCATCTGGCCGGCGGTAGCTGTGTTCTGTGGCGCCTTCGATACCTCCCAGTGCATGGTGTGTGGCGAGAAGCCGGTGGGCGACTACTTCCAAAGCTTCAGCAGCGACAAGGATATATGCCGGAAGTGCATGTACGCCATGCAGGCCGTGATCAAGAAATGCGACCTGGGCGTGGTGGAGCGATGGTTCAAGCAGCGCGATATCAAGCAGTTTGTGCCCGCCCGCAGCTGCAGCTTCTTCCACGACCACAACGGCACCACGGCCGCAACGGAGAGGACCACGCGCAAGGTGCTGCGCGACAAAATTCGCGTCGAAAACTACCTGTATCGCTTTATCCAGAAGACCGTTTAGAAAATACTAGAAATACACCGACCAATGGCGACCATTCAATGCATACATTGAAAGTTCTTTGTGTTTTCCTGTTCGAACATTTCAGTCGCATTTCCGGCATCTAGCTTCCTCTCTCTTTGGCGTGTGGTAGCTTCCGTTCGAGTAACGGTTACGAGGACGTTGCCAGGTTACATACACGTGGCCAGGAGAAGCCAACAGAAACAGAAACGGACACCGACCCGATCAAGGCCACTTAACAACGGCTGCAGGCAACTCAGCCATTCAGAGCATTATGGCATTAGAGTCGCCATCAGAGCTCTCATGTCATTTTATGGTTTACTTCCTTTGCATGAGACTAGCAGTGGTCCAGTCCAGTCCAGCCCGGTCCGGACTTGTCCTTGTCATGGACCACATTTGGCATTTCGTATGCAAGTCAGTCCGTTGCATGTGGCAATAATGGCAGAAGGAGGCAGATCAAGCTACCTAGCCTGTGGGTATGCATTCTTCCACGTACTATTTACAGGTTCCGATTAAGTTAGAGCAGAGCTTCGAGCAAGCGCTGAATATTGATACTTTCGATACTTTCCATTACTAATTGAACAAAAGGATTTATTGGACATATACTTTACTCTCCTGAATCTGACATATTCTATCAAACTTTTCGTAACATTAATAATGTGTACACGTTTTTTTTATATTTCGAAACTGAAGTCCTGGATCGTTGATCGATTGGCAAACAAAAAAGAACAGCCACTGTGATATAAATTGTGCGAAACTTGAACTACATCAGCAGCAACCGTTCCCTTCTTTTTGAACAATTTTCAATTTGGCGAATGCGCGGCGGCGTAGATGACAAATCATTGGACTTGGCCGTGCAACCAAAAAGAACAGCCACTGTGATATAGAAATGTCAAAGATGGGTGGATAATATATCAGCAGCAGCGGTTCCCTGCGGTTGGGGACACGGCACGGGGATTTGTCAGTAACTGGAAGCACTGAAAAACGCGATTCCTTGGCTGTTTGGCACTTTAGGTACAAAAATAACAGCCACTGTGATATATAGAGTCGAAGGACATATAGCACAGCAACTAATCTCTCTACTTCAAAGGCTGGTGTAGTCTCCATCGCTGAGCGTTTCGTTTCCCATGTGTGGCTGTGGGCGCAGACATGCGCTATAAAGGAAAATCACTGTGATATGTAACGGTGAATTAACGCATATCACAACGATCGTTCCTTTTAGCGTATGGCCCCTAGGAAGTTGGGAGCTAATCAATGACACTGGGATGGATGTGAGGGTGGGTATGGGTGTTGGTGTGGGTGTGGTTGTGGTAGGTAGTGCTGCAAATGCCACAACGAACTTCAATGGTTGTCTAGCTTTATGATCAGAGAAATCACCTAAGGCTGGACGACCAAAGAAACTAATTGCAACCACAATAAGGTATCAACTCGTGGAGTGTACACACACTTTGTCACTTTTGTCACTTTCGTCACTGGTTGGCCATGTTGAACATTCTAAAATTATAGCACGAGTGTTCGGTCTAGTCACTTCGCTTGATCGGAACGTTGGTAAAAAGCGACCATACCGACAATCGCCATTTAATTTTAAAATTTGTCTTCTTTTTCTGCGACACACACACTTTATCGCCATTCTTGTACACTTGTTGGCGGGGCTGCAATCCTGAGACACACTTTGCCCAGTGATGAGGATGATCACGTAGACATAACTGCACAAAATGCATCCCAGGATCGGGGCCTCGGTATCGTCGTTCACAATGTGCGCTGAGACGCTCGCTGATCGCTTACTATGGGATTATAAGACAAACTTCACCCAGTGCTGCAAGCAAGTTGGCAAAACTGAACAAAGTTTATCGTATAATAGTTCCGAGATAGTTTGTTTTTCTTTCTTTTTCTCCTTCACTTCGGGCACCTCACACCCTGAAGATGCGTTGCTAACTGATGATTTATCTGCCGGACATCGTATCTTTTATACCGGATCGAGCAGGCAGTCCTGCCCTGCAGAGGTGGCTGAGCTCTTGTTACCTGTGGGCGGCGGGCGGACGGCCTGTGTAAGGACTGAGATGCTTTTCCGCGAATTCGCCGCCGTCTCGCGACCTTCGACGACGGCGTTCGTCAAAATTTTGCAACTTAATCCGTGGCCATAAACGGATTAATACGAGTACAGCTCCGTTTCAGGGAAAAACGCGCAGCTGTGTCGCGCACAAATTCGCAGAAGTGCAATTAGGTTAGGCCCACAAGACAAAAGAAGGGATCGCCGCTCCGACTGGTTAATTTGGCAGTTATCGGGAAGCATGTGTCGTGGTACTTGGAACACGGTACTTAGGTATGACAGCAACGCAATCCCGCATAGAGCACGAGTACGAGTACTTCCAGAAGTCTTTCCCCGCCTCAAGAAACCTGGTGTGGTGACTGTACCAGCACACAAAGGGCTTAACGCAGTTTTCATCGGCTCAATGCCATCGAAGCGTCCTTGATGCCGGCCATGTTTAAGTGGCTTGAATTCCCACCGGTGGAAAAGACAAAATATTGCTCTTTTGGAAGACGTTGTCCCTGGTTTTTCCATTTGGCGTTGATCAATCAGTTGTGATTGATGAGATACCTAATAAAAGATCAGATTTAATGAATTACAAATGAGTTTATTTAATTTTTTAGTGGATTCAAATTGTATACATAGATAATATGAAAAATTGTTTTATTAAATTAATTGAAGAATTTAAAGATTTTCTTACAAAGTTTTGTAATACCACTGCTACTTTAGTAAATGTACTTCTAATATCGAATTTTCTATACGTCAGTCTCGCAGTTTGTACGAGTCTTATGTCACATTCTGTTCTAAACACCTTAGAAAACAATACGTAAATACAATATTTAAAACAACTTCAATTATTCTAAAACCACGGCTTTTACATTGGATTGACCGTTCGCAAGCCGATAAGTGAACAAAATGCATAACATCGGAATACTCAGTATGCTCTTTACCGCTCTGGCAGTAGTAGTCGTGAGTTAGACCCAAACTTGTGTTCGATCTTAACTTATGAGCCCAAACACCACAGTGCCTGAGAGTGAAAGAATTCGTGGCTATGCCTCTGTCCATAGCCAAGCCGAATCGTGGGAATTTCGCATCCACACCAGTGGCGGAGGGTAAGATTGAAACCAGCACGGACCGCGGACGGGGGAACCTGAGCCTGGTTAGCAATGATAAGGATGAATCAGAAACCCCACAGGAAGATACAAAAGATGATTGAGGCCGGCTTGCTCGCCGGTGGCGTCACGGGGAACACAACCAATACACCCACCACACGCAACACAACCATCACAGTGGACAGCACCATCAAGCTAGCAATGAATTCTAGTGTACCGACGATGTATGATTTGAGACTTTTTGAAGGGCCTGTAAGCGTGAGAGCAGGCGCTGGAGGAGGCGGGGGAGACGGTGGAGGCGGCGGAGAAGCCTTTCGCGCACATAGACCTGGCGGCAAGGAGCTAACCGTGAAAGTTCCAATGGTTAAAAAGAATCAGTACGGTCAGTGGGTGTTCGATCCATGGGCCGCCACCTTTGGGGTCATGTTTTTAGATACTCGCTTCGCCGCAAGGGCCGCTCACACTCTGCCACGGGTGGTCGTCGACTCAATCCAATCATAGAATACTATCCGCGCAAAAAGAAATTGGAGCAAATCTGTGCTAACAAGAGCACCATTTACAAAGTTGACCTTGTCAATGACTGGCTAATGCGCCACCTCTCCAAAACGAAGTTAAAGTTTCGACCCTTCCAAATTGGGTTGCGGAGGACAGTGTATAATACAGGATTTTCCGAGTTGTGCCACACCGATTTGTACAACGAATTGGTCGATTACCTCATGTGCCAGATACTACGCAATCAGAGAATGGAATCCGTGCTACCCAAGTATTCATTACAGCAGATAGCCATATCCTAATCTCCATGAACCATTACGATTACATTGCGATAGAGCATAAGCATACCTACTCAAATAAAATGTGAAATAAAACGGTTATTTGGTTTGGTTTTTTTGTTAGCTTTCGCTGTATATTTTTTTCTGGTTTATTTGGTAAAATTAAATCAATATCTTCATTTCATTTTGCAATTCTTTGTTTGCTTGTTATTACATATTTTCAGATATCTTTTTCTTAGAAAAACGAACATAATTGTTTAAAATTTTCAGCGTTGTACAACTAGAAGGAGAAGAAAACAAATGTTGAAAACTAGAAGATTGAAAATTATAAAGAAATCCTCTCAATTGATTCATAGTTCTTGCTGCAGCTGTCCTGCTTCTGGTTGTCCGTCCACGGCGCTGACTCCCTCTCCACCTCTACGCACTCCTCAAACCAGCTGTGGGGAAGTAAAAAAGATAGATGTACAACATATTATTATTTGGACATGCTAGCGAAATCGTTCTCTGTCGCTAAAAAGTGGCTGAAATCGGATGATGATGTCGCAAGTAATCTGTTGATTTCTATATGCATTGTGTTCATTTTACAATTGGTTATCGGAACGGAACGTTAGCGTCAGTTCGTTGAATGAATAATGGTTAACATAACTCTGAAGTGTAGTGTGATCGAAACCTGCGGGAAAAACAGACGTGCATTAGCATTTTGAATTTCAGAATTGTAAGAACTCCCCTCCACTCACCGCTTTGTGTAAAATATGTTGGGCTTCCACTTGGGTCGGGCAACAATGCCAAGAAAATCAATGGGGGAGAATAACTATGATAACTAATCCTTAAATGGTATGTGTTATAGCTTTTTACACTGCAAAGATATATTAGAGACATTCATTATATTAGTTAAATAAATCTGTTGTCTAAGAACTCTTCATTTAGAGCGAAACTTCGTACAGAAAATTACAATTAGCATATCGTTTTGTTTATCACCAAACAGCAGACCCTTTTTACATAAAGTGTGCTTGGTATTCTGAAATTCACAGGTATATCACTTAACCCTTCAACTTGAGTGGAACATATGAATCTCTGAAATTGTATCCAAATTTAAGCCAAACAAAATTTCGCTCAATGAATGGAATGTCTCTTAAAAGGTCTTCCAATCGTTTATTTACTTTTACTCTTTGCTCTGCGGGGCCTTAACTGGGATGCGGGTGTAAGACTCCCATCTTACTCTAGTAGACTACTATTAGTAAACCTCCCATCCTTAGTTAACCGTAGAAAAATGCTTGGTGTGATATTTATGCACAACTTGATCAGGGGTGACATAGACAGCCCTGATCTGTTGAGCCGCATAAACTTCACGATTCCTATTAGACTGACTAGAAATTTTATACCGTTGTTCCTTCCACTTTGTAGATCGAATTATTCCTTGCATGAACCGTTTAGGGTCTTATGCTCGGATTATAATTCCCTCTACCATATTATATCCACCACTAATTTTCTTCCTCTTATTAAATTATTAATCCTTACACACCTTTCTAGAAATTAGTAATTGTAGTGGTATTTGTATTTTGATTGCATGCTTAGTTTCTTAGTAAGTTTAGTACTAATTTTCCTCGAATGTTAGTCTAATAGCTATCTTTCTTGCATGTTCGCGTTTGGTTCGGCTACGCACCGCGCGTCATGCGGCAGCGCCCCTCGGTCGGTTGGGCGGGAGGAGGGCTGCGTTTTGCCTGGGATCCGCGCGTAACAGCCTTCTGCTGGTGTCACACGGGCCACTTGACGGTGCAGTAACTGCCTCGCCTCTTGAAAGATGCAGTCATTGCATGTCAACGTCCACAATTACTTTACGCAGCTTTAACTATATTGCATACAGATCTTATAAAGAAAATTTACCTACATATCTGATTCTAGAAAAAAACGAGGGGGAACGTTGTGAGCTGCTGAGGACACCGCAACTCTACAGTTATACCCGATACTAAGTCAGTATGGCTCTCCTCCGGCAGACGCCGCTAATATTAAACGACACGACAAAGAGTGCGTGCGAGAGAGACAGAAAATCAGTCTGAGCGTGACGTCGGGCGCTGCGTAGCCACTGCAAATTGATTTGTTCCTATTGGCTATACAAATTATCTGATCTGATCCAGATTCAGCAATCTGATAGATATGGTCATTATCTATGATTCTGCGTTTTTAGTTTTCTCGAATGTGCAATATTGTGGATGCAACAGATTTTCGTCCTTTGCGGGGGCGAAAGGGGGTGTGGCGAAATTTTGAAACAAACTCGTCTCGGTCCGATATATTAGGAGTGTGGATACCAAACTTGGTTGCTCTAGCTTTTGTAGTCTCTGAGATCTAGGCGCTAATGTTTTACTCTAAGCAAAGCCGCCTCTGCTACGTGTGTGTTAGAGAGAGACAGGGCGAGAAAAAATGAAATTGTTTTCTTGATGCTGGCTATAATAATAATACGATCCAGTTCAGATTACGCAGTCTTAAAGATATGGTCATTCTCTACAATTCTACGTTTTTGGTTTTCTCATATCTTTAAAATTGTGGATGCCACAGATTTTCGTCCTTTGTGGGGCGGAAGTGGGCGGGGCGAAGTTTTGAAATATTTTTGTAGCAGTGACATATCACAGAAGTCTGAGTCCAAAACATCGTTGCTCTAGCTCTTATAGTCTTTGAGCACTAGGCGCTGAAGGGGACGGACAGACGGACGGACGGACAGACAGACATGGCTCAATCGACTCGGCTATTGATGCTGATCAAGAATATATATACTTTATGGGGTCGGAAACGATTCCTTCTGGACGTTACACACATCCACTTTTACCACAAATCTAATATACCTCAATACTCATTTTGAGTATCGGGTATAATAAACAAAACCAACGACGGAAAAAATATAAAATAATTTCGAAAATAAAAATACCAAATAGTGTAGTTTTTTCTTTTGTTTTATCGTTTAATTACTTTTTTTAAAAGTATGAATTTAATCATTTCTAGAGCATTGTCTCTGGATAATGTGTGTGTAATTTTTGTATAACTAAGAAACTGATTGATTGCTTAAATCCTTTTCCCTCACTCGTAGAGCCGGAGGAGGTGAGCTGAGTGAAATACTGTTTAAGTTAAATATAGTAGTCAAATTAGAGCATAAACCAGTCTCGTGTCAAGGTAAGTCGGAATAAGTAGCACATATGCGAGGGGAAGGCGAGCGAATGATTCAATACATGGTAACAACTTACAAGAAATTGTCGTGGCCGATGCAGCGGCTGGGGCTGCTACAGATACTGGCGTGGGAGTTGCTGTTGCTCCTGCTGATACTGTGGGAATGGCTCTGGCCAGTGCCTGCGTTTGTGGTTGTTGGTGTGGTTGCGTCGGTAGTAGCTGATGCTGGTGGCTGTCATCATCATCATCATCATCGTCGTCAATGTAATAGCAGATCTTGTTGTTGGTGTTGCTGACGCCACCGCCACCGCCGCTGCCGCCAAAACCATTGATGTTGTTGCTGTGGATGATGTGGGTGTGGGTACTGCTGATCGGGTTTGCCGAATGTATGGTTTTTGTCGCTGTCTGCTGTTTGCGCTTGTGTCCGGTTATGCTTAGAGCCGCCGATAGACTCGAAGCCGCATGCAGGATCGAGCGCCGATTGAAAATACTATTGGAGGCTGCCGCTGCGGCCGCGTTGTTGTTCTTCCGAAACTTCTGATGCTGATGATGATGATGGTGACCTGATGGTGGCAGCGGTGGCGGCGGCGGCGGTGGCTGCTGTTGCGCCGGCGGTGGATGTAGCGTTGGCGGTTGTCACGAACATGGCACCTCCGTCGTCGTGGCAGTGCTGTTGCTTCCGTTATTATGCGCCTGCGACTGCGGTGACGACTGCCCTTGCTGCTGCTGCTCCTGCTCCGATGTATCCAACTCCGAGCCGTTCTTGCCAGATGTCTTAAAACTTGGCGCATTCGTTTGTGCCGCAGTGGGTGTGGTGGGCGTCTGAGCTCCCAAATCGCTCGATGCATTCGAATTATCCTCCGTCAGCTAGATAAAACCGAAGAACTCAATCAAAAAGATCCGCAATTAATATGGTTGGCGCCTGTATTTACCGATTCACTTAGCCGGTGGATCTTGGCGCCGCTATCCCGTCCCCGATTGCCACTGGCTAGCTGCGTCTGACTGCCCGGCGGCAGAGCTTCCTGCGACTGGGCCAATTCTGTGGAGAGTCGCTTGCGGTTGGCCAGCAGCGTGTTGTTGAAGCTAGTTTGGCTCTCCATGGACTTGCGCTCGCGTTTGAGGAAGTCAGCGTCCAAGTAGACGGTGAGCTGCTTGCGCTTTACATGCCGCGTATCGATGGCCATGCCCTCCTTGAGCATCTTGATGTTGACCTAGAAATAACCAGAATATCGATTAACCACCACCGAATATGACTACTTTTTCGACACTACTTACGCCATGCATGATCACGTGCTCTGTGAAATTCTGTATGCTTTCTGTGAGGTCGACGTTGAGGTTCTCCGAACGCTCAAACTCCAGACCGATGAACCACATGGAGCAGAAGGGAGCCGATGTCACTGAGGCCTGGTTGGGCGGGGGCTGCTTCAGGTCGTCCTCGTTGCCGCTGTTGTTCTGCGAGTTGTTTGCGCTCTCCCCTTTCTTCAGTTCAAAGCATTTGGGGTTGACGTGCGCCAGAGCAATGTGAGGGTTGCGCTCCAAGTTGCCGATAAGCAGGCGGATCTTGGACTCGACGAGTCCACACCACTCCAGGTGGTCGTCAGCCGTCTGCGAGTTGACCAACAGCACTATGAAGTGGCGATATCTGTAAAAGAAGCTGGGCGCCTCGAAGAGACGCTCCCAGGATGCGCGGCCAAGCATGATCTCGTCCGTAATGTTCATGCCGCGAGTGAACTCGGTCAACATGACCTTCTTGGTGGATTCGGACACATTAAATGTGGAATTTTGTTGTGGATACGCAGGCGTTATGATTGGCATCAGATGATAGCGATCTGATGCATTGACGCGCGGATCCCAGACCTAACCCAGCCGCGGAAGCATTAAAGAGTTGGATCAATTAAAGAAAACACTTTCCGATTTGGGAAGCAAAACTTCTTCACATACCTGAAATCTGAGATTCACGTTGTCGGGGTGCTTGAGTAGCACCGGATTAGGCCACTTCCAGCGTGAAAAGACCAAGAAGAACTTGTGCACCAAGGTGGCAGCTGTAGCGTTCGGGTACAGCTGGCAAGTCCGGGCCACCAGCATGGCCCAGGTGACGCCGCCGAAGTAGCCCAGCGAATTAGAATAAATACCATGCTCTGCGGATAGACAAATATTTAGTTTGCTGCAATGACTAGGTGTTGCTCGAACACATACTCTTGGCCCACAGCTTGATGGTGCGCAAGGCTAGGCGAAAATTCTCAATGTTGGGCACCAGGGCCAGGATCTCGTCCGTCACACGGCAGCCGTTGAGGCTGCGCACCGAGCGATGATCCAGATTCCGAAGCAAATTATCATCGCGCAGATCAAAGTCGTCGGGTATCTCTTTAAGCGAAAGTCGCGCGAACAGCAAATCGATTTCGATGCCATCAAAGTTCATTTTGATGACTGGCACAAAGGCCTCTTCCACAGAGCGACACTCGGTGACCTCCGGCTGCTTCTTCAGCACCTCGAAGAAGCTCTGAAAGTATTCGGCGCGCTCAATGTTGCGGGGAGCCACGCACAGGGCATCGATATCGGCTCCCTTGTGGTGCACACCCAGGCGATACGACCCAAAGGTGTATATCTTTCCGCCCAGCTTCTCGGCAGCTGACTCTGGCATGTTCTTGCTGACGGACATCTCCTTCACCCACTGCTTGACCAGCGTATTGAGCTTAGCCAGGATCTCCATGCGGTGGTTCAGCTCTTCCTGGCTCTCGAACACGTTGAACGGCTCCAGGGAGGCGCGGAGGTTCTCCGTCCGCTGCAGGTCCGCCGGCTTCGGCTCGGCCAGGCTGATGGCCGAGGTCATGCCCAACTGTTTGGCGGGCTGGCCCCCCGAGGTAGAATTTCCATTGTGTTGATGTTGGTGCTGGTATTGCTGTTGCTGCTGCTGCTGATTCTGGCGATGTGTTGGTTCGGAATTCCACATTTTGTATAAGTTGGGCTTAAAATATAGGTACTGGAGTACCGGGAAGCAAATGGATTAGTTGATGCTCTGCTCTATAGCGTTTGTGACGATTGGTTAACTCACCTAACTAGGCTTAAAATGTATGTTTTGTAGTACAATTAAGTTGCTCGTGCTGCTGCCCAAAAAATGGAATTGTATCTGTTGCCACTTGCTTTGTCTTTTTGGTTTCTCGTCTTCCACTTCGCTTTGTTGTTGTTCCTCTTCTTAATCCTGGGACTTTTCTGCGCTAAATAAAATGCTGAAAGCAGTTCATATATATATAAGTTTAACAGAAAATTGCAATTTATATGAGTGCTGACGAAACTGCGATAAGATTTTTTACCCCACAAACGCACACACCACCAGCACCGTTATGTGAGAAAACAAAACCATGAACGCCAAGCTGCAGCTGGTCACACTGGAATGCACTCTCTTCTCTCTCTCTCTCCCACACACGCTCTTTCTTTCGATTGGGGCATAAACAAATGCGTAAATAAATTAGCGCAAAGAGATGTGCCGCGTGGTGCGGGCAGCGTGCAAAAGTGCCAACTAATCGTGGAAATTGACAAACATAAACAAAGAAATCAAAAGCTGAGGCAAACCATCATTTTCCTTGCAGATGCAGCCACTGAGCGCACCTCACGCGCTCCAACTCACGCCCACGCACACCTACACCTACACTGGCAGGCAAGCGTATACATACACGCCGAAAAACAAAATACATAAGAGTGGGGGGAAACTTTTATCTCTTTTATCCTACCTGCGCTGCGTCGTATGCGCTTCTTGTGTGGGATCCAATCTACAAGCGAATCTTCAGGCCAAGTGAATCCCGGCTACGGGACGTGCCTCCTGTACATATGGGCAATGTATATTTTTGTAATTTGGCAGCAGTGGGCGCATCGTCGAGTGTTGCCCATTCATGCGTTGTGGTTGGAGTCCGGCGTGATCAGACTTTTTGCAGCTCTTGTGTCTTTTGCTGTCGCTTTATCTTCTGGCTTCCTGCCCTCTGCGCTTTTCACTATTTTTCTACCTCTTTTTACCACTATATGCGGCCTCTCGCGTTTTTTATGCTACGTGACGTTCTCTGGCAGCGAAGCAAACTGTGCATTTAGTAGGGGAGCACAACAAAAAACACTATTAGCCTTTTGCTGGGGGGCTTTTGTAGCGGGGCACGGTTCTCGATTAGGTTGGGGGCCGACTTGGTTGCTTTTAACGTGCGCCAAACATTTTCCGCTGCTTTTTTTCTTTTGATTTGCGCGTTCTACCAATTATAATGCAGTGTGACCGCGGATGAGGTATCCCTTCCGGCCCTCAGAAATATACCGTCTCATTTTTAAAATATACCGTAAATATACCGCCCACTTAAGCCCCCTTTACTTAAACAGGTGAACAACTTGAGTTAAGCCGCGGAAAATAATAGCAATCATAATAATAACAATGCTTCTTGTGGCTTCATCCTAGCGTTTATCTTTATTAAACGATAGAGACCACGATATCTTTCAACTGACCTGCTCTAGAATTAATCGAAATGCATTAAATTAGTAGAGAGTGTAGAGTAGAGTACCCACAATATACCGAAATATACCGATGACAAAATCGAACTAAGCCCACTTAAGCCACCTATATAAACAGTTCAAAGACTTTAGGGAAATGGCGGCAAATAGTACCGCCTGTAAATTCTTCTTGTAAATTTAAAAAAACACGATATCTTTCTCCTGAACTGCGCTAAAATTATTAAATTTTCATTTCCGGTGGAATATTAAAATATAGTGGTCTAAAATGGGTTAAGCGTTCTCCTTCAAGGATTGAAAGCCATATTCCTCGATTTTAATATTAAATTTGATTTACTAGCTAAATGGGACTGTCAACCCTAAACATGTAATTGTATATCCCTTTGGTGAAATAATTTTGCACAAGATGTGAACGAAAAGTAAGTGCTGCTGGTAAAGCAGCATCAGGTACGAGCATGAACATTTGTATACCCTATTTCCTTCCTAATTAACATTAAAATTCGGTTTTCCAAGCTGCTTTAAAAAATTTTAATGACTTTTTTTAGATTGAAATGTTTTTTAGCCTATTAATGCATTTGATTATTTAGTCCTGTATAAATATCTCGATCCCGATCTGTTACACTTGGCTTGTTTCCCAGAGGGCAATGCCGGCTAGCTGTCGACCCCAGGACTGGGTAGTTCCCCTTGCCCGCCAAATGTAGACAAAAAAGGAGACATACTACTTCTCGGGACATCAAAACTAACAACAACCTAAAGACAAGAAAATCATAAACAGACGGCTATCAAGTGGGTGAAGCTTGGATGTTATCACTTCGCGCGCCCGCCCTACCTGTGACCAAACACAACGTTCATTTTGGCCACCCTCTGCTGGAACGGTAACGGCTGGCCTAATCCATGGCTTACGCCACGCGTCCTCCCTCTATTTTAAATTTACGGCATCATGCTTCAGTATAAATACAAGCTTTAATAATTATAAATTGACAATTTCATCTTTCTCATAAATAAATACTCCAAATTATCACTAACCAAAAAGAAACACCAAAACTTTCGACACAATGGCAAACACGGAAATAACTGCTGAAATTTCGTTCAACCAACAGGGATACCCTCACCCATACGTAATGGAATATGTGTAGATGAGTGGATCCAGTTTTACGGGAGTTAATTTAACTCGGGCCCCTACGGAGACTTAACCTACCAAGAGCTCTTGTTAAGGGTCCCCGGGACATAAACAATAAACAATAGTTTTCCACAAATCGCTCGAGCAAATACGGTGGACTGATGGGACCCCCGCGTCACCCACTAAGGGTTAATCTTCTGGAACTGAACAGCTGATCGCAGATTTAGGTTCGTGAAAGGTGTTGGTGTTTTTACATATTTAGTTCAATGGCCAAGATTTTACGTTAAACGGTTTAAGCTAATACTAAATACTAAATAAAGGACAACCCACGGAACAAAATAACATTTAATGTGGAACGGTGTTTGGAGTGCGGATTATGTTTTTTTTCTTTAAGTTCAAACGACGTGGGCGATCGCTGGCCGTGGCCGGTCAGCCCTAAATTTATATAGGTCCGTGTATACGTGTGCGCGTGTGTGCGTATGAATAGGGTTTCGGGGTTTTTACGTGGTGAATGAGACCAAACGTGTGGCACGCACTGCAAGGCGATGCAACGATCGTGCGGTGTGGCTAGAATCGCCCTGGCAGCTAAATCGTCCTCTTTCACCCTCCCCCTTCACACGTCCCGCGCTACTTGGCTTACACACGCGCAACTGGAACGAACTCACTCAGGTTCACGTTGGACAGTCTTCTTCTCTGCAGTCGACTTTCTCGAACTCCAGTGTTCCTCTCCAGGAAACCTGGCCCAGTTCTGGTGTCTATATTCTTTGCCGGTTCAAACTTTCTGTTTTAAGCACAAAATTTCAAATTTCGACGTTACTCTTCCGTCCTCGCTCCACGATTTCCATAACCCAATCCCCGTTTTCTAATTTTTTCACTCCTATTTATCCCTATTTCCCTTACTAATACATATAACTAATCCTATTCTCTTTCTTAAATCCCCAGTACGGCTCCAGCTCCCCCCGATGACACAATACACCATCGAGCCTTTCTGGACTTCCGCTAGATGGCGCGTCGCCCCCAGCCTTGGCCACCTATCGTTCAGGTGGGACTGGAACACCACCACAAGTATGTCGTCACTCCCATTAGGGACAACATACGCGTGGGCCTGTCCACCGGATTCCGGAACACTATTGAGCACACGCCGGCGTGCCCTGCATTCTTCTGCCGCGCCCAACGTAGGCCACACCCACACCTCACTACAGTCTCAGGTCTTTGGCGTGGTACACTCCTATGGGACGGCCGTTAAGGTCCTCCAGAGCATACGCGTTCTCTCCTACTGGCTTCACTACCCGGCATCGGATGAATTTGCGCGCGAACTTGGCATTAAAGCCTTTTCCGAAGTCACTAAGGACAAAATTTCGGCGGAATACCTCTTGTCCCGGCCTCGCGTAAAACACCCGAGCTCGCTGGTTGTACCTTTCCCTTCTACGGTCGTATGCCTGATGTAAACTAGCGCGAATCCTCTCTTGGATGAGTGGTCGCTTGTCCTGACCCTCCAGCAGCGATATGTCATGCTCGTCGATTGACCGCAGTCGCTTTGCCAGCTTGTAGCATGACCCATGCAAATACATTTGCTGCCCGAAGACTGCAAAGAATGGTGTTACGCCTGTCGCCTCGTGAACCGAGTTCCTAATAGCCAGTTCTATCTCTTCTATCGTCTTCCAGATACGCCCGAATCGCGCTGAGTACTGTGCTATTCACGCGTTCGGCTGCGTTACTCTGCGGAGAATACACTGGCGTCCTCATATGAGTGACTCCGAATGCATCGGTCATCTCTACTCGGATACTCGGATACTACTACATTGTCCGCTCCTTTCCGGTGTTCTATGCCGAAATCGAAGGCCTGCAGTTGAAGGGACCAACGAGCTAAGTGACCATCCAGGTTCTTCATGGTCATGAGCCATTTGAGACTGGCGTGGTCAGTTATGACTGTAAACGGCATAAGCTCTACGTACGGACGGAACTTAAGGATCGCCATGAGGGCTGCCAGACACTCCTTCTCTGTCACCGAGTAGTTTTTTTGGTGGCCATTCAGTTTGGCAGAGAAAAACGCTATGGGCCTCTCGTTCTGCTCGTCATCCCGTTGGAAGAGTACGGCTCCTACCCCATAATGTGAGGCGTCGCACTGTATTTAGAAGTGCCGCTTGAAATCCGCGTGTACCAGGACTGGTGCCGAGGTGAGTGTAGCTTTTAGCTCCCCCATGGCTCGTTTTGCCTCCTCCGTCAATTTAAACTTTCCATTTCCCGACTTTTTCAGGGCGTCTGTGAGCGGACCGGCCATCTCAGCATAGTTTTTCATAAAGCGCCGGTACCAGCCCGCAGTTCCCAGGAAACTACGCAATTCTCGAACAGATCGCGGCTCGGGAATGCGCTAAATGGCCGACACACGATCCGGATCCATCTTCAGCGGTCCTCCTCCCACTATAAATCCCAGGTATTTAATGTTTTTATAGCAAAAATGAGATTTGCTCAGCTCTATCGTTAAATTTGCTTCTTGTAGACGCTCGGCAACCTGTCGCAGAATCTTCACGTGCGTTTGGAAGTCCTCAGCTATAATCAGCAAGTCGTCGAGATACGCATAGACGTTTAAACGCATCTCAACCGGAATCACCTTATCGACCAGTCTACATAGGCGTTGTGCGGCGTTGCAGATGCCAAAGGGCATCATACGGAACTGGTACAGAGGCCGTCCCGGCACTTGCCAAAAAGCGAATTTTAAGTCGACGCTGGAGATATATATCGTCTGATCGAGACGCGACAAAATCCCCTCGATGCTAGGAAGTGGGTAAGCGTCCTTGATGGTTATTTTGTTGAGCTTTCGGGCATTGAGACAGAAACGATTTTTGCCCGGCCTTCGCACCACGGTGGTACGGTTGCTCCACGGACTATCACTGTACTCGATGACTCCCAAAGCCAACATTTTGTCCACCTCACCACACACCACTTCCTGCATCGCTGGCGACAGCGGGTAATGTCGATCCTTCACAGGCTCGGCCTTCTCCACCAACTGAATTTTGTGAGTCTCTCTCGACGTCCTCCCCAGGCCTACGGCTTCGAAAGTCAGAAACTCTGCCTTCACCTGATCCAAGGCTGCCTTTTGCTCTTCTGACAACTCCCATTCTTCCTGCACTATCTCCTTCTCCAGGCCTTCCACATAGTGAGCGACTTGATCAGCCAGCACTTTTTCCACTAATCTGTGAGATGCCCCTACTGGACCTTCTCCCATCACCTCAGGACCCAATGAGAATACCCGCCAAAAGTCTACCCCCAAGTAAATTTCCTGTTCCAAGAAAGGGTATACGAAAACCGTTAATCTTTTTACCTCTCCCTTGTATTTCACCGGTAATTCTACTCGGCCAACGATTGCGCGATCTTCCCCATTCGCTACCTTCACTATAGAAGAATATCGACGAGCCTCCACGCCCAGCTTCTCCAGGAATTCCTGACCATTACACCCTAGCATGCTGTGTGTAGCGCCTGAATCCAACAGGCCTCGCACGGACTCGTCCATTATAGAGATTTCTGCGAAAACTCTCGGGTCTTTCTTGCAACAACGCTTTACTGAAGCAATCACCTGCCTCCTCATAGCTCGCCTTTGCTTAAACCGCTATCTAATTCATTTTTATTTACTTCTACTTTCTCTGCGCAGGCCCCTTCTGTGAGCGTGATTCGCCTGCTTGCATCGCACCCCTATTCATGTTTCCCGCGCAATTCGGACAGGTTGGACAATATGCATCGGGCTTTCCACACCGGTAGCAGAAAATTCGCCTCTCCGATGCCATACAGTCCCTAAAGCCATGATCGGTCTGCCCGCAGTTCCAGCAAATCAACTTCTGTGGAACACGCTGTGTCATTTGCGCTTCCTCAATGACCTCTGCCTCTTCATCGCTACTCGACCGATCCTGCGCGACCTCGCTGACGTTCGCATTCGCCCCGCGACCATAGTTTGTGGCTTTGGGTGCTCCTCGCCACGAAGATCGAGCCTTCCTCTTCAGATGTGCCTCTATTTCCACGCACTCATCCCGCAGTTGGTCTAAGGAATAAACCCGTAAGGCGTAGACGAATCTCGCTATCTCATCTGTGAGTGCCTTTTTGACGATTTTTACCATCTCCTTTTCAGGTGGTGGCATCTCAAACCTCGACGCGAGCTTTCTCATGACATGGAAAAAGTCTTCCACACTCTCGTTTGACCGCTGCATTCTTTCTCGCAGTTCTCTCATGCGGTCGAACTCGGACGCCGTGCCTCGGAAACGAGCAATTAAGTCGCCCCTTAGTTCCTGCCAAACACCACCGCCATGATCACTTCACTACCCGGCATCGGATGAATTTGCGCGCGAACTTGGCATTAAAGCCTTTTCCGAAGTCACTAAGGACAAAATTTCGGCGGAATACCTCTTGTCCCGGCCTCGCGTAAAACACCCGAGCTCGCTGGTTGTACCTTACCCTACTACGCTCGTATGCCTGATGTAAACTAGCGCGAATCCTCTCTTGGATGAGTGGTCGCTTGTCCTGACCCTCCAGCAGCGATATGTCATGCTCGTCGATTGACCGCAGTCGCTTTGCCAGCTTGTAGCATGACCCATGCAAATACATTTGCTGCCCGAAGACTGCAAAGAATGGTGTTACGCCTGTCGCCTCGTGAACCGAGTTCCTAATAGCCAGTTCTATCTCTTCTATCGTCTTCCAGATACGCCCGAATCGCGCTGAGTACTGTGCTATTCACGCGTTCGGCTGCGTTACTCTGCGGAGAATACACTGGCGTCCTCATATGAGTGACTCCGAATGCATCGGTCATCTCTACTCGGATACTCGGATACTACTACATTGTCCGCTCCTTTCCGGTGTTCTATGCCGTCATCCCGTTGGAAGAGTACGGCTCCTACCCCATAATGTGAGGCGTCGCACTGTATGTAGAAGTGCCGCTTGAAATCCGCGTGTACCAGGACTGGTGCCGAGGTGAGTGTAGCTTTTAGCTCCCCCATGGCTCGTTTTGCCTCCTCCGTCAATTTAAACTTTCCATTTCCCGACTTTTTCAGGGCGTCTGTGAGCGGACCGGCCATCTCAGCATAGTTTTTCATAAAGCGCCGGTACCAGCCCGCAGTTCCCAGGAAACTACGCAATTCTCGAACAGATCGCGGCTCGGGAATGCGCTAAATGGCCGACACACGATCCGGATCCATCTTCAGCGCTCCTCCTCCCACTATAAATCCCAGGTATTTAATGTTTTTATAGCAAAAATGAGATTTGCTCAGCTCTATCGTTAAATTTGCTTCTTGTAGACGCTCGGCAACCTGTCGCAGAATCTTCACGTGCGTTTGGAAGTCCTCAGCTATAATCAGCAAGTCGTCGAGATACGCATAGACGTTTGAACGCATCTCAACCGGAATCACCTTATCGACCAGTCTACATAGGCGTTGTGCGGCGTTGCAGATGCCAAGGGGCATCATACGGAACTGGTACAGAGGCCGTCCCGGCACTTGCCAAAAAGCGAATTTTAAGTCGACGCTGGAGATATATATCGTCTGATCGAGACGCGACAAAATCCCCTCGATGCTAGGAAGTGGGTAAGCGTCCTTGATGGTTATTTTGTTGAGCTTTCGGGCATCGAGACAGAAACGATTTTTGCCCGGCCTTCGCACCACGGTGGTACGGTTGCTCCACGGACTATCACTGTACTCGATGACTCCCAAAGCCAACATTTTGTCCACCTCACCACACACCACTTCCTGCATCGCTGGCGACAGCGGGTAATGTCGATCCTTCACAGGCTCGGCCTTCTCCACCAACTGAATTTTGTGAGTCTCTCTCGACGTCCTCCCCAGGCCTACGGCGCTGAAAGTCAGAAACTCTGCCTTCACCTGATCCAAGGCTGCCTTTTGCTCTTCTGACAACTCCCATTCTTCCTGCACTATCTCCTTCTCCAGGCCTTCCACATAGTGAGCGACTTGATCAGCCAGCACTTTTTCCACTAATCTGTGAGATGCCCCTACTGGACCTTCTCCCATCACCTCAGGACCCAATGAGAATACCCGCCAAAAGTCTACCCCCAAGTAAATTTCCTGTTCCAAGAAAGGGTATACGAAAACCGTTAATCTTTTTACCCCTCCCTTGTATTTCACCGGTAATTCTCCTCGGCCAACGATTGCGCGATCTTCCCCATTCGCTACCTTCACTATAGAAGAATATCGACGAGCCTCCACGCCCAGCTTCTCCAGGAATTCCTGACCATTACACCCTAGCATGCTGTGTGTAGCGCCTGAATCCAACAGGCCTCGCACGGACTCGTCCATTATAGAGATTTCTGCGAAAACTCTCGGGTCTTTCTTGCAACAACGCTTTACTGAAGCAATCACCTGCCTCCTCATAGCTCGCCTTTGCTTAAACCGCTATCTAATTCATTTTTATTTACTTCTACTTTCTCTGCGCAGGCCCCTTCTGTGAGCGTGATTCGCCTGCTTGCATCGCACCCCTATTCACGTTTCCCGCGCAATTCGGACAGGTTGGACAATATGCATCGGGCTTTCCACACCGGTAGCAGAAAATTCGCCTCTCCGATGCCATACAGTCCCTAAAGCCATGATCGGTCTGCCCGCAGTTCCAGCAAATCAACTTCTGTGGAACACGCTGTGTCATTTGCGCTTCCTCAATGACCTCTGCCTCTTCATCGCTACTCGACCGATCCTGCGCGACCTCGCTGACGTTCGCATTCGCCCCGCGACCATAGTTTGTGGCTTTGGGTGCTCCTCGCCACGAAGATCGAGCCTTCCTCTTCAGATGTGCCTCTATTTCCACGCACTCATCCCGCAGTTGGTCTAAGGAATAAACCCGTAAGGCGTAGACGAATCTCGCTATCTCATCTGTGAGTGCCTTTTTGACGATTTTTACCATCTCCTTTTCAGGTGGTGGCATCTCAAACCTCGACGCGAGCTTTCTCATGACATGGAAAAAGTCTTCCACACTCTCGTTTGACCGCTGCATTCTTTCTCGCAGTTCTCTCATGCGGTCGAACTCGGACGCCGTGCCTCGGAAACGAACAATTAAGGCGCCCCTTAGTTCCTGCCAAACACCACCGCCATGATCACTTCACTACCCGGCATCGGATGAATTTGCGCGCGAACTTGGCATTAAAGCCTTTTCCGAAGTCACTAAGGACAAAATTTCGGCGGAATACCTCTTGTCCCGGCCTCGCGTAAAACACCCGAGCTCGCTGGTTGTACCTTACCCTACTACGCTCGTATGCCTGATGTAAACTAGCGCGAATCCTCTCTTGGATGAGTGGTCGCTTGTCCTGACCCTCCAGCAGCGATATGTCATGCTCGTCGATTGACCGCAGTCGCTTTGCCAGCTTGTAGCATGACCCATGCAAATACATTTGCTGCCCGAAGACTGCAAAGAATGGTGTTACGCCTGTCGCCTCGTGAACCGAGTTCATAATAGCCAGTTCTATCTATTCTATCGTCTTCCAGATACGCCCGAATCGCGCTGAGTACTGTGCTATTCACGCGTTCGGCTGCGTTACTCTGCGGAGAATACACTGGCGTCCTCATATGAGTGACTCCGAATGCATCGGTCATCTCTACTCGGATACTCGGATACTACTACAATGTCCGCTCCTTTCCGGTGTTCTATGCCGAAATCGAAGGCCTGCAGTTGAAGGGACCAACGAGCTAAGCGACCATCCAGGTTCTTCATGGTCATGAGCCATTTGAGACTGGCGTGGTCAGTTATGACTGTAAACGGCATAAGCTCTACGTACGGACGGAACTTAAGGATCGCCATGAGGGCTGCCAGACACTCCTTCTCTGTCACCGAGTAGTTTTTTTGGTGGCCATTCAGTTTGGCAGAGAAAAACGCTATGGGCCTCTCGTTCTGCTCGTCATCCCGTTGGAAGAGTACGGCTCCTACCCCATAATGTGAGGCGTCGCACTGTATGTAGAAGTGCCGCTTGAAATCCGCGTGTACCAGGACTGGTGCCGAGGTGAGTGTAGCTTTTAGCTCCCCCATGGCTCGTTTTGCCTCCTCCGTCAATTTAAACTTTCCATTTCCCGACTTTTTCAGGGCGTCTGTGAGCGGCCCGGCCATCTCAGCATAGTTTTTCATAAAGCGCCGGTACCAGCCCGCAGTTCCCAGGAAACTACGCAATTCTCGAACAGATCGCGGCTCGGGAATGCGCTAAATGGCCGACACACGATCCGGATCCATCTTCAGCGCTCCTCCTCCCACTATAAATCCCAGGTATTTAATGTTTTTATAGCAAAAATGAGATTTGCTCAGCTCTATCGTTAAATTTGCTTCTTGTAGACGCTCGGCAACCTGTCGCAGAATCTTAACGTGCGTTTGGAAGTCCTCAGCTATAATCAGCAAGTCGTCGAGATACGCATAGACGTTTGAACGCATCTCAACCGGAATCACCTTATCGACCAGTCTACATAGGCGTTGTGCGGCGTTGCAGATGCCAAAGGGCATCATACGGAACTGGTACAGAGGCCGTCCCGGCACTTGCCAAAAAGCGAATTTTAAGTCGACGCTGGAGATATATATCGTCTGATCGAGACGCGACAAAATCCCCTCGATGCTAGGAAGTGGGTAAGCGTCCTTGATGGTTATTTTGTTGAGCTTTCGGGCATCGAGACAGAAACGATTTTTGCCCGGCCTTCGCACCACGGTGGTACGGTTGCTCCACGGACTATCACTGTACTCGATGACTCCCAAAGCCAACATTTTGTCCACCTCCCCACACACCACTTCCTGCATCGCTGGCGACAGCGGATAATGTCGATCCTTCACAGGCTCGGCCTTCTCCACCAACTGAATTTTGTGAGTCTCTCTCGACGTCCTCCCCAGGCCTACGGCTTCGAAAGTCAGAAACTCTGCCTTCACCTGATCCAAGGCTGCCTTTTGCTCTTCTGACAACTCCCATTCTTCCTGCACTATCTCCTTCTTCAGGCCTTCCACATAGTGAGCGACTTGATCAGCCAGCACTTTTTCCACTAATCTGTGAGATGCCCCTACTGGACCTTCTCCCATCACCTCAGGACCCAATGAGAATACCCGCCAAAAGTCTACCCCCAAGTAAATTTCCTGTTCCAAGAAAGGGTATACGAAAACCGTTAATCTTTTTACCTCTCCCTTGTATTTCACCGGTAATTCTACTCGGCCAACGATTGCGCGATCTTCCCCATTCGCTACCTTCACTATAGAAGAATATCGACGAGCCTCCACGCCCAGCTTCTCCAGGAATTCCTGACCATTACACCCTAGCATGCTGTGTGTAGCGCCTGAATCCAACAGGCCTCGCACGGACTCGTCCATTATAGAGATTTCTGCGAAAACTCTCGGGTCTTTCTTGCAACAACGCTTTACTGAAGCAATCACCTGCCTCCTCATAGCTCGCCTTTGCTTAAACCGCTATCTAATTCATTTTTATTTTCTTCTACTTTCTCTGCGCAGGCCCCTTCTGTGAGCGTGATTCGCCTGCTTGCATCGCACCCCTCTTCACGTTTCCCGCGCAATTCGGACAGGTTGGACAATATGCATCGGGCTTTCCACACCGGTAGCAGAAAATTCGCCTCTCCGATGTCATACAGTCCCTAAAGCCATGATCGGTCTGCCCGCAGTTCCAGCAAATCAACTTCTGTGGAACACGCTGTGTCATTTGCGCTTCCTCAATGACCTCTGCCTCTTCATCGCTACTCGACCGATCCTGCGCGACCTCGCTGACGTTCGCATTCGCCCCGCGACCATAGTTTGTGGCTTTGGGTGCTCCTCGCCACGAAGATCGAGCCTTCCTCTTCAGATGTGCCTCTATTTCCACGCACTCATCCCGCAGTTGGTCTAAGGAATAAACCCGTAAGGCGTAGACGAATCTCGCTATCTCATCTGTGAGTGCCTTTTTGACGATTTTTACCATCTCCTTTTCAGGTGGTGGCATCTCAGACCTCGACGCGAGCTTTCTCATGACATGGAAAAAGTCTTCCACACTCTCGTTTGACCGCTGCATTCTTTCTCGCAGTTCTCTCATGCGGTCGAACTCGGACGCCGTGCCTCGGAAACGAGCAATTAAGTCGCCCCTTAGTTCCTGCCAAACACCACCGCCATGATCACGGATGTACTGCCAGTACCATTCCCGCGCGTTTCCTGTAACCAGGTGATGAAATCCCTTTAGAACTTCATCCCACGGACAGCGGCATTGGGCTTGTAGGAATTCAATTCGGAACACAAAATCCTCGACTGTCATTTTGTTGCTGTCTCCGTCGAACGTCACGTCCCATTTTTCGACTCGGCCCCACCGTGGCCAAGGTCTATAACCCGGGGGATTTGGATGCGGATCTTCTCGAGGAATCCCACCAGCTCTCCTACCCTCGCCCCGACCCTGACCCGAGTGTCTGAGTGCTATCGGGTTGCCCACCCCGTTGATGCTGCTCACTGGATGCGGTCGGTCCTACTCCTGAAGACGGTTCCGGACCAATACCACCTCGCCCTCGAATCGGCGCATCAGTCGTGCTAGACGGCTTCCTTTTCGGGATTGCTCCTCGATACTCCTGCTCGTGGTGAACCTCCTCCCGCTGCGGTTCCTTCTGCTACTGCAGCTGTCTAACCGGCTGGAGTACCTCGTTGAGTTGGTGCATCATCTCGATAAACCCCTTACGAAACACCTCCTGCAACACCCGACTAATCGAGTCAGTGTTCGCTGCCCTGTGTGTCACATGAGCCTGGGCCAACGATACGTTGACTGCTGATGCCAGTTCGGAAGCAAGCGTGGGTGTAGGATCGGACATTGGCCATTTTTCTGACCTGGCCTGGACCGGTGTTCTTGGCAACCCACCCACAGCTCCAAGTTCCTCCCGATCTTGATCAAACATCGCCCCTGACACTTCTCCTATCTGGTCCACTGTTTTGTTTACGTGTGATCGCGTATGATACTGTCGACTACCCCTTCTTGTGGCATCTGCACCGAGCAACACCAATATTACAAAAAACGAGGGGGAACGTTGTGAGTTGGTGCGGACACCGCAACTCTACAGTTATACCCGATACTAAGTCAGAATGGCTCTCCACCGGCAGACGCCGCTAATATTAAACGACACGACAAAGAGTGCGTGCGAGAGAGACAGAAAATCAGTCTGAGCGTGACGTCGGGCGCTGCGTAGCCAGTGCAAATTGATTTGTTCCTTTTGGCTATAAAAATGATCTGATATGGTCATTATCTATGATTCTGCGTTTTTAGTTTTCTCGAATCTGCAACAGATTTTGAAAGAAACTCGTCTCGGTCCGATATATAAGGAGAGTGGATACCAAATTTGGTTGCTCTAGCTTTTATAGTCTCTGAGATCTAGGCGCTAATGTTTTACTCTAAGCAAAGCCGGCTATGCTACGTGTGTGTTAGAGAGAGACAGGAGGAGAAAAAATGATATTGTGTTCTTGATGCTGGCTATAATAATAATACGATCCAATTCAAATTCTGCAGTCTAAAAGATATGGTCATTCTCTACGATTCTGCGTTTTTGGTTTTCTCGTATCTTTAAAATTGTGGATGCCACAGATTTTCGTCCTTTGTGGGGGCGGAAGTGGGCGGGGCGAAGTTTTGAAATATTTTTGTAGCAGTGACATATCACAGAAGTCTGGATCCAAAACATCGTTGCTCTAGCTCTTATAGTCTTTGAGCACTAGGCGCTAATAGGGACGGACAGACGGTCGGACGGACAGACGGACAGACGGACGGACGGACAGACGGACAGACAGACATGGCTCAATCGACTCGGCTATTGATGCTGATCAAGAATATATATACTTTATGGGGTCGGAAACGATTCCTTCTGGACTTTACACACATCCACTTTTACCACAAATCTAATATACCCCAATACTCATTTTGAGTATCGGGTATAAAAACACGAAAGCGGCTTTGTTTTTAACAAGCAGTTGCGAAACTACAATGAACATTTACCTACATGATTTACTCTAACTTATTCCAATATCACATTCCATCACAGATTTATTCGACATCACAGTCCACCAGGCAATGTGCCCGTCGCAAACTCCCTGTCAATTTTTTTGTTGAACGGCAGTGACTTACGTTCACTTGCGACATCGAATAGCGACAAAATGTTCAACTGTAATTCCTAAGTCCCTATCACATATTTTTTATTTCCGTTAACTGCCTCCGTCTATCCATCCCTAGCATCAATCACCCCGGACCAGCTTTACGCTCACCTTAAGCCTGCAGCAGCGACTTCTGCCGGGAGAGCTAAACTGCACTTCGCGAGCTGTCGTCTTCTCCACAAAATTTATTATTTTTTTTCATTCCCGCATCTGCCTTTACCAGCCCGAGTGACATTTGTTGTAATACCACCCGAACCTGCGTCAGTCCAGATGCATGCGAATTCGAAAATAATTTGGGCGCCATTTGTTACACTTGGCTTGTTTCCCAGAGGGCAATGCCGGCTAGCTGTCGACCCCAGGACTGGGTAGTTCCCCTTGCCCGCCAAATGTAGACAAAAAAGGAGACATACTACTTCTCGGGACATCAAAACTAACAACAACCTAAAGACAAAGAAAATCAAAAACAGACGGCTATCAAGTGGGTGAAGCTTGGGTGTTATCACTTCGCGCGCCCGCCCTACCTGTGACCAAACACAACGTTCATTTTGGCCACCCTCTGCTGGAACGGTAACGGCTGGCCTAATCCATGGCTTACGCCACGCGCCCTCCCTCTATTTTAAATTTACTGCATCATGCTTCAGTATATATCCAAGCTTTAATAATCATAAATTGACAATTTCATCTTTCTCATAAATAAATAGATATACTCCAAATTATCACTAACCAAAAAGAAACACCAAAACTTTCGACACAATGGCAAACACGGAAATAACTGCTGAAATTTCGTTCAACCAACAGGGATACCCTCACCCATACACCCATAGATGAGTGGATCCAGTTTTACGGGAGTTAATTTAACTCGGGCCCCTACGGAGACTTAACCTACCAAGAGCTCTTGTTAAGGGTCCCCGGGACATAAACAATAAACAATATTTTTCCACAAATCGCTCGAGCAAATACGGTGGACTGATGGGACCCCCGCGTCACCCACTAAGGGTTAATCTTCTGGAACTGAACAGCTGATCGAAGATTTAGGTTCGTGAAAGGTGTTGGTGTTTTTACATATTTAGTTCAATGGCCAAGATTTTACGTTAAACGGTTTAAGCTAATACTAAATACTAAATAAAGGACAACACACGGAACAAAATAACATTTAATGTGGAACGGTGTTTGGAGTGCGGATTATGTTTTTTTTCTTTAAGTTCAAACGACGTGGGCGATCGCTGGCCGTGGCCGGTCAGCCCTAAATTTATATAGGTCCGTGTATACGTGTGCGCGTTTGTGTGTGTGAATAGGGTTCCGGGGTTTTTACGTGGTGAATGAGACCAAACGTGTGGCACGCACTGCAAGGCGATGCAACGATCGTGCGGTGTGGCTAGAATCGCCCTGGCAGCTAAATCGTCCTCTTTCACCCTCCCCCTTCACACGTCCCGCGCTACTTGGCTCACACACGCGCAACTGGAACGAACTCACTCAGGTTCACGTTGGACAGTCTTCTTCTCTGCAGTCGACTTTCTCGAACTCCAGTGTTCCTCTCCAGGAAACCTTCTGGCCCGGTTCTGGTGGCTATATTCTTTGCCGGTTCAAACTTTCTGTTTTAAGCACAAAATTTCAAATTTCGACGTTACTCTTCCGTCCTCGCTCCACGATTTCCATAATCCAATCCCCGTTTTCTAATATTTTCACTCCTATTTATCCCTTTTTCCCTTACTAATACCAAAGACTATACAATACCAAGATGTCGCATGAGGAACAAATGCTTTTTCAATTTTCGTTTGACGCTTCATGGTACGGGCGCGCGGGGCTAGTACTTCAATTCTCTTTTACGCTACCTTCGCCTCCGAAGTGCTACTCGGCTTCGGTCAGCACGAGCTCGAGCCAACCCAGAAATATGCTTGTAGTTGTGTATATGTGTGTATGTCCTAGGTCGGCACGGCCATAAGCCGGTTTCGCCCGCAGCATATACGGCTTTTAGCTTCACACACAAGCGCACTGAAAGCATGTCAGTGGCTGCGTGCCGAAACCGTAGGGCAGCGTGGTCGCTGATGTCTTTGGCGCGGCACAGTGGGGACTCATCCGAAATAGTCAAAAAATTGTATGTGTGCTTTAGATAAATTTAATGTACGCATCTAATAGAGAATTTGCCAATCGAATTTTCAAGATAGTTTTAGTTTAGGAGATATAAGCACTCAAAGTTTAACATTTTTTCAGTGTGCAAATATTTATTGACTAACTAATTTAGCAAGCTGAGACGGCCAAAGGTCCCACTGTGCCGCTCCAAAGACATCGGCGATCCGCGACCACCGCTTCGACGGTGAAGGCATTGCCGAACAGAGGAAACCGTTGGGCAGCGGGGTCGCGGTAGAGACGAAGTACAGGCGAAAAGGGAATTGAAACCCCGCGCGCTCCCTCGTGCCTTTTGGGTCCTAATGTTAGGACCCGCCATAGAACAGCTTTTTGGTCGCTCATGCAACATCTTGGTATTGTATAGTCTTTGCTAATACATATAACTAATCCTATTCTCTTTCTTATATCCCCAGTACGGCTCCAGCTCCCCCCGATGACACAATTCACCATCGAGCCTTTCTGGACTTCCGCTAGATGGCGCGTCGCCCTCAGCCCTGGCCACCTATCGTTCAGGTGGGACTGGAACAGATCCTCATTTTTAGTCTCTATAAGAAGACAATAAATTGATATTTTTTAAGCCGAAATTTGTGGTGTTTGTTGTTTAAAACAGAGACTGCATTCTGCATTCATTGGAGCCTAGGATAATAAACATTTCCTCAATTCTATAGTATCCTTTTCCGCAGGGTATTTGCAGAAAATATCGGTATTTTGTGTGATATCATGCGATAGGATGCTTCGCGCTGCCAACCACCTCAATGCGACGCTCTGGCAACGCCGGAAACAGTTGGGGTAATTTCGCTTCGATTCTGTTTAGTTTATTTCTGGAAAATGTTGAAACTCCACCGAAAACTGATGCAAAATGTAAAACGCAAGGAAAGGACTTGTAGTGGCGCCTGTCCAACCAAAAATATCGGATAACCGTCCCACGGTTTCCCCTTCCCTTAGACAAGCAACTTGCACCTTTTGGGCAGTTACGCGCAAGAAAAAAATGACATAAGTTAACAGCGGCTACTGTCAAGGTGTGGTGAGAAAAGGGGAATGAGAGAACCAAGGGCTCAAGCGGAAGGAGAGTGGCTTGGGCATGTTCTTTCCAATTTTACTCGCGATCCCAGACGGACGTCTGAAGAAAATACTCAAGTAGTGCAGTGAAAGGAAAAATTCTAACCTCGACCGTAAACACCGCGTGTCCATCGTGGCTAAGATCTAGTCAAAAGATCAGCCGACCATTCCTACGTTTATTAAGCGAAGGCCGAACCCATCGGGTGAGTGAAAATTGTACCCCAACTGCCGGCCAACAGAAAATTAAAGTTCGTTTTTTTTCTTAAAAACCTAACCATAGGTTTGGCCGTACGTAATACCGTACGAAACGCCGGTCGTAGTGCCGTAAGCCGTACCCACTACAGTCTCGTCACCTTACCACACATATAAATACCCAGCGTCCCGATCGACTACAGTATGTGTTAGCCGTCTTCGCCCCCAAATCTTCTTTCGGCGTGGCGTCTGCATACATGTGAGCATCACTGTATTTACCGCAGCGTGTACCGGCGTGGGTCCACACACATACAAGCCTTGCTCGGCCTACCCCAGTGAAAAACGGTCGATTGGCTTTTATCAAAGACTATACAATACCAAGATGTTGCATGAGCGACCAAAAAGCTGTTCTATGGCGGGTCCTAACATTAGGACCCAAAAGGCACGAGGGAGCGGGCGGGGGTTCAATTCCCTTTTTGCCTGTACTTCGTCTCTACCGCGACCCCGCTGCCCGTCGGTTTCCTCTGTTCGGCAATGCCTTCACCGTCGAAGCGGTGGTCGCGGATCGCCGATGTCTTTGGAGCGGCACAGTGGGACCTTTGGCCGTCTCAGCTTGCTAAATTAGTTAGTTAGTCAATAAATATTTGCACACTGAAAAAATGTTAAACTTTGAGTGCTTATATCTCCTAAACTAAAACTATCTTGAAAATTCGATTGGCAAATTCTCTATTAGATGCGTACATTAAATTTATCTAAAGCACTCATACAATTTTTTTACTATTTCGGCTGAGTCCCCACTGTGCCGCGCCAAAGACATCAGCGACCACGCTGCCCTACGGTTTCGGCACGCAGAAACTGACATGCTTTCACACCGACTCGACGCTGACCGAGGCATTGACGAAGCCGAGTAGCATTTCGGAGGCGAAGGTAGCGTAAAAGAGAATTGAAGTACTAGCCCCGCGCGCCCGTACCATGAAGCGTCAAACGAAAATTGAAAAAGCATTTGTTCCTCATGCAACATCTTGGTATTGTATAGTCTTTGCTTTTATCTATGCGTGCAGTGACATACATATGTATGTACATATGTTTGAAATTGACTATTCCCTCTTCAGTGACTTTCGTCATTGCTACGTCGCTTACGCCGCCCGCATACGAACAGTAACGCTAAAGGAGAAGACATTTACCGGTGCCGAAATACTGTTTGCGTTGCTGATGAAGTCATTCGGTGTCTCGATCATGATGGCTATGCCCATGCATTTCTTCATATTAGAATAATACTTTGGAACCCCACTATTGTACCGACCCTAGGATTAACATTAAAAGTTAAATTCGTGTGATTCGGTTTGATTGGTTTATCATAAAGAAATGTGCAACTAGAAGGAAAGGAACTAAAACTAATACTCGCGCATATCGCCTATCTGCTCTGACACACTGATATTTACAAGTTTTCAGCCACCCGCATCGACCACATGGGAGCGCTTACATCGTTGGATTTGATCGTAATGTGAGTGATAACCTGTGAACGACTGCTATATGTGAATTCAAAATTTTACGCAAGTCGAAGCAACATTAAAGATTCCAAGCCTCGACCGTAAACTTCCCAGCCGTACTGTAACGCTGACCAATCCAATTGTTCACGTGATTGTTTTGTTCTGCTCTTTCGCAAGCAATGTAACTTTCTGCAATTCCGAATCTATCGACAACCGAACTTATGATTGGGATTACCCCACAAGCAATTGCTGTGCACTTTAAAGATGCATCCATCCGTCCCTTGTTTTTTGCATTTAAACTGAAAACCATTCGAATATATTTCTATTTGTGTAACGTAATTACCATTATTCCTGAATATACTCTTTATAATTAGTTGACCCTAGTCTAATAAGATCTTTCATCATGATATTTTTATACCCGATACTCAAAATGAGTATTGGGGTATATTAGATTTGTGGTAAAAGTGGATGTGTGTAACGTCCAGAAGGAATCGTTTCCGACCCCATAAAGTATATATATTCTTGATCAGCATCAATAGCCGAGTCGATTGAGCCATGTCTGTCTGTCCGTCTGTCCGTCCGTCCGTCTGTCCGTCTGTCTGTCCCTATTAGCGCCTAGTGCTCAAAGACTATAAGAGCTAGAGCAACGATGTTTTGTAACCAGACTTCTGTGATATGTCACTGCTACAAAAATATTTCAAAACTTTGCCCCGCCCACTTCCGCCCCCACAAAGGACGAAAATCGGTGGCATCCACAATTTTAAAGATACGAGAAAACCAAAAACGCAGAATCGTAGAGAATGACCATATCTTTTAGACTGCAGAATCTGAATTGGATCGTATTATTATTATGGCCAGCATCAAGAAAATAATTTCATTTTTTCTCGCCCTGTCTCTCTCTGACACACACGTAGCATAGCCGGCTTTGCTTAGAGTAAAACATTAGCGCCTAGATCAGATCCTAGCCTCCTGCTTCGTTATCTGTTACAGTATTAGCAATATATATTTATATATATAATAAATTTAAAAAAAAAACGAGGGGGAACGTTGTGAGGTGCTGCGGAGACCGCAACTCTACAGTTATACCCGATACTAAGTCAGTATGGCTCTCCTCCGGCAGACGCCGCTAATATTGAACGACACGACAAAGAGTGCGTGCGAGAGAGACAGAAAATTAGTCTGAGCGTGTTGATTTGTTCCTTTTGGCTATAAAAATGATCTGATCTGATCCAGATTCAGCAATCTGATAGATATGATCATTATCTATGATTCTGCGTTTTTAGTTTTCTCGTATCCTCAATATTGTGGATGCAACAGATTTTCGTCCTTTGTGGGGGCGAAAGGGGGTGGGGCGAAATTCTGAGAAATACGTTTTAAAGTGAGATCTAACAGGAGTGCGGATACCAAATTTGGTTACTCTAGCCTTAATAGTCTTTGAGATTTGTGAATATCCCCAGATTTTCATCCTTTGCGGGGGCGGAAGGGGGTGTGGCGAAATTTTGAAACAAACTCGTCTCGGTCCGATATATAAGGAGTGTGGATACCAAATTTGGTTGCTCTAGCTTTTATAGTCTCTGAGATCTAGGCGATAATGTTTTACTCTAAGCAAAGCCGGCTATGCTACGTGTGTGTCAGAGAGAGACAGGGCGAGAAAAAATGAAATTATTTTCTTGATGCTGGCCATAATAATAATACGATCCAATTCATATTCTGCAGTCTAAAAGATATGGTCATTCTCTACGATTCTGCGTTTTTGGTTTTCTCGTATCTTTAAAATTGTGGATGCCACAGATTTTCGTCCTTTGTGGGGGCGGAAGTGGGCGGGGCAAAGTTTTGAAATATTTTTGTAGCAGTGACATATCACAGAAGTCTGGTTACAAAACATCGTTGCTCTAGCTCTTATAGTCTTTGAGCACTAGGCGCTAATAGGGACAGACAGACGGACAGACGGACGGACGGACAGACGGACAGACAGACATGGCTCAATCGACTCGGCTATTGATGCTGATCAAGAATATATATACTTTATGGGGTCGGAAACGATTCCTTCTGGACGTTACCCACATCCACTTTTACCACAAATCTAATATACCCCAATACTCATTTTGAGTATCGGGTATAATAAGAGCACCAAACTTTCAAGCTACTCTTCGTTTTGGCTGCCGGTCTCGTCTCTTTCCGCTCCCCGCTCTCCTTAGCTGCTGCGCCATGCTCACATTCTGGTTTTTTGTCAACGGCTTCTTCGCCTCCGCACCCCGCCCTCGTCAGGGAGCGAGCAACATACTTGCGAACAAAAGTGAAAAAGGCAAAAGCAATAAAGTTTTCAATTGTTTCTTTCGCACTCTATGCAAGAGTATAGTTCTTTCTCTTCTTCTTCTACATCATCTTCTTCATCATCTTATTTGACTATTTTTAGTTTTTACAGTTTTTGTGTATAGACGTCGGCAGTTGTTTTATTACAGTTCTTTCTCTTCTTCTTCTACATCATCTTCTTCATCATCTTATTTGACTATTTTTAGTTTTTACAGTTTTTGTGTATAGTCGTCGGCAGTTTTTTTATTACAGTTCTTTCTCTTCTTCTTCTACATCATCTTCTTCATCCTCTTATTTGACTATTTTTAGTTTTTACAGTTTTTGTGTATAGTCGTCGGCGGAGGGTGTAGGGGCCGAATTTAGGGAAAGAGTATGGAACATCACGGATAAGCACAGTAACATAGTAACTCCGAAAGTGGATCGTAAGCTGCAAGCTTTCCGAAAAGCTTTCTAAAGAGTGTCGGCGCGCAGCGCACGCATTTAAGCGAAAGACGTCACGTTTACCTTGACCCAAGAGAGTAGCGTAGCGTAGGGAGAGCATAGATTAAAAGCTTGACCAAAATTTCGCTCAATTGGGCGAAAGATCATCCGATTATGCAGTTAAAGTTCCTAAGATTATCCGATTATGCAGTTAAAGTTTCCAAATATCATCCGATCTTCGAGCTTTTGGTTCGTTACCGCTTAGCTGAACTTGCAGAAGTTGGGCTGGAGTTATTGACTGAGAATCGATTGATTAAAGCGGACGTGTTTACTCGGGAATAAATAAATATATATATATATATATATATATATATATATATATATATATTTAGCCAACGAACAGTTCTGGCATCTACGCCATACCTCTTGAGTTGAGTTTCAATTAAGACCGAGAATCAGGAGATTTACCCAGGAAAGAAGTGTAAAGAAAAACCTAGCTGGTATGTCCGTGATTAGTTTGGAAAGTGTTCGTGGTAATATATATATAAGAATTTGTGTTATAGGACGGCGGCCCGTAGCCACGGTACTGCTTTATTTTTGGCGTCATTGATGCCACCTGTTATCGAGCCTCCAATGAAAGTGTAGTCCGCAGACCGACGTCGAATCGGATCGGCAACCTGAAGTCAAGCTAAGGAGCTAATGTACCCCATCGTCAACTGATTTAGCTGCGCCAGCGACACCCAATAATGAACTCGAATTGATTGCATTATTGTTGGATACTTCCGGCGGCGCAGTCCTACTCAGCCTGGCTGACATGTCTCTCGACCACGTCAATAGAGGATCGTAGTTACTCGTTGATGTAACACACTCCCCCTTTTTCCTCTAGATTTCATGTGCCAGGCTAAGACCATTCTCTTTCGTCACACGATGTATAAAGTTTTATAGTTAGTTATGTAACCCAGCCAACATAATGGTTTTTGGAAACTAATGGGTATGAGAGCAACATTCATTTTTCTTGAGATTACAAAGCAGTACACTCTAGTACGCTCACGTGCATATCTACTCGTATTAAATATCTTTTCTTTTCCTTAGAAGTATACACCAACGTCATCATTGAGCTCAACGATCACGGATGGAGTAAACGGTACTAGCCTACCAAAAGCGCTGTGAGTTTGTAAATAAGAACAAGTACATATATGCACTGAGCTGGGAAGTAACCTGCGTGTTACATATATTTTTCTATTGATATCACATTTATATATCCGTAACCATAATGTATTGGTACCTCTCACCCCTTTAGAATCTATTACCCATATATGATGGTCATTTTTAAATCTTTATTTTTCCTAATATTTATTCTCAATTCTTTACTAATATATTAAACTATCGAGACACAGAAAAAAAATGAATTTAATTATAAGTTAAGAAAACCCCCCTCCAAGAATTTTATTATATGGATAGAAGAGATCGCTGCCATTGGAACTATGAATCTGCAAGGGTATCAAACGTCCGACCTTTCCTCTTATTTGGTTTTTCGCTTTCTGTTCCCTCTCCCTCTCTCGCTCTAGCCTAGCACAATGCAAGCTTGCTCTACCGTTATATGGCAGGAGAGTGATAGAGCGACTGCGGTATGCGGTCGATTTGTCTCATGCATTGCACATTTTGCACTTGACACAATGAGAAACGCAAAAGCATACTTTGCGCGAGCGGGAGAGCCATGAGTCGAACGGCACTTAGCGGGTCAGTGCTCACGTTTTATTCTCAACCCCTTGTTGCCCAGGTGATGGTGCCACAAAGGACCCCGCTACCAAAACAATCTGAGCTTATGTACATATCTAGGTTGAGTGTCTTAATTCGTGGCTAAATGCTGACATTCATATTTTTTCGGTTTTAAAATGTATTCATTTTCGCTACAATTCCAGGTCGTTCAGTCTTAACAGCGCTATGACCTTCTTTCCTGTTTACTCATCAGCTAATGGATAACGGGTGGATTGTTGGCCAATGTGTACAATTGCGACTATTTTTACCTTTTTTTTTCCATATTTCCATAATTATACCTCCAACAAGTTTTTAATTAATTACTCGGATTGCAACGACTAAGTACAGGTACAGTTTGAGAGAAGAATGGAATCAGCTTCCCATACGAATTATGAAGCCGTCCATCAATGGAAACCATAGAAAACAAAATGAATTCCTTGAATGGTTTTCCATAAACACTCTCCAATTTGGCAAGTCAAGCGGCTTTTAAGCCGATCTGACGCTAACAAGCTGCGTCAGGCAGACAGCGATGTGGACTCCCAAGACGGATTAGATTTTAATGAGTCCGTTAGGCAGAAATTAATGAGGCAGATCGCAACAGACCGCCCACTACAGACCCCCACTGCCCGCTGGTCTGGGAGCATTCTCACGTGCGCGGCAAATAAATCATCATTGCCAAAAGCCGAAGGAAAAGCAATAAATACTAAGGAATACAATTGCAATTTCCTGTGTCCTGTATCCTGTCTTGCTCAAAGAATATTTACGTGTATTAGCAGGAAAGACCCCGAGAGAGAGAGAGGGATGTAAAGGACAGGCACTGGACGAGCGAATGCATTAAGTCAACTTACTGTGGTAAATAGGGGAGAATTAACAAGAATGACGCCCATCCAGGGAGGAAAGCACGTTGCTTGCAGCATCAAATTTGCTGCTTCATGTGCTACATATTTTTGTAGCAGTGACATATCACAGAAGTCTGGATCCAAAACATCGTTGCTCTAGATCTTATAGTCTTTGAGCACTAGGCGCTGAAGGGGACGGACAGACGGACGGACGGACGGACGGACAGACGGACAGACAGACAGGGCTCAATCGACTCGGCTATTGATGCTGATCCAGAATATATATACTTTATGGGGTCGGAAACGATTCCTTCTGGACGTTACACACATCCCCTTTTACCACAAATCTAATATACCCCAATACTCATTTTGAGTATCGGGTATAATAAAAATAATTGGCGCCCAACGTGGGGCCCGAGCTGTCACAGCCCCATTAAATGTCCGAAAGACAGTCAACTACACCCGACTGGAAATTCCTTATCCTTCTTGGTTCAGACAACCTTGCTAACTTCCTCAATATCGGTTGTGAAGGTATAGTGTAGCGAGAGAGACTGTTGAAATCCTGATGTTTTCCATTAAGCTCTTGGTCCAGTCCACTTAAGCTGCATCTGACTTAACCACTGCCGGTATATCGATCGAGTGCAAGTAGATATTCCCTCCGTCGATCGAAATTGGGTTAATTTATGGCGACAAGCTATAACCTATCTCGCGGAGTTGAGAGTATACGCAAGGAAGTTTATTTGCAGCTTTTTCTATTTTCTATCATCCTCCCAACTATAAAGAGCGTCGTCGACTGTGGAAATACTGAAGCTTTTAGAATAAGCTCTTGGTCCAGTTGATGCAAAGTAAGACCTACTTGGTCCAGTTTTTGTGATAGGATTCAGCAGTTGATAGAAATCAGGTGTATGTATGGCAAAAAGCTATCGCCTGTCTCGCGGTAGAAAGAACCTGTCCGACTCAGTATCTTTGTTTTCTACACGAATTCGTCTCTTAGACAGTGAGATTAGATAGCGAACGAGATTCAGTCTATCTCTTATGTGCATCGAAGCAGAATCATGATCCTTTTATTTAAAAACATTTTGTCATTTCTATTCCTTTGCCTTTATATATAAATTAGTCCGTATTTAGTGTCGTTATTATCTATAAAAGATCGTTGGGTAACAGATTTTGTACGATAATCATGCCCCTAAGTCGTAGTCCCGAGAATTTCGCTCAAATAGAGAATCAGGGAATAATTTGTAGCACGTGCGCCAAGGAATTTGACTACCTAGCTCAGTTAATTACCACCAGCTGTGGACACCAATTCCACCGAGTCTGTTTTAACCGTAAAGCTGGAGCCAAAAAGATTTTTCCGGTCTGCCACGTTAGCTTGCATGCATCGGCTTTGAATTTAGCTGGGGAGATTGCCGCAGTCCAGACTGCGAGCCAAGACCCCAGCACAACCATGCACCAGACTAGGTCTAAGGGTAGGGCAACCGATCCCAACGCAGACGCCCCAAGCGGGTCAACTGTTAGTGAGCCTAACTCGGAAGTACAAATGGAAGCAAATGCCGCTTCGACCAATGCAGGTCTACCCCAGGTTATTGCCGATGCTTTGGCAGCTGCAATGCAGGCTCAAACCATCATATTAGCGCAGACCATAGAAACTGGCCTGCAGAAAGTATCGATTCAGCAAACGGCGTCCCGTGAAAGTATTGAAAGTGTTCGTTCACAACCAATCAATACACAAACCATCGACGAAGTAGAACAACAAACGTTTCAGCAACTGTTCGGGGGTAGTTCGGAAAGACAGACGGCCAGAGAGCCACCAGCTAGATATAGTCTAGGGGGGACCCCGCCAGTCTCAGAGCTACGAGCTGATAGAATAAGCCAAATCATTTCAAATTGGAAAATACGGTTTTCAGGTCATTCCTCCATTGGCGTGGACGACTTCATTTATAGGGTAAATGCCATGACCAACCAATCCTTAAATGGAAATTTTGAACTGTTAGCCAGATATGCGAGCAACCTGTTTGAGGGCAGTGCCAGTGAATGGTTCTGGCGATACCACAAGAGTGTCCACCTCATCCGATGGTCCGACCTGTGCGTAGCACTCAAGGAAACAGAAGCCAAATGAACCGTTTGATTTATTTTATGAAGCAATAGTCGCATTGGCAGACAAACTAGTACAGCCAATGACTGAGCCCTATCTGTTAGAAGCTCTTAAAGCCAATTTAGTTCCAGAAATTCAACACGAAATCTTGTATGTACCCATCAAGAGTATCGCAGAGCTACGTCATATCAAAGACTATACAATACCAAGATGTCGCATGAGGAACAAATGCTTTTTATACCCGATACTCAAAATGAGTATTGGGGTATATTAGATTTGTGGTAAAAGTGGATGTGTGTAACGTCCAGAAGGAATCGTTTCCGACCCCATAAAGTATATATATTCTTGATCAGCATCAATAGCCGAGTCGATAGAGCCCTGTCTGTCTGTCCGTCCGTCCGTCCGTCTGTCCGTCCCCTTCAGCGCCTAATACTCAAAGACTATAAGAGCTAGAGCAACGATGTTTTGGATGCAGACTTCTGTGATATGTCACTGCTACAAAAATATTTCAAAACTTTGCCCCGCCCACTTCCGCCCCCACAAAGGGCGAAAATCTGTGGCATCCACAATTTTAAAGATACGAGAAAACCAAAAACGCAGAATCGTAGAGAATGACCATATCTTTTAGACTGCAGAATCTGAATTGGATCGCATTATTATTATAGCCAGCATCAAGAAAACAATTTCATTTTTTCTCGCCCTGTCTCTCTCTAACACACAGGTAGCATAGGCGGCTTTGCTTAGAGTAAAACATTAGCGCCTAGATCTCAGAGATCAGAGATCTCTGTTGCATCCACAATAATGCAGATTCGAGAAAACTAAAAACGCAGAATCATAGAGAATGACAATATCTATACGGTTGCTGAATCTGGATCCGATCAGATCATTTTTGTAGCCAAAAGCAAGAAATCAATTTGCAGTGGCTACGCAGCGCCCGACTTCACGCTCAGACTGATTTTCTGTCTCTCTCGCACTCTTTGTCGTGACGTTTAATATTAGCGGCGTCTGACGGAGGAGAGCCATACTGACTTAGTATCGGGTATAACTGTAGAGTTGCGGTGTCCGCAGCAACTCACAACGTTCCCCCTCGTTCAATTTTCGTTTGACGCTTCTTGGTACGGGCGCGCGGGGCTAGTACTTCAATTCTCTTTTACGCTACGTTCGCCTCCGAAGTGCTACTCGGCTTCGTCAATGCCTCGGTCAGCACGAGCTCGAGCCCATGATGCAATTATACAAGGTGGTCTCGTCGGGAGCCGAAGTTCGTTCGTGTTGTCCCTTATCGTCAGTGCATGCTTGCTTGTTGATGATGAAGGTTGTTCACGGACGAATTTTTTGATATATTCTTAACCCTTATGTCCCGACAACAACAAAATTATAAAAAGCATATAAAAAAAATACCACAGAATTAGAAGTAATCTTTATATATTATGTAAAAGAACATTTTAATATAACTAAAAATGTTGAAGAAAAATTATTAATGGCTGCATAAAATTTAAATATTAGTATATCAGTAAAATCATTTTATTTTAAAATTTTAAAACCCACGGGCCTGTTAAGGGTTAATCAACATCAACATATACCGTCTCACTCACACTCACTATACTATGTACCCTTCACTCGCACTTATTGCTAGCATACTTTAAGGGACTAACTTTTGCCGACGAGACCACCTTGTATAATTGCATCATGCTCGAGCCAACCCAGAAAAATGCTTGTAGTTGTGTATATGTGTGTATGTCCTAGGTCGGCACGGCCATAAACCGGTTTCGCCCGCAGCATATACGGCTTTTAGCTTCACACACAAGCGCACTGAAAGCATGTCAGTGGCTGCGTGCCGCAACCGTAGGGCAGCGTGGTCGCTGATGTCTTTGGCGCGGCACAGTGGGACTCAGCCGAAATAGTCAAAAAATTGTATGCGTGCTTTAGATAAATTTAATGTACGCATCTAATAGAGAATTTTCCAATCGAATTTTCAAGATAGTTTTAGTTTAGGAGATATAAGCACTCAAAGTTTAACATTTTTTCAGTGTGCAAATATTTATTGACTAACTAACTAATTTAGCAAGCTGAGACGGCCAAAGGTCCCACTGTGCCGCTCCAAAGACATCGGCGATCCGCGACCACCGCTTCGACGGTGAAGGCATTGCCGAACAGAGGAAACCGACGGGCAGCGGGGTCGCGGTAGAGACGAAGTACAGGCGAAAAGGGAATTGAAACCCCGCGCGCTCCCTCCTGCCTTTTGGGTCCTAATGTTAGGACCCGCCATAGAACAGCTTTTTGATCGCTCATGCGACATCTTGGTATTATATAGTCTTTGGTCATATAGTTCGTACTCGCGAGCGATTCTTGCAGAACTTGTCCAAATCTACGACAATTTTGCAGCGTGCTGCGTCTAAACGACATATTAATGAGATGCATCAAACGTTCAGTGAGACGGATGACGATGCTGATGGTGTAGATGATGCCATGACCCTTAACTGTTGGAATTGTGGGAAGTTAGGTCACCGTTACCAAGAATGTACTGGAGAGCGGAGGGTTTTTTGTTATGGGTGTGGGAAAGCTGACACTTACAAGCCCTCTTGTAGCAAATGCAATCCAAAAAACTTGGCAGCTCGTGCACCGTTGATCAGTGCACGCAGACAGATGGTATCGAAAGCCACCACTACGGAGTAACGAGTTGAAAAACAAACTCTCTACCACTTCAACCGGCCATGTCACAAATACCAGACTTCCCAACCAGGACAGAGATAGAGAATGGTAGCCAACGCTCCCTACGAATGAAGTTGCGTAGATGTGCATTATCCGCCGTAGTTGGGAATGCGCAGGACATAAGACCGTATGCAAAGGTCCAACTATTGGGGAGAACAGTCACTGGTCTTTTGGATACAGGAGCAACATTCAGTTGTATAGGAGGGGAGTTAGCGCTGAAAGTTAGTCATGCGACCGTCAAAACCGTTAATGCATCTGTGCGAACTGCTGATGGAGCTGCGCAGAAAATTGAAGGCAAGATCTCCACTGCCGTGCTGTTTCGAAATGAAACTAAACCCATAACATTGTATTTAGTACCAAGAATTATACCTTGGCATGGACTTTTGGGCTGCATTTAAATTGTTACCTCCAGGTGTAGTAACCCAGAATGCCAAGCCCGAAGTTGCTGCCTTAGCCAAGGATGACCATATGCATATAAGCCTAACGGATTCGCAACAGGCCATGTTGTCAGATGCTATCCAAAAGTTCCCGTCATTCGCCAAAGAAGGACTAGGTCGAACCAGCTGGATAAGTCACGATATCGATATAGGGGATGCAAAGCCAATTAAACAGCGGTATCTCCTGCCGTCGAAAAGGTCATGTTTGAGGAAGTAGATAGAATGATAGCGCTTGGCGTTATTGAGGAGTCCGATAGTCCATGGTCGTCACCAGTCGTTCTCGTTAGGAAACCTGGAAAGGTGAGAATATGTCTCGATAGCCGTAAGGTCAACGAAGTCACAGTAAAGAGCGCATATCCCATGCCTTTGATCGATGGAATATTAAGCCGACTACCAAAAGCTGAATATATTTCCAGCATCGACCTGAAGGATGCCTATTGGCAGATCCCATTGACTTCAGACGCTCGCGAAAAGACCGCGTTCACCGTCCCGGGGAGACCCCTGTATCAATACACAGTGATGCCATTTGGACTAACCAACGCTCCACAAACCATGTGTAAATTAATGGATAATGTTATACCCTCTCAGTTACGACATGAAGTGTTCGTCTATCTAGATGATTAGCTCGTTGTATCTTCTACTTTCGAAATCCATGTGCGTGTGTTATCCGAGTTAGCATCTCCGTTAAAAAAGTAAATTTTGTTTGAAGGAAGTAAGATACCTTGGCCATGTCATTGGGGATGGAACTATTAAAACCGATCCAGAAAAAGTTTCAGCCATTCGGGAATTCCCAACACCTCGTTCAGTCAAACAGGTACGAAGGTTTTTAGGAGTAACTGGCTGGTATCATAAATTCAATCGAAATTATGCCGGTCTGGCCGCTCCATTGTCGGACACGTTGAAACAGAAACGTAAGTTTGAATGGACGAATGAGGCCCAACTTGCATTTGAAGACCTGCAAAGTAAACTTTGCAGTGCTCCCGTTTTGCATAGTCCAAATTTTCGGATTCCATTCGCTATTCACTGCGATGCGAGTCATACTGGCGTGGGCGGAGTACTTATGCAAAAAGATGTAGAAGGTAACGAGGTTCCGATCGCATATATGTCTCGAAAGCTAAATCAATGCCAACGAAATTACTCGGTTACAGAAAAATAGTGTTTAGCAGCTGTACTGTGTGTTAAAAAGTTTCGCGCCTACATCGAAGGGCATGAATTTGTCATTATTACAGATCATGCTTCGTTAAAATGGCTTATGAGTCAAGCGGATTTGAGCTCTAGACTCGCCAGATGGTCGTTAAAATTACAAGGTTTTGACTTCCAAATTCCTCACCGAAAAGGAGTCAACAACAAAGTGCCAGGGCTGTCCCGAGCCTATACTGAAGACCTGTCCGAGCTCCAAATGGACAGTCTGCTAGATCTAAGTTCACCACAGTTTCACTCAGTTGAGTATGAGAATCTAAAAACCAAAATAACCGCCAACCAGACGAAAATGACTGAGGTCAAAGTAATTGATGGTTTCATTTATCGTCGTGCTGAACATACAGTAGGAGAAAAAGTATCCGATGTCCTCTGCTGGAAGTTATGGGTACCATCCGCCCCAACGTCCGTTGTGCTGAGGCAAGCACACGAACATCCTCTCTCCTCACACGGTGGTATCCACAAAACGCTGGAGCGAATACGGCGATACTACTATTGGCCGAATTTGGTCACCGATGTGAAGGCATATGTTAATCAGTGGGTGGTATGCAAATGTTCGAAACATACAAGTTATTGTTTACGACCTCCCATGGAAAAAACTCAGGGAACTAACAGATTCTTTCAGAAACTGTATGTAGATTTCTTGGGACCGTATCCGCGTAGTAAGTGAGGGAACATAGCAATCTTTATAGTCCTGGATCATTTCGCCAAATTCCCATTTCTCAAACCCGTAAAGAAGTTTACAGCGGATTCGATCATCCGATTTATCGAGGAAGAGTTGTTTCACTGCTTCGGCGTACCCGAGACGGTAGTATCGGATAATGCAGTCCAGTTTAAATCACAAGTATTCCAGAGCTTGCTGCAAAACTACGGTGTCAAACATATGTTTACAGCCGTGCATGCACCCCAAGCAAATGCGTCAGAACGTGTGAATCGTTCGGTCATTGCCGCGATAAAGGCCTATATAAAACCAGACCAGTCCAATTGGGATGAAAAGTTGAGCCATATTGCCTGTGCACTACGTTCGAGCACACATACCGCCATTAATTCGACCCCATACAGAATAGCGTTTGGTCAACATATGGTTACCAATGGCTCTAGCTATCAGCTATTAAGACAGTTAGAAATGCTGGAGGATCGAACAGTACAGTTTTCGCGAGACGATTCGTTCAATATCATTCGGCAAAAAGCTAGGCATTCAGCTCAACAGCAGCATAGTCGCAACGAAAAAGTATAATTTGCGTAGTCGAGACGTCTCGTTTGTCGTTGGTCAGGAAGTGTATAAAAGAAACTTCCAGCAAAGTAACTTTAGCAGAGGCTTTAATGCCAAGCTGGCACCTACTTTCGTGAAAGCCCGGGTGAGAAAAAGACTTGGTAATAGTTACTACGAACTCGAGGACCTACAAGGACGAATCCTAGGGAAATTCCATGCTAAAGATATAAAACAATGAGGTTTCAGGCGTGGATCACTCTTTTCAGTGTATCACTGCCAAGTGTGATCTTGGTAGGGGGGTGTTGTAGTGGCGCCTGTCCAACCAAAAATATCGGATAACCGTCCCACGGTTTCCCCTTCCCTTAGACATGCACCTTGCACCTTTTGGGCAGTTACGCGCAAGAAAAAAATGACATAAGTTAACAGCGGTTACTGTCAAGGTGTGGTGAGAAAAGGGGAATGAGAGAACCAAGGGCTCAAGCGGAAGGAGAGGGGCTTGGGCATGTTCTTTCCAATTTTACTCGCGATCCCAGACGGACGTCTGAGGAAAATACTCAAGTAGTGCAGTGAAAGGAAACATTCTAACCTCGACCGTAAATACCGCGTGACCATCGTGGCTAAGATCTAGTCAAAAGATCAGCCGACCATTCCTACGTTTATTAAGCGAAGGCCGAACCCATCGGGTGAGTGAAAATTGTACCCCAACTGCCGGCCAACAGAAAATTAAAGTTCGTTTTTTTTTCTTAAAAACCTAACCATAGGTTTGGCCGTACGTAATACCGTACGAAACGCCGGTCGTAGTGCCGTAAGCCGTACCCACTACAGTCTCGTCACCTTACCACACATATAAATACCCAGCGTCCCGATCGACTACAGTATGTGTTAGCCGTCTTCGCCCCCAAATCTTCTTTCGGCGTGGCGTCTGCATACATGTGAGCATCACTGTATTTACCGCAGCGTGTACCGGCGTGGGTCCACACACATACAAGCCTTGCTCGGCCTACACCAGTGAAAAACGGTCGATTGGCTTTTATCAAAGACTATACAATACCAAGATGTTGCATGAGCGACCAAAAAGCTGTTCTATGGCGGGTCCTAACATTAGGACCCAAAAGGCACGAGGGAGCGCGCGGGGTTTCAATTCCCTTTTCGCCTGTACTTCGTCTCTACCGCGACCCCGCTGCCCGTCGGTTTCCTCTGTTCGGCAATGCCTTCACCGTCGAAGCGGGGGTCGCGGATCGCCGATGTCTTTGGAGCGGCACAGTGGGACCTTTGGCCGTCTCAGCTTGCTAAATTAGTTAGTTAGTCAATAAATATTTGCACACTGAAAAAATTTTAAACTTTGAGTGCTTATATCTCCTAAACTAAAACTATCTTGAAAATTCGATTGGCAAATTCTCTATTAGATGCGTACATTAAATTTATCTAAAGCACTCATACAATTTTTTTACTATTTCGGCTGAGTCCCCACTGTGCCGCGCCAAAGACATCAGCGACCACGCTGCCCTACGGTTTCGGCACGCAGAAACTGACATGCTTTCACACCGACTCGACGCTGACCGAGGCATTGACGAAGCCGAGTAGCATTTCGGAGGCGAAGGTAGCGTAAAAGAGAATTGAAGTACTAGCCCCGCGCGCCCGTACCATGAAGCGTCAAACGAAAATTGAAAAAGCATTTGTTCCTCATGCAACATCTTGGTATTGTATAGTCTTTGCTTTTATCTATGCGTGCAGTGACATACATATCTATGTACATATGTTTGAAATTGACTATTCCCTCTTCAGTGACTTTCGTCATTGCTACGTCGCTTACGCCGCCCGCATACGAACAGTAACGCTAAAGGAGAAGACATTTACCGGTGCCGAAATACTGTTTGCGTTGCTGATGAAGTCATTCGGTGTCTCGATCATGATGGCTATGCCCATGCATTTCTTCATATTAGAATAATACTTTGGAACCCCACTATTGTACCGTCCCTAGGATTAACATTAAAAGTTAAATTCGTGTTTGTTTGGTTTATCATAAAGAAATGTGCAACTAGAAGGAAAGGAACTAAAACTAATACTCGCGCATATCGCCTATCTGCTCTGACACACTGATATTTACAAGTTTTCAGCCACCCGCATCGACCACATGGAAGCGCTTACATCGTTGGATTTGATCGTAATGTGAGTGATAACCTGTGAACGTCTGCTATATGTGAATTCAAAATTTTACGCAAGTCGAAGCAACATTAAAGATTCCAAGACTCGACCGTAAACTTCCCAGCCGTACTGTAACGCTGACCAATCCAATTGTTCACGTGTTTGTTTTGTTCTGCTCTTTCGCAAGCAATGTAACTTTCTGCAATTCCGAATCTATCGACAACCGAACTTATGATTGGGATTACCCCACAAGCAATTGCTGTGCACTTTAAAGATGCATCCATCCGTCCCTTGTTTTTTGCATTTAAACTGAAAACCATTCGAATATATTTCTATTTGTGTAACGTAATTACCATTATTCCTGAATATACTCTTTATAATTAGTTGACCCTAGTCTAATAAGATCTTTCATCATGATATTTTTATACCCGATACTCAAAATGAGTATTGGGGTATATTAGATTTGTGGTAAAAGTGGATGTGTGTAACGTCCAGAAGGAATCGTTTCCGACCCCATAAAGTATATATATTCTTGATCAGCATCAATAGCCGAGTCGATTGAGCCATGTCTGTCTGTCCGTCTGTCCGTCCCTATTAGCGCCTAGTGCTCAAAGACTATAAAATCTAGAGCAACGATGTTTTGGATCTAGACTTCTGTGATATGTCACTGCTACAAAAATATTTCAAAACTTTGCCCCGCCCACTTCCGCCCCCACAAAAGACGAAAATCTGTGGCATCCACAATTTTAAAGATACGAGAAAACCAAAAACGCAGAATCGTAGAGAATGACCATATCTTTTAGACTGCAGAATCTGAATTGGATCGTATTATTATTATAGCCAGCATCAAGAAAATAATTTAATTTTTTCTCTCTCTGACACACACGTAGCATAGCCGGCTTTGCTTAGAGTAAAACATTAGCGCCTAGATCTCAGAGACTATAAAAGCTAGAGCAACCAAATTTGGTATCCACACTCCTTATATATCGGACCGAGACGAGTTTGTTTCAAAATTTCGCCACACCCCCTTCCGCCCCCGCAAAGGATGAAAACCTGGGGATATTCACAAATCTCAGAGACTATTAAGGCTAGAGTAACCAAATCTGGTATCCGCACTCCTGTTAGATCTCACTTTAAAACGTATATCTCAGAATTTCGCCCCACCCCCTTCCGCCCCTACAAAGGACGAAAATCTGTTGCACCCACAATATTGAGGATACGAGAAAACTAAAAACGCAGAATCATAGATAATGATCATATCTATCAGAGTGCTGAATCTGGATCAGATCAGATCATTTTTATAGCCAAAAGGAACAAATCAACACGCTCAGACTAATTTTCTGTCTCTCTCGCACGCACTCTTTGTCGTGTCGTTCAATATTAGCGGCGTCTGCCGGAGGAGAGCCATACTGACTTAGTATCGGGTATAACTGTAGAGTTGCGGTGTCCGCTGAAACTCACAACGTTCCCCCTCGTTATATATATAATTAATCTTAATTGCAGCTTATTTGAACATATTATCCTTATTACTTTAGTAGCCTTTATACATATATATCTAGAGAGCTTGTAGGAAAGTTTAATGAATAAACTGTTTGTAATGAATTCCCGTTAATTGTTGCCGTTATTAAGGATCATGTGGCGCCGAGATGACGTAACCTAGCAGAAGTAGAGCGTTTATTTTAGGGATCGTTACCCATTACTCAGCCTATTTGGACCGGTGCGATCAAGGAAGGGTGGGAATACCGAGTTGCAATGACACCGCAAGCAATTCCCGCCCGAATTAGTTCCGCTGACTCATCTCCCTACTCTGTCATTTCTCTGTAAATTTCTTCCGTCTGAACCTTGAACCGCACGCGAAACTTATTTTTATTGTCTTTGCTCCTAATGCTCGAGCTCGTGACGCGATCTCTCCCTACCCCACCCCCACTCTACCCGACTAACCATGAGACCGGCAGCAACGCGTGCATGGATCTCGATCATACCCTCCATCTGCTCGTCTACCGTTTCAGATCCTAGCCTCCTGCTTCGTTATCTGTTACAGACTTAATGGGCGTCACAACATGATTCCCTGGATGCGCGAAAAATTCAACGAAAAGCGCGCGAAGTGGCTCTCGCGGAGTAATCGGTCAGCCACTCCACCCAGTCCCGGGAGCAGTCGCCTTCACACCGCCAGCAGTGCCAGCGATGCCGAGAGTCTCAGCTCCGCCTCGCTAAATGTGCCCACCACGGAGACAGAGACCCAGACAGACGTTGTCGTGGGCGGCAGACCCGTTGTGGGTGGCGGCAGCTGTGTCATGCGCACGCCCTCGCCAGCCTTGCACCTGAAGCTGCATCTGCATATGCAAGCCACCCACAATGGCCCTGGAATGTCCAGTGCTGGTGGAGGAGACCCACTAGACACACCCACTCCATACCAGCAGCATGAAAATGCGTAAGTTGGCAGGCGATTAAATGTCTAACGAGTAGCTTCCAATACTGTTTAATCTTTTATATATTTTCGAAATTCTCCGTTGGATTTCCACTCATCGTTCTAAAAACAAACTATGCAAAAACTGCGCAGTTTGTTCCTCAGGTGGGCCGCTCATATCTTTCGATCGTCTCCAGCCACTAATCGTTACGTCTCTTGCAGAAAGACATGCCAGTCCGGCCGCGTCGACCCGGAGGGCTCGACGGGAGTAGAGGGGGAGGACTCTCTTAAGGCGGCCGATTCCATCACGGTGCGCGTCATACATATGTCCCAGTTCGCGGATCCTCGTCTTCAAGACGAACGTAAACAAGCGCCTTAACGATCTGAAGAGCGAGGTCATCCTGGAGCTGAGCGACGATCCCGAGTCCATCCAGCTGTTTGCCCCCGATGTGCGCCACCTGAATCCGCGCTACCGCGCTAAAGAGAACCGGCAACAACAAGGCCTCCGCCTGCGAGTGGCTCTGCGACAATCGTACCGGCAGTGTGATTGAGCTGCGCGAGGGTCTGGCCCCCGATTCTCCCATCCTAAAAGTTATTCTCGAAATGCCGCAGGTCCAAATGACGCTCAGCAACCCCAAGACATTTTTAGGTTGAGTAGATACAATTATTCCTATTGCTCCCAGGAGAGCTAACTAATCCTTATGTTGTGCAATGTTGACAGCATTTCTGGCCATTCTGGAGAACGAGCATGCAATACGCGTGTGGCGTGGCGATAACGACACCACCTCGATCATCACACATATCCTGCAAAAGTACCATGCGGAGAAGCATGTGCTGGGCATCAATCAGTTCTATACGAACCGATGGTGAACTCGACCCGGCTAGATGCTGCATCTGCTGCAACTGCGCCCCAAAGTGGCTTTATAATGAGATTAACCAAATTATATTTATACATACACATACTATAAACATACATACATACATAAATATATGTGCACTCGTACCCAGGCGCAGACCAGAAGCGAATGCCTAGAGCCGGTCCCATTTTTGGGTCCTTCAGCACGTATGTTTGTGTATGTGTGTGTCTGATGAGTATGTGAAGAGTATTTTTGTAGCCAAAACTATGGATGTAAACCGCACAAAGCCAAAGACGCAATCGCTTTGCCAAGAGCACGCGGCTGCACTTTCGAAACGGTTACCGATCAGTACGAATAACGCATTATACTATTATATACATAGCCGTATAGGAACTAGTTCTAGTCAGCCGCAGTAAGAAGGCCAGGCCCCGGCTTTCACTTAGTCTATCAACTATCTATCTACTATATCATCTTCACTCAATCTCGGATCTCGCACTCATGGGCCACTCTTCGACCCTACACTTAGTACACATATATCTCCGGATAGTTGTAAGCGAGCGATCTCTTGTTGATTTCTGTGCGCTGTATTGGAAATCTGTTGTACATGCGGGGGCTAACAAAACCGACAACCGACAGCCGACTTTGAACATATAGTATTATTTTGTAAACCAAATATTCTATTAGCATTGTTTTAACAATAAGCAAATAAATCAATTAGTTTTTGATAAAAAAAACGCTGAAGCTATGAGAACTATTATGTTTTTTTGTGCTACGTGGATTGGGTCGACTTATGGACCATAAGTCTATATATGTATATAGTTGGCTATAAAATATCTTTCTAAAGGGTTTTAAGATGGTAAGGCGTAAAGGCAAGGTCACATCTCATAGGGAAGAGAATTTTATTGGATCGCGTTATTAATAGCATATGTGTAAGACCCTAAGTTTTACCCCGTGAAAAATCGTTGATCGAGCGAAAGTAAAAGTGAAAATTCCCCGAAAATTCGATAGTGAGTCCCCCAAAATGTTCTAGGTAATCTTAGCAACAACAGGCTAAAGCTATCTGAATCATACCACGTTTCTAAAGGTGCAATTAGGGCAAGGAAGCACTCAATCCAGCATTGGTGGCCACTCGGCGTATGAGTAATATTTAACCAGAATGATTCACACATGCAGATAAGTGGGTGGCCGGGGTCTTTAACCCCCTGCGTAATACCAGAACATATGTTAAGCGGAAAAGTTGTTTTCATTACTCCTCACTGCAATTTGTATAAATTGTATTGCTTTGTTGTTCAGCATCGGAATTATTCTGCAATTGCACTTTTAATGTATCACAATTAATTTTCCATGTGGCCGCACATTTCTCATTGCATTGTTCTATTTGGAGCGCAACATCAGCCACCACCACAAGCAAAGCAAAGAGAGCAACAGAACTATTCTATTCAATTGTTTCATTTCCGTTTTTTTTACCATACGAGTATGTACGCTGAGTGCGGTGCCCTTGATGGGGTCGGGAAAGATGGGGGCGATGCATTTTAATTTATGTTAAGCGCGTTCATGTACTCGTAGTGGTTGTATCCATGAGATACACTCACTGGCGAGTGGCTTTTAATTAATATTTTGCGCACAATTGTTGAATTGTTTAGGAAATACATAGAAACGGGCATAGAGAAAATTACTTAAATCTATGGTCAGATGTAATTATACCCGATACTCAAAATGAGTATTGGGGTATATTAGATTTGTAGATGCAACAGATTTTCGTCCTTTGTGTGGGCGGAAGGGGGTGGGGCGAAATTTTGAGATACACGTTTTATAGTAAGATCTAACAGAAGTGCGGATACCAAATTTGGTTACTCTAGCCTTAATAGTCTCTGAGATTTTTGGATGCCCCAGATTTTCGTCCTTTGCGGGGGCGGAAGGGGGTGTGGCGAAATTTGGACACGAAACGGTCAAGGTCCGATAGCACAGGAGTGTGGATACCAAATTTGGTTGCTCTGGCTCTTATAGGTTCTGAGATCCTTGAACTCATATTTTGCAATTGGCAAAACCGACCATGAAACCTGTGTGTTAGAGAGAGACAGAGCGAGAAAGAATGAAATTGTTTTCTTGATTCTGGCTATAATAATTATACGATCTGGTTGAGATTTTACACTCTAGAACATATAGTCATCGTCTACGATTCTGCGTTTTTGGTTTTCTCATATCTTTAAAATTGTGAATGCCACAGATTTTCGTCCTTTGTGGGGGCGGAAGTGGGCGGGGCGAAGTTTTGAAATATTTTTGTAGCAGTGACATATCACAGAAGTCTGGATCCAAAACATCGTTGCTCTAGCTCTTATAGTCTTTGAGCACTAGGCGCTGAAGGGGACGGTCAGACGGACGGACGGACAGACGGACAGACGGACAGACAGACAGACAGACAGGGCCCAATCGACTCGGCTATTGATGCTGATCAAGAATATATATACTTTATGGGGTCGGAAACGATTCCTTCTGGACGTTACACACATCCACTTTTACCACAAATCTAGTATACCCCAATACTCATTTTGAGTATCGGGTATAAAAACGCAGAATCGTAGAGGATGACTATATGTTTTAGAATGTAAGATCTCAACCAGATCGTATAATTATTATAGCCAGAATCAAGAAAACAATTTCATTCTTTCTCGCTCTGTCTCTCTCTAACACACAGGTTTCATGGTCGGTTTTGCCAATTGCAAAATATGAGTTCAAGGATCTCAGAACCTATAAGAGCCAGAGCAACCAAATTTGGTATCCACACTCCTGTGATATCGGACCTTGACCGTTTCGTGTCCAAATTTCGCCACACCCCTTCCGCCCACGCAAAGGACGAAAATCTGGGGCATCCACAAATCTCAGAGACTATTAAGGCTAGAGTAACCAAATTTGGTATCCGCACTTCTGTTAGATCTCACTATAAAACGTATATCTCAGAATTTCGCCCCACCCCCTTCCGCCCCCACAAAAGACGAAAATCTGTTGCATCCACAATATTGCACATTCAAGAAAACTAGAAACGCAGAATCATAGATAATGACCATATCTATCAGATTGCTGAATCTGGATTAGATCGGATCATTTTTATAGCTAAAAGGAACAAATCAATTTGCAGTGGCTACGCAGCGACCGACGTCACGCTCAGACTGATTTTCTGTCTCTCTCGCACGCACTCTTTGTCGTGTCGTTTAATATTAGCGGCGTCTGCCGGAGAGAGCCATACTGACTTAGTATCAGGTATAACTGTAGAGTTGCGGTGTCCGCAGGAACTCACAACGTTCCCCCTCGTTAGAGATAGATTTGCATGGCCATCGTCAGCGACAATGGCCATTAGGCGTGGACAGACGGACAGACGGACGGACGGACAGATAGACAGGGCTCAATCGACTCGGCTATTGATGCTGATCAAGAATATATATACTTTATGGGGTCGGAAACGATTCCTTCTGGACGTTACACACATCCACTTTTACCACAAATCTAATATACCCCAATACTCATTTTGAGTATCGGGTATAATAAGAGCACCAAACTTTCAAGCTACTCTTCGTTTTGGCTGCCGGTCTCGTCTCTTTCCGCTCCCCGCTCTCCTTAGCTGCTGCGCCATGCTCACATTCTGGTTTTTTGTCAACGGCTTCTTCGCCTCCGCACCCCGCCCTCGTCAGGGAGCGAGCAACATACTTGCGAACGAAAGTGAAAAAGGCAAAAGCAATAAAGTTTTCAATTGTTTCTTTCGCACTCTATGCAAGAGTATAGTTCTTTCTCTTCTTCTTCTACATCATCTTCTTCATCATCTTATTTGACTATTTTTAGTTTTTACAGTTTTTGTGTATAGACGTCGGCAGTTGTTTTATTACAGTTCTTTCTCTTCTTCTTCTACATCATCTTCTTCATCATCTTATTTGACTATTTTTAGTTTTTACAGTTTTTGTGTATAGTCGTCGGCAGTTTTTTTATTACAGTTCTTTCTCTTCTTCTTCTACATCATCTTCTTCATCCTCTTATTTGACTATTTTTAGTTTTTACAGTTTTTGTGTATAGTCGTCGGCGGAGGGTGTAGGGGCCGAATTTAGGGAAAGAGTATGGAACATCACGGATAAGCACAGTAACATAGTAACTCCGAAAGTGGATCGTAAGCTGCAAGCTTTCCGAAAAGCTTTCTAAAGAGTGTCGGCGCGCAGCGCACGCATTTAAGCGAAAGACGTCACGTTTACCTTGACCCAAGAGAGTAGCGTAGCGTAGGGAGAGCATAGATTAAAAGCTTGACCAAAATTTCGCTCAATTGGGCGAAAGATCATCCGATTATGCAGTTAAAGTTCCTAAGATTATCCGATTATGCAGTTAAAGTTTCCAAATATCATCCGATCTTCGAGCTTTTGGTTCGTTACCGCTTAGCTGAACTTGCAGAAGTTGGGCTGGAGTTATTGACTGAGAATCGATTGATTAAAGCGGACGTGTTTACTCGGGAATAGCCAACGAACAGTTCTGGCATCTACGCCATACCTCTTGAGTTGAGTTTCAATTAAGACCGAGAATCAGGAGATTTACCCAGGAAAGAAGTGTAAAGAAAAACCTAGCTGGTATGTCCGTGATTAGTTTGGAAAGTGTTCGTGGTAATATATATATAAGAATTTGTGTTATAGGACGGCGGCCCGTAGCCACGGTACTGCTTTATTTTTGGCGTCATTGATGCCACCTGTTATCGAGCCTCCAATGAAAGTGTAGTCCGCAGACCGACGTCGAATCGGATCGGCAACCTGAAGTCAAGCTTAGGAGCTAATGTACCCCATCGTCAACTGATTAAGCTGCGCCAGCGACACCCAATAATGAACTCGAATTGATTGCATTATTGTTGGATACTTCCGGCGGCGCAGTCCTACTCAGCCTGGCTGACATGTCTCTCGACCACGTCAATAGAGGATCGTAGTTACTCGTTGATGTAACACACTCCCCCTTTTTCCTCTAGATTTCATGTGCCAGGCTAAGACCATTCTCTTTCGTCACACGATGTATAAAGTTTTATAGTTAGTTATGTAACCCAGCCAACATAATGGTTTTTGGAAACTAATGGGTATGAGAGCAACATTCATTTTTCTTGAGATTACAAAGCAGTACACTCTAGTACGCTCACGTGCATATCTACTCGTATTAAATATCTTTTCTTTTCCTTAGAAGTATACACCAACGTCATCATTGAGCTCAACGATCACGGATGGAGTAAACGGAACTAGCCTACCAAAAGCGCTGTGAGATTGTAAATAAGAACAAGTACATATATGCACTGAGCTGGGAAGTAACCTGCGTGTTACATATATTTTTCTATTGATATCACCTTTATATATCCGTAACCATAATGTATTGGTACCTCTCACCCCTTTAGAATCTGTTACCCATATATGATGGTCATTTTTAAATCTTTATTTTTCCTAATATTTATTCTCAATTCTTTACTAATATATTAAACTATCGAGACACAGAAAAAAAATGAATTTAATTATAAGTTAAGAAAACCCCCCTTCAAGAATTTTATTATATGGATAGAAGAGATCGCTGCCATTGGAACTATGAATCTGCAAGGGTATCAAACGTCCGACCTTTCCTCTTATTTGGTTTTTCGCTTTCTGTTCCCTCTCCCTCTCTCGCTCTAGCCTAGCACAATGCAAGCTTGCTCTACCGTTATATGGCAGGAGAGTGATAGAGCGACTGCGGTATGCGGTCGATTTGTCTCATGCATTGCACATTTTGCACTTGACACAATGAGAAACGCAAAAGCATACTTTGCGCGAGCGGGAGAGCCATGAGTCGAACGGCACTTAGCGGGTCAGTGCTCACGTTTTATTCTCAACCCCTTGTTGCCCAGGTGATGTTGCCACAAAGGACCCCGCTACCAAAACAATCTGAGCTTATGTACATATCTAGGTTGAGTGTCTTAATTCGTGGCTAAATGCTGACATTCATATTTTTTCGGTTTTAAAATGTATTCATTTTCGCTACAATTCCAGGTCGTTCAGTCTTAACAGCGCTATGACCTTCTTTCCTGTTTACTCATCAGCTAATGGATAACGGGTGGATTGTTGGCCAATGTGTACAATTGCGACTATTTTTACCTTTTTTTTTTCCATATTTCCATAATTATACCTCCAACAAGTTTTTAATTAATTACTCGGATTGCAACGACTAAGTACAGGGACAGTTTGAGAGAGGAATGGAATCAGCTTCCCATACGAATTATGAAGCCGTCCATCAATGGAAACAATAGAAAACAAAATGAATTCCTTGAATGGTTTTCCATAAACACTCTCCAATTTGGCCATTTCTTTTCTATCCGATTGATTTCGCAAGTCAAGCGGCTTTTAAGCCGATCTGACGCTAACAAGCTGCGTCAGGCAGACAGCGATGTGGACTCCCAAGACGGATTAGATTTTAATGAGTCCGTTAGGCAGAAATTAATGAGGCAGATCGCAACAGACCGCCCACTACAGACCCCCACTGCCCGCTGGTCTGGGAGCATTCTCACGTGCGCGGCAAATAAATCATCATTGCCAAAAGCCGAAGGAAAAGCAATAAATACTAAGGAATAAAATTGCAATTTCCTGTGTCCTGTATCCTGTCTTGCTCAAAGAATATTTACGTGTATTAGCAGGAAAGACCCCGAGAGAGAGAGAGGGATGTAAAGGACAGGCACTGGACGAGCGAATGCATTAAGTCAACTTACTGTGGTAAATAGGGGAGAATTAACAAGAATGACGCCCATCCAGGGAGGAAAGCACGTTGCTTGCAGCATCAAATTTGCTGCTTCATGTGCTACATATTTTTGTAGCAGTGACATATCACAGAAGTCTGGATCCAAAACATCGTTGCTCTAGATCTTATAGTCTTTGAGCACTAGGCGCTGAAGGGGACGGACAGACGGACGGACGGACGGACGGACAGACGGACAGACAGACAGGGCTCAATCGACTCGGCTATTGATGCTGATCCAGAATATATATACTTTATGGGGTCGGAAACGATTCCTTCTGGACGTTACACACATCCACTTTTACCACAAATCTAATATACCCCAATACTCATTTTGAGTATCGGGTATAATTACTTGCAAGAAATGAAACAAGCATAGATGTACGAAAAGGTCTGTGTATGTAGACCCTCTCGCTGCCCAACCCCTATACGCGCTCAGACGGTGGAAATCTTGTCCATTGGGTGGGTGGGTGATTCGCTAAGTGCGTGGGTGCGTTGTCCGCGTTGGGCAAACACGGATTATGCATTAGTTTGCAGTTGTATTCCAAGATTTGAGGTTGATTTCGTTATGGCAAATCAACCAAGTTCTTTAGCAATTTATTATTAATTTTTTTCAAAACTTGAAGTCCAGCTTTGAATAGATTTTTATAGAAACACACCGATAGAATGATTTAGCTAATATATACGGAAACGGCAACGGCAACGGCAGCGGCAACAGACGGAAGCAAGAACAACACCCCATGCCTGCTACGGCTATATGCCTTTTTAACTTGATTTAATGAGTGCAGGGAAAGACATCAACAAGAAAAATGAAATAACTGTCATTGAAGACATGGAAAAGGGAGTGCAAATGGTGGATAGACAACGCTTCGCCCCCCTTCTTGGGGTTGGATACAGTCGGGTTGAGCCGCCGCCTGATGGAGGACGAGGCTGCGCCACTTAACTGGGACACGACACCACGGTGTCCGCCTGCTGCTGGCATGGCACTCTACTGGGTGTGGCAGGGCGCAATATGCAGCAAATTAACGCTTTATATTTATTATAAGGAAAACCCAAGGAAATGAGTATAGGCGGGGGGATGAATGTTTTGCAGGAAAAATGTTGCACAGCACACAGTCAATTTTCTTTGACAGTTGCCCCAAAATATGGACTCGGTAGTCCGGAGATGGAGTTCCGTTGTTGAAAGCCTATCTATCAGAGTGCTCGTTGACGTTGGGCAGAGCTACAATTTATTGTCATTGAAATTTATGTGGAGCCGGCGACCATTCAGAGGTGGAGTCTCAGGTATTACATGCATTAACACAAGCTTTAATCAGATTACAGTTTATTCCGAGAATTTCATAATTACAAATTCCCTTATAGAAATGTCTCCTTTGACACTGTTTATCTGTGGCTTGCTCGTAGTGGGAGTCTCATTTGATTGTCAGCACCTTTGAGTCACCACAACGCTGAGACATAATCGGTTTCAGTCTAGATTTATTATTTAGTTTACAGGGTCATTAATCCATATTTTCGGGTCTACGAGATGACGCACATGCCGCACTCCTCCATGACGCAGCAGGCGCCCAACATCAGGCAGCATTCCATTTCCCCCTGCGTGGGTCCAGTGGCGGTCGGGCCGTAGGTGGGCTGCTCCACCACGGCCTGTGTGTACATGGGCGAGGGCATAATCACCTCCACTGGCGGCGGGGGCTGCATCACTTCGATGACCTCCACTGGCGGTGGGTTGTACGGATCGATCACGTCCATTTGGTAGCCTTGATTGTATTACATTTTCTTTGATTCCTTGGTCGCGTTGGAGTAAGTAAATTTGACTAAACGGTTCGACTAAGTGGTGGCTGCCCGGGAACGCGCCTATAACTGAAGCAACGAAGGAAAGTTGGCTCGGCATATACATATATTTTACCCAGTTTTATCTAAAGCCCGGGGAATTTGATCAATGAGCTGCCCTGATTACGAATATGAGCAAGTACACGAAACATTGAAAAAAGACAACAGAACAGTAGGGCAATGGCAACATATAAAAATAAATAAATATATGTACATATGTTTACATTTTGGATTGTTCCACTTGCAACGCATTCCTTGGCATTTTTTCGTGGTGTCGGTTCAGACTGTCAAACGGAACTCTAACAAGCATCGGGAAGCCATATATTTTTAGACCATTATTATATACAACTAAATGTCTTAAGTACACGTGTAACAGTGTGTTACCACAGAATTCTCGACACAAAATTTGGCTGCGCTGGGTCGTATATTCTCTGAGATCTAGGCGCTCTTTAGGATGGACAGACAAACATCGCTATATCGACACGACTATTGATGTTTTATGGTATTGGAAACGCTTCCTTCGGGCTGTTACATACATCGGCAAAATTCGTATGCACTTGGAGTATAAAAGGGTATTGGATTGTTTCGATATTTCCCAGCAATTTGAGTTGAAATAACCCATACAAACAATTTCTGTTGAATATCTTCATTCATTGCTGCACAAATAAATACATATATTTTGATCGAAAAATCGAAATAAATCACACATTTCAATTTCGAGCCTGCACCACAGTTCTTGGGCGACCGTATCACACTGCGTATGAGTAATTTTGTTAGGGCTTTAGATAAAACCTGGCCAAGGAAAATCATGCGCACAAATTATAGGTAGGTGAGAACCAGCTCTACTAGCACACTCACTCCTTCTCCGGCAACACCCTTGTCAAAATGTTTGGGTCAGGAACTCTGAGGCTGCGGTTGCAATTCCAGAAGCCAAAGTCATAAAATCCTATATCAAATGTGAGCAGCCTGGGCATGGAGCCAAAGTTGGCAGCACTTTTGACACATTTTTCGGTTTTATTGGCAAATCGAGCCACAAATAAATAATAGCTCGGAATGCGAACTAACTTCGCAAGGATGTGGCGGCAACCATTTCCCACCCACATCCGGAAAGGATTGCCAGGCCTTGTGTTGTGTGTGTGCTGTGTGATAAAACTACAAATTTTTGTGGCATGTTATTAAATTTGGCTTTTTATGATACGGCCCCGGCATTTAGATTTATGTAAGACAATATGTTTTCCGAGGTCCCAGGAAACAGAGACTGAACGAGAGCGTTGCGGGGTCGGAGTGTAAAGCATTATTTATAACAAATCGTAAAATTTTATTGCACGAAAAAACTCTGGGAATCGTGTGGCCTCGAATGGCTCTACAGAGAATATTAATTTAACGTAACACATTTGAGGATCGGTGGTCCAGTGTTTCTGGAAGTGTTCCCTTCCCTCACATGATAGTGCAGCAGCAGCAGGTATCGCCGCAGCTACAGCAGCATGGACAGCAGGGCAGAAGCAGCATCCCTTATCCTTGGGCGGCGGCTGAGAAGGCGTCTGGACGATGACCGTGGTGGCCGGCTGCGGGGCCACTTGGACCACCTCTACGACACGAGTTCGGTGGTCCATGCTCTTGAGTTCTTTAAGATCGATCGGAACCGACTTGTTGCACCGAGCGCGTTCTGTCTGGCCCTGGACAATATGCCGGATTTTACTATTATAGCTAAGTTCTTGCCAATCTCGGACTATTGCGCGACGAGTCTTATCTATAGATAAAAGTCACAGTGGGGCTGGCTCTTATCAGAGTCTAAAGCGTGTACTGTTCTGTGTGAAGTACCCTATGTTTCTGGGGGTCTTACTTACACTCATAGGTGCACACATCGTTTGAATGATGACAATGTGATACAAAGTAGAGTTGGACAGTTTTGGGTTGGAAAGAGAACTGTAAGATCGTTAATTCCATTCATAAGCGAAAGATTTTCCACAAACAATAAATAGGATAGTCAGAAGATATATCTACTGCTACGATCTTATCTTATTTGAATTCATATATCCGTCTTATCTTTCTGGTAGCATTTATCGTGTACTTTAATCTCATATCTGCCCAAGTTCATTCTGTATTCGCTTTCGATAGGGTAATTATCTATTATAGATTACATTATTTCCATCTTTTTAGGTAATACTAGACCAAGTCATGTTCAACCTTGCTCTAATCAGGTCCCTCAATGCACAATCTAAGTTGTAGTGTACCAGAGTTTACACTAGCTCGCCGGATGGTCGGGGTTCTTCCTCACCTAATTGTACTATCGTACTCCACTACATTTAAATAGTGCACTTTACGGGAAACTATAAGTGATTATACAAAAACAAAGTAAACTGAAATACTGATAGCGCCGACACGCCAAATAAAAGCCCTACTGAACCATTTCTATTTAGAGAGAACCTAGGTGTTGATTGCCCCTCTCTTCTGTACCCACCCTACCATGACAATGCGTTCGAGTTCTTGCATTGTCCCTTGATGAATCCTTTACTAAGATTTACCACATTTTATAAGATCCTGGCACGGATACTCGACAGACCATTTTTATGATTTTAAAGATTCATTTCAATTCAAAACGATTCATATTTTGATATAATGGGAGACTTCAATTTCAATATTCATTACGTTGCAGTTGTAGAAACACAACAATTGACTTAGGTTCTAATTTGTGGGTAATATTCCCTTAATCCTAATTATCATATAAGTATAGTTATAAATTCATTATTTAAAGCATGAAAATTATTAGGGTATAGATATATATATATATTTAAAAACGAGAGAATAAGAATCGAAATCGTAAACAAAAGCTAGATCAGACTGGGGTGCATTATACACACTGAGCAGACGGGTTTGAATCATTATACGTTGTATGCATATCTACACTTTCAAGCCAATGGCTCTTTTGACCAAACTACTTTTCGCTGTACATAATTACTCACTCCGGCGTTATTGTCTTACGCTGATCGTTGGGCCCAATGATGTCGTAGATGTTGACCGCAGCTGTTTAAAATATGGAAAATCATAAATATATAATGCATACAATACAATTACGCTACAAACACCGTCGCATAGTCATCAGCCAGTTGTTTTGGTTTTCATAATACAGACAGAAATTTAATTGTTATGCTTTATCGCGAAAATTGAACCAAAAAGTAACAAACGAAAGACAATTTAGTGTGCATATGCACAATATGTATGTAGATATGTACGCGCGTAACATCAAAGAGGGGTGTTAATAAAGTTTCAGTTACATTACGTTAAACTGCTGGTGTTATGCGTTGGAACTTGATAATGAATTAAATGTAAATTGGACAAAACTCGATCCCGTGCGGCTGCTTTGTAGACTCTTGCCCGCCTGAAGTTGGTTAGAGGTCAACAGGTGCGATGTATATGGTTTCTGGCCGTACTGAAGAATCTTCCGCCAAACCTATATTTAGTTATTTATAACTGAGCAGCACTAAATATATTTGGCGATTGAGGCTGATCTGGTTCACTTGGATCTTTGGAGTAGCCGAACTCGGTGGTAATATAAGATCCAGAAAAGATGAATTATGGTTGGAGTTGGAGAGACCTCGACAACTGTACGCCTAAGCCAGCTCCCAGGGTAGTCTTCTCGAGACTATACCGCGATGGGGCAGCTTAGGTACACTTCCCTGCAACATAGGTTATGTCAGCACGTGCACGGCATTAATATGAAAACATACCTTTGTCCCCAAATATACCTGCACTAAATTTGTCTTATTCACTGACCACTGGACCACTGCTTCCAGCATATATATGTGGAAATATATATATTTTCCGGACAGCACTATATATATATATGTGTGCACTGTGTATGTTGCTCGCACTCGGGAATTATCACGTCTTTACAGATCGATCAACTTTCTTCTTTTGTTCAAAGCAGTAATAGACGATGGACTGAGTAGCCTGTGCAGCAGAGCTTTTGAGCTTTTTACTAACTGTGCAATCGTATGATCTAGAACATTCGAGCAGCATTAGACGATCGTCTAATGCACAGCATAGCTTAACTGTGCAATCGTACGGTTGCCGTCTATGCTTCCCACTGTCCGTCGCTTGCATGTGTGCGTGGGCGTTCGGACTTAAGAGCGGCTAAAGCTTTGATCCAACCTTAAGAGCGGCTAAAGCTTGATCATATGAAAGATCACTAGGGGGTCTCACGAGACGAAAGAAGATAACCAATTCCCTATATTTTTGAGCTGGCTACTACACCACAGATATTTATACAAGACCTGCTCGACGAATAATTATCTGAAGAACCTGATTAGGAGAGATTATTTCCTGATCTGAATGTCTTTCAGATGATACACGCCGAGATATTTCTTGTTCTCATCGATCAATTCGTAATAGTACGGACTTCGCTTTTTAATTACCTGAGCGGGAATGAACATAGGGGCTAGTTTAGAGCTAAACTTTTTTACAGCACTACTTTGTGTGAAATTTCTAGCATATACCAAATCTCCAATCTTTAATTGTGTATCACGGCAGCGTAAATTGTATCTACGCGAATTTTCTTCGTGTGCCTTTTTGACATTCGCTTTAGCCTGTTGCCGGATTAGCTGCAAGGAATCTGGGTTCTCTATTCTAGTATCGTCGTTCAAAAGGTCTAGTTTACGCAAGAGCGCGTAATCCTTCCCACTCAACATCATGTTTTGACCAAATGCTAGAAAATATGGAGAATACCCTGTATTCCTATGTAAGGTAGATCTCAATGAACCACTAATGGCATTCAGGTTACAGTCCCAATTGGAATGTTCGTTACCGATATAAGCTCGTATCGCAGCTATCACGGATCTGTTCAGTCGCTCGCTGGCATTCGCTTGCGGTGAATAAATAGCTGTGCATTTTTGTGTTATACCGAAGCTATTTAAAAATGCCTGAAAGTAGCTAGATTTAAATTTGGATCCATTGTCTGACAAGATGACTTCTGGCACCCCAAATGTATAAAAGAGAGACCCTTCCAGATATTCACAGATCTTTGGGGCTGTAAATTTCTTCAGGGGACACAGAAAATGGAACTTGGTATTGTGATCGACAACTATGAGCAATCCTATGTTTCCCTTTTTCGTGCGTGGGTATGGTCCTAAGAGATCTATGTATAATTTCTGAAACGGCCTATCCGAAGTGAATGGTTTACCCATAGGAGGTCTAAGAATCATATTCGGACTCTTGGTCGTGCGACAAACTGTGCATTCAGATATGTACTTGCGCGTCTGGCTAACCATGCGAGGCCAGAATAAATATATTTTAAGCTTCTCTATGGTTTTACTCATCCCACAATGTGCGGAGCTAGGGGCGTCATGAGCTTGATATAATACGTTCGTAATTAACCCTGACGGAACCCAAAGTTTCCATGATGCGTTCTCTTGAGACTCATCTCCCGAAGCGAATACTGTCCTTTTGAAAACTTGACCGTCTATCACTTTCAAGTCTGGGAACTTACTCTGATTCTGTTGAATGCTTTCTATTAAACTCAGATACTCAGCTGATTTGAATTGATCTGAGTCTAGATCAACCATGGGGTTTATTTGCGTGAGCTCCTCTATAGCCGGTTCATCCTGACGCGATAGAGTGTCAGCGACAACATTCAGTGTCCCCTTTCTATGTAGGATATTAAATGTGAAACTACGCAATTTCATAGACCATCTGGCTAATCTACCCGATAAATCTTTTTGTTGCATTAACCATTTAAGTGCTGCGTGATAGGTTATGACTACGAAGTCCTGTCCCTCAATATAAGAGCGGAATTTTTGTATCCCCTTTATGACTGCTAAGCACTCTAGTTCGGTAACCGAATAATTACGTTGTGCCTTGGATAATTTTTCTGACATGTAAGCAATTGGCAATTCAACGCCGTCGCGTTCTTGCGCTAAAACACAGCCGATTCCGTAAGTGCTAGCATCACAGAGCAAAATAAAAGGTTTTGAGAAGTCAGGAGTTATCAAAATGGGTGATGCGGTTAAACAGGACTTTAAGGTCTCAAACGACTGTTGAGCATCCTCATTCCACTGTAAATCTTTTTTCTTCTTAAGCAACTCGGTTAGGGGAAAACTAACGGTAGCATAATTTCCAACGAAACGTCGGTACCAACCGGATAACCCCAAAAATCGACGCAGTTGCTTAACGGTAACTGGCACAGGGAACTTCGAGATGGCCTTGATTTTGTCTGGATTTGTCTTTATCTGACCATTACCAATAATAAAACCCAAATACGTGATTTCTTTTATGCAAAAGTTCGATTTCCCTATGTTAATGGTTAGATTTGCTTTGCGTAGACACAACGCTATCTCCTGTAACAACAGTAAATGCGACTCGAAGTCCTCTGATAAAACAAGTAGATCATCTAAATATACAAACACACGTGAACGAAGATGAGCTGGAATAACTCGATCCATTAGTCTACAGAGAGTTTGAGCGGCATTGCAAAGACCAAAAGGCATCATTTTATATTGATATAACGGTCGGTTAGGCACTGTAAATGCAGTGTACTGTCGCGATTGTTCATCCAACGGGACTTGCCAAAATGCGTGTTTCATGTCTAATCCGGTGATGTAACGAGCGGGTGGAAACCGACTTAGAATACCATCAATATGTGGTAACGGATATGCATCCCGTCTTGTAACCTTGTTCACCTCTCTTGAATCGAGACACAGTCTATATTTTTCGCCTTTCTTTACCAAAACGCAGTTACTGCTCCAGGGACTAGTCGACTCCTCTATAACATCGAGCGCAAGCATATTGTCCACCTCGGCAAACATCAATTTCTCAATGGCTGGTGATACCGGCCAATGTCGTTGCTTTACGGGAATAGCTGCCCCAACATCTATAGAGTGTGTGACTAAACTGGTACGGCATAATCCTTCAGTAGCGAAAGATGGAAAACAACCTATCACTTTATCTAAGCGAATTCTCTCGTCTGCTGTCAATTTATGTAGGTTCGGTGGTTCTTCGACGTCATCCGTACCTCCAACATCTAATTCAGATACCTCTGCAGTGTGTGTGATTTTATCTAAAAGTCCAAATTTTTGCCAGAAGTCTATCCCCAAATAGACGTCTTGCTTGAGTTCAGGAATAAGAAACATTTCTAGGTCTGCCGTGCATCCACGGTAATTAATTTGTGTTACCAGCTTGCCTATAACCTTACTTTTAGTATCGTTAGCCGTTTGTATTGCTCCTGAACACTTCTTAATCTTGCAATGAGCCAACATTTCTTTCGCGGCTGAGCCTCCAATACAACTGATTGTGGCCCCCGCATCCAACAAAGCTACGTAATCACTGCCTTCAATGGTGACATTGGTATACAGCCTGTTATCCGAACTAAGAAATATAGCTGAAACAAACTTGTTCTTATTCTTGCGAACCATCTTCCAAAATTGTCTTAAACGTTTAGTTGAACGTTTGGGCTTTCTTACAAATTTAAAACTATCTATCTTATCAAAAATTTTCTTACGCGTTGTACTATAATTTGCTTCCCTTTCAGGTAAAGGAGTAAATGAATAATGATATGCCGTAGGCAGGGTTTCCTCTACTGTTTGTGAGCTGATCTTAGGCTTCCTTAAGCTTTGGTCGTTCGTTAAACTAGTAGGTGATTCTTGCAAACTTTTTTCTAAGGATGTGTCTGCTTGTTGTTGCTTAACACATCCTTCTGCAGGTTTCCCGGAGGGTTACATTTGGGATATACCGGCTTGTAAGTATCTTTTGTTCCACACCCGTAGCAAAAGATCTTACGAGGACCTACACAATCGTCAAATTTATGACCTTTGTTGTCACAGTTCCAGCAAGTTGGAACTGTGTGTGAAGTACGACGATGTATTTGACACACTTCATTATGCTCGACCAAGTCATCGTATAGCTGCTCGCTATCGTCTGGACCTGACAATTCCAATACGTATGAGCGAAGAGTCCTTTGCTTGACCGATTTTATATCGTTATAAAACTGCTCGTGCTTACGTACCTCTCGTCGTAATAGCGATCTGTTGGCAATCTTTAAGTGAAGAAGCTCGTGGTGAAGAGTGGGCTTGGAATTTCTAATAAGTAGATTCACAACATCTTCTTCTGTAACCGAATTTTGAAGCCTATCCACGAGATCTTCGATAGCATATTGAAAGTCATCGAAGGATTCGTTTTCGCCCTGACGACGTTTCCTAATCTTTTCCCAGATATCATAGTCGGTCTCAACATCTTTAAATCTTCGTCTAAACTCTATACAAAACGTATCCCAATTAAAGTTTGGGTAAGTTCGATGGAATTTCCAGTACCAATCACTAGCTTTTCCCGCGAATAAAAGATACAAGTGATCACAAAGCAATTGATAATTGGTATAAGGATTTTGTTGCGTTAGAGAACGTACTCGATAAATGAACTCATCCATCCTCATGCATGTTTTTGAACCATCGAATTTAATGCGCCAATTCTGCATTATACTGGAAACTTTTGCTGGTGCTACGTGTGAGCTCGAATTACTTCGATTTGCACTCGCTCTTGAAAAATCTAATCTAATCTAAATCTAACTTCTGCGTGACTATCTCGTGCTTGACCGATACCGACGTTATTTGTTTGGTTAATGTTATTGTCACCGGAAACATCGGGTGTGATATGTTCTGGTTGTGTCAACTGGAGTGACGCTAATTGATTTTGAATCGAAGATTCAATTGTTTTGCTTAAAAATGAAGTTAGTTGTTCCATTAACTGAGCCTGTTGAATGCTTACAGCAGACTGGACGTAGTTAGCGATTTCCACTTGAGTGGTTATTGGAAGGGTTGTGTTGTTGGTTTCAGTTTCTGTTGGTGAGCGATCTAACCGGGATCGTTGAGTTGATCTCGTATTCATACCCCTTCTAATAAACTTTTGGGCCTTTTTAGGTCGATTAGACGTTCCGTCTATTGTGATAAAAGATTCGTTAGCACTAGTTGGACGTGTTCCTTCGGCGTTAAGCTCGGCTAACAACGTGTTGTTAGAGAATGTAAGTGCCAGAGCAGAACAATGTAATGAACAGGTGGGACATTTTGGGTTTGTCCTAATCTGTTCCAAAATACAAAGTTTATGGAATTTGTGTCTACACGGGGTGTGGGCTATAATCTCACTAGTTCCCAATACTTCGTTGCAAATTCCACAAAATGGTTCTGCTTCCTGCAAAGCAGTTGTTATATCATCTGTACTTCGCCTTACAGCCATTGTATATCAGACAATATTTAAGGAATTAAAGAAAAACTAATAAAAAAAAATTATATAAGAAGGTATTAATTGTAATAATAAGGTCTGTCTTTCCCACATGCCAGAATACTTACAAAATATCTATTTGGTTTCAGTAGGCTTTTCAATTTTCGTTAATATAAACTATTTATAGGTTAATGACCTCGTGCACTGAATCATTGGACAACTATCGCGATTTGGCAATATAAAATTGTAAATCCGAATAACTCAAGATGCCTAAAGTGAAAAAGCAGGTTTGCTTTGGTCGGTCAATCCAAAATGAAATGAACTGGAACCGCAAAATCCTAAAACAATTCCTGTTTATTCTGATCACTGTATGGTATTGCATAACTGTCTCTGATACTCACAATTCGATACCATAGGTCTGTTTTGGTCAACCAATCCGGATCAAATGAATTGAAGTTGCTAAATCCGAAAACCGAGTCTAAGTATAAATTTTGAAATCTTTAACCTTTATGCAATATTTTGCAAAAGAAAATGTGTCGCTGAAATTTTGATGTATTACCGGTTGAGCTTGTAGAACCAAGGCAAGATTTGCTTGTCTTATTAAAATAAACGGCCTATATAGTAAGACACTATAAATCCAAATTTTAATATCGGCTCTGAATTGGTTTTAGATTCTAAGGCAAGTTGCCTGGCCCCACGTTGGGCGCCATAAATGTGTAGTTGCCTGGCCCCACGTTGGGCGCCATAAATGTGTAGTGTACCAGAGTTTAAATATATATATATGTAAACAGAAATATAGGCCCTTGATATCAGCAGATGACTATGACTGAACTTAAGGACGGCGTACAAATAGGGTTGGTCGTGTGCACTCTTGCTAGGCTCGGGTCTAGCTCGCCGGATGGTCGGGGTTCTTCCTCACCTAATTGTACTATCGTACTCCACTACATTTAAATAGTGCACTTTACGGGAAACTATAAGTGATTATACAAAAACAAAGTAAACTGAAATACTGATAGCGCCGACACGCCAAATAAAAGCCCTACTGAACCATTTCTATTTAGAGAGAACCTAGGTGTTGATTGCCCCTCTCTTCTGTACCCACCCTACCATGACAATGCGTTCGAGTTCTTGCATTGTCCCTTGATGAATCCTTTACTAAGATTTACCACATTTTATAAGATCCTGGCACGGATACTCGACAGACCATTTTTATGATTTTAAAGATTCATTTCAATTCAAAACGATTCATATTTTAATATAATGGGAGACTTCAATTTCAATATTCATTACGTTGCAGTTGTAGAAACACAACAATTGACTTAGGTTCTAATTTGTGGGTAATATTCCCTTAATCCTAATTATCATATAAGTATAGTTATAAATTCATTATTTAAAGCATGAAAATTATTAGGGTATAGATATATATATATATAAACGAGAGAATAAGAATCGAAATCGTAAACAAAAGCTAGATCAGACTGGGGTGCATTATACACACTGAGCAGACGGGTTTGAATCATTATACGTTGTATGCATATCTACACTTTCAAGCCAATGGCTCTTTTGACCAAACTACTTTTCGCTGTACATAATTACTCACTCCGGCGTTATTGTCTTACGCTGATCGTTGGGCCCAATGATGTCGTAGATGTTGACCGCAGCTGTTTAAAATATGGAAAATCATAAATATATAATGCATACAATACAATTACGCTACAAACACCGTCGCATAGTCATCAGCCAGTTGTTTTGGTTTTCATAATACAGACAGAAATTTAATTGTTATTGTAGTGTATTGACACTCAGACTTAAGCACGCGTTGTCTTCAAGATTCTCTTTTATTCTATATCCCTTGGATGGTGTGACCGTATATAGATATTAATATAATACCTAACACGCCTCTCCTTAGATGTTTAATATACATGTCATTTACAAATCTATTTTCTTATAACAATTTGATTTGTGTACTTAATCTAATTAGCGTATATAAAATTTATGTGATTTCGTATTTTTCTTTCTTCTTAATCTGTTTAGTATTTGTTTCAGTGTTTAATTTGTACATAATTTGATTTCATAATTCCTTTCTTTATATTATTTTATTGTTAAATACGCTTTACTACCTTCCCTGCCTCACGTGGTCTCAACTCTCTCCTGGTGGGTGTTGGTTGAGAAACTATTTGTTCATTGTTGGTTTTGGAATTGTCATCTACTGAACAATTGCTTTCGACATCAGGTTTTTTCGCATTAGGCGATGTATGATTGTTAGTGCTTTGGTTTCTAATTTGATCCAGGTGACGTTTTATTTCTCTGTTATTGTTCGCCAAAATACAACAATACGAACGCGGGCCCAGTTGTTGTTTTACAGTTGCCTGAGTCCAGCTTGCTTTGTTAGGATTTTTGTAGTCCCTAACCATAACTTTTTGACCCTTTAAAAATTCTGTGCTTCGTCTACCTTTGTGATTTACAACACACTCAGTCTGTTTTTTATTTATTATGCTTTCGACCGTAGGTGGTTTTAACAACGAAAATCTTGTTTTTAGTGTACGACCAAATCCATTCAGAATCCATGCAAGGCCACCACACATAAGAACGTGCTAACATTTTGGTTTTTACTATTCCCAAATGCGATGCATGAAATTCTGCTAAAATAGCTTGTCTCAGTTTGGTTGGAATTACTACTCTGTGTCCCCATAAGATACAATCATATTCCACTGAAAGTTCATTTGTTTTAGAGATGTAGGCAGAAAACTCGCTGCCTTTTAATCTTGTCTTCGAACCAGTGTTAATTGCCTCACAAACTTTTGATAATATTGGGTCACGTCGTGTTTCACGAGCTATTTCTTTGAAGCTAATTTTGAACACCTTTTCGGACTGTATAAAATGTATGTAATTATAGTCTTCGTTTGGTACAGCCGTTTCCCATTAAGGCATTCTTGAGAGTCCATCTGCTATATTTAAGGTCCCCTTTATGTGTTCAACTGTATATTGAAAACCTGACAAAGTCAGTGCCCATCTTTGCATTCGTGCAGAGGCCATCAATGGAAGTCCTTTCAGGTCTCCAAATATGCTTAGTAATGGTTTGTGATCTGTTCGAAGGATGAACTTGTTTCCTAAAAGATACTGTCTTAATTTACTCACACAGAACACTATAGCCAGGGCCTCTTTCTCGATTGTACTGTAATTATGCTCGCTTTTGGATAATGCTCTTGATACAAATGCTATTGGTTTGATATCTTCATTGCATTTATGTGATAAAACACCTGAAACTGCATGACTGCTAGCATCAGTCGTTAATACTAACGGTTGATCTGGGTTGTAGTGAACTAAAACTTGTTCAGAAGTTACTTCTTTCTTTACCTCCTCATATGCACTCTGACATTCGCGTGTCCAATTAAATTTTGTATTTTTCTTTAATAATGCATATAAAGGACTCATTATCTGAGCGAAATTATTGATAAACTTTGAATAATAATTTACCATGCCTATGAAAGCTCTAAGCTGTGATACGTTTTCCGGAGCCGGTGCAAACAATACACTCGCAACTCTATCATTGTTTTTGCCCAGTCCTATCCTGTCAATTGAAAATCCTAGGTAACAAATTTTGGATTTAAAGAACTCACATTTCTTGTCATTTAATTTAAGTCCAACTGATTTCAGTTTTCTAAGTACAGCTTTTAGGTTTGAAATATGTTCTTGAAGATCTCGTCCTGTAACTGTTATGTCATCTTGATAAACCACAACTCCTCGCATACCCTGAAACAACCCTTCCATTGTTTTTTGAAAAATAGCTGCTGCAGTTTTTATACCAAATGGTAAGCGTTTAACTTTCAATAGTCCAATATGTGTGCTCCAAGTACACAAATTTTGAGATTGCTCATCTAAATTTAGCTGATTGTAAGCATTTGACAGGTCAAGTTTTGAATACAGTGTACCCCCTTCAAGCGCTGCAAAAATGTCGTCTATTCGAGGTAGTGGATACTTTACGTCGACTAAAGACCGGTTTAATGTAACCTTATAGTCACCACAAATTCGTATGTCACCGTTTGGTTTTAAAATCGGTACCAAAGGTGTTGCCCATTCAGAACTAACAACTTGCTGTAAAATTCCATCATCTATGAATTTTCGTAACTGCACTTCAATCTTTTCTTTCCATGCTAATGGTACTGACCTAGGCTTGAAAAATATTGGTTTTGCATCTTCTTTTAATAGTAACGATATCGTATTCGTAGTATATGAACCTAAACGAGGCTCAAAAACTTCAGCAAACTCCGATTTAATCTGTTCTGTAATTACAGAATTTGGTTCATTTACGTACACATTGTTCACCTGCATTAACTCAAAATTAAAAGCTCTCAAAAATGTTCTACCTAGCAAAGGTGGACTCACTGCATTGGTTACAACAACAACAATTTGTTTTTTTAGACCTCGATATTCGATCGTTGCATCGTACTCACCAATAACTTTGATTGAATCTCCATTGTAATCTACATATGGAACTAGACATTTTCTAAGTGGTCTGCTGGTATTTAAGCTTTCGTAAAATGTTTTTGGAACCAATGTGCACGGTGCACCAGTGTCGCAAGCAATTTTCGTTATGTTTCCATCAATTTTTACAGGTAAATAATATACTCCATTAGTTGAGGTTGTATCAACGCTATAGATAGAAAAGTTATAATTATCATTATCAAAATTATTATCAGAATAGGTGTCATGTTTTGTTTGAGATACATAATTTACGGATTTTTTTGATTTATTTTTACAAATGCTCGCCAAGTGACCTGTTTTTCCACAGCTGTGACATTTGCATGCCTTATACTTGCAATTGTTTGAGTTATGATTTCGCCAGCCACAGTGTGTGCATGGCTGCTGCTTCTTTTCTCTGCCAGCGTCGCAGTCGTTTTCGCCGTCGCCGTCACCGTCGCTTCTGCCGCCTCTGTAACTCAAGTTTCGGTTGCCCTTGAAATGACTTCTGCCGTTGCTGTTTGCTTGATCTCTGTTCTCGCCTCTTTGCCTCTGCCATTGACTAGTCCCGTTTTTTTGGTGCATGTAGTTGACGTTGTGTTCTGTCTTCCTTGTGCTGATCTTCGTCTCCATGATCATCGCCTTCTTGAGTGCATCAGCCAGAGTTAGATTTTCGTCTTCTTCACATATTCTTTCATATATAGGGTTGGGAAGGCTCATCACAAATTGGTTTAATACAAACGCTTCCAGATTTGAGCCAAATTTGCATTCCAATGCCAATTGTTTAACTCGAGCATACCACTCCGCTACAGTCTCATCTTCACTTTTTGTGGACATGTGAAATTTTTTTCTTTCTCTGAATATGAGTGTAGGTGGTGTGTAGTGTGTTTTTAAAATTTCACATAATTCTTTGTATGCTTTTGATACGGGTGATACCGGATTGCACAAACTATGTAGTACAGTGTAAGCCGCTGTACCGATCGACTTCAACAAAACTGCCTTTTTTGTGTTTTCCTCTTTCACATTCAATTCGCACAAATGTATGTCGAATTTTTCCTTCCAAATGCAGAACGTTTCTTGGTGTGGCGAAAACTCAGCAATTGTTGCCATATGATAGAATGTTGGTGCTTCATTTTTCGTCATGTTGCTATTCATATATTATATGCACTTTTAACATGTGTATGTATATTAATACGTTTTATTTTATCCTCGTCGCCAATTATGTAGTGTATTGACACTCAGACTTAAGCACGCGTTGTCTTCAAGATTCTCTTTTATTCTATATCCCTTGGATGGTGTGACCGTATATAGATATTAATATAATACCTAACAGTTATGCTCTATCGCGAAAATTGAACCAAAAAGTAACAAACGAAAGACAATTTAGTGTGCATATGCACAATATGTATGTAGATATGTACGCGCGTAACATCAAAGAGGGGTGTTAATAAAGTTTCAGTTACATTACGTTAAACTGCTGGTGTTATGCGTTGGAACTTGATAATGAATTAAATGTAAATTGGACAAAACTCGATCCCGTGCGGCTGCTTTGTAGACTCTTGCCCGCCTGAAGTTGGTTAGAGGTCAACAGGTGCGATGTATATGGTTCCTGGCCGTACTGAAGAATCTTCCGCCAAGCCTATATTTAGTTATTTATGACTGAGCAGCACTAAATATTGTTGGCGATTGAGGCTGATCTGGCTGATCTATATTACCACCGAACTCGGTGGTAATATAAGATCCAGAAAAGATGAATTATGGTTGGAGTTGGAGAGACCTCGACAACTGTACGCCTAAGCCAGCTCCCAGGGTAGTCTTCTCGAGACTATACCGGGATGGGGCAGCTTAGGTACACTTCCCTGCAACATAGGTTATGTCAGCACGTGCACGGCATTAATATGAAAACATACCTTCGTCCCCAAATATATCTGCACTAAATTTTTCTTATTCACTGACCACTGGACTGTACGGCACTTATAATTATATGCTTCCAGCATATATATGTGGAAATATATATATTTTCCGGACAGCACTATATATATATATGTGTGCACTGTGTATGTTGCTCGCACTCGGGAATTATCACGTCTTTACAGATCGATCAACTTTCTTCTTTTGTTCAAAGCAGTAATAGACGATGGACTGAGTAGCCTGTGCAGCAGAGCTTTTGAGCTTTTTACTAACTGTGCAATCGTATGATCTAGAACATTCGAGCAGCATTAGACGATCGTCTAATGCACAGCATAGCTTAACTGTGCAATCGTACGATTGCCGTCTATGCTTCCCACTGTCCGTCGCTTGCATGTGTGCGTGGGCGTTCGGACTTAAGAGCGGCTAAAGCTTTGATCCAACCTTAAGAGCGGCTAAAGCTTGATCATATGAAAGATCACTAGGGGGTCTCACGAGACGAAAGAAGATAACCAATTCCCTATATTTTTGTGCTGGCTACTACAAAGTAGCAGTATCTGAAAAAGCTCTCAAATAGTTATCAGCTAGGGATTTTGAATTTATTTCGAAGAGACCTTCAACAGCGCTGCTTATTAATACCCCGAATCACATTACACCGACCATCGGTAGAACCTGAAGCACCCTAATGACGCATACTACTCGTACTCGCACACCTCTAATAGGACAGCTAATTGTATGGGTAACCAACCTTATCTAAACCTGCACATTCAAAACTACATTTGGGGACGCACTTTGCATTCGAAACCAGCCATGCGACTGATGCCATTCAGCATCCCCATCCGCGTCAATTTCTGGCAAATAGTTTTTCGTTGCCTATCACCGAGCGGGGATCTCAATTTTCCCCATGACCGGCGTGAGACGTGCGGGGGCGAAATGGAAAAGGTGCTGGCTTACAAAAGGGGGCGTTACCTTACAGAAATTAATAAATATATATATATTTTTGAGCATCCTTCGTGCAATGGCGATGATAATTAGTGTACGTGATTCTATTTACTTCGACGGGGCCCCAAACCTTCGTTGGGGCCTCTGAAAACATCCCCGTCCTGGGAAAGGGGTCGTCGAGTCCTTTAAGCCAACACCAAGGGAGTGCGTGTGTGTGTAATATGATATGCGCGTAAAAAATATAGTACGTGTGTGCGTGACAATGGCAACAACGTGCGGCAGATCTGCTGTGGGTTGTGGGATGTCGGGTGTCAAGAATGAAACTACGCCTGCTTGGAATTTTAAAATAAGCAAATGAGTTCGAGCTTGATGAAAGTAAGCAACAAAGGCGGCAGATGCAACAGCAGAGCCCATAAATATTTATAAACTTTCCCCTGTCATATAAATATAGGGTCATTAGTTGGCTGCACACCTTTCGGCGGGTGTCCTCCTCTTTGGGGACAATAAAACCCAACCCCCAAACGGAGACGGCCATTTGGATGCCTCTACTCTACAAGGAGAGGCTCCGACTTCTAGTCCGACTTTTGGCTGGTGAAATGTGACATAAAGAGATTAAGGATATCCGCATACCTGCCTGTTGATGCTTGGAGAGTTTTACAACTATATAGTCGAGATAATGACAGATTTTTAATCATTTATCTGTGGGAAAAATATTCTATTTAGTTTCAAGATCAGTACTGAACGATTGACGGCACTAGCGGGATACCCAATCCATTGTTTAATCTTAAAAGACTCTATTAATGCAGTCTCTTTTTTTCTCACACATATGCTATAGTGCTGTTGTGTATATAGTAAGATTTGATATATAAAACAATTTTTGTTTGTTCTTTAACCGAGGCCAGGACCTCGGTTTATATACATACACATATATATACAATACATATAAAAATGATAAAGCAAAATGGCGAAAAGTGGCAGTAAAAAATAAAATGCGCTGCCGCAAAAGTGCCATTTGTGGCATAAACACATGCGCGCCAGAAAGTTTGATAAGACGAAGGCTGTGGCAGTGGCAGTGGGAGCGGGAGAGGACATGGGCATGCCACACCAGGTGGCGGCAGGTGAAGTGAGTGGCACGGCAGGCCGAAAACTTTGCCAAGTGTGGCATGAACAGGCAGGGGAAGGCAGAGTGGAAATATCCCAAGAATGAACTTCGTTGCCGCGGCGGTGGCGTTGGCGCCGAAACCGCAGTGTGCCACTAAATGCTGCCACTAAATGTGGGCCAAGTATTATTGCAGTCCCCGACACAGGACCCTATCTATGCGAGTATGTGGTTGTGTGGGTGTGGCGCCGTTCTGCCAAAATTGCCCCAGGAGCTGCCTGTTCCTTGTGGCGCCGCGACAGAGCTCGCATACAACTAGCACAATAAAAACACATAAATGCGGCACAAAAACATGAAAATCTACTTGTTATAATTTAATAGAGTTGATAGAATTTTTACGACACCTTTTCCAGGTGGTATACGAGAGTATGTGTGTGTGTTTGTATGTGGATGGAGGAGGCTTTCCCTTAAAATGTGGGACGGAATAAAAGTTTTAATCACACGTTGCCTGCCGTTTTATTGCTGGCCATTAAGAACTTTACTTGGGCTTGGGATGAAGTAAAGTACCTTTTAATACAAATTTTAAGTGCTCAAAACTAAGTGAAATCGCTTAGATTTTATTTGACTCTAATTGGTCTTGAATTGTAGGGCGAGTATTAGCATATTATGATCTGGCGGATTTGTGGGAAAACTAATATCAAGTACTCAAATAATTGGAACAGTTTAACGATTTTCGGCAGAGAACAGTGCCAGCAATTTATTGTCATTTCTTTGTCAAATTGTAGAACTTGTAGGACTCAGCGCAACCGGAGCTCTACAGATCCTTTTTTGCGTTGTCTGATGTTTGTTTTGTGGATTTAAGATTTGCCCTTAATGTCGGAAAGTAAGTTAAAACCCACAAGGGTTGGTGGCCCTCCTATAAAATTATGTTGCAAAAATAAATAAGCAATAAAAACTTGATAACTAATAGCGGTCTTTCGAGTACATTTTTAAGCTGTTGTTCGAACGATTACTAGAATCGGCTTTGCTTGAGCGTCTACTGAGAGTCACAGTGTTCTTCTTCGTGACGAACTCCTCCTGGTTGCACGCCATACAAATCTCCACAAATGACACCAGCTCTTGCGACTTCAGGGCCTGCGCGATGGGCAGGGCATCTTCCAGGGCGTCTCTGGTCTGTTCCAGCTTGTACACCACGGCATTGGCCTTGACTATCTGCACCACATTGAGGAACTTCCAGAGGTGGCTATTGCAGTTCGCGGACTCTTTCATGCCCTTACGACCAACGAATGCGCACTCGGAGTGCCGTCCCTGGTCCAGATGGCATTGCGATATCTGGTGCAGCAGATAGCACTTTTCGATCGAGTATTTGGCAAAGATCATTCTGTGCTCGAGGCGCGCCAGCAGCTTCCTATGTGTAACACAAGACACTATGAGACACTCTTCTTGATTCGATTAATAAACAGATGTGGTCTTACTTGGCCCTCACGGCGGCGGGATCGTATGCGTCCGGTTCCGGGTGCGTGGAGCGATCTCCAAAGACAAATGACACTAATTCCTTAACCTTGTCCGTTTGCAAATGCAGCAGCTTGAGGAGGGACGTTGTGGCGGCATTGAACTTCTTCGGTGGCATCAGCTGTTCGGCCAGGGCCAGTCCCAGGGTGTTGTACATCTCGTTAAGAAACTCGAACTTCCAGCACATAACACGGTGCGTCTTCTTCACCACGTATTCGCCCATCACGTCCTCCACGAACTTGGTCAAGGCCTGTAGGGTGACATGTTGTTAAATACTACGTTTTGCCTAATCCCTATTTCTCTTCTGGCTCACCTTGACCTTCTTCGCTTTGCGCAGCACGCGAACGCGCTTCAGAGCCGCGTTCATGGTGCGGTATGTCTGGTACTGTACGTGGTAGAGGAAGGCCTCTCGATACTTCTCCGACAGCTTCTTGTTCCTGTACTTCATGTAGTTCACGTAATACAAAGGGCTACGCGATTGCAGCATTTTCTATGGAAGGGCCAGGCTTGGTAAATCCTTAAGCACATAGAATTCGATCGCTCACCATAAATGTGCGCACAATCTCGTACTGTTTGACAGTGAGTTTGTCCAGGAAGTAGAAGGACTCCTTGCATTGGGGCAGCAGAAGCACGGGGTTGTTGATCATCTTCTTCATGAACACCATATCTATCCAGGACTCGTTCAGGTACGTCTGATAGAAGATATTGTAGGCCCGCTTTCTGCGCGCAATCTCCAGGGGGGAGAGGAGCAGCACCTCCACCTCGGGAATGCTGAGAACATCGCACTTCTCCTGCTCCCGCAGCACCTTCCACAAGGGACGTTTGTCCACTATCTCGTTGGCCTTCATAAGCTCGTGCACAATTTCGACTGTTTTTTGGTGTTTCGAGAAGAAGGCGGTCATCGCCTCGCCCATGCAATCGTTGATCACTTCGTCCACCTGGCAGAGTTACCGCTATAGTTATAAAGAGATTGCAATGGAACTTCCGACAGAGCGCCTTTCGAAGCACTTGGTCTTGTTTCCCTTGAAATGGCGAACGTTGTTGTGCAACTCGGCCAGGCTGTTCTCGAACTGGTTGAGTTCGTATTGGGCATCGCATATTTCCAGGTTTATGTAGGATTTCTCTCCACTCGTGGCTCGGGCCATTCCTGCACACACCAAAGGGTCGCTCAGTCGCAGGCTCTAGGATGGTAATTCCCCCCGATATACTCACTCGCAGCCTCCTGGCTGTCCTTCAGGGCTCCCTGGATTTGGGCCGCCTTCCGCTTGCTCTGGCAGCGCTTGTACATTGTCATATGATCCTTGGGATCCAACACGAGGGCCTTGTTGAAGTAGTGCATGGCAATGTTCTCCCTGCGACGGCGGGAGTAGTAGATGCCCCAGTCCTTGTAGATATGTTGCTCGATCTCTTCCGGCCAGTCGAACTTCTGCCATGGTTGAACGGCTTCGCCCACACCCGATGGCGGCGCACCCACAAACGAAGCCATTGTATTTCTGTATATCTATCTGATTTTCTTAGAGTTTGAAATGTGAATAAAATGATTTACTTGTAAAAGGCTTCACAAGCAGTGTACTTTAAATTTAGAAATATCTCAAAACATAATAAATAAAATTGAGTTGAGCTCTGAGGTAAAACGATTGTCCTATAAAAATATAACGCACATACATTTCAATGGTACGCACTTTTTAAAGGCTGGCTTTTCGCTGGTTTCAGGCTGCGTTCGAATTTGATTGAAAAGCTAAAAGGAAGCCCTCTGAATTTAGCAATGCCTGCCCCAATATCAAAAGAATTATGGTTTATAAGCTAAATTACTGTTAATATAGAATATACGAATGTATACATATATATATATATATATATGATCTTTGGTTGATGAGAAAATGGTTATATTTAACAGTATTTGTGCACTTTTCCAACTGAAGCAAATTACAGTTTGCGTCGTTTTCATTTGTGCCACTGGAGCGGACCTTCGTGTGTGGCAAGTGGCAAGTGGCAAGGCGTATACGTTTCCTCTTCAATTTTGAATTCTGTCACACTTCTAATAAGCGCCTGCGGCTACGTTAAAAGCCACGCAAGGCTGGGCTGGGCCAAAACATGTGATTAAAAGAGGAAAGCGGAAAATGCTATGGAAATTTAACCGCAAGTCTGAAGTGACAGAAGTGGCACACACACACACAGACACACACGAAGGAGACAGCGCAAAAGCGACTGCAGCTACGGCGGCCATAAGCAGGATGATGGCCAATACAGGGGGACCACGGCAGCGTAGCAGGCAGCTCATCGCTGGGGTGGTCACCTCCATAATCTTATATGGATCAGCAGTGTGGGCACCAGCAATGATGGTTTACACATACAGCAGAGACTGCAGAAGCGCATACCGACGCTGTGCCCTGAGGGTTACATGCTGCTTCCGGACGGTGTCTGAAGACGCCGCACTTATTGTGGAAGGCATGGTCCCACTGGATCTTCTGGCAGCTGAGCGGCAGAGCGGAGTGGAGGTAGCCAGCGAGCGGCGAGAGCGCACTATAGCCCAGTGGCAACGGCGCTGGGACCAAGCGGCAAAAGGGAGGTGCACCAGACGTCTCCTTCCCCAGCTTAGCCCATGGCTGCGAAGAAGGCACGGCCAAATGGACCATTATTTGGGCCAACTGCTGACGGGGCATGGCTGCTTCAAGCAGTACCTGCATCGCTTTAGGCATGCTGACGACCCGTATTGCAGCTGCTGCGGGCCTGGAGTCGACGAGGATGCAGAGCACGTCTTCTTTGTATGCCCCCGCTTTTCGCAAGAACGAACGAGGCTAGGGGAGACGCTTGCAGAAGTGAGTGTGGACACCCTCACCGACCAGATGCTAGCCGATGAGCAATCTTGGAACGCGGTCGCCTACATGGCAGCAAGCGTGATCAAGGAGCTGCGCAGGCTGGAGCGAAGCCGGACAAACTAAGCCAGAAGGATGACCCCACAGCCCGCACCGCGAAGTAATGCCTAGCGGCAGTCCCGCGGGAGCGGACCCCCCCCCACCCCTTCCCAGCCATAATTGTTATTTTATAAATATAAATTGTTTTCCCAATAAAAAAAAAAAAAAAAAAAAAAAAAAAACACGAAGGAGACTCCACTCCACTCGATGATTGTGTGGCAACCGAGCGAAAGAAATCACTTGAAAAGCGCCTATAAATTGTGCTTCACACCCCAGTTCAAATAGGAATTATACGGGTAACAATGAAATTAAAGCCAGTCCTGAGTCTCGAGTCCCGAGTCCGCGCGGCCCCCACGATGGGGCATGGGGCATGGGAATCGAGTGGGCGCTAGGCCTCAAAAGGAAATGATAAGTGTCGGGAGCGGGGCCACCGGTAGGGGCAACTCAACGCGATCATAAATCTAGTGTGTAATAAATTTAAACAGCAAAATCATGCAAAAAGCAAAAGCAAGTTCTGGGCAGGGCTCACGCAGTTCGAAGGACTCTGGACCCAAGCCCCAGCAGCAGGGACGAAGGACTAGCTGGGTCGCTCGACAATGACTACACTTTAGCGGCAAATTTGTGCGCATTGTCGCCGTATTATTTGCTATTATTTATGCCTTTTCCACTATTTACTTCCTTTCTGGGCTCTCGCCACGCCATCCACTGGGCGGGTGGGAGGTGGTGGGGATATGCAAAAGTGGCCACTCCTTGGCCAGGACCACAGCAGGAAAATCCTCGCTCTCGTACTCACCGGCCGAACCTTATGGCGTGCTGAGCATTCGCGCATGAGAGGCTTGCGTGGATTTTAAACATTTTCACACAACATTCTCATATTTAGAGGTCGCACATCAGCGCCGATTCCACCCCAAACCCCGACTCGCGTCGGCGATAATGTACGGCCCCATAAGCCCAAAATAAAGGACACCGAAAGCGGACCGCGCACCAACAACATGCAACAGCACACGCGACCCCAAAAAAAAAACGAGGGGGAACGTTGTGAGTTGCTGCGGACACCGCAACTCTACATTTATACCCGATACTTAGTCAGTATGGCTCTCCACCGGCAGAGGCCGCGAATATTAAACGACACGACAAAGAGTGCGTGCGAGAGAGACAGAAAATCAGTCTGAGCGTGACGTCGGGCGCTGCTTAGCCACTGCAAATTGATTTCTTGCTTTTGGCTATACAAATTATCCGATCTGATCCAGATTTAGCAACCGGATAGATATGGTCATTCTCTATGATTCTGCGTTTCTAGTTTTCTCGAATCTGCAATATTGTGGATGCATACGATTTTCGTCCTTTGTGGGGGCGGAAGGGGGTGGGGCGAAATTCTAAAATAAACGTTTTATAGTGAGATCTAACAAAAGTGCGGATACCAAATTTGGTTACTCTAGCCTTAATAGTCTCTGAGATTTTTGGATGCCCCAGATTTTCGTCCTTTGCGGGGCGGAAGGGGTGTGGCGAAATTTGGACACGAAACGGTCAAGGTCCGATATCACAGGAGTGTGGATACCAAATTTGGTTGCTCTGGCTCTTATAGGTTCTGAGATCCTTGAACTCATATTTTGCAATTGGCAAAACCGACCATGAAACCTGTGTGTTAGAGAGAGACAGAGCGAGAAAGAATGAAATTGTTTTCTTGATTCTGGCTATAATAATTATACGATCTGGTTGAGATTTTACACTCTAGAACATATAGTCATCCTCTACGATTCTGGTTTTTGGTTTTATCGTATCTTTAAAATTGTGGATGCCACAGATTTTCGTCCTTTGTGGGGGCGGAAGTGGGCGGGGCAAAGTTTTGAAATATTTTTGTAGCAGTGACATATCACAGAAGTCTAGATCCAAAACATCGTTGCTCTAGATTTTATAGTCTTTGAGCACTAGGCGCTAATAGGGACGGACAGACGGACAGACAGACATGGCTCAATCGACTCGGCTATTGATGCTGATCAAGAATATATATACTTTATGGGGTCGGAAACGATTCCTTCTGGACGTTACACACATCCACTTTTACCACAAATCTAATATACCCCAATACTCATTTTGAGTATCGGGTATAAAAAAGAAGAAAATCTGTAAAATGTAATTGTTACCATGAAAGCACGGCCCAGGCGCAGGATCTGGTTTTGACTGTGGCTCATGCAGAGCAGCTCCCCTGCACAGAAGGTTATACCACCATTCGGTTAAAAGCATTTTAAGTAAGTTTGTGTTGTGGGTAAGGGAACGGCGAGGGGAGCGGGAGCGGCAATGGGAATGGGAATGGGAACCCCTCTCTGTGCAACATTCCCAGTTTGATAATCGGCGTGCCAGGGCCAGGGCTGCCATCACTGATAAACAAATTGGCTTTTGCAATGACTTTATATATTTTACGAGTTGCGGTCATTTTTGGGGTAACGTCCTTTCGCTTTCCCCTCTCCTTACGAATGCTCATGTGAGTGGATACTCCGGCTGGGGCTGTTGCCGCCGCACTCTGATGCGATTATAAAGGAAAATTGATGCAGATACAATTAATTGAATTCAAAAAGCCCAATCCACTGCCCATTCCGCGCTAAAGTTTTTCCATTTTCTTGCACAGTGTCTGGGTCTTGGCTGCTGCTTTTTACGAATAGTTTTCCCCTGACTTCAAAACTGGGTCAGGCGGAAGGTAAATGGCAGCCGTACACCAAGCGGAACATTGTATTGCGAATTGCAGACCCTGACATAATCGGGAACGAGAATCAAGTGGATTATAATTTTGTCACTTGTGTAGTGTGCCCAAGGAGGAAAGTAATTATTGCGACTCAATTAAAAACACAAATTAAGTTCTTCTGGGAACTAGTTTCACTTTTATTTCAATCGAAATTTAGGAAATTTATTACATTCCATGAAGAATAAAAGTCGTGCTATCTGAAGTTCCACATAATTCTGACCAACTCTGGAGTTATCTTATCACTGGGTTGCACAATAAAACGAAGTATCTCTAGAACAGACGTATCATTCCATAGATTACCGCTAAAAATAAAAGTTCCCAGATGTTATTCTCTGGTATTCATAAGGGAACCTTATAGGGGTTTTCCTTGGATGACTTACGACGAACAGACGAGGTTATCTTCATTTACAAGGTCTTACTCATCGCCATAGCCATAATATTATGCCAATGTTTGCATCGATTAGCAACTTATACAAAGTAGATTAGATAGGACCTTATCTATATGAGTGGGGGAACAGCTTTGATAAGCGCTGAAGCTCTGTCGATTGGGATTTAGTTGGCCACAAGAGCTGGTTAGTATCGCACCTAAATTTTCGAAAGCAGAACACCAGAGCATACAAATATGCCACCACCGCACGGAGGACACGGAGGACCCCGAGGCCACGGTGGACATGGACATGGGGGACCACATCACGGCGGCCATCACGGACCGCCGCATCACCATGCTCCTCCCCATCACCACGGACCGCGTCGGCCCTGCTGCCTCTGCTGTACGATATCCTAGATGTGGGCAAGGAGTAGTTTTAATGATTCTCGTGAAATAAATCTCCCAGAAGCGGCCTTTGCATCTACATAACGACCATTTAAATGCGCCTACTTTAATAATCAGACTAATTAGTGTAATCGAGTGCCTTGAGTGCCTTGAGTGCTGGGCAATTAATGGCTGTCTAATCCTAATGTGTCACCTCAAAAGGCTTTAAAACCTCAAAGCCGCATGCCACACGGCCACGGCGGTTACTCTCCCATACATACGCGAGTGTTGGCATCTGTGAGTAGTACTTGTGTGTGAGTGTGCGTGTTTTGTTGCGTGTCGGATATGAGAGTGTGGGTGTGGGTGTGGGGCACGCATCGCATTTGGGGTCCGACGACTGACTGGCCGCCCCGTCTAATTTATAGCAGTCGAACAGTGCTGCTGCCGAAGACCAGAAGACATACAAGTGCCATAAATTCTGGCAAAGGAACACATTATTTATACTGTCAACCGGTCTATATTTCGGTATAGTATTTCGGAACATTCCGGCAAGGGAAATGCGCACTCTCAGAGCCCTAACCGTAAATAAGTGCATTGCCAAGCAGCCGTTTGCCTTGATATAAGACTTCATTAGCGGTTAAAAAGCTGACTGACTGGCTGGCTGGCTGGCCCACAAAGGCCTTAAGTCTCTGGATCCCACTCTGATTGAGGGTAAGGGACTCCTCGATGCTAGGGCAATGCGCCTGGTAATCGGCTACTTTTCTCCTTATAAGTATACGTATACATATACGTATGTATATACTCTTATATTGATCTGTCGCAGCCACAGAAAAAGCCACAGCGTTAAAGCCGGAAAGAAAAGCAACAGCGCGGACGAGGAAAATGCTTAAAGTTCAAATTAAGCACAACAGCTGGCGAAAAATTGAATTGAAAGCAGAAGCAACAACAGCACCCCAGCCCCACCATTCAGCCCAACAACCCCACACTCCCCCCAAGGCATATTCACGACAACGGGGAAAAAACAGCGAAGAGAAAACAGTCAAGGGAAAATCTGTAAGAAGGGAAAAACCCCGAAGCACAGGCGATGAGGCAAGGAAATAAACCAAGTGGCCGCTTGCTTCGTGCTCAACAGCTGGCAGAGCAGCGACTCTCTGGAGAGAGAACGAGTGTGGCAGGCGCTCTCTGCGAAGAGAGACTCCTGGACTCCGAGAGCGGGCACACTGGCGCCAATGTGTTGCACGGCGTTCAGCTTGGGTACTAAAGCCACGCATGTGCCACAATATTGAGTGGAATGCAAAATCACAAAGCACTTGCGACCATCATGTGTATGTGTGTATGTGAATGCGGGGGGATGTGGCACGGAACGGCAGTGTCTGTTAATGATAATGATGACAGTCTGTCGCTGGCTTTGCTGCACTTGCACTCTTTACTCTCGGACTCTCGGCGCGCTAGTTAAAGTTTTAATTTGGCATATTATAGTGGCTGAAGTGGCACAGCAGGTGCTCGTTAAATATGCCCACAGAAACACATGGCATTAGAGCCCGTCCGGAGCATCCGCACGGCATCCGCAAACACAGCGAGCAAAGAAAACAAAAAAGAAAAAAATACGGGAACCTCAGAAGAGTCTGGAGACTTATGGCATAGAACATATGGGGCGGGCGGGCTCATTTTACACTCCAAGTGGGTGTGTATCGACACGCTCGAGTGGCTCTAAATGAATAGTTGAAGTGGCGCTGCAACCAGATGGATGTTGCAACATTATAAATCACATTTTCATGGGAGCATTATGGGGATAATTATCGGAATAACGGTACTTTAAGGCTTATAAATCGGTTTATATGAATCATATTAGCGCAATGATTCGAGATTTTCATAATAGTTCTATAATAATTGCAGTGCAAATTAAATGATAGAGGTACACACAGAAATCTAGATGATTGCCCAGCAAACTCTCGTATGTATAGTTCAATTAAAAATTTCTTGAACCTGAATAAATTTCAGTTTGTATAGATGTAGGCATATGTTAGAATCTGGGACACTTAATTATTAAACAGTAAATATTTAACTCATCGTAATCTGCACCTAAATCTGGCTGTTCACGACTCGGAGGCTAAATATACCGTATGTATATACCCTGAAACTCCCTATACTCGGACTCTGTGGGAATTAGCGAAGTTAAGTACACTTTAATTGTGGCATTAAACCGGCTGACAGAAAGAAAAAGTTACAGTTTAGCAGTGTGTTGTTAATTGGGTATATTTGATGGTTATTTTCCATGATTTGCTTCTCTCATCCATGCCGATCGGGAAGTGAGTCCCCTGCCTAGAATGTTCACTTCCCTGCCACACAGTCACGTAGTTGTGGGAGGCAGATTTATGGCCAACGATAAGCGGGGGCAAGAAGACAGCGGCAGTAATTGACTCATATAACGATAGGCACGATAAAAACTTATTTGCAACTTTCCGCCACCATTGAATGTAAAACAGCGAAAGGGAGGGCAAGGCAAGGAGGATGGAAGTTTTTTGGCAAAGCATTTCGATTCAATCAAACACGCCCCCACACACTTCTTCTGGCAATACACATACTCCCCATTGGGTCCACTCATGCTGGCATTTAAATAAAAATAAACAGGGAAGAGGAAATTCTTTGAAACACTTTTAAGCATCATTAAATTAGCAAATTTCACCGATTTCGGGGGAGTGGGTGTTGATTGGTGATTGGGTGAATTCGATTGAGCTGAAGGATTCTGGGAAATCTTTTTTTCTTTGTGGACGTCTGGCATTGCAAAAGATTGGCATGTGTGCGTTGTGTGGGTGTTGGTATGGGTGTGGCAGAAGCTATAACAATACTCACATTATATCAATCAAAATATCTTCTCTTGTGCTCTGTCTCCGTCCTCTTTCGATTTTCTAATTTCCATTTGAGGAAATTGCAGGAAATGTAATTATTGGCGAGACCGCTGACAGGACCAACACGTGAACTGTTGGCCAACATTTGGTGTAATTGTCGTTATAATAAATAACTTTAACTGTCCGACCCCTGACACTTGACATCAACTGCAACGGAAGCGGCAACAGCAACAGGAGAAGCAAAAAAATAAGCTTACTGCCAAAGACCGAGCCCGGATCCGACTCTGGGTGCATGCAAAGTGCCAGAGAAACCGTTGCCACTGCCGCATATTTCAAATGCGGACACATGTAAAAATGCTGAAGCGCTGATTGTTGAAGAATGACCATCTCTAGCAACGCACGCATGTATTGACAGACATATGAGTATGTAGACGTATGTATGAGTGAGAGACGTAACGAAGCGACGTTCTCTTATCTCCCTTTTTGTTCTCCCTTTCGTTCGGTCTCTATCTGCCTGCGAGCAGAGCATTTATTAGTCACAAATAAACCTTACATATGAATGGTTGCGTTTTTACTTTTCGGTACAAGAACTTCCCTTGCAACGGCAGCGAAATTCTGTCCAACAGGTTATGGGCCCAGGTTCGGATTTTGTAAATTAAAAGTAAAGTGATTGTTTTAGTTACGAACTATTAACATCGGTGTGACTCAGAGACTAAACGATTATCAGCAATGAGCGGGATGTATCAAATAGACAAATTAGAGGAGGGAAATTATGACTCCTGGTGTATTCAAATGCGGTCTGTGTTGGTGCACGCTGAATTGTGGAGTGTGGCATCTGGTGACCTGCTACCAACGAATGTTCCCGAAGGTGTGAATTGGCAGGCCAAGGATGAAAAGGCGCTGGCCATGATCACATTGAGTGTGAAAACTTCACAGTTGGGATACATTAAAAATTGCAGTAAGTCGTCCGAAGCATGGAACAAATTAAAGAGTGTTCATCAACCAAGTGGACCTGTACGAAAGGTTCAACTGTACAAGAAATTGCTAAGCAAGCGCATGGACCAAAGGCAAAGCGTTTCAAGCTACATTAATGAGTTCGTGGATATTCTTGATGGCCTTGGGTCAGTAGGAATCGAGCTAAATGATGAACTGCGCTCAATTGTTTTGTTGTCAAGCCTTCCAGAACAATTCGAAAATTTCGTTGTCGCCATAGAGACGCGCGACAGTCTGCCGACTTTCGATGTTCTATGCGTAAAACTGAAGGAAGAAGGCGAACGAAAGGGAAACACAGAAGATCAAAAGGAATACGCAAAGGCATATACCGCAGTACATAAGCCGGCCGCGCACAGAGCGCAAAAGAAGAGAAACAATACAATGATATGTTTCAAGTGTGGTGAGCGCGGGCATATGAAGGCTCAGTGTAAGAAGGAGAGCGCAAATGTGGAAAGGGCAGCAAGAGTGGAGAACAAGCAGTGCAGTCTATTAAATGCGTTGGACGCAGATAATTTGAAAAAGAGTATGTGGTGTTTGGATAGTGGTGCCACAAGCCACATGTGTTGTGAGAAACAGTTATTCACAAAGTTCGAGAAACCCACAGAAATGATTGGTCTGTCTGACTCCGGTTTCCTAAAAGCTGAAGGAAAAGGGGAAGTAGAGCTGAAGACAGAGATATGCACGCTGCTGTTAAAGAATGTTCTCTATGTGCCCGAAATGAATGGAAATTATTTCTCGGTGGGCAGCGCTGTACAGAATAAATGTTTCGTCACTTTTGGACAAGAATATGCACGAGTTATCCAAAATGGCGAATGCATTGTAAAGGCGAACAGAGTTGGAAACTTGTATATGTTTCGAGGAAAACAAAACAACTGTTTTGCGGCGGTTAAGGCTGATGGTGCCCTGTGGCATAAACGGTACGGCCACTTGAACATCAGTAGTATGAAAGATTTGATCAGCAAAGGAATGGTGCGCGGCATTGAAAATATGGTTTTCCCGGCGAATATGAATTGCAAAACATGTATGGTCAGCAAGATTCATGCGCAACCATTTCCTGTTGCAACCACCAGTAGAGCTCAAGATATATTGGAACTACTTCATGCAGATGTGTGCGGGCCCTTTGGCACACAGTCGCTTGCTGGATCAAAGTATTTTCTAACCTTCATCGATGACAAATCAAGGCGTATATTTGTGTATTTCCTGCGGACAAAGGATGAAGTCTTCCAGAAGTTCGTCGAGTTCAAAACCCTGGTTGAACGGCAAACGGGAAAAAGTCTCAAATGTATCCGGAGCGACAATGGCGGTGAATTTGTCAACAAATCGTTTGATGAATTTCTGAAAACTAATTGGATTGAGAGGCAGCTGACAGTGGCGTACACTACACAGCAAAACGACGTTGCTGAGAGGGCAAACCGCACTCTGGTGGAAATGTCAAGATGTATGCTGGTCCAGTCAGGATTAGGCGAATCCTTGTGGGCTGAGGCAGTCAACGCAGCTGTGTACGGAATCGATCACCGACCAAGGCGCTGACCAGTATGACGCCTATGGAAGCGTGGACTGGTAAGAAACCTTTTGTTGGTCATCTAAAGGTTTTTGGCTCCGTTGCAGTAGCTTTGGACAAGGGTCCAAGGAAGAGTAAACTTCAACCAAAAGGCAAAGAATATCGCATGATTGGATATTCAGTAGCGGCTAAGGGCTATCGACTGTATGACCCTGTGTCTCATCAGGTGATTGAGAGGCGAGATGTTCTCTTTGACGAGATCCAAGACGACAAGGATACAGTCACATTCGAACTTCCGAAGGCAGAAGTTAGCATGCAGTCAGGCGGCGATACTGATGACATTGACAGCAGCGGTGGAGACAGCAGCCATGGTGCAAGCGTTGACGGGGAGAATCAAAGTAGCAGCGGTACTGATGGGTACGAGAGCGCAACAGAAAAGGTTGAGTCAGATGAGCCAGCTCCTCGCGTTGGACCTGGCAGACCAAGGCTGATTCGGACCGGCAAACCTGGCCGTCCGAGAAAGGAGTACCACATTCTTGGTGCTCTGGTTGCCAGCAACGTAAAGATTCCAGTATCCTACGAGGAGGCGTTGATCAGTATTCATGCATCACATTGGTCCGAAGCGATGCAACGCGAATATGAGGCATTAATGGCAAACGAGACATGGCAGTTGGCAGACTTACCGGCAGGACAACGAGCAGTTGAATGCAAATGGGTATATAGCCTGAAACGCGACAAAGATGGTCAAATCGAACGTTTCAAGGCGCGGCTGGTGGCAAAAGGTTGCTCCCAGCAGTACGGCATAAACTATGCGGAAATATTTTCTCCAGTCTGCAGACTGGAGAGCGTGCGATTTATTCTTGCGCTAGCAGCAGAATTGAAATTATATGTCAACCAAATGGATGTATGTACGGCATACCTCAACAGTGACCTGAGCGATACGGTGTACATGAAGCAACCACAAGGGTACATTGATCGAGCTTATCCAGCGAAGGCTATGCTGCATAAAAAATCAATATATGGATTGAAGCAGGCAGGAAGGGAATGGAATTCGAAGCTGAATGGCGTCCTGACTAATCTGGGTTTTGTTTCCTGTGACAACGAGCCGTGCCTCTACCAGCAGAGAGGGAAAGGTAACTTATCGTTAATCTTGGTATATGTTGACGATTTACTTATAGCATGTCAGTCCAAAGAGGACATGCTCGTTATCAAATCGGCTATTTCAAATGCGTTCGAATGTATCGACAAAGGTGTTCCAGAGCTGTTTTTAAGCATGGAGGTGCACCGTGAAGGTGAGCTTGGGCCTATCACCATAGGCCACTCGCAATACATCAAGGAACTATTGCAAGCTCACGACATGGACAAATGTAGACCAGTGGCTACTCCGTTGGATGCGGGGTTCCAGGTGGATTGTACTAATGAGCAGTGTCAAAAGGTTGATCCTGTCATGTATCAATCCATGATTGGTGAGCTGATGTGGCTGGCACTCACAACCAGACCGGACATTTTGCATTCAGTTGCAAAGTTGGCCCAGAGGAACAAAGATCCGCACGCAGAGCATCTGGCTGGTGTGAAGCACGTTCTGAGGTACTTGGCAGCGAAGATGAACTTCAAACTATACTACAAAGGGTGTCACCAGCCACTTACTGGATATGTGGATGCGGATTGGGGCGGCGATCGAACTAACCGGAAGTCGTATACGGGCTATGTTTATTTTTTGGCAGGTGGCCCAATTTCTTGGCGATCTGAGAAACAACGCAGCGTGGCACTTAGCACTTAGCACGGAGGCAGAATACATGGCACTGTCGGCTGCGTGTAAGGAGTCCATATTCTTACGTCGCTTAATCATTGAAATTGGCTGTGGAGATGAAGCTACCTCAACTACCTTATATGGAGATAATCTGAGCGCACAAGAGCTGGACCACTCAAGAACCAAGCATATTGATATTAGATATCACTTTGTACGACAGATTGTAGAAGAAGGTCAAGTTAAGTTAAAGTATGCTAGTACAACAGATATGATTGCAGATATCTTGACCAAGAATCTCCCTAAGAGAAAGCATGTCGAATTTACAAAATTGTTAAGTTTAAATTGAGTTAAATGGAAGCATGCACGCATTGAGGAAGGGTGTTGAAGAATGACCATCTCTAGCAATGCACGCATGTATTGACAGACATATGAGTATGAGTGAGAGACGTAACGAAGCGACGTTCTCTTATCTCCCTTTTTGTTCTCCCTTTCGTTCGGTCTCTATCTGCCTGCGAGCAGAGCATTTATTAGTCACAAATAAACCTTACATATGAATGGTTGCGTTTTTACTTTTCGGTACAAGAACTTCCCTTGCAACGGCAGCGAAAGAGAGGGAAGGAGTAGCACAAATTTTGAACGCATACAAATGCAATTTAAATTTACTTATTTAGAACCCCCGGGAATTCCAAATTATTTGCCTTTTCACGCAAATTTAGCGACCATTTTTCTAGCAGAAATTCGCCAAACAAAACAACAAAAAAGAGCCCAGACAGGTGGGCCTCAGCCATTGGGGGGTTCGCAGTGTGCTTCCCCAGACCGATATTTGGGCGCAACTTTTTCCAACTCTGTTTTTATACCCGATACTCAAAATGAGTATTGGGGTATATTATATTTGTGGTAAAAGTGGATGTATGTAACGTCCAGAAGGAATCGTTTCCGACCCCATAAAGTATATATATTCTTGATCAGCATCAATAGCCGAGTCGATTGAGCCATGTCTGTCTGTCCGTCTGTCCGTCCGTCCGTCTGTCCGTCCCCTTCAGCGCCTAGTGCTCAAAGACTATAAGAGCTAGAGCAACGATGTTTTGGATCCAGACTTCTGTGATATGTCACTGCTACAAAAATATTTCAAAACTTCGCCCCGCCCACTTCCGCCCCCACACAGGACGAAAATCTGTGGCATCCACATTTTTAAAGATACGATAAAACCAAAAACCAGAATCGTAGAGGATGACTATATGTTCTAGAGTGTAAAATCTCAACCAGATCGTATAATTATTATAGCCAGAATCAAGAAAACAATTTCATTCTTTCTCGCTCTGTCTCTCTCTAACACACAGGTTTCATGGTCGGCTTTGCCAATTGCAAAATATGAGTTCAAGGATCTCAGAACCTATAAGAGCCAGAGCAACCAAATTTGGTATCCCCACTCCTGTGATATCGCACCTTGACCGTTTCATGTCAAAATTTCGCCACACCCCCTTCCGCCCCCGCAAAGGACGAAAATCTGGGGCATCCACAAATCTCAAAGACTATTAAGGCTAGAGTAACCAAATTTGGTATCCGCACTTCTGTTAGATCTCACTATAAAACGTATATCTCAGAATTTCGCCCCACCCCCTTCCGCCCCCACAAAGAAAGAAAATCTGTGGCATACACAATATTGCACATTCGAGAAAACTAAAAACGCAGAATCATAGATAACGACCATATCTATCAGATTGCTGAATCTGGACCAGATCAGATAATTTGTATAGCCAAAAGGAACAAATCAATTTGCAGTGGCTACGCAGCGCCCGACGTCCCGCTCAGACTGATTTTCTGTCTCTCTCGCACGCACTCTTTGTCGTGTCGTTTAATATTAGCGGCGTCTGCCGGAGGAGAGCCATACTGACTAAGTATGGGGTATAACTGTAGAGTTGCGGTGTCCGCAGCAACTCACAACGTTCCCCCTCGTTATACCCGATACTCAAAATGAGTATTGGGGTATATTATATTTGTGGTAAAAGTGGATGTATGTAACGTCCAGAAGGAATCGTTTCCGACCCCATAAAGTATATATATTCTTGATCAGCATCAATAGCCGAGTCGATTGGGCCCTGTCTGTCTGTCTGTCTGTCCGTCTGTCCGTCTGTACGTCTGTCCGTCCGTCCGTCTGTCCGTCCCCTTCAGCGCCTAGTGCTCAAAGACTATAAGAGCTAGAGCAACGATGTTTTGGATCCAGACTTCTGTGATATGTCACTGCTACAAAAACATTTCAAAACTTCGCCCCGCCCACTTCCGCCCCCACAAAGGACGAAAATCTGTGGCATCCACAATTTTAAAGAAATAAGAAAACCAAAAACGTAGAGTTGTAGAGAATGACCATATCTTTAAGACTGCGGAATCTGAATTGGATCGTATTATTATTATAGCCAGCATCAAGAAAACAATTTCATTTTTTCTCGCCCTGTCTCTCTCTAACACACACGTAGCATAGGCGGCTTTGCTTAGAGTAAAACATTAGCGCCTAGATCTCAGAGACTATAAAAGCTAGAGCAACCAAATTTGGTATCCACACTCCTGTGAGATCGGACCTTGACCGTTTCGTGTCCAAATTTCGCCACCCCCCCTTTCGCCCCCGCAAAAGACGAAAATCTGGGGCATCCACAAATCTCAGAGACTATTAAGGCTAGAGTAACCAAATTTGATATCCGCACTTCTGTTAGATCTCACTATAAAACGTATATCTCAGAATTTCGCCTCAACCCCTTCCGCCCCCACAAAAGACGAAAATCTGTTGCATCCACAATATTGCACATTCGAGAAAACTAAAAACGCAGAATCATAGATAATGACTATATCTATCAGATTGCTGAATCTGGATCAGATCGGATCATTTTTGTAGCCAAAAGCAAGATATCAATTTGCAGTGGCTACGCAGCGCCCGACGTCACTCTCAGACTGAGTTTCTGTCTCTCTCGCACGCACTCTTTGTGGTGTCGTTCAATATTAGCGGCGTCTGCCGGAGGAGAGCCATACTGACTTAGTATCGGGTATAACTGTAGAGCCGATAATGACCATATCTATCAGACTGCTGAATCTGGATCAGATCGGATCATTTTTATACCCAAAAGGAACAAATCAATTTGCACTGGCTACGCAGCGCCTGACGTCACGCTCAGACTGATTTTCTGTCTCTCTCGCACGCACTCTTTGTCGTGTCGTTTAATATTAGCGGCGTCTGTCGCAGGAGAGCCATACTGACTAAGTATCGGGTATAACTGTAGAGTTGCGGTGTCCGCAGCAACTCGCAGCGTTCCCCCTCGTTATACCCGATACTCAAAATGAGTATTGGGGTATATTAGATTTGTGGTAAAAGTGGATGTATGTAACGTCCAGAAGGAATCGTTTCCGACCCCATAAAGTATATATATTCTTGATCAGCATCAATAGCCGAGTCGATTGAGCCATGTCTGTCTGTCCGTCTGTCCGTCTGTCCGTCCGTCCGTCAGTCCGTCCCCTTCAGCGCCTAGTGCTCAAAGACTATAAGAGCTAGAGCAACGATGTTTTGGATCCAGACTTCTGTGATATGTCACTGCTACAAAAATATTTCAAAACTTCGCCCCGCCCACTTCCGCCCCCACACAGGACGAAAATCTGTGGCATCCACATTTTTAAAGTTACGATAAAACCAAAAACCAGAATCGTAGAGGATGACTATATGTTCTAGAGTGTAAAATCTCAACCAGATCGTATAATTATTATAGCCAGAATCAAGAAAACAATTTCATTCTTTCTCGCTCTGTCTCTCTCTAACACACAGGTTTCATGGTCGGCTTTGCCAATTGCAAAATATGAGTTCAAGGATCTCAGAACCTATAAGAGCCAGAGCAACCAAATTTGGTATCCACACTCCTGTGATATCGGACCTTGACCGTTTCATGTCAAAATTTCGCCACACCCCCTTCCGCCCCCGCAAAGGACGAAAATCTGGGCCATCCACAAATCTCAGAGACTATTAAGGCTAGAGTAACCAAATTTGGTATACGCACTTCTGTTAGATCTCACTATAAAACGTATATCTCAGAATTACGCCCCACCCCCTTCCGCCCCCACAAAGGACGAAAATCTGTTGCCTCCACAATATTGCAGATTCGAGAAAACTAAAAACGCAGAATCATAGATAACGACCATATCTATCAGTCTGCTGAATCTGGACCAGATCAGATAATTTTTATAGCCAAAAGGAACAAATCAATTTGCAGTGGATACGCAGCGCCCGACGTCACGCTCAGACTGATTTTCTGTCTCTCTCGCACGCACTCTTTGTCGTGTCGTTTAATATTAGCGGCGTCTGCCGGAGGAGAGCCATACTGACTAAGTATGGGGTATAACTGTAGAGTTGCGGTGTCCGCAGCAACTCACAACGTTCCCCCTCGTTATACCCGATACTCAAAATGAGCATTGGGGTATATTATATTTGTGGTAAAAGTGGATGTATGTAACGTCCAGAAGGAATCGTTTCCGACCCCATAAAGTATATATATTCTTGATCAGCATCAATAGCCGAGTCGATTGGGCCCTGTCTGTCTGTCTGTCTGTCCGTCTGTCCGTCTGTACGTCTGTCCGTCCGTCCGTCTGTCCGTCCCCTTCAGCGCCTAGTGCTCAAAGACTATAAGAGCTAGAGCAACGATGTTTTGGATCCAGTTTTCTGTGATATGTCACTGCTACAAAAATATTTCAAAACTTCGCCCCGCCCTCTTCCGCCCCCACAAAGGACGAAAATCTGTGGCATCCACAATTTTAAAGAAATAAGAAAACCAAAAACGTAGAGTTGTAGAGAATGACCATATCTTTAAGACTGCGGAATCTGAATTGGATCGTATTATTATTATAGCCAGCATCAAGAAAACAATTTCATTTTTTCTCGCCCTGTCTCTCTTAACACACACGTAGCATAGGCGGCTTTGCTTAGAGTAAAACATTAGCGCCTAGATCTCAGAGACTATAAAAGCTAGAGCAACCAAATTTGGTATCCACACTCCTGTGATATCGGACCTTGACCGTTTCGTGTCCAAATTTCGCCACACCCCCTTTCGCCCCCGCAAAAGACGAAAATCTGGGGCATCCACAAATCTCAGAGACTATTAAGGCTAGAGTAACCAAATTTGGTATCCGCACTTCTGTTAGATCTCACTATAAAACGTATATCTCAGAATTTCGCCCCACCCCCTTCCGCCCACACAAAGGACGAAAATCTGTTGCATCCACAATATTGCACATTCGAGAAAACTAAAAACGCAGAATCATAGATAATGACTATATCTATCAGATTGCTGAATCTGGATCAGATCGGATCATTTTTGTAGCCAAAAGCCAGATATCAATTTGCAGTGGCTACGCAGCGCCCGACGTCACGCTCAGACTGAGTTTCTGTCTCTCTCGCACGCACTCTTTGTCGTGTCGTTTAATATTAGCCGCGTCTGCCGGAGGAGAGCCATACTGACTAAGTATCGGGTATAAATGTAGAGTTGCGGACCTTGACCATTTTGTGTCCAAATTTCGCCACACCCCCTTCCGCCCCCGCAAAGGACGAAAATCTGAGGCATCCACAAATCTCAGAGACTATTAAGGCTAGAGTAACCAAATTTGGTACACACACTCCTTTAAGATGTCACTATAAAACGTTTATCTTAGAATTTCGCCCCACACCCTTCCGCCCCCACAAAGGACGAAAATCTGTTGCCTCCACAATATTGCAGATTCGAGAAAACTAAAAACGCAGAATCATAGATAATGACCATATCTATCAGATTGCTGAATCTGGATCAGATCAGATAATTTTTATAGCCAAAAGGAACAAATCAATTTGCACTGGCTACGCAGTTCCCGACGTCACGCTCAGACTGATTTTCTGTCTCTCTCGCACGCACTCTTTGTGGTGTCGTTCAATATTAGCGGCGTCTGCCGGAGGAGAGCCATACTGACTTAGTATCGGGTATAACTGTAGAGCCGATAATGACCATATCTATCAGACTGCTGAATCTGGATCAGATCGGATCATTTTTATACCCAAAAGGAACAAATCAATTTGCACTGGCTACGCAGCGCCTGACGTCACGCTCAGACTGATTTTCTGTCTCTCTCGCACGCACTCTTTGTCGTGTCGTTTAATATTAGCGGCGTCTGCCGCAGGAGAGCCATACTGACTAAGTATCGGGTATAACTGTAGAGTTGCGGTGTCCGCAGCAACTCGCAGCGTTCCCCCTCGTTTTTTTTGTGGTTGGATTAGCGATTAGAAAATGCTTTTCCCCGAGCAAAAGTAACCCAAAGACTCTGACAAATACTCTTTGGCTGGGATATTTCTGCTCTCCGTCGTTTTCCGTGGGATGGCGCTGGCTCGAGGTTCGTGGCTGGTGGCTGAGTGGGAGCCTGCTGTGTGGGGCGCTGGGGATGCTCTGGCAGCTTAATTTAAAATGAAAATTGTACTTAATTTCCAACTAGAGAGGGTGGAGCGAGTAGGGGGGAGTTATACACACAACTTTGTAGACTGATTATGTTTTTCAAGTTTGGTTTTCAACTCTCCAGCAAATATCCTGTGGAAGGCATTAAAGGTCATCCGTAAGTCAACTTCATAACAGCTCCTTGAAAGAGAAAGAGCTCAAAAAATATAAAATCTTATAAGAAATATAATATCTTATAGAAAATTTCCGAAAATATCCTTTCCAATACTCCTATTTTATGATAAAGTTTTTAGGTTTCAGAAAATTGTGGTTTCGTAAACTTGATCTCTTAGACAAATACGATCCGTCAATCTTGCCTGGCGTACTAGAGTGAATGTCGTGTCAGAGTTTGTCATTATTGGCGAGTGTCCCCGCCGCAAGCAAATTGAATTAAGATTACCACACGAGGATTTCAAAGAATTTCCAGAAAAGTCAAACAAGCTTTAGTTTATTATTATTATTGCGTGAGGGAAAAGTTTCGACCGCAGCTGGAAAGGGCAAGACGAAGGGGAAGATGTGTGAGACAGAGGAGATGAAACATTTTCAATCGCAATCTTAAGGTTTATTTCTTTTGCGCCAAAGCTACTTTATTTTGACAGCAGACAAACAAATGTAAGAATTTAAATTAAAAGGAAAGCAGCGACAGGCGGCAGCCGTCAGTGGAAAACTTGTGAAAAACACGCCCAACCCGAAGAATAAAGGAGAAGAGGTGACCGCAGTACGCAGTCCCAATCAGGAACTCCAGCTCCGTCCTGGGGGAGGACACCGACCCCTCCTCCAGTCCATCACCGCCCGCCCATACGCATTGCCTGGCTGACTTTCTTGGGGGGACCGTTGTGAGTTGTGCGGACACCGCAACTCTACAGTTATACCCGATACTAATTCAGTATGGCTTTCCTCCGGCAGACGCTGCTAATATGAAACGACACGACAAAGAGTGCGTGCGAGAGAGACAGAAAATCAGTCTGAGCGTGACGTCGGGCGCTGCGTAGCCAGTGCAAATTGATTTGTTCCTTTTGGCTATACAAATTATCTGATCTGGTCCAGATTCAGCAATCTGATAGATATGGTCGTTATCTATGATTCTGCGTTTTTAGTTTTCTCGAATGTGCAATATTGTGGATGCAACAGATTTTCGTCTTTTGTGGGGGCGGAAGGGAGTGGGGCGAAATTCTGAGATATACGTTTTATAGTGAGATTTAACAGAAGTGCGGATACCAAATTTGGTTACTCTAGCCTTAATAGTCTCTGAGATTTGTGGATGCCCCAGATTTTCGTCCTTTGCGGGGGCGGAAGGGGGTGTGGCGAAATTTGGACACGAAACGGTCAAGGTCCGATATCACAGGAGTGTGGATACCAAATTTGGTTGCTCTGGCTCTTATAGGTTCTGAGATCCTTGAACTCATATTTTGCAATTGGCAAAGCCGACCATGAAACCTGTGTGTTAGAGAGAGACAGAGCGAGAAAGAATTAAATTGTTTTCTTGATTCTGGCTATAATAATTATACGATCTGGTTGAGATTTTACACTCTAGAACATATAGTCATCCTCTACGATTCTGCGTTTTTGGTTTTATCGTATCTTTAAAAATGTGGATGCCACAGATTTTCGTCTTTTGTGGGGGCGGAAGTGGGCGGGGCGAAGTTTTGAAATATTTTTCTAGCAGTGACATATCACAGAAGTCTGGATCCAAAACATCGTTGCTCTAGATTTTATAGTCTTTGAGCACTAGGCGCTGAAGGGGACGGACGGACGGACGGACGGACGGACAGACGGACAGACAGACAGGGCTCAATCGACTCGGCTATTGATGCTGATCAAGAATATATATACTTTATGGGGTCGGAAACGATTTCTTCTGGACGTTACACACATCCACTTTTACCACAAATCTAATATACCCCAATACTCATTTTGAGTATCGGGTATAAAAACTTTGCCGTCGTCTGTCTCCTTTTGCGCGTCTCAACTTTCAATACGAGAGCTACAACTCCACTGCGATATATATCTGGATCTGACTTGCTGACTCGCTGACTCTCCGACTCAGTGTTCGAGAATGGAACGGGGCGCTGTCGGTGGGTCTGGGATTGGGATTGGAATTGAGCAGCAGCTGGAATGGGGCACAGCGGAAAGTTTCTGTTGCGACTGTTGATAGAGTGCCGCGATAATGAGTGAACAGCGACAGAGAGCAACTCCCTCTCCCTCTCCATCGCCAACTCCTACTCCGACTCCTAGCCGACATATGATCTTGAGACCACTTCCATGTCTATGTTCTATTTATATAATTGATTCGATTCCCCATCGCGGACCGACTTGCGCACTGTGGTTTAATGAACCATGCTTTCATAGAGAACAGGCCTGGACCTGGACCTGGGCCTGGTCGGAGTCGGCGTAGCCCCGGGCCAAAGACCGATGAAAGTACTTACCAAGATGTGGCAAACAAAGCCAAGCCTCTCGAATCGCAAAAAAAGAACGAGTCGAGGCAAAACCAAACAAGACCAAAACAAAACCTAAACCAAAACAGAAACCATCATCAGCTGGCTTAGATGGATCTGCCGGGGGCCATAAGCACATAGAAACCGGCTCTCATTACCGGTGGATTCGGGTATAAAAGACGCCAGCGCGGCCCAGACTGGCATCAGAACCCTTCCAACGTTCTAGCAAGTCATTCGAAATATGAACTCCTACTTTGTGATCGCTTTAAGTGCTGTGTTTGTGGCTTTGGCCCTGGCCTCGGTAAGTCTGAAGCCTAAAGACTCCTCGCATTCTCAGTTGAGAAATTAAATTTTAATATCCAAACGCAGCCCCTCGACCTGAATGATGAACAGAAGGCTCTGGCCAAGCAGCATGGCGAGCAGTGCTCCAAGGAACTGAATCTGACCGAGGAGGAGAAAGCCACGGTGAAGGCAAGGACTTCAAGAATCCCACAGAGAACATCAAGTGTTTCGCCAACTGCATCTTCGAAAAGGTCGGCACCCTGAAGGACGGCAAAATTCAGGAAGACGTTGTCCTCGAGAAGCTGCGCTCCTTCATCGGTGAGGAGAAGACCAAGGCGGCCCTGGACAAGTGCCGCACCATCGAAGGTGACAACAAATGTGATAAGGCTGTCAAGCTCCACGCGTGCTTCGAGGAGTACAAGCCCCAAGCTAAGGCTTAAACTAGATAAAAACGAGGGGGAACGTTGTGAGTTGCTGCGGACACCGCAACTCTACATTTATACCCGATACTTAGTCAGTATGGCTCTCCTCCGGCAGACGCCGCTAATATTAAACGACACGACAAAGAGTGCGTGCGAGAGAGACAGAAAATCAGTCTGAGCGTGACGTCGGGCGCTGCGTAGCCACTGCAAATTGATTTGTTCCTTTTGGCTATAAAAATTATCTGATCTGGTCCAGACTCAGCAATCTGATAGATATGGTCGTTATCTATGATTCTGCGTTTTTAGTTTTCTCGAATGTGCAATATTGTGGATGCAACAGATTTTCGTCCTTTGTGGGGGCGGAAGGGGGTGGGGCGAAATTCTGAGATATACGTTTTATAGTGAGATCTAACAGAAGTGCGGATACCAAATTTGGTAACTCTAGCCTTAATAGTCTCTGAGATTTGTGGATGTGGCGGTGTGGCGAAATTTGGACACGAAACGGTCAAGGTCCGATATCACAGGAGTGTGGATACCAAATTTGGTTGCTCTGGCTCTTATAGGTTCTGAGATCCTTGAACTCATATTTTGCAATTGGCAAAACCGACCATGAAACCTGTGTGTTAGAGAGAGACAGAGCGAGAAAGAATGAAATTGTTTTCTTGATTCTGGCTATAATAATTATACGATCTAATTGAGATTTTACACTCTAGAACATATAGTCATCCTCTACGATTCTGCGTTTTGGTTTTATCGTATCTTTAAAAATTTGGATGCCACGGTTTTTCTTCCTTTGTGGGGGCGGAAGTGGGCGGGGCGAAGTTTTGAAATATTTTTGTAGCAGTGACATATCACAGAAGTCTGGATCCAAAACATCGTTGCTCTAGCTCTTATAGTCTTTGAGCAACAGGCGATGAAGGGGACGGACAGACGGACGGACGGACGGACAGACGGACAGACGGACAGACGGAAGGACGGACAGACGGACAGACAGACATGGCTCAATCGACTCGGCTATTGATGCTGATCAAGAATATATATACTTTATAGGGTCGGAAACGATTCCTTCTGGACGTTACACACATCCACTTTTACCACAAATCTAATATACCCCAATACTCATTTTGAGTATCGGGTATAACGAGGGGGAACGTTGTGAGTTGCAGCGGACACCGCAACTCTACAGTTATACCCGATACTAAGTCAGTATGGCTCTTCTCCGGCAGACGTCGCTAATATTAAACGACACGACAAAGAGTGCGTGCATCTTCTACTCTGAAGAGGACGGACAGACAGACAGACGGACGGACGGACAGACGGACAGACAGACATGGCTCAATCGACTCGGCTATTGATGCTGATCAAGAATATATATACTTTATGGGGTCGGAAACGATTCCTTCTGGACGTTACACACATCCACTTTTACCACAAATCTAATATACCCAAATACTCATTTTGAGTATCGGGTATAACGAGGGGGAACGTTGTGAGTTGCTGCGGACACCGCAACTCTACACTTATACCCGATACTAAGTCAGTATGGCTCTTCTCCGGCAGACGTCGCTAATATTAAACGACACGACAAAGAGTGCGTGCGAGAGAGACAGAAAATCAGTCTGAGCGTGACGTCGGGCGCAGAAGGAATCGTTTCCGACCCCATAAAGTATATATATTCTTGATCAGCATCAATAGCCGAGTCGATTGAGCCATGTCTGTCTGTCCGTCTGTCCGTCCGTCCGTCTGTCCGTCGGTCCGTCTGTCCGTCCCCTTCAGCGCCTAGTGCTCAAAGACTTTAAGAGCTAGAGCAACGATGTTTTGGATCCAGACTTCTGTGATATGTCACTGCTACAAAAATATTTCAAAACTTCGCCCCGCCCACTTCCGCCCCCACAAAGGACGAAAATCTGTGGCATCCACAATTTTAAAGATATGAGAAAACCAAAAACGTAGAATGGTAGAGAATGACCATATCTTTAAGACAGCGGAATCTGAATTGGATCGTATTATTATTATAGCCAGCATCAAGAAAACAATTTAATTTTTTCTATCCCTGTCTCTCTCTAAAACACACGTAGCATAGGCGGCTTTGCTTAGAGTAAAACATTAGCGCCTAGATCTCAGAGACTACAAAAGCTAGAGCAACCAAATTTGGTATCCCCACACCTAATATATCGGCCCGAGTCGAGTTTGTTTCAAAATTTCGCCACACCCCCTTCCGCCCCCGCAAAGGACGAAAATCTGGGGATATTCAAAAATCTCAGAGACTATTAAGGCTAGAGTAACCAAATTTGGTATCCGCACTCCTGTTAGATCTTACTATAAAACGTGTATCTCAAAATTTCGCCTTACCCCCTTGCGCCCACACAAAGGACGAAAATCTGTTGCATCCACAATATTGCACATTCGAGAAAACTAAAAACGCAGAATCATAGATAATGACCATATCTATCATATTGCTGAATCTGGATCAGATCGGATCATTTTTGTAGCCAAAAGCAAGAAATCAATTTTCAGTGGCTACGCAGCGCCCGACGTCACGCTCAGACTGATTTTCTGTCTCTCTCGCACGCACTCTTTGTCGTGTCGTTTAATATTAGCGGCGTCTGCCGGAGGAGAGCCATACTGACTAAGTATCGGGTATAACCGTAGAGTTGCGGTGTCCGCAGCAACTCATAACGTTCCCCCTCGTTTTTTTTTGTAGTGTGTGTGTGTATAATATATACTTACATAGAAAATGGAAAGAAATAAGCAACATATTAAGCCTTTTTGTGGCGAGAAATATTCTATATGGAAATTTAGAATCAGAGCTTTGTTTGCTGAATTAGAGGTGCTCCAAGTAGTCGATAACATAATGCCTAACGAAGTAGATGATAATTGGAAAAAGACAAAGCGATGTGCGAAGAGCATTTTAATTCAATATTTAGGCGACGCATTTCTAAACTTCGCGGCAGGCGACATTTCGGCACGTGATATCCTGAAGAATTTAGACGCCATATATGAGCGTAGAAGCCTTGCGTCGCAATTAGCTGCACGTAAACGTTTAATAACACTCAAACTCTCAAGTGAAATGACACTTTCGAGTCATTTTGTTATTTTTGATGAAACAGTGAGTGAGTTGTTAGGGGCGGGCGCTAAAATGGATGAGATGGACAAAGTGGCACATTTGCTGCAGACTCTACCTTCAACCTATAATGGTGTCATCACGGCAATCGAAACTTTGTCAGATGAAACTCTATCATTAGCGTTTGTAAAAAATAAATTGTTCGACTACGAGACCAAATTAAGAAATGAAAGTACTGATACAAGTAGTAAAGTCATGAAGGCAGTTGTAAGAAATAATAACAATTTTAATAATCGTAAAACGTTTGGATCTAGAAACACACGGCAAAAGATATTATTTAAGGGAAAAGCTAGAAGTAACATTAAATGCCATCACTGTGGCACAGAAGGGCACATGAAAAAAGACTGTTACCAGTTTATAAGGTTAAATCAAAATAAAGAAAATTATAAACATAATAAACAAGCTCAGCTTGCGGCATCGGGCCACGGGTTCGCATTTATGATGCGGAAAATGACAAAGAGTGATCAAATAAATAATGAACTCGGTTTTATACTCGATTCTGGTGCAACGGATCATTTGATCAATGATGACTCGCTGTACGCCGATTGCATCGAATTGGAGCAGCCACTTAAAATCGCTGTGGCAAAAGAAGGCGAGTTTTTATATGCCACTAAGCGTGGAATTGTGCGGCTGCACAATGGACACAATATCACACTGGAGGATGTGCTCTACTGAAAGGAGGCAGCAGGAAACCTCATATCTGTCAAGCGTCTGCAACAGGCAGGGATGTCAATTAAGTTTGACTGTGGTGGTGTCTCCATATCAAACGAGGGGGAACGTTGTGAGTTGCTGCGGACACCGCAACTCTACAGTTATACCCGATACTTAGTCAGTATGGCTCTCTTCCGGCAGACGCCGCTAATATTGAACGACACCACAAAGAGTGCGTGCGAGAGAGACAGAAAATCAGTCTGAGCGTGACGTCGGGCGCTGCGTAGCCAGTGCAAATTGATTTGTTCCTTTTGGCTATAAAAATGATCTGATCTGATCCAGATTCAGCAATCTGATGGATATGATCATTATCTATGATTCTGAGTTTTTTGTTTTCTCGTATCCTCAATATTGTGGATGCCACAGACTTTCGTCTTTTGTTGGGGCGGAAGTGGGCGGGGCGAAGTTTTGAAATATTTTTGTAGCAGTGACAAATCACAGAAGTCTGGATCCAAAACATCGTTGCTCTAGCTCTTATAGTCTTTGAGCACTAGGTGCTGAAGGGGACGGACAGACGGACGGACGTACAGACGGACAGACAGACAGACAGACAGGGCCCAATCGACTCGGCTATTGATGCCGATCAAGAATATATATACTTTATAGGGTCGGAAACGATTCCTTCTGGACGTTACACACATCCACTTTTACCACAAATCTAATATACCCCAATACTCATTTTGAGTATCGGGTATAAAAATGGAGTAATTGTTGTTAAACATACAGGTATGTTGGATATACCTGTAGTCAAATTCCAAGCATACAGTGTAGATGCTAGGAACAAAAATAATTATCGATTATGGCATGAGAGGTTTGGGCATAAGCAATGCAAAATTGCTTGAAATAAAGAATAATAATTTATTTAATGACAGTAATCTTCTTGTTAATTTAAAAATATCAGATGAAGTTTGTGAGTCATGTTTAAATGGGAAACAGGCTAGGTTGCCATTTAAGCAATCTAAAGATAAAAGTTATATAAAACGACCCTTGTTTGTAATACATTCAGATGTATGTGGCCCCATTAAACCAGTTACACTAGACGATAAAAATTATTTTGTGATCTTCGTAGATCAATTTACACATTATTGTGTAACCTATTTGTTAAAATATAAATCAGATGTATTCAATGTATTTAAAGATTTTGTAGCAAAGAGCGAGGCTCATTTTAATTTCAACATTGTCAATTTGTACATTGACAACGGTAGAGAATACCTGTCGAATGAAATGCGTGAGTTCTGCGTTAATAAAGGAATAAGTTATCATTTGACAGTGCCACATACACCTCAGTTGAATGGTGTTTCGGAGCGAATGATAAGAACCATTACAGAGAAAGCTCGTGCTATGGTAAATGGTGCAAAATTAGACAAAAGTTTTTGGGGTGAAGCTGTGCTAACTGCAACATATCTAATCAGCAGAATTCCAAGCAAAGCACTTGGTGATTGTAAAATGACCCCATATGAGCTGTGGCACAATAGAAAGCCAAATTTAAAGTTTTTAAGAGTGTTCGGTTCAACCGTGTATGTGCACAACAAAATTAAAAAAGGTAAATTTGATGAAAAATCATTCAAAGCTATCTTGATAGGGTATGAACAAAATGGACTCAAATTGTGGGATGTCATTAAAGGAAAAGTTATTGTTGCAAGAGATGTTGTCGTAGACGAGACTAATATGCTTTATTCTAGAGAAGTAAAATTTGAAACAGATTTCACGAAAGAGAGTAAGGAAAGAAGTCAACAAGAATTCCTGAATGAGAGTAAGGAATCTGATCAGCTTAATTTCCCGAATGATAGTACGGAATGTGGAATCCTGAATGAGAGTAAGGAATGTGATCAGTTTTATTTCCCGAATGATAGTACGGAATGTGGAATCCTGAATGAGAGTAAGGAATGTGATCAGTTTAATTTCCCGAATGAAAGTACGCAATGTGAAATCCTGAATGAAAGTAAGGAATGCGAAAAGCTGAATTTTCCGAATGAAAGTAGGAAAAGAAAAACTGATTTCCTGAATGATAGTAAGGAATTATATATCCCGAATGAGAGTAAGGATTGTGAAAAAGCTGATCAGCCAGATAATTGTCGTGAAGAAAATAAGGATACTAATATAATTAGTAGAAAAAGTGAGAGGTTAAAGTCTAAGCCGAAGGTGTCTTATAAAGAACATGATAAAAGCTTTAACAAATTTATATTAAATGCCCATATAATGTTTGATGAAGTTCCAAATTCTTTTGATGAAATAAATTTTAGGAATGATAAATCTGATTGGGAGGAGGCAATAAATACAGAGTTAAATGCCCATGAAATTAATAACACCTGGACAATTATAAAGAAGCCAGAAAACAAAAATATTGTAGACAGTAGATGGGTATTTTCCATTAAATATAATGAACTAGGAGTCCCAATAAAATACAAAGCTAGACTGGTTGCAAGAGGATTTACTCAAAAGTACCAAGTAGACTATGAAGAAAAATTTTCTCCCGTTGCTAGAATTGCCAGTTTTAGGTTCGTACTATCATTGGCAGTCCAGTTTAATTTGAAAGTCCATCAGATGGATGTTAAAACAGCTTTCCTCAATGGTACATTAAGTGAGGAGATATATATGCGGCCTCCTCAGGGCGTATCATGCGGTGCTGGGCATGTATGCAAACTGAACAAAGCCATTTATGGGCTCAAACAAGCAGCTAGATGCTGGTTTCAAGTATTTGAGTAAGCATTGAAAGAATTCGATTTTGTAAACTCTCCCGTGGATCGTTGCATATATATTCTTGATAGAGGTGACATAAAGAAAAACATATATGTATTATTATATGTTTATGATGTAGTAATAGCGACAAGGGATATGGATAGAATGAATAATTTCAAAAAGAATTTAAGCGAAAGATTTAGAATGACTGACTTAAATGAGATAAAACATTTTATCGGTATCAGAGTAGAAATGTTTGAAGACAAAATATATTTGAGTCAAGCTGCATATGTAAAAAGAATTTTAAATAAATTTAACATGGATAGTTGCAATTTAGTCAGTACTCCATTACTATATAAACTAAATTATGAGTTACTTAACTCAGATGAAGACTGCAATGCTCCATGTCGTAACCTTATTGATTGTTTAATGTACATAATGCTGTGTACACGACCAGATTTAGCTGTCGCTGTAAATATCTTGAGTAGATATAGTAGCAAGAACAATGCTGAGTTATGGCAATGTTTAAAAAGGGTTATTAGATATTTAAAGGGAACTATTGATATAAAGCTTATATTTAAAAAAAATACATCATTTGAAAATACATTAGTTGGCTATGTTGACTTTGATTGGGGTAGTAATGATAGTTCTATCTCTCGATAGAAAAAGTACAACGGGTTATTTGTTTAAAATGTTCGATTCCAATTTAATTTGTTGGAATACAAAAAGACAGAATTCAGTGGCAGCTTCATCAACTGAAGCTGAATATATGGCCCTATTTGAAGCTGTAAGAGAAGCTTTATGGCTAAAGTCTCTTCTAAATAGTATTAATCTTAAACTCTTCAAACCCATTAAAATTTATGAAGACAACCAAGGCTGTATTAGCATTGCAAATAATCCCTCATGTCATAAAAGAGCAAAGCATACTGATATAAAATATCATTTTTCAAGAGAACAGATAGAAACTAATGAGATTTCTCTTGAGTATATTAATACAGACAACCAACTTGCTGACATCTTCACGAAGCCACTACCTGCTGGAAGATTTGCGGAACTGCGGAACAATTTAGGACTACTACAAGAAGAATGATTCCAATTTAAGGAAAACATGAACATGATGCTTTATTAACAAATTTATTACATTAATTCATATTTAATTTTTTTTTTATTTATTTATTTTTTTTTTGATTTGAATCAAAATAACCAATGAATTGTTAAAGTAATTTAATTTTATGTTAATCTAATTTTAAAGTGATCTGATCGGGTTTTTCTGGGTTTTCATCGTATCCTTAGAGCAAATGCTAGATCACATAACACTTCCCAGAATGCACACCAACCACATTAGAATAACAATTGAATGTTACCTTTTTGATTTAATGATGAAAACATTTTTTTTTATTTTTATGATTTTGATGATTAATGTTATTTTGGAGGGGGGCGTGTTGGAATACACCTATTCCCACATTCAAATAATAACATTAAATACTATTAAATAATACTACTAGATAGCCGAAGGTCATAGTAACCAGTGCTATCACTAATAAGCTAGGTTAATTGTTTTAACTCTAACCTCGCTGTAAATAAATAAATAAATAAAAAATACTATCGATATATTAAGTATTATTATGTAAAGTCAGTCTGGTCACACTTGAAGTGTCCACTTTCTCTTTCTTTTGTGTGATCTCGAATTGAGTGTGTGGACCGGTGTTGCAGTAAAAAGTAATCAAGAAATACATAAATAATCTTTAAAGAAAAATATAACTTAGTACTGTCATTCGTTTACTAATTGTCATAGCTAGTTATCCAATAGTAATCATCGCCGCTTGAATTAATCTTTCGGGTCAGTGGCTATAATTTTCGCTTTATTTAATTTTAATGTTTGCCATTTTAAAGTCTCGATTATTATACCCGATACTCAAAATGAGTATCTGTTGCTATAGCAACGATGTTTTGGATCCAGACTTCTGGCATCTACAATTTCGACGATACGAGAAAACCAAAAACGCAGAGTCCTAGAAGATGACTATATCTTCTAGAGTGCGAAATCTGAACCAGATCGTATAATTATTATAGCCAGAATCAAGAAAACAATTTAATTCTTTCTCGCTCTTTCTCTCTCTAACACACAGGTTTCATAGTCGGTTTTGCCAATTGCAAAATATAAGTTCAAGGATCTCAGAACCCATAAGAGCCAGAGCAACCAAATTTGGTATTCACACTCCTGTGATATCGGACCTTGACCGTTTCGTGTCCAAATTTCGCCACACCCCCTTCCGCCCCCGCAAAGGACGAAAATCTGGGGCATTCACAAATCTCAGAGACTATTAAGGCTAGAGTAACCAAATTTAGTATCCGCACTCCTGTTAGATCTCACTATAAAACGTATATCTCTAAATTTCGCCCCAACCCCTTCCGCCCACACAAAGAACGAAAATCTGTTGCATCCACAATATTGCAGATTCGAGAAAACTAAAAACGCAGAATCATAGATAATGACCATATCTATCAGATTGCTGAATCTGGACCAGATCAGATAATTTTTATAGCCAAAAGGAACAAATCAATTTGCAGTGGCTACGCAGCGCCCGACGTCACGCTCAGACTGATTTTCTGTCTCTCTCGCACGCACTCTTTGTCGTGTCGTTTAATATTAGCGGCGTCTGCCGGAGGAGAGCCATACTGACTAAGTATGGGGTATAACTGTAGAGTTGCGGTGTCCGCAGCAACTCACAACGTTCCCCCTCGTTATACCCGATACTCAAAATGAGTATTGGGGTATATTATATTTGTGGTAAAAGTGGATGTATGTAACGTCCAGAAGGAATCGTTTCCGACCCCATAAAGTATATATATTCTTGATCAGCATCAATAGCCGAGTCGATTGGGCCCTGTCTGTCTGTCTGTCTGTCCGTCTGTCCGTCTGTACGTCTGTCCGTCCGTCCGTCTGTCCGTCCCCTTCAGCGCCCTCTCATCTCTATGTTCTGGAACATTGCGCCTAGTACTTACTTGACTTCCTGATCTGAGGACTAGTTCTGTTCCATCTCTTGTTACCTTCATGTCCACACTCTCTAAAAGAGTTCTATCCAATATAGCATCAAATCCCATGTCCTCGTCCGCAATTACGTGAAATTCTACAATGTCATCAATCTGCACAGGTATTGTGATACTACCGAAAGTCATAATTTGGCTTTCACCAATTCCCGTTAAACATTTACTACGTCCTGCCAGTTTTCCTCTACCAAGCTTCAAAAACACATTTCTGCTTAGAAGACACAAATCTGCACCTGTATCGACCAATCCTTTAAACACAACTTTTCCGTAGTTTCCCGATTTCAACTCTAATCCTGACGAAGTGAACGTGATTGATGGCTTTGTCCTACCATTATCCAGAACTAGATTGGTTGCTTTCTCCTGTTTAATTGCCATGTCGACCTTGCATTGAGCAGCTCTATCTCCTAGCTGGTTGCATCTGAAACACCTGTTATCTCTTTTTGGACAATCCCGCATAATATGCGACTCATCTCCGCAGTTATTTCACTAACTCTTTTTCTCCTTTATTGAAGTGTGAGTCAAACTTCCCTTGTGATCTCACCGACCCTGTCATTTTCTGGTATGCCTCAATTTGCACCTTTAATTGCCTCATATTCCTAGCTTGATACAGTAAAGCCTTGTTTGTACTAGAATCTGGAATCCCGCTGACAAAATATTCAATTAAACTTTCGTCATCCATCTCGATTGGCTTTGCCAACTCCATCAGAGCGTATAGATACTCGTGCAACGTTTCGTTCTTCCTCTTCTGCCGCTTCCCTAGCCTACGATGTATCTCAGCTGATGACACCTTCACCCCAAATTCGTCGATCAATGCACCCTTTAAAACATTCTGTGGAGATATTGTTTTTTATCCCCAATCGGCCGACTAATTATTTCGAATTAAATAAAACTCGGCGCAGAAATAAAATTACGATATGTTCTTTAATGCGTGACATCCAAATTGCAAGTGTGGCTTGCCTGCCCTTTACATTGCCGCTCCGATCGCTAAGCGCAGCTTCGCTCGGCCGACGTCGGTAGGCAGACGCAAAGCGGAGATAGCGAAGAGCGAGCTGGCAGAGAGCGTTAAGCAGGGCAAGCAAGCGCAAAGCTTTAACAAACAAATGAGTGACATAGACATAAGTAACAAACAAAATAAGCGGCTGAGGGCCAAGAATTAGGTGCTATTTGGCAAGCAGCTAATCGGCTGGGTTCTGCTCTGAACATTCACCCCCCGTTGGAAGGCAAAGGCTTTCAACAGATCCATCCTGAAGGGGCAGAACCGCTATTTTTCCAACGGCCCTCTTGAAGATGCTTGCTTGGGCGCAGCTGGCGGCTACGCTGGGATGATCGTCGAACGCAGCAATCGGCGCTTCTTTACGAAGGCGGCTTGTCGTGATTACGTCTTGATCATCGGGAACCTCTGTAATTGCATAGAATGGCAGGAAATTTGGCAATGTAGAAATTGTTGAAAGTTGAATTTCATTTAGCGTGGATATGTAGGTTTTTAATATATGGAAAAGTTCGCGCTGCAGTTCCTGATTCTCCGATCGCAGTTTTTCCACTTGCACCTGGCACTCGAGCAGCTGCTTCCTGCATTGCTGCTCTAAGTTTTGGTACTCCAGCGTTGTGGGTCGAAAATCGTCAATAGAGATGCACGAGGAATTTTCAAAAGCGGCTAAAGCTGCACGCTTATTCTCCGAGCTATCAATGCCTCCTGATACTATCCAACCAAGTTTAGTCCCCTGCAATGTTGGCAATTGGGCTGATAGTCGAATCTGTCCGACGCACATTAAATCGAAGAACAAACCAGAACCTATCAACAGATCGATACGTTGGGGCTTGGAGAAATTAGGATCAGCTAGTTTTAGATTATTCGGCATTGGCCAATCCTTTGCGTCTACGCCGAAGTTAGGCTGCATTTCCGTAATTGAGTTGGTGACAATTGCAGCGAAGGAAGCTCGATAGCTTGCGTCCTGGGATTGTACAACTATATGTACAGACTTGCTCGAAGGTAGAATGGAATCTCCGATTCCAGAGATGTGAACATAAGACGAGCGATGATCCAACTGCAACTGATCAGCAAGTCTAGATGTTACAAAGTTTGCCTGTGATGCAGAATCCAAAATGACACGACATGGGATAAGTGCTCCATAACGATCTGTTACATGGACGAGGGCAGTAGGTAGCAACACGTTCTGGCTAGGCTGAGATTTCTGGATCGAGGGGGGAGGGCTAGAACACCCGCTTGCTAGAAGCACAGTCGCGGCCTCTTGCTGGATCGATTCCTCGGCCGGTGAAGAGGAAGATGAAGCACCAGGTTCCGATGGAATGTGGAGTAGCGTGTGATGTTTGGCCTGGCAATGCCTGCAAAGTCCTGACCTGCACCTCTGCAATTCATGGCCTTTGTTGAGGCAGTTCAAACACAAGCGGCTCTTCTTTGCTTCTTTGTATCGTTCAAACGCAGAGAGATTCAGGAATGCCTGACATCTAGATATGTAATGCTCGGAGGAATTGCAATGGTTACATATGGGGTTAGGATGGTCGTTACTGGAGGTGACAAGGGGGACAGGTGTGGGCAAACATTGGTTTTCCATTTAGGCGAGTGTCAAAGATTGGGATTGCGGCGGGAGCCCTTGCGATTGTACATATTAGAAATCAATTAGGCGGAGGCCCAAGATTGAAATTGTTTTCGTTTTGGAAAGCCAAAGATTGTTTACAACTCGTATAAGAGCTCAATAGAATTGGGTACGTTAAATCCCCCATTCTTAAATGTTTCGTCCCGATACATTTTGAAGTTCTGATAGAGCTCTAATTTCTTCTGACAGTATTTGAATGTTGCTTTCCACTATTTCTTCTGACGGTATTCTTATTGATTTAATAAGTACAAATTTGGTTAATTTATAGCCGAAGTAAAATAACATTATCAATATCAAAATGATTAAGAATAATGTTGTTAATGGTAAGGCCGTATTACCTAATGTTATAAGGGGATTTAAAATATTAACATTATCAAAAGAAAATTGCTTATCATTCGATTGTATATAATCAACTAATTCAAAATCGCTATATCTATGATGCGATATATATCTTAGAATTTTACCCTTATTATTTATGTGGGTTATATTATTTATTAAAATTGTGTTGTTGAATATAAGGAGATACGAAACTAACAAAGTAGTATTGTCTACGGTATTTTTGACTGAAACTAATATGGCACCATCCTGAATGATGTCTATTTCTTTGTTTTTTTCCCTTTTTTAGTGCAGTTGGCTTTAAAGCTGCTCGGAGCAGAACCCAGCCGATTAGCTGCTTGCCAAATAGCACCTAATTCTTGGCCCTCAGCCGCTTATTTTGTTTGTTACTTATGTCTATGTCACTCATTTGTTTGTTAAAGCTCTGCGCTTGCTTGCCCTGCTAAACGCTCTCTGCCAGCTCGCTCTTCGCTATCTCCGCTTTGCGTCTGCCTACCGACGTCGGCCGAGCGAAGCTGCGCTTAGCGATCGGAGCGGCAATGTAAAGGGCAGGCAAGCCACACTTGCAATTTGGATGTCACGCATTAAAGAACATATCGTAATTTTATTTCTGCGCCGAGTTTTATTTAATTCGAAATAATTAGTCGGCCGATTGGGGATAAAAAACATTATCTCCACATAAAATTTGGTGACCCCGACGTGATCGAAGAGTTGCAGTGTCAATTAATAATAATTCGCGATCGACATTCGTTAGCCCTAGCAAATTTTCGGCGGTTAAGCACAATTCGGTGCTAAAACACACTTACATACACCTACATACACGCATTGCTGGCTATTAATTTCTCTGTCGCGACAATTCGGTCAGTGCAGTGCGGTAGGCAGTGCAGCGAACTCACTAATACACACAAGCGGAGTACAAAGCGGAATCGGACAGCTCGCACAGCCGCACAGCTAAAGGCATTAGCTGTAATCCCTTTGCTTTCGGTTCCCACGTTTATACGTATACAGGGTGTCTTTTTCGGTCGTGCTGAGTGACTCTTTTAAAACCTCAACATGGCAGCACCTGAGCCTACCAATGTCGCGAACGCAGCAATGCCGAGTGATGTAGATTTCTACAAGCACAAGGCCGAGTCCATCGCGCGCCAACTAAAGGCCATGGATCGCTTTCTCACCAAGGAAGAGCTTGCCGAGTTAGATGAGGCAGAACTTCAAGCTCGCTTAGAGCAGATCGAGCGAATGAATGCGGATTTCGATGCCGCTCAAACGAGCCTTGAAAGGCTGGATTTCCTGCAGTTAGCCCATGATGCCCGGCTGGACTTTTCGAATGTTTATGTCAAGGTTAGGTCCAGGCTGTCGCGGGAGTTGATGGCTGCTCGCACGGTAAATGTTGCCAATTCAACGGCTCGGCATACTCTCGAGGGGAATTCGTCGTTGTTCGCCTATAATAGTATAGGCCGTTCTCGAATGCCCGAGTTGCAGCTTCCGCGATTCGGTGGGAGCTACATGGATTGGCCAGAATTCCACGCGATGTTTTCGACAATGGTGCACAAAGACCATCGTATACCAATCATCGAAAAATTCCAATATCTTCGTGGATGTCTAGATGGTGCTGCGCTGGATACGATTTGTTCCTTGGAACTTTCTGAGGAGAATTACGACAAGGCGTTGAATTTACTAATGTTGCGATTCGATAATAAACTGTTACATTTTCAGGCACACGTCAAGGCTATTTTCGGGCTGCAAGGGGTGGAGAAGGGCTCGGCTATCGGCTTGCGCGCGATAAAATCAATTCGCACTTGCGTGCACTTCAGACCTTGGCGACCCCGCAGGAGATTTCCGATGGGTTGCTGATCTTCATCATAGGCACGAAATTGGACCACAAGACCAAGGAGAAATGGGAAGAGAACTTGCCGACGTCAGGATTGCCTCGGTGGTCAAGCATGGCCTCATTCTTGGAAGCAAGATGTCGGATGCTGGAAAATTTGGGATCGGCTATGGTAACAATTCCTAGCCAGCAGGTGGGAGAAAGTAAACCTAGCACCCTAATCACCTCCATTAACGATCATAATAGCTCAACATACAAGTATTGCAAATCCTCCGATCACTACATATCCCGATGCCAGGCATTTAGAGATCTCCCTGTTTTTTCTCGATACAAGGAGGTGAAGAAGCGCCATTTATGTCTAAACTGCCTCAACAAAGGCCATTCATTGCAACGCTGCAAGTCAGGGGCATGTAGAAATTGCCAAGCCAAGCATCACACACTGCTCCACATGCAGTCGGGCGCTGACGCTGAGTTGCCGTCGCCGAGCACGGAATCGACCCAGCATGATCCTGCAAGTGCCCTAGTAGCAAGCAAATATATTAGCCCTCCCCCTCGAGTCAAAAATCTCTGCCTAGCCAAAACGTGCTGCTAGCTACTGCAATCGTATATGTCAGGGGCCGTTTTGGATCGCTTATTCCATGTCGTGCCATTTTAGATTCCGCTTCTCAGGTTAACTTTATAACATCGAGACTCGCCAATCAGCTGCAGTTAGATCCTCACCCGTCTCACGTTCAAATCGCCGGTATTGGAGAGTCAATTCTACCATCCAGCAAGGCTGTGGACATCGTCCTGCAATCTCAAGACGAAAGCTATCGCGGTTTCCTCTCTGCAATTATCACTGCCTCAATCACAGGAATGCAGCCTAACTTCGGCCTAGACGCAAAGGATTGGCCAATGCCAAATAATCTTAAACTGGCTGATCCTAATTTCGCCAAGCCCCAGCGTATCGATCTGTTGATAGGTGCTGGTTTGTTCTTCGAATTAATGTGCGTTGGACAGATTCGACTGTCAGACCAATTGCCAACATTGCAGAAGACGAAACTTGGCTGGATAGTGTCAGGAAGTATTAAAAACTCTGAGAAAGCCCGTGCGGCGCTAGCAGCCGTTGAAGATCCCCCTGTCATCTCCGCTTGCGAGACTAATTTGTGCGATATTGTAAGGTGGTTTTGGGAAGTCGATGGAGATTATTCGCCCTCATCAATTTCGGAGGAAGATGTTCATTGCGAACAGCATTTCGTCACAAACTGCATTCGCCTAGAGTCCGGAGCTTACTCCGTGCGTTTGCCAACCAAATTCAGTCTAGAGGAATTAGGAGAATCGTATCAGCAGGCGCTACGTAGATTTCTCAATTTGGAGAGGAAGCTAGCAAAAAATTCACAGCTTAAGGCAAAATATATGGAGTTTCTCCAGGAGTATCGTGATTTAGGACACATGTCGCCAGCTTCGCGGCAGTCAGACCTCCCGCAGTACTTCTTGCCTCACCATTGCGTCCACAAGCAGGATAGTACAACCACCAAATTACGCGTAGTGTTCGATGGATCTGCCAAAACAGCGTCTGGAGTATCACTGAATGATGCGCTAATGGCTGGACCCACCATCCAACCTAAAATTCTGATAACTTTGCTTCGTTTCCGCTTTTTTAAAGTCGCCTTGTGTGGCGATATCTGCAAAATGTACCGCTGTGTACGCGTTTCCCATCCCGATACGCACGTGCAGTGCATCCTATGGCGCAATGACCCGAAGGAGGAGATTCAGGTGTTCAAGTTGGAGACTGTTACTTACGGAACCAAACCTGCCGCTTTCTTAGCAATTCGTGCTATGCATCAATTGGCAAATGATGAAGAGTTGCGTTTTCCGCTTGGAGCTGATGTTGTTCGAAGAGATTTCTATGTCGATGATCTCATATCTGGAGGGGAAAGCATTGATTCTGTCATCAAGATTCGTCAGCAGGTAAAGGAGCTACTTTCGAAAGGATGTTTTCCCATACGTAAATGGTGTTCCAATGAACCCGCTGCTTTGGAAGGCGTATCGGAGGCGGATCGCGAAAAGTTCCTTACCTTTCATGACGGGACTGAAGTAACCAAGGCGCTTGGTCTAGTTTGGGATCCCACCACGGACAATCTTCTGTTTAGCTTCGCTCACGTCGGAACCGCTGCAGGCCCAACCTCGAAGCGTTCGGTCCTGTCTACACTAGCTAGGTTCTACGATCCTCTAGGGCTCATCTCTCCCATCATCACAAAAGCTAAAATATTTATGCAGTCGCTATGGAACGAAAGCCTAAAGTTGAATTGGGACGAAAGCCTGCCCCAGGATCTACATACGACTTGGATTGAGCTGACTTCGCAGTTGTCGATGGTTAAAAACTTTAAGTTTCCACGTTACGTGCTTCGGCAGCAAGCCAGATTAGAAATGCACGCGTTTTGTGATGCGAGCCAAGCAGCATATGGCGCCTGTGTATACATGCGTTCGGAAGCTCTTGGCATTGTGCAAAGTCATCTCTTATGCTCTAAATCCAGAGTCGCGCCCTTGAAAAGTATCACTATCCCAAGCTTGAGCTATCCGCTGCCCTCGTATTAGCCGAACTAGTGTCCACCATAGTTAAGGGATTATCAGCTCCATGCCAAATACATTGCTGGTCGGATTCGTCCATAGCCCTTGCCTGGATTCGATAATCACCATTGAATTTTAATATATTTGTTTCTAATCGAGTTCAGCGGATTCAGGAGCTCACCGCTGGAATGACTTGGCATCACGTGCCCACAAAGTTGAATCCTGCCGACATCATATCACGTGGATCCACGCTTGCTGAATTAATGGATAGCAGCCTTTGGATCTCTGGACCACCATTCTTGCGTCTTGAGAGCTCAGAGTGGCCTGAGGCTTGCAATTGCCGACCGATGTACCAGAACGTCGTCATGCAGCATTGGTTGTTTCAAACGAAAGGGATGTATCGTACGATTGCAAATTTCAAAACTCATTCGGATCCATGCAGCGCGTCTTTGCTTACATATATCGATTCTACATTCTCAAGGACAAAGGCATAGCGCGGTCGAAGGGTCAACTTACCGTAATCGACATCAAAAATGGTACGCATTTGCTCATAAGGGCAATACAGCAGCAACAATTTTCGGAAGAGATAAGGGCCCTCGCCAGCAAACAGGCCCTACCCCCAAAAAGCACGATGGCCTCACTGAATCCATTTCTGGATAGCTTTGGATTGCTGCGTGTTGGAGGCCGACTCCAAAATGCCGAATTGGACTACGACGCGAAGCACCCGATCCTGCTTCCTAAGGGACATCCTGTCACTGTCTCTATTATTATCTTCTTTCACGAAAGGTTTCTCCACGCAGGAGCTCAAGGATTGCTCGGACTGCTTCGGCAAAAATTCTGGCCTATTGATGGACGCAAATATGTGGCGGGAATCATTCGCAAATGTGTTAGATGCTTTCGTTTGAAGCCAGTGTTGAGGGAACATATCATGGGAAACTTGCCTGCGGATCGCGTAAGGACTAATCCAGCATTCCACACAACGGGCGTTGATTTTTGCGGACCCTTTTATCACAAGTCGGAAGTCAGAAGCAGGCCTCCTATCAAATGTTACATCGCTGTCTTCGTATGCTTTAGCACCAAAGCAACTCATTTGGAAGTCGTTCGGGATCTATCTACAGAATCCTTTCTGGCAGCATTAAGGCGTTTTATAAGTCTACGTCCCAAACCTCGAATCATCTGGTCAGACAACGCTACAAATTTTGTAGGAGCAAAAAATGAGCTTTTGGAGCTTCGGCAAATGTTCCTCAGCGATCCTCATACGTCGGCTGTGTCACATCTCTGCGTTTCTAGTGGAATCGACTGGAAATTCATCCCCCCTCGCTCACCTCATTTTGGGGGTTTGTGGGAGGCGGCTGTTAAAGCAGCTAAATATCATTTTCATCGCATCGTCGGGACCTACATTTTTACTCTTGATGAAATTCAGACCTTGGCTTGTGAAATCTCTGCTTTGTTAAATTCCCGTCCGCTTTATGCAATTACAGAAAGTCCCGATGATCTAGATGTGGTCACGCCAAACCACTTTCTCAATGGAGCCCCGAAAGCTGCATTCGACGAGCCAGATGTGGCGCATCTCCGGGTCAACCTACTTAGTCGATGGCAGCGGCTGTGTCAAATGAAGCAGGCGTTTTGGAGAAAATGGAGCACGGCGTATCTTTCGATTCTTCAGGAGCGGAGCAAGTGGCGGTCATCGTCTCCAAACATCAAGCTAGGAACGCTCGTCATGATCAAGGAGGAAACGCTGCCACCATTAAGGTGGCCGCTTGGCCGCATTGAGAGCGTCATACCAGGAAAAGATGGAACCATCAGAGTAGCCGTCATCCGCACTCAAAAAGGCCTTTTCAAGAGGGCCGTTGGAAAAATAGCGGTTCTGCCCCTTCAGGATGGATCTGTTGAAAGCCTTTGCCTTCCAACGGGGGGTGAATGTTCGTAGCAGAACCCAGCCGATTAGCTGCTTGCCAAATAGCACCTAATTCTTGGCCCTCAGCCGCTTATTTTGTTTGTTACTTATGTCTATGTCACTCATTTGTTTGTTAAAGCTCTGCGCTTGCTTGCCCTGCTAAACGCTCTCTGCCAGCTCGCTCTTCGCTATCTCCGCTTTGCGTCTGCCTACCGACGTCGGCCGAGCGAAGCTGCGCTTAGCGATCGGAGCGGCAATGTAAAGGGCAGGCAAGCCACACTTGCAATTTGGATGTCACGCATTAAAGAACATATCGTAATTTTATTTCTGCGCGGAGTTTTATTTAATTCGAAATAATTAGTCGGCCGATTGGGGATAAAAAACATTATCTCCACAGATACGATAAAGCCAAAAACGCAGAATCGTAGAGGATGACTATATGTTCTAGAGTGTAAAATCTCAACCAGATCGTATAATTATTATTGCCAGAATCAAGAAAACAATTTCATTCTTTCTCGCTCTGTCTCTCTCTAACACACAGGTTTCATGGTCGGTTTTGCCAATTGCAAAATATGAGTTCAAGGATCTCAGAACCTATAAGAGCCAGAGCAACCAAATTTGGTATCCACACTCCTGTGATATCGGACCTTGACCGTTTTGTGTCCAAATTTCGCCACACCCCCTTCCGCCCCCGCAAAGGACGAAAATCTGGGGCATCCACAAATCTCAGAGACAATTAAGGCTAGAGTAACCAAATTTGGTATCCGCACTTCTGTTAGATCTCACTATAAAACGTATATCTCAGAATTTCGCCCCACCCCCTTCCGCCCCCACAAAGGACGAAAATCTGTTGCATCCACAATATTGAAGATTCAAGAAAACTAAAAACGCAGAATCATAGATAATGACCATATCTATCAGACTGCTGAATCTGGATTAGATCGGATCATTTTTATATCCAAAAGGAACAAATCAATTTGCACTGGCTACGCAGCGCCCGACGTCACGCTCAGACTGATTTTCTGTCTCTCTCGCACGCACTCTTTGTCGTGTCGTTTAATATTAGCGGCGTCTGCCGGAGGAGAGCCATACTGACTAAGTATCGGGTATAACTGTAGAGTTGCGGTGTCCGCAGCAACTTACAACGTTCCCCCTCGTTATACCCGATACTCAAAATGAGTATTGGGGTATATTAGATTTGTGGTAAAAGTGGATGTGTGTAACGTCCAGAAGGAATCGTTTCCGACCCCATAAAGTATGTATATTCTTGATCAGCATCAATAGCCGAGTCCATTGAGCCCTGTCTGTCTGTCCGTCTGTCCGTCCCCTTCAGCGCCTAGTGCTCAAAGACTATAAGAGCTAGAGCAACGATGTTTTGGATCCAGACTTCTGTGATATGTCACTGCTACAAAAATATTTCAAAACTTCGCCCCGCCCACTTCCGCCCCCACAAAGGACGAAAATCTGTGGCATCCACAATTTTAAAGATATGAGAAAACCAAAAGCGTAGAGTTGTAGTGAATGACCATATCTTTAAGACTGCGGAATGTGAATTGGATCGTATTATTATTATAGCCAGCATCAAGAAAACAATTTCATTTTTTCTCGCCCTGTCTCTCTCTAACACACACGTAGCATAGGGGGCGTTGCTTAGAGTAAAACATTAGCGCCTAGATCTCAGAGACTACAGAAGCTAGAGCAACCAAATTTGGTATCCACACTCCTAATATATCGGACCGAGACGAGTTTGTTTCAAAATTTCGCCACACCCCTTCCGCCCCGCAAAGGACGAAAATCTGGGGATATTCAATAATCTCAGAGACTATTAAGGCTAGAGTAACCAAATTTGGTATCCGCACTCCTGTTAGATCTTTTGGACACGAAACGGTCAAGGTCCGATATCACAGGAGTGTGGATACCAAATTTGGTTGCTCTGGCTCTTATAGGTTCTGAGATCCTTGAACTCATATTTTGCAATTGGCAAAACCGACCATGAAACCTGTGTGTTAGAGAGAGACAGAGCGAGAAAGAATGAAATTGTTTTCTTGATTCTGGCTATAATAATTATACGATCTGGTTGAGATCTTACATTCTAAAACATATAGTCATCCTCTACGATTCTGCGTTTTTGGTTTTATCGTATCTTTAAAAATGTGGATGCCACAGATTTTCGTCCTTTGTGGGGGCGGAAGTGGGCGGGGCGAAGTTTTGAAATATTTTTGTAGCAGTGACATGTCACAGAAGTCTGGATCCAAAACATCGTTGCTCTAGCTCTTATAGTCTTTGAGCACTAGGCGCTGAAGGGGACGGACAGACGGACGGACGGACAGACGGACAGACAGACAGGGCTCAATCGACTCGGCTATTGATGCTGATCAAGAATATATATACTTTATGGGGTCGGAAACGATTCCTTCTGGACGTTACACACATCCACTTTTACCACAAATCTAATATACCCCAATACTCATTTTGAGTATCGGGTATAATAAATATAGCTCAATATGGATATAGCAATGAATCAATATAGGATTGGGTTTTTTGTTTTTCTTCTGGCGACAGAATCATTAAACAGCAATCAAAGTCCTACGGCCATTGCTCCCTCTTCCCCCCATCCATGGGAGCATTGTTGTATACATATGTACATATGTATGTATGTATTATCGGACAACTTTGCCGAGTACATTTCTGCCAACTTTCCTATGGTATTCGGCGGATATTAATTCTAATAGAACCAACCAGATTCTTTCGGCCAGAAAATGTTTACTACTAAAAGAATGGTACTTTTTTATTGCAGATCAGAAATCAGAACACATGAACGGAATACGGCCACAATTTGCAATTATACACGAATTTTACATGGACTCTACACAAAAATGATTTCTAGTCCAAGCCCCAAAAATATACTTCAAAGCTCCATAAGGCATTCCCTACATATTCAACCCTAAAAGTATTATATCTACGATGGAGACGACCTCTCCTCATGTGCAAATGTAGATAGTATGTATATAATTGAGTATTATAGACTTTTATATGATATATACCGAACGGTTAAAGGGATTGAAAACTATATTTCTTACAACACATACTTTTGAAAAGGAGACTTAATGTTTAACTAGAAGCAAACTTGTATTGTCTGGTTCTGATAGAGAACGAAAAACGTATTGAATCACCAGAAAAGTATACACTAAATGGCGGCAATCGTTTGGATATATGTATAACATATAACATATACAGTATATATTTTATTAAACAATCTTCAAATGAGCTCGGATAAAGTCTGTTTCATTTTATTTAATTTCTCAAGCGTTTTTATAATATTTATGCACCTGCTTTTCAGGCTGAAATGTTAAGGGATTATTTCTTTGGACAAGTAAGAACAAACTGATTAAATATTAGAGCGCCTAGTGTACCCTGTAGATACGTTTGAAGATTTATTCCTCCTTAGATTCGGCTTCATTGGAGTGCTGAATGCCATCGATGACTTCGCCGGAGGGGTCCTTCTCGCCGTCTAGGCCGAGATCACCCTCCCCCATTTAGTTCCGCTCGATAATATCCCTGATTCGCTGCTCCGCCTCCAGGGTCTTGAGGTGATTGTAGCAGAGGTGCAGCTTGTAGGCCGCCTCGCAGCGGGTGCAAACCATTTTAACGCCTCACTGGCTGATCTGACAGATCTTTAATGGATCGCGCCCTCAACTGATGGTCGTTTCCAGTAATTATACGTTTGCAGATCCAGAACCGAATCGAGCCACGCCTCAGTGCGCAGTCAAAGCACCCATTTGTATATGAGAACTCCCATTAGCGTTGGCCCAAAACATATGTACATATTTGCCATATTTTTTTAGCCCCGTTTAATGGCCTCTATAATCGATTTGTAAAATGACAGCAGAGCAAACCGATCTGTGCAAAAAAGTTCATGCTCAATTTGGCAGATGAATCAACAAGAAGCTAATCGCGTGCCCTGCCCCCATAAAACTGTTTGGAAAAGGTCGACAAAAGCTATTCAAATCTATATGTAGACATATATGCCGATGGATCGAAAGTTTATTCTACACTGTTTGCCATATACATATGTACAATAATGATGGGTCTGGAGAGTTTTTCCGATGATTAGAAGTCTTTGTTGATTGCCAATCCTTCTTCCTCCCTTACCTGCTTTTAAATGTCTTCAAAGACCACATCTAATTGATGAACTTAATAACAGACTTGTGCTGATAATCAGGAAAAACATTACCCGCACTAACCCTGAAACATATTGGACTCTAAGATCAAAGAGGGAAAGACTCAAGAAAGACAGAGCCAATACTCAGTCGTACACCCCACAGCGTAGTTTTTATTATAAAATTAAATTACATTAATGCGAGAACCGCAGGCTAACAGCCCCACATCCACTCCTACTCCCACTCCCGCCCAATCCAGCCACCCACACCAACCCCATTGAAGCGAATCATTTCTTTGCTCTTCCATTGAAAGCAAAGTGGCAGGAACAGGACAAGGCAGAGGAAAGACGGAGACAGGCCAAGCAAGAGAAAAGTCTGTCGCTCAAGACAAAGGCCAAGTCAAGCCATCAATGTGTTTGTCCCTTTGGCAGCGTCCACGGATCACGAAGCACAGGACCCACACCGCATCTGTGTGTGTGTGTACGTGTGTATACCGGACCAGCAACCACGAAGGATATCACGCGTGTTGGTTTCTTTGACAAGCCGCCGGGACAGGGACAGGGACTGGAACAGAAACAGCGACGGGACCAGGATCTGTCTACTTAAATGCATTAGCCGGAGAGTTGAAGGAGAGTGGGCGAGATGGTGGGGACTGCTGCCTTTTTAATAGACATTAGTAAACGCATCACTGATTATGCCGAAGCTCTTGTGCGGACAACTGCAACTGAAACGGATGCTAAGTGGAAGTGACATGACAGGCCCATCCCCCTGACATCCCTGCCATCCCTGCTATCCCTGCCATTCCGGCTGTCGAGATCCAGCCAGACGGAGCAGGGAGTGACAAAATGAATTATAGACGCCAAGTCCAGCCAGTCCGGCGTCCGTTCAGTACATCCCACGAGCTAATGGCTCTGCTCCAAATTCCCCAAAGCAATTGTCCCTAACGTGCGAACCGGCAACCCCAACAACAACAAACGGCGGCAACAGCCCACCTTACCTAAGCCCAACTCAACCCAACGGATCCGAGCTTAACTGGTGACTGCAATTGCGACACGTGCTTAATGAATGTTTAATAATTTGTTAATTGGATTTGGGCCTTTAAAAAGCCGTCCCGGCACAGCCCAGCCCAGCCCTTGCTGCTCTGTCCGAATCATTTGTTCGGATATTACGCCCCCTCGTATGCCTCCTTTAAGGTCTTTTGTGGTATAAAGTTTGCCGGGCGCCGCTCATCAATATTACTGCAATACGCTCGTACATGAGCGTGCAAATGCCTTGGGGATCGGCCACCCCGCCCAAAGACTTAAGCCCCCTGACGACGGTCTGACAGTGGGCTCTAATGATGGCCCACTGTTATGCAAATGGCTCATACTCGTACAGTGGAGCATCCAATGACAAGTCAAATATGCATAAGTAATTATGTATATGTATATAGGAATTTAGGATTTGTATTTTCCTTTGAGATGCGCAAAGGCAGGGGCTGGGCTGATGTCTGAGGTGATTCCAAAGTTTAAATAAATTTCGATAGCTCTGAAATTGGGTTCGGAAGAGGTCTAAGAATCTGTAAAGCATTCCATGAATTATACTTCTGCCGTTTTACATTTACTTTGGTTGGAAGAACAAGTGCTTAACAATTCACAGATACATTCTTGCACATAATAATCGCTGATTACCTGGACTGAGTCACCTGTTTTCCAGTCTGGCTTAAAGTCCACTCGATACACTAGGTCCCCTGCAATTATTCAGCGCGTCGCGTCCAGTTACAATTGCCATTGTACTGCTAATTGGCTTTAATGATCGACACTCGTGCTCATTATTGGGTCGGGGTAATTTGATTTGCATAATGTAAGTGCTAATAGTGATTTCAGACTTTTTTCGGAGAGGACCAGCGCTCATCCAAGCGTCAACCAATTTTCTGTACTAATGAATACAAAACCTTCAACTTGATCCAAATGTCGGCCCGCGTTTATGTCTTAGAATCTTAGAATATTGGCGAAAAGAAGAAGAAAATAAACTAATTTAGAACTTAGAAAATTGTCTTATTTTGTGAGCAGGGCTTTCTATACCGACATTATTTTTTCCGACTCCCTTAAGAGTGTTAAAGTCTAGTCATTTCCTTGAATCCAAAATATCAATAGCACATAACAATATTCATCTATTCATTAATAATTTTCGAGACCGGCATCTTTTTTTGTATATACAAAATATTAATGTACAAATACGAAGAAATAAATACTCAATTGTGAATAAATCAGCCAAGCCCCTGTGGCCTGCACTTGAATTGGGTTTCTCAGAATATCTGCAGCTAAAGTGTTTGTTCTATCTGGTTCTATCATACCGTGTAGTAGCCAGCACAAAAATATAGGGAATTGGTTATCTTCTTTCGTCTCGTGAGACCCCCTAGTGATCTTTCAAATGATCAAGCTTTTGCCGCTCTTAAGGTTGGATCAAAGCTTTAGCCGCTCTTAAGTCCGAACGCCCACGCACACATGCAAGCGACGGACAGTGGGAAGCATAGACGGCAATCGTACGATTGCACAGTTAAGCTATGCTGTGCATTAGACGATCGTCTAATGCTGCTCGAATGTTCTAGATCATACGATTGCACAGTTAGTAAAAAGCTCAAAAGCTCTGCTGCACAGGCTACTCAGTCCATCGTCTATTACTGCTTTGAACAAAAGAAGAAAGTTGATCGATCTGTAAGGACGTGATAATTCCCGACTGCGCGCAACATACACAGTGCACACATATATATATAGTGCTGTCCGGAAAATATATATATTTCCACATATATATGCTGGAAGCATATAATTACAAGTGCCGTACAGTCCAGTGGTCAGTGAATAAAAAGAATTTAGTGCAGATATATTTGGGGGAAAAGGTATGTTTCATATTATTGCCGTGCAAATTAAATAACTGCGGTAGCGGATTGTGTTTTTAAAAAGTTTTTATTTTACTTCTAACTTCACTGATATAGATTTAAGTAGAGGGTCACAAAGGATTCCGGGCAAAGGGTTTGCGCGATCTTAATTTTTAGCTCGACTTTGCGGTGTCGCTTCTGGATCAAGACTGACTTGAACTTTCTGATCTTTGCATCGTTGATCCCTTTCGGGAATAGTTTTTCTATAAACATTTCAATTGATTTCGCCATCCCGAGTATTGGATTTCGTCATCCAAAGAGAGAACTGTAAAATGCCTAAAGTGCAGGATCTGCAGAAAGCCGGGAGTGAGATTGTTTATGAGAAGCCGGGTGTGGGCAAACATTGGTTTTCCATTTAGGCGAGTGCCAAAGATTGGGATTGCGGCGAGAGCCCTTGAGATTGTACATCTTAGAAATCAATTAGGCGGAGGCCCAAGATTGAAATTGTTTTCGTTTTGGAAAGCCAAAGATTGTTTACAACTCGTATAAGAGCTCAATAGAATTGGGTACGTTAACTCCCCCCATTCTTAAATGTTTCGTCCCGATACATTTTGAAGTTCTGATAGAGCTCTAATTTCTTCTGACAGTATTTGAATGTTGCTGACGGTATTCTTATTGATTTAATAAGTACAAATTTGGTTAATTTATAGCCGAAGTAAAATAACATTATCAATATCAAAATGATTAAGAATAATGTTGTTAATGGTAAGGCCGTATTACCTAATGTTATAAGGGGATTTAAAATATTAACATTATCAAAAGAAAATTGCTTATCATTCGATTGTATATAATCAACTAATTCAAAATCGCTATATCTATGATGCGATATATATCTTAGAATTTTACCCTTATCATTTATGTGGGTTATATTATTTATTACAATTGTGTTGTTGAATATAAGGAGATACGATCCTAACAAAGTAGTATTGTCTACGATATTTTTGCCTGAAACTAATATGGCACCATCCTGAATGATGTCTATTTCTTTGTTTTTTTCCCTTTTTTTAGTGCAGTTGGCTTTAAAGCCATTAAGTAAATTGGTGAAACAGGTCTTCTTTAAATTTATTTGTGCGTAATTGTTAAAAGTTTCACTTTTAAAATTATTCATTAAATAGTATTTCTCCTTACATTCACAAACTTTTTCACTTATAACTAACATTCCATCATTTTGTGAGATGGCTCTTGCATGGTAAAACTTGCAAATATCTTTAATTTGAGGATATTTTATGTAAATGATTATTAAATCAGCATTTCGAATTATTTTAACCGTTGCAATGTCCAGCAGATCAGACAGTTCAACAGGATGTTTTTCATGCTTATAAATGTCCTCTATTTCGTTTTTATTTAAAATTTTTGTATTGAAAATGTTTACTTTTAAGAGGGTTATGGTATCAACTAAATTTAGTAGGTCAAAAGTTATTAATTTTAAACGATGCTTTCTCAGTATCGTTTCTTCATTGAAGATGACATTTTTTAATGAATTTGATAGCAATTCAATTTCTTTGAAAAATTTGGAATTTATTACAAATTGTTTATTATTATTTTCAGTTAATTCATTTACTTTATTTTGTATTTTCAAAAAGTCGTCATGATCAGGGCTGCCTGCTATCCATTTCCAAATGGTACCTAATTCATTTATTCCCCTTTCATTCCGTTTTAGAACTAATTCTGAAATCATTAATTTTAATAGACTTAAGTCCATTGATATTTCCCACTCATCGTCTGAATTAATTGATTTGCTGACATATTTGGATTCTTTATCAATTATCTCCCTATAAAAACTCAAATTAGTAATATGGAAAAGTTCAGCGTATGTTTCATAAGTGTAAACGTCTCTGTCGTCTTTGAGCAATAGATAGTCACTATGCGTATAGTCAATTACTTCCGAAGTCGTCAATATAACAAAAGTCAGTATTAGTATATTCGCATACATTTTCTGGAAAAAAAATATTTTATATTTGATGTTTTCTTTATGTATAATTCTGTTTCCATTGTTGATTATAATTTTATTCGGTCGATTTTCCTTAACTACCTGCTTTTTGTATCGGGATTGAAGTTTATTTCTTTCCCCGAATTTCTTTTCATAAACTACTTCTCCTATTTTATAATCTTTTTCTCCTCTATCTTTGTTATGTAGCTTAAGCATTTTGGTCTGAGCTTCCTTAAGTAATATTGGATTATGCTTGTGTTCTATTTTGTTATACAAAATGTCATATGGCATTTGATTGGTCGTTGAATGTATCGTCAGGTTATATTTCAGTGCCGCCCTTATTATTATTTCTGAATAATCTGTTAGATTTAGTTCATCCTTGATGCACCGCGCTATTTCTGTTAGTGTGGAATGTACCCTTTCTACCTGACCATTTGAGGTGCTGTGTCTGGGATCAGCATAATAAATAGTTAAGTTACTTCTTTGTATGAATGATCTAAATTGTGCTGAAGTAAAGCTTGGTTCGTTGTCAGTCATTAAAGATGTTGCTAACGGAAAGTGTTGCAAAATTTCCATTACCTTATTTTCAATGTTTAATTTACTTTGAATTTCCTTGACCACCAAGTATTTGGAATAAGAATCTATACAAGTTATGAATGTTAGGTTTTGGGCATAGTATATGTCTAAGTGTAATTGATTTTCCTTTAGCTTATTTTGGATAAGGTATAAATCTTCTAAAGAGCAGTGTATTCCTGTGGTTAAGTGAGGCTGAATAAATTCTTTTAAAATGATTAGCAGATTGTCTACCGTATCAAATTCAATAATATGTCGGGTATTTTCATAAACTCTTACTAATTCATGAACTGTGAATCTCCCTTGCGCTAATAGTAGCTGCTGTTTAAATTGGTTTAGAGGCTTGCTAGTCTCTTGAATGACGTTTTCAAAACTACTCTCTGCTGAATGCTGAGTATTTATGTCTGATTCTGAATCTGTCTGGTCGACATCACTATCTGTCATATGATTTATTTTAATCCAAGATAAAGCGTCCGCTACTACATTAGTTGAGCCTGGCTTATAAATGATTTTTGGTGTGAAACTTTCTATGAAGTAATACCAACGTTTCATTTCAACATTTGGATTTTTTTGCGACATTGCAAAGGACAAAGGTTGGTGATCTGTATGTATTTAAATTCCACTCACTCCGTATAAATAATTTCGCAAATTTTTTAATGCCCATACAATAGCTAATAATTCCTTTTTATTAGTAGCATATAATTGCTCGGTTTTACTTAAAGTTTTAGAAATAAATGTTATGGGATTCCCATCTTGCGACAAAACTGCACCTATTGCTACGTCCGATGCATCTGTGGTTAATGGGAATTTTTTATTGTAATCTGGTTGTACTAATTCAATATGTGCTATTAAACTGTCCTTTAAATTATTAAATGCTCCCATTGTTGGTTCATCCAGCTGTATTAATGTTTTCTTGGATGCCCTTCGTGAAACTTTCCCATTTTCTCCACTCAGATATTTTGTTAATGGTTTGGCAATTGTAGCATAATTTCGGACAAATTTTCTGTAATACCCTGTTAGTCCTAAGAAGCTACGTAGCTCTCTGATATTTTTAGGAATTGGATAGTTTTGTATTGTGGAGATTTTGTCTGGATCTGTTTTATTGATATTTTGGGAAACAATGTATCCCAGAAATTTGGTTTCCAATTGAAAGAATTTAGACTTTTCTAGTGAAATTTTCATGTTAGCGTTTTGCAATATCTGTATTATATGAATTAGATCTTTATAATGTTGTTCTATAGTTTTTGAAAATATTATTATATCGTCCATATAGACGTGACAAGTTTTCCCAACTTGTTCTCTAAGTATATCGTCCATTGCCCTTTGGAAAATTCTGGGAGCGTTCGTCAATCCCATAGGCATTCTTAGAAATTCATATTTGCCGTTATTTATGGAAAAATATGTTTTTTCAATATCTGATTCCCTCATTAAAATCTGATAGAAACCTGACTCTAAATCAATGGCCGAGAAATACTTTGCCTTACCTAAATTGGCAAGGATTACTGAAGGATCTTGCATAGGGTATCTATCCGGTATGGTGTTTTCATTAAGTTTCTTAAAGTCTATTACAAATCTATGTTTAGGAGTTCCGTCCTCATTTACTCCCTTCTTTGGTACTACTATTACCGGTGAATTATATGGGCTTTTACTAGGTCTGATTATACCTTCATCTAACATTTTACTTATTTCGTTATTAACGAAATCGTTAACCGAATAAGCATATGGATACTGCTTGCCATATACCGGTCTATCATGTTCAGTGTTAATCTCTCCTTTTATATCCGTTCTGAACGGTAAGTGTAAATTTATATTGGCATAGTCTTCTTCGATGATAGATACCATTTTCTCTCTGAGATTTTCTAAATTGTCCTCTTTGTAGGTTATTGTGTTATACAATTTCATTTTTTTCAATTCAGAATTTGCATAATTTTGAATGTCGGATACTTCTACGACGGCGCGTTCAGGATTTTTGCATCCCAAACTTTTAAATTGTTCATTGTCGGATAATTCAACGACGGCGTGTTCAGGATTCTTTAATCCCAAACTATTCGAACTTTTAGAGTCGGATAATTCAACGACGGCGTGCTCAGGATATTTTAATCCCAAACTATTAAAACTTTGGATGTCGGATAATTCAACGACGGCGGGTTCAGGATATTTGAATCGCAAACTATTGACGGATAATTCTTCGTCGGCGAGCTCAGGATTTTTTGATCCCAAGCTATATAAACTTCCTTCTACCTTTACTGAATCACTCTTCATTCCTTTTTCTTCTTCAAAATATTTTTGTATTATATATTCCTTCAACGGAAGGATGGTTTTCCTTCTATAAAGGTTAATTTGTTTAAAGAAAGGACCTCGTCATATATTAGTTTCTCCTCATTGTCTTTATAATTTAAAGTCCCCTTTCCTGTATCAATAACAGCTCCGATTTTCTTTATTAGGTTAAATCCTATTAGTAAATCTGCCTCCATTCCATCTATTTCATAAAACACTTGTTTTGTGTTGAAAATAGTTATATTATGGAAATATTTAATTATTGAAAACCCATTCACTGTAGCAACTTTCTTATAAATTGATAATTCTTTTTTATTTTCGCAAATTCCCTTTTTTATATAACAGGAAGTTGCTCCCGTATCTATCAAAACGTTTAATTCTCTGTTTATTTTTTTATCTACTCTTTTTAAGTAGGGCAGACCTACTTCGGGGGCTGATCTAAAAAATGGTCCTCCTCAATGCGCCTTTCTGCGCCTGATTTTCGTTAGACTGATTATTCGGTACTACGTTTGCCCTAAAATGCTGAGCTTGGTTATAATTGTTATTATTTTTCCTATAATAACCGTTAGTATTCTCCCGATAATTTCTATTATTATTATTTCCCCTGAATTGATTGCTGTTCTGTCGGTTCTTGATTTGTATCAATTCGTCCACATCCATTGGTTCTGGGGCCTGATTTTGTTGTCTATTACCCAAGAAATAGGGTTGTCCCCATGACATGTTATTCCTCTGAAGATCCCTTTTTTGGTCGAATGGTGAACTATTAGTCCTTGGTTGTCGTTGGTTGAATCTTAATGTATTGTAGTTATTATTCCCTGAATTTTTGGGGCCACTGAATTGGTAGGCAAATTGGGCCCGAATGTTATTTGATTGCAATTCCTGTACCTTTGCCAAGGCATTCGGTAAATCTGGGGGATTCAATGAAAATAGGATTTCTGCAATGCCGCCGTTTAGGCCAGTGACAAAAATGCGTAAGGCATTGTCTCTAATTTTCTTATTTGATTCTTTCGTGATTTCACTGTCCTTTCCGTGAGTCATTATTGTCTTATTTATTAACAAGGTCATTTTCTTGATAACCTCGTTATAGAAATCTATTATTGAAAGGTTCCCTTGTCGGAGAACGCTTAACTCCTGTTCTATTATGTAAATTGGTCTCTTGTCACTGTAAACAAAGGCAAGTCGTGAAAGTATGGCATCAAAATTTAAAACTGTCCCGTGGTTGGTCAGTGCGTCATGTGCTGGTCCTGTTATTTTGTTTCTCAAAATTGTTAAGGCAATATAATATTGCTTACTTCCTTTCTTATATAACTTCACTGCAGTTTCTGCAGCTTCCCTCCATCCTACGTATTGGTTTAATCCACCATTGAAAATTGGTAGGGATTCTATTACCTTTAATGTGGTGTCATCTTTTATTGTCTCGTCTATTGCTTCTGCCTGATAATCTGATACCTGATCGGATTTAGTTTCTATTTGTTGTTTTAAATTTACAATTTTCTCCTGTACTTGTGAAATTTGAAGTGCTATCAATTGTTTGACCAGATCTGCAGTTAGATCGGTCCTTGTTTGTGAGTTAATCATTTTTAGTTTTTCAAAATCTAAAGTTAGTTGATCCACCTTAAATTTTTCTTATATGTTTGTTTTTATAATCTAATATAACCTAATTGAACTTATATATTTATTAATACAACTTTTGCTCACGAACTATCCGGTAGGGGTCGTCCTTCTTAGTTTGGCTGACAGATCTTCGAACGGGTCTTCCTTCTTGATTTGGCTGACAGGTCTTCGAACGGGTCTTCCTTCTTAAATTTCTTTGTTTAACTGGGTCTTCTGGGGGTCTTCCTTCTTTGGTTTAGCTGATAGTTTCACTTTCTTTGTGTTTTGGTTTGGTTGGTTTTGTTTAAAAACTTTGGTTTTTTTGTATTTTTGAATTGTCTTGATTAGCTTTTGTATTTATTTGTATTTTGTATTGTATTTGTATTTGTATTTGTATTGTATATTGTATTTATTTTTGCACACCCTAAGCTCCGGTTTGTTTCCTTTTTATCTCACTTTTTCTTATCTTATATCTCACAGTCACTCCGCGTTTTTATATCTGAAGGTTTTATTCCATTAATTAATTGTCCTTCGGGTTTCGGCACGACGCAACACTTTTATTATTCGGTGCTTTTTATACAACGTCGCCCCACGTTGGGCGCCAATTAAATAACTGCGGTAGCGGATTGTGTTTTTAAAAAGTTTTTATTTTACTTCTAACTTCACTGATATAGATTTAAGTAGAGGGTCACAAAGGATTCCGGGCAAAGGGTTTGCGCGATCTTAATTTTTAGCTCGACTTTGCGGTGTCGCTTCTGGATCAAGACTGACTTGAACTTTCTGATCTTTGCATCGTTGATCCCTTTCGGGAATAGTTTTTCTATAAACATTTCAATTGATTTCGCCATCCCGAGTATTGGATTTCGTCATCCAAAGAGAGAACTGTAAAATGCCTAAAGTGCAGGATCTGCAGAAAGCCGGGAGTGAGATTGTTTATGAGAAGCCGGGTGTGGGCAAACATTGGTTTTCCATTTAGGCGAGTGCCAAAGATTGGGATTGCGGCGAGAGCCCTTGAGATTGTACATCTTAGAAATCAATTAGGCGGAGGCCCAAGATTGAAATTGTTTTCGTTTTGGAAAGCCAAAGATTGTTTACAACTCGTATAAGAGCTCAATAGAATTGGGTACGTTAACTTGCACGTGCTGACATAACCTATGTTGCAGGGAAGTGTACCTAAGCTGCCCCATCGCGGTATAGTCTCGAGAAGACTACCCTGGGAGCTGGCTTAGGCGTACAGTTGTCGAGGTCTCTCCAACTCCAACCATAATTCATCCTTTCTGGACCTTATATTACCACCGAGTTCGGAATCTCCAAAGATCCAAGTGAACCAGATCAGCCTCAATCGCCAAGAATATTTAGTGCTGCTCAGTCATAAATAACTAAATATAGGCTTGGCAAAAGATTCGTCAGTACGGCCAGGAACCATATACATCGCACCTGTTGACCTCTAACCAACTTCAGGCGGACAAGAGTCTACAAAGCAGCCGCACGGGATCGAGTTTTGTCCAATTTACATTTAATTCATTATCAAGTTCCAACGCATAAACATCAGCAGTTTAACGTAATGTAACTGAAACTTTATTAACACCCCTCTTTGATGTTACGCGCGTACATATCTACATACATATGTGCATATGCACACTAAATTGTCTTTCTTTTGTTACTTTTTGGTTCAATTTTCGCGATAGAGCATAACAATTAAATTTCTGTCTGTATTATGAAAACCAAAACAACTGGCTGATGACTATGCGACGGTGTTTGTATCGTAATTGTATTGTATGTATTATATATTTATGATTTCCATATTTTAAACAGCTGCGGTCAACATCTACGACATCATTGGGCCCAACGATCAGCGTAAGACAAAAACGCCGTAGTGAGTAATTATGTACAGCGAAAAGTAGTTTGGTCAAAAGAGCCATTGGCTTGAAAGTGTAGATATGCATACAACGTATAATGATTCAATTCAATGATAGTAATGATTCAATGCTCAGTGTGTATAATCAGTCTGATCTAACTTTTGTTTACGATTTCGATTCTTATTCTCTCGTTTTTATATATATATATATCTATACCCTAATAATTTTCATGCTTTAAATAATGAATTTATAACTAAACTTAAATGATAATTAGGATTAAGGAAATATTAACCACAAATTAGAACCTAAGTCAATTGTTGTGTTTCTACAACTGAAACGTAATGAATATTGAAATTGAAGTCTCCCATTATATTAAAATATGAATCGTTTTGAATTGAAATGTGTTGCGTAACCTTCCATCCATGGCCACAATTATTAGTTATTGATCTGAATTATGAAGTCTTGTGTAAGTTAGGCTAGGGCAAAGCGGGAGCGCAATAAAAGCTCGCTCTCTCGCTCTTGGCGAATTCGCCCCGCTTTGCCACCGTATGTTAGCTAGAGTAAGAGATTTGAATTGTGAAGAAAATATAGTTGTTCGCCAACCTTGAATTAGATCGAGCGTATCAAGTTTTTCGACCCGCCAAATAAATAATTTAAATTACAGCCACCCAAAGTTTTCGGTAATTGATTAGAAAAACTCTTCTCATTTTTCATGGCGCCCCCGGGTGGACTGTAAAGTGAATTATAGGCAACAACAATAAGTGACAGTGACACAAGAAATTGCAGTATACATATGCAAACATATTCGTTGCCCGCGTCGTGTGTGTGTGCAATCGGCAATCAATTTGTAAAATATCATCGCGTCGGTCGCGCCAACAATAATTTTTGTGCAAATTCTGCTACCGCCGAGGGATGCCGAGCGATAAAGACAGGAAAGTAGCAGTTGGATTAAAAGATCCAAAAGAGGAATCAGAGGTATTTGTGCAGAAAATTGAAGGCTGAGCAAAATACATTCAGATCTCTCTTTGAGGTGTCTTGTGCTGAAAACATTGCACATCGCCTTCAATTCTAGGCACAGACGTATGATATACATACATACATATAGTAGAGCTTGATTGCATGAATTTCATTAGTAATTGCATAAATATAACTAAAAACACATAAATACATACATATCGACACATACAGACATATGTGAACCGCTATTTGGACGCAACACTTATATGTACATACATACATCTTTCGTTTACTGCAATCACTGTCGCCCCCCCCCCCCACCCCTTTTATTTTTTTCTACCTTTCTTGTCGTTAGAACCACACAAAGTTTGTTCGTTCGTTCACCCAAGCCACGGCGTATAGAGAATACCCACACATACATATGTACAAGCAGCAGAACCGGTGCATTATTTCGTTTTCGCTTTCGCTTCTCCACTGCTGCTTGCGTTGTATTTGTTGGGAGAATTTTCGTTGCCGCTCTTGAGCTTAACAGTGCGCCAAGTGACGCGCTACCCTGTATCTAACGGGTATATTGTTTTCGGCTGTTACTTGCCAAGTGACGCGCTACCCTGTATCTAACGGGTATATTGTTTTCGCCCGTCACTTGCAACGACTCTTTCCCTTGATACCTCGTGCCTCGACATTCAATTCAAATTCGATTTCGATTATCGTTCTCGTTCAAACATATAAAAAACCGAGGGGGAACGTTGTGAGTTGCTGCGGACACCGGTGATCGAAAAATTTAATCATTTGATTTCGTGCCTCTCTGATGAAGCATTAGGAACAATAAAGGCGTTCCAAGTCACCGAGGAAAATTATGAAAAGGCCATGGCTGGCCTAAAACGAGTATATGACAACGATTATTTGATTTTCACGAATAATATTTCCACATTGTTCAATCTGCCGAGAATGTCGCATCAATCTGCATCATCTCTAAGAACTCTAATCGATACTGTTTCGTCGATTTACGGATCGTTACTGTCGATCGGAGATGATACAAAAATTTCGAATGCAATGCTCATTCATCTCGTTTGAAACAGAGTCGACCCAGTGACGAAACAAAAGTGGGATGAACAGCTTACTTATGAGAAGTTGCCGCTTTGGTCCGACTTTGAGAAAGTCTTGAATCGTCGATACCAGCATCTGACTGCTGAAGAATCGACCAAGCCAAGGCAAGACAAAGTCATGCCAAGCAAGCAACATAATCGCAGTTCATTTGCTTGTTCTTCCACTTCCACCAACAGTAGAACTCAGCAAACTTGTAGCTACTGCGATTCAGGAGACCATGTAGTGTCAATTTGCCCTTCATTTTCGCGTCTCTCGGTGATGCAAAGGTTTGAGTTTGCTAAGTCGGCATCCCTATGCATTAATTGTCTGCAACCTCCTGAGATGGATTTCTACCTATCTTTGTTCTTTGTTCTAGGTCTCAAAGAGTCCTCTTCAAAAACTCCCTCTCTTTACCAGTAAAGGTTTCTTCGGGAGTACCACAAGGCAGCCATCTAGGCCCCTTACTCTTCACACTCTTTATTAATGACTTACCTTCAGTATTAACATCCTCTCGAGTACTTATGTATGCGGATGATGTTAAACTCTGTGTCCAGTACAAGGACATTTAATTTCATTCTCGCTTGCAATCCGATCTCAATAACTTTCAGTCATGGTGTTGTGTAAACTTGTTACACCTTAATGCCTCGAAATGCAAAGTTATGACATTTCATCGTTCTAGCCCTTTGTTGGCTCCCTACACCCTATTTGGTGGTTCTCTTGAGAGAATTACCCTGGTGGATGATCTGGGTGTTATGTTAGACCCCAAGTTAAAGTTTTCCGAACACATTTCTACCATGGTAAATAGGGCCATGGGCGTGCTTGGGTTTATAAAGGGGTGGTCAAAGGAATTTGACGACCCCTATATAACAAAGACTCTCTATACCTCGTTTGTTCGTCCGATCTTAGAATACGGCTCCTGTGTATGGTGCCCTCAGTACAAAGTACACCAGGACCGTATAGAATCAGTACAGAAAAACTTTTTACTCTTTGCTCTGTGGGGCCTTAACTGGGATGCGGGTGTAAGACTCCCATCTTACTCTAGTAGACTACTATTAGTAAACCTCCCATCCTTAGTTAACCGTAGAAAAATGCTTGGTGTGATATTTATGCACAACTTGATCAGGGGTGACATAGACAGCCCTGATCTGTTGAGCCGCATAAACTTCACGATTCCTATTAGACTGACTAGAAATTTTAAACCGTTGTTCCTTCCACTTTGTAGATCGAATTATTCCTTGCATGAACCGTTTAGGGTCTTATGCTCGGATTATAATTCCCTCTACCATATTATATCCCCCACTAATTTTCTTCCTCTTATTAAATTATTAATCCTTACACACCTTTCTAGAAATTAGTAATTGTAGTGGTATTTGTATTTTGATTGCATGCTTAGTTTCTTAGTAAGTTTAGTACTAATTTTCCTCGAATGTTAGTCTAATAGCTATCTTTCTTGCATGTTCGCGTTTGGTTCGGCTACGCACCGCGCGTCATGCGGCAGCGCCCCTCGGTCGGTTGGGCGAGAGGAGGGCTGCGTTTTGCCTGGGATCCGCGCGTAACAGCCTTCTGCTGGTGTCACACGGGCCACTTGACGGTGCAGTAACTGCATCGCCTCTTGAAAGATGCAGTCATTGCATGTCAACGTCCAAAGAAAAAAAAGGCCACGCTGTTGTAAAATGCAAAGCCAATAAATGTCGAGTGTGCAGCCGCTCACATCATACATTATTGCATCGATACACAGTGTCGGCTAATAGTCTCGCGTTGCCACCACCCCAAGAGAGTCCTTCTCCTCCATCAAATCAGAATCAACCTTCCACGTCAAATGTTTTGCATGCTACAGCGTTGGACAGGGTAATTCTGGCTACGTCGATCGTAAGCGTCCGAACTAAGAGCGGTGAACACATTCTGGCCAGAGCTCTGCTCGACTCTGGATCACAAACAAATTTTATTACCGAGGACCTCGCTAATCGCTTACAGATCCGTAGAGAGGAGTCCTGTATTAACTTGCTTGGAATTGGTGAATCTAATTCTCAAGTAAAGGATAAAATACACACAGTGCTGAAGTCGCGAATAAATGGTAGTGAGTTCTCCTTTGATTTTTGGATCCTGAAATCAATTTCAGGTTATCACCCTGACCAGTCAGTGAATGTGACTGACTGGCGAATCTCAGAGAACCTACCACTGGCAGACCCTTATTTCTACAAGCCACAAAGAATAGATATGTTAATTGGAGCAGAATCGTTCTTTGATTTATTAGCTGTTGGTCAAATTAAACAAGGTCCTGACTTTCCAACTCTTCAGAAAACTCTTCTTGGTTGGGTTGTGTCGGGAAAAAATGTTTCCAGGAGTTCTGCTCCTCAAATTACAAACAGTTTGAGTTGCAGTGAAGAGTTGCTAGTATCCATCGATAGGACCTTGAAAAAGTTTTGGTCACTGGAAGAAATGCCATCAACCAAGAAAATTGCAACACCTGAGCCCAAGCTATGTGAAGAACACTATCGTAAGACGACTCAGGTACTATCATCAGGTCGGTTCGAAGTAAGGCTCCCGTTAAAATCAGATCCAAATTGTTTAGGCAACTCCTTTGAGGTTGCGAAACGGCGGTTTTTGTCGCTTGAAAGACGATTGCATCGTGACCCTGAGTTGAAGAAAATGTACTTGGAATTCATGGAAGAGTACCTCTCCTTAGGTCATATGTCTCCTACTGACAATACGATTCCTTCTACTCCACACTACGTAATCCCTCATCAGTGTGTTCTGAGGCCCCAAAGTACGTCTACCAAGCTCCGAGTCGTGTTCGATGCTTCGTCCAAGACGTCCTCACAGGTGGCCTTAAATGACATTCTGATGGTGGGACCTACCATTCAAGAGGAATTATACTCGACACTGCTCCGTTTCCGTCTGCACAGGTTTGCCCTGACTGCTAATGTTAAAAAGATTTATCGCCAAGTGATGGTGAACGAAGCGGATCGGCAGTTTCAGCTCATAGTGTGGAGAAGAGACCCTTCTGAATCCTTGAGATTATACAAGCTCAACACTGTAACCTATGGGACTGGACCAGCCCCATTCTTAGCTATCCGGTGTTTGAAAAGGTTGAGTGAGTCTGCGAAGCTCTCATTCCCTAGAGCTGCTAACGTTATTGGGTCCGACTTTTACGTCGATGACTTGTTGACTGGTGCTGCATGCGTAGAGGAGCTAAGGGCAATTAAGTCCGAAGTGTCTCAGGTGTCAACTAAGTGTCAACTCAAACCCTGCGGTCTGAAGAACCTGAGTTTTCAAACTCACCTGAGATCACCGCATCTGAGAGCACAGCCAAACCCATAACAATCTCGGATTCAGAGTCGACAAAGGCGTTAGGAATTTCATGGTTACCTACTGACGATGCCTTTAAGTTCAAAATTGACAATTCAGTTATGGGTCTCCGAGCGACAAAACGGAACATACTATCGGTGACATCAAAGTTGTTTGACCCCCTTGGTTTATTAAGTCCTATCGTTATAAAAGGCAAGATCCTATTGCAGGAGCTTTGGCTTAACAAACTAGATTGGGATGAGTCGATCCCGCTGCATTTGGAAACAGCGTGGAATAAATTGAAAAATACACTGTCTCAATTGGAAGACATATCCATATCTCGGTTTGTGTATTCCGATCCGATGTCACCGGTTCAAATACATGCCTTTGCTGACGCCTCCATGAGAGCGTATGGAGCGTGCGTCTATATACGTAGCAGAACTGCAGAAGGTTTAAAAATATCATTGTTGACTTCGAAATCCAAAGTAGCGCCGCTCAAGACCAAAACGCTCCCAAGGCTTGAGTTATGTGCCGCTCACCTTCTCGCAGATCTCTTTCACAGAATCAAGCCCCTATTAAACGTGCCCATTGAACGAGTCGTTTATTGGTCGGATTCAGAGGTAACTCTCCATTGGATCCGGTCTCATCCATCGTCGTTGTCGACTTTCGTTTCAAATAGAGTGGCTGAGATTCAAGAGTGGTCAGATGATGCTACGTGGCGGCATGTACCCACGAAACAGAACCCAGCAGATATTGTCTCAAGAGGTTGTGACGTCGACGAAATCGTTCAGTCAATTTGGTTCGAAGGACCATCATTTCTGAAAGAGGAAGAAGAAAACTGGCCCAAGAACGCTCATTTCGAACACTCCGATGATCTTCAGCTGGAAAAGAGAAAGACTGCGGTCGGGTTGACCGCGGCTGTGCGAAGTTCGGAGCTGTTAGATGTCATCGAGGGATTCTCGTCACACGTCAAACTGCTTAGAGTGTTCGTGTATGTGTTCCGCTTTATAAGAAAATGTAAAGACCCAAGCCTAAATTTCGAAAAAACTATCTCACCGACCGAATACAATGAAGCTTTTTATAAAATTGTCGAAATCATCCAGCATCACGAGTATCAAGGATAAATTGAAAAGGTTAGGAAAGGATCTACAATTGGTCCTAGTCTTCAGCGGTTGAACCCATTCATCCATGAAGACACAGGGACTTGGTGCAACTTTTCGTTGTTGCGAGTGGGGGGGCGACTAGCCAAAGCTCCTATATCATACGATGCCAAGTTTCCTCTGCTTTTGACTAAGCGCTCGCAATTCGTGCGAAGCTATATTCGTCATCTGCACCATTCGAATTTTCATGTCGGCCCACGAGCACTTGTGAGCATCCTTCGACAGAGCGTGTGGATAGTGAACGCTCAGGAGGTCTGCCGTCAGACAGTTCGATCGTGTATGCGCTGTTTTAAATGCAAGCCTCGATTGCTGACGTAACTCATGGGGAATTTACCCGCAGATCGACTCCGTGCTCTCCGCCCATTTTCAATTTGCGGCGTTGATTTTTGTGGACCAGTGCACACGACATTGAAAATTCGCGGAAGGCCCCCATACAAGTCATACATTGCGCTTTTTGTTTGTTTTGCGTCCAAGGCGGTTCACCTAGAAATAGTTTCCGATCTAACCACTGATTGTTTCTTGTTGGCTTTTCAAAGGTTCGTCGGGCGCCGAGGATATCCCCAAGTCGTTCATTGCGACAACGGGACGAACTTCGTCGGAGCGAGCCGCTATCTCAGCGCTCTGCGGATCAGGCTCAAGGAGCAAGGAGACGCAATTCGCGACTTCGCGTCAAAAAACGGATGCGAATTTGCGTTCATACCGCCGCGAGCTCCTCACATGGGAGGGCTATGGGAGGCAGGTGTAAAAACTGCCAAGAGCCTACTCCTACGGGCGGTAGGCAGCGCGCTCCTAACCGCCGAAGAGCTCGCCACAGTCCTCGTCGGCATCGAGGCCATAATGAGCTCGAGGCCGCTGGGAGCCATCAGCCAAGATCCAAGCGACGGCGAGGCCCTAACACCCGGGCACCTGCTGACAGGCGGGTCGCTCATCGCCCCCCAGCACTGCGGACTCCGGACCAGGAGAGTCTCAGTTGCTTGCGGCGATGGCGACTTGTCTCGTCAGTCAGGCAAGCGTTTTGGCAGCGATGGTCCCGCGAATATGTCCTGGGGCTGCAAATTCGGGGCAAATGGCACCAGCAGCAACCGAACCTCGAGGAAGGAGACCTCGTCATCGTGGCCGAGGACAATCTGCCGCCTCAGGAGTGGCTCGTGGGGAGGGTCATCGCCACGCACGCAGGAGAGGACGTCATGGTCAGGGTCGTCGAAATAAGGACTAGCACTGGAGCGGTTTTTCGGCGGCCCATACACAAATTAGCGCCGCTCCCGAAGTGTTGAAGCCGATGCAGGCGTTCAACGGGGCCGGTGTTGCGTGACCTTCCATCCATGGCCACAATTATTAGTTATTGATCTGAATTATGAAGTCTAGTGTAAGTTAGGCTAGGGCAAAGCGGGAGCGCAATAAAAGCTCGCTCTCTCGTTCTTGGCGAATTCGCCCCGCTTTGCCACCGTAGGTTAGCTAGAGTAAGAGATTTGAATTGTGAAGAAAATATGGTTGTTCGCCAACCTTGAATTAGATCGAGCGTATCAAGTTTTTCGCCCCGCCAAATAAATAATTTAAATTACAGCCACCCAAAGTTTTCGGTAATTGATTAGAAAAACTCTTCTAATTTTTCAAAATGAATCTTTAAAATCATAAAAAAGGGTCTGTCGGGTATCCGGGCCAGGATCTTATAAAATGTGGTAAATCTTAGTAAAGGATTCATCAAGGGACAATGCAAGAACTCGAACGCATTGTCATGGTAGGGTGGGTACAGAAGAGAGGGGCAATCAACACCTAGGTTCTCTCTAAATAGAAATGGTTCTGTAGGGCTTTTATTTGGCGTGTCGGCGCTATCAGTATTTCAGTTTACTTTGTTTTTGTATAATCACTTATAGTTTCCCGTAAAGTGCACTATTTAAATGTAGTGGAGTACGACAGTACAATTAGGTGAGGAAGAACCCCGACCATCCGGCGAGCTAGACCCGAGCCTAGCAAGAGTGCACACGACCAACCCTATTTGTACGCCGTCCTTAAGTTCAGTCATAGTCATCTGCTGATATCAAGGGCCTATATATCTGTTTACATATATATATATTTAAACTCTGGTACACTACACATTTATGGCGCCCAACGTGGGGCCAGGCAACTTGCCTTAGAATCTAAAACCAATTCAGAGCCGATATTAAAATTTGGATTTATAGTGTCTTACTATATAGGCCGTTTATTTTAATAAGACAAGCAAATCTTGCCTTGGTTCTACAAGCTCAACCGGTAATACATAAAAATTTCAGCGACACATTTTCTTTTTCAAAATATTGCATAAAGGTTAAAGATTTCAAAGTTTATACTTAGACTCGGTTTTCGGATTTAGCAACTGCAATTCAATTGATTCGGATTGGTTGACCAAAATAGACCTATAGTATCGAATTGTGAGTATCAGAGACAGTTATGCAATACCATACAGTGATCAGAATAAACAGGAATTGTTTTAGGATTTTGCGGTTCCAGTTCATTTCATTTTGGATTGACCGACCAAAGCAAACCTGCTTTTTTACTTTAGGCATCTTGAGTTATTCGGATTTACAATTTTATATTGCCAAATCGCGATAGTTGTCCAATGATTCAGTGCACGATGTCATTAACTTATAAATAGTCCATATTAACGAAAATAGAAAAGCCTTCTGAAACCAAATAGATATTTTGTAAGTATTCTGGCATGTGGGAAGGACAGACCTTATTATTACAATTAATACCTTCTTATATAATTTTTTTTTATTAGTTTTTCTTTAATTCCTTAAATATTGTCTGATATGCAATGGCTGTAAGGCGAAGTACAGATGATATAACAACTGCTTTGCAGGAAGCAGAACCATTTTGTGGAATTTGCAACGAAGTATTGGGAACTAGTGAGATTATAGCCAACACCCCGTGTAGACACAAATTCCATAAACTTTGTATTTTGGAACAGATTAGGACAAACCCAAAATGTCCCACCTGTTCATTAGATTGTTCTGCTCTAACATTCTCTAACAACACGTTGTTAACCGAGCTTAACGCCGAAGGAACACGTCCAGCTAGTGCTAACGAATCTTTTAGCACAATAGAAGGGACGTCTAATCGACCTAAAGGTCTAAAGGGCCAAAAGTTTATTAGAAGGGGTATGAATACGAGATCAACTCAACGATCCCGGTTAGATCACTCACCAACAGAAACTGAAACCAACAACACAACCCTTCCAATAACCACTCAAGTGGAAATCGCTAACTACGTCCAGTCTGCTGTAAGCATTCAACAGGCTCAGTTAATGGAACAACTAACTTCATTTTTAAGCAAAACAATTGAATCTTCGATTCAAAATCAATTAGCGTCACTCCAGTTGACACAACCAGAACATATCACACCCGATGTTTCCGGTGACAATAACATTAACCAAACAAATAACGTCGGTATCGGTCAAGCACGAGATAGTCACGCAGAAGTTAGATTTAGATTAGATTAGATTTTTCAAGAGCGAGTGCAAATCGAAGTAATTCGAGCTCACACGTAGCACCAGCAAAAGTTTCCAGTATAATGCAGAATTGGCGCATTAAATTCGATGGTTCAAAAACATGCATGAGGATGGATGAGTTCATTTATCGAGTACGTTCTCTAACGCAACAAAATCTTTATAACAATTATCAATTGCTTTGTGATCACTTGTATCTTTTATTCGCGGGAAAAGCTAGTGATTGGTACTGGAAATTCCATCGAACTTACCCAAACTTTAATTGGGATACTTTTTGTATAGAGTTTAGACGAAGATTTAAAGATGTTGAGACCGACTATGATATCTGGGAAAAGATTAGGAAACGTCGTCAGGGCGAAAACGAATCCTTCGATGACTTTCAATATGCTATCGAAGATCTCGTGGATAGGCTTCAAAATTCGGTTACAGAAGAAGATGTTGTGAATCTACTTATTAGAAATTCCAAGCCCACTCTTCACCACGAGCTTCTTCACTTAAAGATTGCCAACAGATCGCTATTACGACGAGAGGTACGTAAGCACGAGCAGTTTTATAACGATATAAAATCGGTCAAGCAAAGGACTCTTCGCTCATACGTATTGGAATTGTCAGGTCCAGACGATAGCGAGCAGCTATTCGATGACTTGGTCGAGCATAATGAAGTGTGTCAAATACATCGTCGTACTTCACACACAGTTCCAACTTGCTGGAACTGTGACAACAAAGGTCATAAATTTGACGATTGTGTAGGTCCTCGTAAGATCTTTTGCTACGGGTGGGTAACAAAAGATACTTACAAGCCGGTATATCCCAAATGTAACCCTCCGGGAAACCTGCAGAAGGATGTGTTAAACAACAACAAGCAGACACATCCTTAGAAAAAAGTTTGCAAGAATCACCTACTAGTTTAACGAACGACCAAAGCTTAAGGAAGCCTAAGATCAGCTCACAAACAGTAGAGGAAACCCTGCCTACGGCATATCATTATTCGTTTACTCCTTTACCTGAAAGGGAAGCAAATTATAGTACAACGCGTAAGAAAATTTTTGATAAGATAGATAGTTTTAAATTTGTAAGAAAGCCCAAACGTTCAACTAAACGTTTAAGACAATTTTGGAAGATGGTTCGCAAGAATAAGAACAAGTTTGTTTCAGCTATATTTCTTAGTTCGGATAACAGGCTGTATACCAATGTCACCATTGAAGGCACTGATTACGTAGCTTTGTTGGATTCGGGGGCCACAATCAGTTGTATTGGAGGCTCAGCCGCGAAAGAAATGTTGGCGCATTGCAAGATTAAAAAGTGTTCAGGAGCAATGCGAACGGCTAACGATACTGAAAGTAAGGTTATAGGCAAGCTGGTAACACAAATTAATTACCGTGGATGCACGGCAGACCTAGAAATGTTTCTTATTCCTGAACTCAAGCAAGACGTCTATTTGGGGATAGACTTCTGGACAAAATTTGGACTTTTAGATAAAATCACACACACTGCAGAGGTATCTGAATTAGATGTTGGAGGTACGGATGACGTCGAAGAACCACAGAACCTACATAAATTGACAGCAGACGAGAGAATTCGCTTAGATAAAGTGATAGGTTGTTTTCCATCTTTCGCTACTGAAGGACATTCAGATCAGGAAATAATCTCTCCTAATCAGGTTCTTCAGATAATTATTCGTCGAGCAGGTCTTGTATAGATATCTGTGGTGTAGTAGCCAGCACAATTGGTTATCTTCTTTCGTCTCGTGAGACCCCCTAGTGATGTTTCAAATGATCAAGCTTTAGCCGCTCTTAAGGTTGGATCAAAGCTTTAGCCGCTCTTAAGTCCGAACGCCCACGCACACATGCAAGCGACGGACAGTGGGAAGCATAGACGGCAATCGTACGATTGCACAGTTAAGCTATGCTGTGCACTAGACGATCGTCTAATGCTGCTCGAATGTTCTAGATCATACGATTGCACAGTTAGTAAAAAGCTCAAAAGCTCTGCTGCACAGGCTACTCAGTCCATCGTCTATTACTGCTTTGAACAAAAGAAGAAAGTTGATCGATCTGTAAAGACGTGATAATTCCCGAGTGCGAGTACACAGTGCACACATATATATATAGTGCTGTCCGGAAAATATATATATTTCCACATATATATGCTGGAAGCGGTGGTCAGTGAATAAGAAGAATTTAGTGCAGATATATTTGGGGAAAAAGGTATGTTTTCATATTATTGCCGTGCACGTGCTGACATAACCTTTGTTGCAGGGAAGTGTACCTAAGCTGCCCCATCAAGGTATAGTCTCGAGAAGACTACCCTGGGAGCTGGCTTAGGCGTACAGTTGTCGAGATCTCTCCAGCTCCAACCATAATTCATCCTTTCTGGACCTTATATTACCACCGAGTTCGGAATCTCCAAAGATCCAAGTGAACCAGATCATCCTCAATCGCCAAGAATATTTAGTGCTGCTCAGTCATAAATAACTAAACATAGGCTTGGCGGAAGATTCGTCAGTACGGCCAGGAACCATATACATCGCACCTGTTGACCTCTAACCAACTTCAGGCGGACAAGAGTCTATTTACATTTAATTCATTATCAAGTTCCAACGCATAAACATCAGCAGTTTAACGTAATGTAACTGAAACTTTATTAACGCGTACATATCTACATACATATGTGCATATGCACACTAAATTGTCTTTCTTTTGTTACTTTTTGGTTCAATTTTCGCGATAGAGCATAACAATTAAATTTCTGTCTGTATTATGAAAACCAAAACAACTGGCTGATGACTATGCGACGGTGTTTGTAGCGTAATTGTATTGTATGCATTATATATTTATGATTTCCATATTTTAAACAGCTGCGGTCAACATCTACGACATCATTGGGACCAACGATCAGCGTAAGACAATAACGCCGTAGTGAGTAATTATGTACAGCGAAAAGTAGTTTGGTCAAAAGAGCCATTGGCTTGAAAGTGTAGATATGCATACAACGTATAATGATTCAAACCCGTCTGCTCAGTGTGTATAATGCACCCCAGTCTGATCTAGCTATTGTTTACGATTTCGATTCTTATTCTCTCGTTTTTATATATATATATAGTGACATATCCATAATTCCCCACATCCCATACACATTATGTTTATGTACAATTCATCCAACCCATCCACACAAGTAACAGGACCCCACTCAAGAATCAATAACTGTTTCTTCGCATACTCCAAGCTAGGGCCCCCCAGAATATAAACAATGGACCACATTGTTTCATCAACATTAGAATCACGCCACTCTCGAGAAATCGATTCTTTAGAATCACGCCACTCATGAGGACCAATCAAAGCTAGACATAAAACCAAGGAGTATCACATTCCTAGCTCCGTCATGTAATGCAACACCGATCGCCAGCAGTGGATGCCTTTCATCAAAGCCGACGCATCCCCAAATATCGATCCAGGCACGTACGCCACCGACACGAAAATGCAGCCGAGGAAAGCAACGCCCGAAGCCAGAGTCGGGAGTTCCAAGAGAAGGGCTCATGGAAACTAGCCAGCAGCAGAGAGATCAGTTCCGTTTGAGACAAGCAGACCCAAAGTCAAGTCGGGGAATTCATTTAAATCTTGTGACATAAAGATATTTAAGTTGTAAAATAAAAGTCTTTTTTAAGAAACTTAAAATCGAGTTGAGGATATTTAACTATATATCTATACCCTAATGATTTTCATGCTTTAAATAATGAATTTATAACTAAACTTATATGATAATTAGGATTAAGGAAATATTACCCACAAATTAGAAACTAAGTCAATTGATGTGTTTTTACAACTGCAACGTAATGAATATTGAAATTGAAGTCTCCCATTATATTAAAATATGAATCGTTTTGAATTGAAATTAATCTTTAAAATCATAAAAAATGGTCTGTCGGGTATCCGTGTCAGGATCTTATAAAATGTGGTAAGTCTTAGTAAAGGATTCATCAAGGGACAATGCAAGAACTCGAACGCATTGTCATAGTAGGGTGGGTACAGAAGAGAGGGGCAATCAACACCTAGGTTCTCTCTAAATAGAAATGGTTCAGTAGGGCTTTCATTTGGCGTGTCGGCGCTATCAGTATTTCAGTTTACTTTGTTTTTGTATAATCACTTATAGTTTCCCGTAAAGTGCACTATTTAAATGTAGTGGAGTACGATAGTACAATTAGGTGAGGAAGAACCCCGACCATCCGGCGAGCTAGACCCGAGCCTAGCAAGAGTGCACACGACCAACCCTATTTGTACGCCGTCCTTAAGTTCAGTCATAGTCATCTGCTGATATCAAGGGCCTATATATCTGTTTACATATATATATATGTAAACTCTGGTACACTACAACCGGTTTCCGAATGGTCATGAATAATCGGTTTCTCTCTTTCTTCTCTGCGGCTTTGATGAGGCCAAATCTTGTAGCCCAGTGCCAGTGCCAAAGTCTAACAGAGTTTCGAATCTCAAGTCCAAACATTGAACTGGTTTGCTGATTGGCCCGAAGTATATACAAACGAAGCTGCCTGATTAGTAATTAAAGTGACATTCGGATGAGTGGCTGATATCATATGTACATACATAATATGTAGTATAATAATAAATTATCACTAATAGTTTGAGTAGAGCACTGCCCTAAACGGATTCGGTTAAGTTTGCCCTGACTTTTCTGGATGCTCACGTGCAACGAAGAACTTTTGATCGCTTATATTACAAATATTTACTGCTGACAGCATCGATAATTCATGACCTACTCAAACTCTATGAGTGTACCTGTGTCATAGATGGGCTCCTCCGCTCCTCAACTTTGGAGACAAAACTTGCCCGCACAAACTCGTAAATAGATACGCACGACAGGCAAAACAAAATGTCAGAGAAATTATTGGGGCCCATCGTCGCCTGCCGTGGCCCTAGCAGAAATAAAATATTTAAATAGTAATAAATTCATAATGTCAACGTGTTTTTTGTTGGGGCTGAGGGAGCCTTCCGTAGATTTATAGACAATACTAGCAGCAAACACGAATAGAGTCTACGACGATCCGGGGACTCCTCAAGTAGTTTGATTTCTGCTCGAACTGAGAGCTCCCCCATTGGGGGACTGGAAGGGAATAAAACTGTTTTATCGGAGACATGATAGGGCTGGCGGGATGGGGCGAGGAGGCGTCGCATGCCGCTCATATATAATATAAATATTAAATACTATATGGCATGCCATAAAAATTTAAACAGCACATAAAACGACAATGAAAAACAATGGCACACGTTATTATGTGCCCGAACAAAGAACTGGGAGGCTAATGAAATGTCATCGGACCCCAGGGCCCCCGCGTCTACCCAACCTAACCCAACCGAGTTGAACTGAACTGAAATGCAAATGTCACGCGAAAAACTATTTGACGACAACATTACGTTGACATTATAGCTGGCATTAAAGCGAAAAGCTCTGCCCTCCTCGGTGCTATCCCCGCAGCCATATGCAAATTTTACGTGCTCACAGGGCCAGTCATAAAAGTCAACTTATTAACTATGAGCAATTAAAAAGAAAAACAATTAAATAAAACAAAAAGCGTGAATTTGATTACGGTCAACCTCGTGGGAGTTGCTAAGCCCAGAAGGTACCTAAAGAAAGGACACATTTAGAGATAGCTGATCGGCCTGATCAAAGCATATATGCTACTGAAGCTTCTTTCAAAAGTATCCGCCAGCTATTACATTTCAGATATGCTTTTCACTCTACGAACACTACTGGCTGTTAAAAATCAATTGTTTAAAGATAATACATGCATTCTGCACCCTTTAGCGGCAGTTTTGTAATTAATTATATACAAAATCAACGGTATTCGAGCTCTCCCCTCTCCTCTGCGGACCATCGGCCGAATCCGCAAGCGTAGCAAAAAGCTACAGAAATTCAATTAGGCTTATCCCATGGAATAACAACAGCAGCACCGGACGACACCCACTGACACCCACCGACCGACACCCACAAAAAACAACAGTATAACAGCTGCAACACCTGCGCAATTAATTAGTGTTTGCGGCATTAATTTCACAAAAAAATTATAAAATAAAAGATGAGAAAGGAAACCAAAGCCAACCCTAAATAGCACAGAAGGGGCTGGCTAGACCGAAAATTCTGTAACAACATTTCGCAATGGTCCGGAATGGCCAAGAACCGCTACCAGCAACAGCAAAGAACACTAAAGGAATGGAGGAGAGAAAAACCTGTGTAAATGGGGGAAAACTGGTTTGCTTTTGGGCAAACGATCAACTCTGTATGGCATTCTGGAATCTGTTTGCTCCGATCTCGTCTGTAAACGAGGAGTACCAACTCCCTCAGAGCATTCACAAGAGACGCAGTGGCAGATATCACAATTTCCACTTCTATAATTTGTTTATGATTATGGCCGCCGCATGCAAAATAAAACGCATTTAAGTAATTAAGCCATAAAAAAAATGGCGTGCTCTGCTCGGTCCTGTTCTCCATAAAAACAAGTCCATACTGCAATAAAATGCCAAAAACAAAACAATTAGGCAATTAAATGTCTTTGGTATTACCAAAAATTTTTGTTTTGGTAACAAAACGAGTCATTAAATAAGCCAAAATGTACTCACCCTCTGGAAGTTAATGGAATTCTAGGATGGGGCTGGGTATGGGGATGGTGATGGTGGGGCAGGGATGACACTAAAAATGGATCCCAAAGGGGAGAAATTATGTGAAAATGTCCGCCTTTGGCTCGGCATCTGCTACTTCTTCCGTATAAACGCACAAAGGAAAATGTGGCAGCGAAAAAGAAAAGGCCGAACGAAAGCTCAAAGGCGTATGCGAATGTTTTAGTAATATTTATTGAATTCCAGTTATCGAAGCCAGAATCGTAAGGAGTGATAGCACAGGCCCGGACAAACCAGAGCAGAATAAGAATCCGAACCCCCGAGTCAGAGGCCAAGCAAGCAAAGCTCACAGAGCTTTTGCACGCACATTTTCCCCCCTCTACAACAGCAAGGGAAAATTCCAAACGCTGCAAAATGAATTCTTTTGTGACAAGTTCAATTCGGTTGAGGGGGCAGCATCCCATTCTCCCATCAAGTTCCAGCGGAGTCCAAATGGGAGTTCATATGGGAGCCCGGCAGCAGATTGCTGGCGCTGTTGCACTTGCTGTCATCTAACGCATCAAAGACAGTCAGGTGAAGGAATGCAGTCCCCGTTCTGTAAAAAATTGAAAAATACAACAGTGTGGAGGAGCGAGACGAGACGCTGAGGAAGCTGGAGGCAGCCCAGTGAAGCGTCGCCGGCTGATGGGTAAATGGAAAATCTCAAGCTGCGAAAATCAGCAGAAAATGCGCTGCTTTAGTTCACATTATTATCATGGCACTGTGGATATTTTCCTGGGCGCTCGGAATTTTTAATAAGCGTTAAAGTTTATAACATTCTCAGCCCCTAACGAAGCAGCTTCTGAATCGACTCCCTCCACCGCTAAGTCATCTGGTTGGCACATATCGACAGGGCGGGATCTTCTGGACTGAAATACGGCTGAGGACCCAGCAAATCCCGGCTACAACCGAAAGGTAAGCCAAGGGCATAAAGAGTCTCACATAAAACCGACTAATTAGGTAAAGCATTTAATTAGACGCACACCAACGAGGCCAACGAGGATATGCGTCCTTTGTGTCGACTCGTAAAAGCCAAAGCTCCCAAATGACAACGTCGCTAAAAATTCTTATCGCCGGCACCAAAATTAAGCCGCACACGCGGGTCCGTCCCCCGGATAGCACAATAGCGGGAAGACAAGAAGACATCCCCGAAAATACAATATATTGTGGCAAAGGTTAAAGATGCACCATGTTAAATGTGGAAATTGTTTAATCCACTCGAATCCGGCGACTCAGCCATTACAATTACAGTGCCTGCCAGGTCGAAGGCAGGGACAGGGACAGGGTCCGTAGTCATCTGCATGAAATTGGAACCGGCTCCGCCCGTGGGATGCTAGAAAAATACGTACTTACACTCGGAAAAACACAACCCCACACCAGAGAAGGAAAAAGAAAAACCTATTTGCATTTTATTTGCTTTGTAATTTGATGGTCGATTGCGTTTTTTAGTGTGTAATGAGGTGGGCTCTGCCAATGGGTTCCTTATATATCTACATATTTTCCAGCGCCCGCCTCTCCAGAAGGTCAAAGACAAAGTTGAGACGACTTATCCCACGCATGGTTGAACTGTTTTCCATTAGGCACCCACGGATAATGGTTGAATGAAAAGCTAATATCAGATTTCAGATTATAAACGTATTATTTATTTTTTAATATAATGTAACGATACAGATATAATATTAATAGATAGGCTCCTGAGGGTAACACTTACAGATGCCTATGCCCTTTACATTTCCTGAGTCTCCACTTTCCAGAACTTTTTCAGCAAAAACTGTCTGGATTAGGGAATATTCATCGAAATTATTGTTTCAAAATTAGTCTCTTATTTCGTTGCCCTGGAACGAGCAGGATCCTGTATGTCCCATTTCGAAATTACTATTCTGGGGCACGCACGAGTGCATCAACAACACCCCGAGAATATTTAGGCGCTGTGCCACTGCGACGTGCAAATTGATCAAAATAAATTGCATAAGATATTCCATTTACGTTCTGTTGCAATCAGAAAGTGTTGCAACGCCCGAGGGGCGTTGGCTTCCTAGAACAATGCGCATCTTGCTATTTATTTACCATCTCCTCGCCGGGCAGAATTTTTGTTGTGAGCTATGGCTGAATTTCTGATAAGATATCCAGATTGGGGCATGCTACTGGCAAAAGGCTGTTTCACCATAAATTACAGGGGATTTTTCGAGGGAACAGGGTAATATTTTGGGATTCCTTGTCAAATTGTAATCACCTTGGGGCAGGCAGTGCAGTACGGCTGCTGCCTACTGCTTTCTATTAAAATAATAAGTGGTAATGACGCACTGTACCTGGAGTGCAGAGATCCCACACCCCACACCCACACACAACAGGCTTTCGCCCAAGCCTGCCCCGAGAGAAACTCTGTTTATTTTTAAATTGCAACAAAAGAGTTGATTATCTGTCCACGTGCGTCAAGTTCTCCCCAAGTGCACTTCAATATGCAAATACATCAGCCAGATATTAATGTTAAAGTTATTTTATTTGTAAGACAGCAGAAGATTAGTATACAGAATTATATGTGCTTCCGAGTAACATACGCAAGAGACAGACGCCGAAAGAAGAATATCGATATGAGAACATCGATATGCAGCAGGGCACATGCGCAGTGTTGTTAGAGATCAATATCTAATTATCGTGGCGGTCTCTTTGAACACTCCTCCTCAACACAACGCATGTTTACAAACTTTAAATATACTAAACTAATATTCAATAACATGTCAAGCACTTATAAACGATCTTTTAAACCAAATGCGAATACAAATTTATGGTGCTTAACCTTGGATAAGTTCTTTGTGAGGACATCTGCTATCATCTCATCGGTTGGCAGATACGCAATGTTGACTTCACCTCTCTTGAGAACCTCTCGAATATGATGTATCTTGACGTCGATGTGCTTTGTACGTGCATGAAACATGGGGTTTCTAGCAAGCTGCTGTGCTCCAATGTTGTCGCCGTACATCTGAATAGCTGACTCCTTGGACATCAGCTTCAAGTCAATCAGTAGGCTGCGAAAGTATATCGCCTCTTTTGCTGCAGATGATAAGGCTATGTACTCTGCCTCCGTGGAACTGAGGGCAACCGTCGATTGCTTTCTTGACTCCCAAGAAACCGCTCCTCCTGCCAACATGCATACATAGCCAGTGAATGACTTTCGGTTCGTCATATCACTTGCCCAATCTGCATCAACAAAACACTCAATTGCCTTTCCTTGCTTTGTGTAGCATATCTCCCAGTCGATAGTTTTTGCCAAATATCGAAGGATGTGCTTGGCTGCCGCTTCATGCTCGGAATGAGGATCCTTGTTACGTTGTGCTAATTTGTTCACCGAATGCGCAATGTCCGGACGAATCATAACAGCAAGATAAGATAACTCTCCAATTTGCTTTTGGAACGATGTGATGTCGACCCTGCGGCAGTCCTCTTTGTTGCATGCCACCTGGTAACCAGCTTCAAGAGGCGTGGACGTCTGTCGACAATCTTTCAAATTGTACTGTTCGAGCAACTCTCTAATATACTTCCGTTGGCTGATTGGAATCGCACCCGTACTGCCTTCACGTTTTACCTCAATACCTAAAAAGTATTGCATAGGCCCGATGTCAACCACATCAAATTCTGCTGCGATCTTTATTTTGATATCAGATATATCATCTAGGTCCTTACACGCCAAAATAATGTCATTTACGTAGACAGCTATTAGACACATATTTTTACCTGGCTTACAATACAGACAGGGTTCGTTGACAGTCGGTATAAAACCAATGCGTCTCAGCGTTGCATCCAACGTAGAGTTCCATACTCTTCCTGATTGTTTTAGGCCATATATACTTTTGTGAAGCCTCAAAACGTGATTTGGGTGAACTTCGCTGATGAAGCCCTCAGGTTGTCTCATAAAAACCTCATCTTCCAATTCGCCGTTGAGATACGCCGTGACAACATCCATTTGATGTAGGTGGAGACCATGTTCGACTGCAAGTGCAATTATCAACCTGATAGTTGCGTGGCGTACAACTGGTGCAAATGTTTCCTTGTAGTCGATCCCGTAGCGTTGGCTACAACCTTTCGCCACCAGACGTGATTTGAGCCTGTTCACGCTTCCATCCGGATTGGACTTAACTGCATAAACCCATCTGCATCCAATGGACTTTTTCCCGCTAGGCAATTTAGTAAACGACCACGTGCCGTTCTTCACGAGAGATTCGTACTCGTCCTTCATTGATGCTTTCCATATCTCGCCTTCAGTAGACCGTTTAGCTTGTGCGTAGTTTTGTGGAACTTGTACGTCTGCTGCCAGTATCGCATTAAGCATATGATACTGCTTCCTTGGTCGTCCTGGCTTGCCCGTCCGTACTATGGTTGGGCGTCCTGGTCCTCTTATTGGTTCTGGAATTACAAGAATGTCATTACTAGACCTAATCTCCTCCTGATTTTCTGGCTCATTTTCTGGATCTTTAAATTGCTCGCTATCCATTTCGGGTTCAGAGTCCTGGTTTTGTTGAACCTCAATTGATGCCATGTCATTGGAACATGATGCATCTAGTTTGCCCCCTTCAGGTTCTACAAAAATGACATCCCTACTCTCTACGAGTTTCCTGGTTTCTTTACTGACCAAACGGTATGCTTTGGCCGTATCCGAGTAGCCCACCATTATATACTCTAAGCCTTTCTGTGCGAACTTTGATTTCGTTGTTTTATCTAGAGCTATCGCTACTGAGCCAAAAACTCTTAAATGCGATACCACTGGCCTTCTACCTGTCCATATTTCAAAAGGTGTCACCCCGCTCAAGCAGCTGCTTGCCACTCTATTTCGCAAATACGTGGCAGTTCTTCTGCCCAATAGCATTCACTTAACCCAGCATGCAGCAGCATACTTCTTGCCATTTCTACCAATGTTCTGTTGGCCCTTTCTGCAACTCCATTTTGTTGAGGTGTATATGGCACTGTTAAGTTTCGCTTTATTCCATTTTGGTTTAGGTAATTATCAAAAACGTTTGATATGTATTCTCGGCCTTTGTCGCTTCGTAAAACCTTGAATTTTCTCACAGTTTGGCACCCAACTTGACTTTAAATTCTTTAAAAGCATCGAAAACCTGATCTTTGGTTTTTAGGAAACTTACTGATACATATCTTGAACAATCATCAATAAATGTAGCGAAATATCGATTGCCTCCCATTGACTGCTTTTGCATTGGACCGCATACATCAGTATGTATTAAGTCTAGAACGCCCTTTGACCTGTTTGTGCTCGATTGAAATGGTTGCACGCAAATTTTACTTTTTCCGCATGTTGCACACGCTTGTTTTGGCTTGTATATGCCCTTGAGACCTATTACCATCTCCTTGTTAACCATTTCCTTTAATCCGTCAAAATGTACATGGCCGAACCTATTGTGCCATTTGAATGCATCTGCTTCAACATTTACAATGTTCATACACTTTTCCTGATTGTCCTGAACCATAAACAATCCATTTTCCAGATGTGCCTTTATAACTATTTTTCCGTTTTCAAAAATCATCGCTTGATTTTTCTCAAACACAACTTTTTTTCCATGTTTTAATAGTTTTGTGACCGATATAAAATTGTACTGCAAATCTGGTACCAAGATAACATTTTCCAGCGTAACGGATCTATCACCGAACTTTACTTGAACAGTTCCATGCCCTTCAGCAATAAGTGATTTACCGCCGGCTAAAAATACTTTTTGATTATCTTCCGTGAACGACACAAAGCGTTCCTTGTCACAACATAGATGCGCCGTTGCGCCACTGTCTATGCACCATGCATTTAACATCTGGTCATTTGGCTTAGCTAAATTTAGGATTGGTACATATTTTTCTGGTTCCACTTTGGCATATTCGGTTTCGCAAAGCATTGTACCCAATCTTTCCCCGCTTTTACTGTTTGCGCCCTTGTTGTTTGCTCCTTCCTGCTTGCTTTTAGCACGGCATTCCGATTTAAAATGCCCTTCCTTTCCGCACTTAAAACACTTTTTGCCCTTCTTAAAGTTTTTCTTAAAACTGTTGTTGTCATAACTGACGTGTAGTTCCGTGCTACTTGTAATTTCCTTGCTAATGCTATCTTCCTGCCTATTCGCTTCTTCAGAAATTTTTATTTTTAGCATGCTCAAGCTCGGCAAATCATCTCGCGTCTCAATCGCAACAACAAAACTTTCATACGATTTAGGCAAACCATTTAGCAACACAACTGATAAGATCTTTTCATCAACCTTTATGTTGACCTCTGCTAAAGCCTCGTGTACCACCTGGAATTTCCGCAAATATTCCTGTGCACTTATACCATCCGACATTTTTAACGTCAACAATTGTTTAACTAAAAGCACTACCCTTGCTGGTCCGCTTGGCCTGTGAATTTTATTTAGCTTTTGCCAGGCCTGTGACGACGATACACAATTTTTAATATTGTTTAGTTGGGTCGATTTAACACAAAGTAAAATTGACGCCAACGCCTTTTGATCCTTTAGTTCAAAAGCTGCACGTTGCTCATTTGTTTGCACTTTCACTAAGCTCAATTTTACCACTGACGATTGGCCACAAATCATTTTGTATGAGAACACTTCTCATCAAAACTTCCCATGTGCTATAATTGTTTTCGTCCAGTTTCTGAATATTGAAATTCATATTTCCATTCATTTTTTATACTTATTGTCCCACAGTGCAAAATTTGTAACTGTCGATCGTCTCATGCACAAAGCAACTACGACGACAATACTGTTGTCCGTGTCTTTCTTTTGTTTTTTCGTTTTCTTTTAAGTATACCTCCGAGTTGCTATTTACACACACACACTCGCGATTTTCTATGCCTTGGCATACACACTTTTGGGTATACACACTCGCGGTTTTGTGCGGCTTGGCATACGCACTTTTTGGTATACACACTTGAGTCTCCGTTCGCTTTTGTGTTTCTTGATCCGTTGGGACTGCTTTATTTTGGACTTTAAACAACGGCAACGGTCCGATTCGCTGCAAAAATCTAATCAAAAAAACACAATGCGAATTTGTTCAACTTGTTCTTTTGCCTTTCTATGTACACACATACACTAATGAGTCTATGCCATTTTTTTAGCACTGCTTTTCACTAAGCACCAAACAATGTTTATTGTTTCTCACTGTTTCTGTTTTATACTGTTTCTGGGTGAATTGGTGTCTGGGCCCATAACCTGTTATAGTTATTTTATTTGTAAGACAGCAGAAGATTAGTATACAGAATTATATGTGCTTCCGAGTAACATACGCAAGAGACAGACGCCGAAAGAAGAATATCGATATGAGAACATCGATATGAGAACATCGATATGCAGCAGGGCACATGCGCAGTGTTGTTAGAGATCAATATCTAATTATCGTGGCGGTCACTTTGAACAATTAAATTAATTAAAAAGAGCTTTTCCCGGAAAATGACTGTGCCAAAACTTTCCACAGCTCCGCTCCGCTCCAGCTCCCACTCCAGCTTCCACTCCAGCTCCCACTCCACATCGGAAACCGAAGCAGTAGATCTGTTGCACTGCAACTATCAAAAGCTATCTGCCGAGCTGTATCTCGGCCTAGATGCAGCAATTAGAGATAAGTGAGCTTTGTTAATTTTAGATCTACAGCAGCTGTCAGAAGAGCAGTGAATTTGGAATGATTTCAATGGCTTTCAGAAGGTACTACTCGTACAACTTATACTACATTCGATATGGCAAAATACTGTATTTAATTCCAGCCCCAAGAACACAAACGTTCTTCATAATTTCAGGGACCGATAATCACCGTAAAATATAATTATAATTCTCCATCAATATATTCATTTGATGCATGATTGTGAGTATAAGGAACTTTGCAATGCCCCATACATATATTACAATTATCAAGGCTTTTATAAGCAGGGCAGGGGAACAACCCTTAGTTCGTCTCTAGTTTTCCACATATTACGCGGCTATCACTTGCCCCCCAGAAAGCTGTGTCGTGAGTTCATCGACCCTGCCCCAAAATCCAAAGCCGCAAGGGGAGAGGCGAGACCGACCCCAAGGAATTGTACACCAGCTACTTCTGATGATGCTGTTCGAAGCCCCCAGGCCCCCTTAGGCCAGACATAGCCTGGGGTGGACAATAAACTAGGCCATAAGATTTACTAATAACAATGATATAAGACATTTTACCAAATGAGTATATAATAAAGCTAATGGAAAATTATAGAAGCCTGGGGGTGGCTCCATTCGGAGAAGGAATGGGATGGAAACAGTGACATCATATAGATACATGGATACAGGCATATCAACTTGAGATACATCACATTAACCAAACAATTAATGGGCCTCCGTTTTGATCAGTTTTAAGTGTGGATGGATGTATTTTCCATTCCTCAATTTGAAATTGATTTAATTCCACTCTGGAGTGCTGCCGCATTGAATTTATGGGCAAGCAATTTGCCCCCTATCACTCGGAATGGCTAAAATGGCATTCCTGTCCAGTGGCCAAATATTTATCACCTGCACATATTACAGAACTAAACCTTTTTCGGACCATAATGGCTTATTAAGGTGTTGGCCGAAATCGTGTTTGGCCTGCGATTTGAATGCAATTAAATGGAATTGTCTGATGGGCATACTTTATGGCAGGACCACCCCGCCCCACCCCATAAAGGGGTGGATGTGGTCTACTGGACGGAAAGGAGTTCAATTAAAATAAACGAAATTGCCCAAAAAATGGGCTCGTAAAAATGATAAACACATTAAACGGCCACCAATAAATGTCTTTCCACTGACAATTTATTTATCAACTCTAATAACTTTTAAAGCATTTAATTTCAGTCAAATTAAACCTGTTCCCGATCTACCGCACCCACCTCCAGTAGCTTCACCGCCAGGTCCACATGTTTTTAGCCGCTATGTTTTTGGCCCACACACAGGAGAACAGAATGTGTCAACTTTTTGCCAGCCAAAAATTGTCAAATTCACAGAATTTTATGCGCCATACATTTATGTTGATGCAGTTTAAAAGTTTTTTAATTACATTTGCAGGAGTCCCTCACCCGCTCCCGCACTCACACCCACACCCATACCAGGAACAGCAGCAGTCCTTTGGTGCACACATAACCGTATGCGTCATTCGGAATATATTTTACTCTTTCTGATTGTGTTTGGCTGTGAAAATGTTCAAAACTCATTTAATTTGAAACAAATTAGAAACGATAACATACAAAAGTGAGTTGTTGTTCTGGCTGGAGGTGGGATGCTGTGTTCCAGGCAATAGATATGGCTATGGAGCCCTACAACAGAGCCATTTTGACACTAATGTAGTCTGACTCGAGTGGGTGGCGTCTCAGTGTATTTTTTGGCCAGAAAATGTGAGTTTCAAGCTTGATTTCTGTCATTATTTACCGTGCATTATAGTGGGATATTATGTTGGGTATTTTAATTATGAAAGACCCAAACAAATAGGTTAGCCTTCTCGTTAACAGCTTGCCATTTCGTAGAGCTCATAATGCTCTTTTCGAATAATCATTAACCGATGACAAGCTGAAATGTTACCCATTAAATTTCAGTTAAATTTGCTTATGCATTCGCAACCAATCCAACCCCACATACTCCTCGTCCGATTCGCCCCTTGTCACTTGGCTGTCAATCATCCATCACTGCCCCGAAACGAATAAGAAGAAAAGAACCCACCCCATCAGAGCTGCTGGACTATGGCAAGTCTTTGCTACTTATCTCTAAACCGCAACAGAAACTAATTACAAAAGCGCCTCTCTGCCTGTGCAAGCAGTGGGGATTATCTATAGCAGAACCAATGCAGAGTCCCCATATCTCTAACCCTGAATCGCAAAAATGTTTAGACTACACATAACCAAAGAGCTCATCATTCATCTGGTGTGCCTGTGGGGCCCAAGTAAACATGGCCTGGCCAGCAAGTGAAAGGCACCCAAATGATATCAGTTCTCGGGGATCTGACGTGACCCAAATATGATGGGGCTGAGGCTGTGGCTGGTACTGAGGAAGCCACGTCAGGACAAGGCATTTTAAAGCAGCGTACCCAAGGATGTGCAAAATATTAATAGGCTGCGTAGCCCTGCACAAATATTGCCTTGCCTTGGCAATACAAATATTAAGTGAATGATAGTTTTTTCCGATCTCACACAAACAACAAAAGCCAGCAATAACAAAAAGTCATTATGATAAAGTGGTTTCGAATTTAGAGAAAAGGGAACGGCCAAGTGGGAACTCTCAACGATTGACCAAAATAAAAGCTAATCAGTTCCAGGGTTCAAAAGTCTAGTTTCTGGGGTCGTATAAAAGCACGCTGCGCACTGAATAGAGTTAGCAGTTTCGCTTCCACAAAGTTCTAGACAACATTTCGATCAGCATCATGAAAGTATTCATCATCTTGGCTGCCTTCGCCACACTGGCCGCTGCGGTTGTAAGTCGAGAGCTCCCGTGTTTCCCCTCCAATGACTGTAACTCTCGCGTTTGACTTCCCGCAGGAATTGACAGACACACAGAAGGCCGAGCTTAAGGAGAGGGCCAAGGCTTGCGCCGGGCAAGAGGGAGTCACCAAGGAGCAGGCTCTGGCCCTGCGCGCCGGCAATTTCGAAGATGCCGATCCGAAGGTAAAGTGCTTCGCCAACTGCTTCTTAGAAAAGGCCGGATTCGTGGTAGATGGCCAGATCAAGCACGATGTGGTCCTGGCCAAGCTGGATCCAATTGCCGGCGTCGACAAGGTTAAGGCGGTCCAGGCCAAATGAGACTCCCTCAAGGGCGCCGACAAGTGCGAAACCAGCTATGAGCTGTACAAGTGCTACCACCAGAACCGGGCTGAAATCTAAGTCAAGAATCTTGAGCTTGTGATTATGACACCTACCTTACAAATACAAACACTTATGTGTATTTCATAATCAATAATTTCTCCGTGTGTTTGTCAGTTAATCACAACTGTCCAAAATTATATACCAGATAATTCGGGTAGGGTTTCTGGAGCTGGATCTGGATTACAATGTGGACTCTGTGCCCGCCATGGTCGTCGGTCGTCGGATCAACGGCAACCGTTCGGGGGTGGCTCTAGAAGGTGGTGTGCCATGAAGACTGATCGGTGGACCACGTTGCACTGGGGCTTTTCCCTAGGCCGACTGAAAGTTTGATTAATAAATCTTGTTCAGGGCGCTCGGATCCACAATCCACGATCCACTCGGCGCTCACGGCAGCAAAAGCATCATAAGGCATAGAGTTAATTAGTTACGTTTTCACCCCCGCTTCAACCTGTCGACATACCGCGCGAATACCCAATAACTACATGAACAATATATATATATATACACAACGAAACCCATCGGCCTTTCCTTTCTGTGACGACTGCTAGGAGTTTAAACTGGAACATACACCTCGCCGTTGGATAATTGAACCTCGATCCGCCCGACTACAAACATTGGTCCTTCGAGCCGGATCTTCGCCTTCCCCATAAGGAGAAGCTCACCCCAGCCAGCATCGGCGGATCGCTCCAAGTTCAAGATAAGTACTCTTCGATTGTGCCTAACAACAGTGCAGTGATTTTGTGCGAGTTTTCCATCCCAGTCCGAGTTCCCGTGGCATATGTACATACATATAGTGACATATCTATAGTCCATGCTCCGCATACCCTTGTCTATGTCTATTACCCTGCACCCACAATACTATAAACAATACGACACCTTCAGCTTCGAACCCTCATAAACAATCTCACGCTCGAAATGGACCACGCGTAGCCGATTGCAGGCAATGTAAACAAACTCCCTAAACTGGAAGTTGAACATAAAACAATAGATGCCGCACTAGAATCCAGCCGCACCAGAATCACGCCACTCTTCAGAGATCAATTACTAATCGATTCTCAAGAATCACACCACCCTAGCTGACCAATCAGAGGCCCTATTCTCAGCCACCCCCAAGTAATGCAACACCGCTCATACGCAGCGGAAGCCTTTCATCAAAAGCCGCCTTTCCCACATATCGATCGAGTCACGTACTCCATCTCCGAAGCCGAAGTCGAAGCCAACGCCTCCGAATCCAAATCCGAATCCCAAACCGAGCATCATAATATAAATAGTCTACATCTAAGAAGCCAGCTCAGTTCGGTTCAAGACAAACGTCAATCGCGACACCGTCGGAGAATTCAACCAAAGTTAATTCCGTTCAAGACATCAGACCTCAGTCATCGTCGGGGAAATAACTAACCAATGTACGCTAAGTTTAAGTGAAAGAATAAAACCTTTTTTAAAACTTAAACTGAAGTGTCGCATATTTAACTGGCGCAGTCGGTAGGATCTCAGTTAAAAGTGAATCCTTTTTTTAAGACGATCAATTGGCGAAGTGACAGTTACAGTGCGTAATAACCTACAGTGATCAGAGAAAGCAGGATTGAGTACATCCCCGAATTGTACCCAACAGAAGACATCCGGCAACAAAGCATCATGTACGGCGCCACTGAGGGTCAACTGTGCGGACGAGCACAACTTTTATCACAAAGCCTTCAACCCAACACCTGGACCGATCCAAAAGCAGCCCTAATCAGCAAATTCAACAACCACACTCCATACGAAACGCTGCTACAACAATTACACGACACCAAATTCAATGGGAATATTCGTAAGTTCGTAGAGGAACTAGAAATTAAGTCAAATGTTATAGTAAGTAAACTAAATCTGGAGACTAGCCCAGAAAATAAGATAATCTTTAAAAACGCTCTGGCAAATGCCACCAGACATACCATAGAAGATGCTCTACCCAATAAACTGTTCATCATTTTAGCAAAGAAAGACATTTCTACTATGGCTAATCTAGAAAAATCAGCTCAAGAGTTAGGAATCTACGAAAATTTCGTAACTGATAACAAGAATCACGAACACTCAAGAAACGGAAATAACAATCGTAGGAATGTTGGAACTTATTACCCTCGCTATAGTAGTAACGATTATAACAATCAAAACCCAAGTACTTCCAGAAATAATCGTGGATCGAATCGAAATAATTCAGGAAATAATGCCGTAAATAATAAAGGATTATTTAACGAATTTAGAAATTCCTTAAACCAGGGCAGAGTACAGAATCCCACAAACTATCAAATCAATCAGACTCAGGCAGGTAGCAGTGCACCAAATCAGCCAGTCAAACGATCTAGGGAAAGCCAAAGCGGACAAATGAAAATGGATGTAAATTTCAGCAGAGTGCCTCGGAAGAAATCGAGGAAGACCATATATAGAAATAATCGTAAATAATACAAAATTAAGAGGTATCGCGGACTCGGGATCGTCAATAAATATAATAAAAGAAAACTATACAGATTCCAAAGTCGATAGCGACAACCTCACCGTCCATACCATCAATGGACCCGTCCGTCTGACTCAGAGCATTACACGTAATGCAACCAAAAACTGTCCGACAAAACAAAAATTTTATATTCATAATTTTTCTGAAAATTATGACATACTCTTAGGCAGAGAATATTTGATGGCCAGCAAAGCCGTCATCGATTACCGAAATGAAACGGTAACGTTAGGAGAAAGGTCATACCCAATCATCCAAAGTGGAGAAGCAATTGCCGTCGGCAAGACCGCACACAAAGGTGTTAAGCCATCTTCAAAGGAAGATATATCTACACCTAAGGGCCTTGACCCATCTCCTGAAGGAGAGCAATACTTCGCTTCCGCATTAGAGAATGAATTAAGGGAATGCAACCAGCTAAGGTTGGAACATTTAAATGACGAAGAAAAGGAGAAACTAAAGAAAGTTCTCTATGAATTTAAGGACGTGCAGTATAAAGAAGGTGACATTTTGACCTTCACTAGTACTATAAAACACGAAATTAAAACCCATCACGAAGATCCTGTATATCGTCGACCATATAAATATGCTTAAATACACGATCAAGAAGTGACTCAACAAATCAAAGATATGATTAGACAGGGAATCAGTCGTAAGTCGAATTCTCCCTATTGTGCACCCATCGCTATGATACCAAAGAAAATAGATGCTTCAGGAAAGCAGAAATATCGTATGGTAGTAGATTATAGAAGTCTAAACGAGGTGACAATCAAGGATAAATTTCCTACACCCAGAATGGTCGAAATACTAGATAAACTAGGTAGGTGCCAATATTTCACAACAATCGATTTAGCTAAGGGATTCCATCAAATTCCTATGGAACCTAGCTCAATCCCAAAAACAGCGTTCTCCACGAAGCATGGTCATTACGAGTTCACTCGTATGCCCTTTGGGCTAACCCCTGCCCCCGCTACCTTCCAAAGATGTATGAACAATCTGCTAGAAGAGTTAATCTTCAAAGATTGCCTCGTATACTTAGACGACATCATTATATTTTCCACTTCATTGGAAGAACACCTGTTGTCACTAAGGAGAGTATTTGGAAAGTTGAGAGACGCCAACTTAAAGCTACAAATGGATAAGTGTGAATTCCTGAAGAAAGAAACGGAATTCCTAGGCCATGTAGTAACAACTAACGGCATAGTTCCTAATCCAAAGAAAATATCTGCCATAATAAACTTCCCAATACCCAATACAACCACAAAAATCAAATCATTCATAGGTTTATGTGGATTCTATAGGAAATTCATTCCTATTTCTATTCAATTCATTCATTTGACACTCAAATTAAAGAAACGAGCAGTCATAGACCCAACCGAGGAAAAATACGTCGAGGCCTTCGAAAAATTGAAAGTACTTATCACCTCAGACCCCATCCTCGCATTCCCAGATTTCAACAGAATGTTCACGGTAACAACCGATGCAAGTAACATTGCATTAGGAGCAGTGTTGTCGCAAGACCACAAACCAATCTGCTATGCAAGTAGAACCTTAAACGAACACGAAATCAATTATTCAGCCATAGAAAAGGAATTACTAGCTATAGTTTGGGCAACTAAGTATTTCAGATCATACCTGTTTGGTAGAACGTTTGAGATATTGAGTGATCACAAACCCTTGATTTGGTTGAATAACCTCAAGGAACCAAATATGAAGCTACAACGATGGAAGATCAAATTAAATGAATTTGACTTCAAAATAAAATATTTACCCGGAAAGGAGAACCATGTAGCCGATGCGCTATCAAGAGTAAAGATTAACGAAAACCTACTCGGGGAAACCATTAATAGTGATTGTGCAACGGCCCATAGCGCGCAAGAAGATAATACAAATTATATTCCACTTACAGAGAGACCAATCAATTACTATAATATTCAAACTGACCTGATTAAAGGTAATGAGGATAAGGTAGAAACATCCCACTATTTCCACAAGATACTGATAAAAATCACATATACCGAAATGACAGAATCATTAGCAAAATATATAATAAAGGAATATGTGTGTACCAAAAAGAGTGCACTATATTTCCATAACGAAGCGGACTTCCCACTGTTCCAAAGGGCATTCCTGGAGATAATCAGTCCAAATCACTTCACTAAACTGATTAAATCCAGTACCAAACTCATAAATATTCCGAACTACTCCGAATTCAAAGAACAAATATTGAAGAATCATAAAGAGCTACTTCACCCAGGTATCGAAAAGACCACCAATTGGTTTAAAGGAAAATTCTACTACCCCGATTATCAAAAGTTAATCCAAAATATTATCAATGAATGTCCTACGTGCAACGTTGCTAAAACAGAGCATCGTAACACCAATTAAACCTTCGAAATCACCCCTGAAATACAAAATATCAGAGAAAAGTATGTCATGGATTTCTATTTGGTAGGCAATCAACAATTCCTATCATGCATTGATGTATATTCTAAATTCGCTACCCTTATAGAAGTTAAGAGTCGTGACTGGTTAGAAACCAAGAGAGCCATCATAAAAGTCTTTAACGAAATGGGCAAGCCACAGGGAATTAAAGCCGACAAAGATTCAGCCTTTATGTGCGCAGCATTGCAAGCATGGTTGAATGCGGAAAATGTGAAAATCGAAATCACTACCAGTAAAAACGGAGTTTCTGATGTAGAACGACTACATAAAACGATCAATGAAAAATTAAGAATCATTTCAAGTGAGGATAACATAGAAAACAAGCTCACAAAATTCGAGTTAATTCTATACACTTATAACCATAAAACGGTTCATAATACTACAAAAGGATCCCAGCTGATATCTTCCTGTACGCCGGACTACCAGATTATAACACCCAACTGAATAAAGTTAGGAAGATCAATCATTTGAATAACGATAGAGTCGACTTTGAAGTAGACACACGCTACAAGAATGCACCCCTAGTTAAAACAAAAACAACCAACCCGTTCAAAAGAACAGGGTAAATTAGGCAGGTAGACGCAAAGCACTTTGAAGAGAAAAATAGATGGAGGAAAATCACCCACTATAAAACGAAATTCAAAAGTGTAAGATATGAATATTAGTTTATAAGATTTGAATATTAGTTTAAGATTTACTCATCGATAGTATTATAAGAAATACCAATGTACTCGATATATCGATACTTGTCCTCGACAAGTATCGATATGCCAACACACATTCATTCGAATACGCCGATCAAGAAAGAAGAACATATAATAAAACCGTGCTATTAAAATTTTACATATCAGGTGTGGGGTTTGCCCAAAAAAAACAAAAAAAAAAAAACTCTGCGATGAACAATGCAGACATAAGAGCGAAAACCAAAAGTGAACTTAGCGACATATTGCGTAGCGACATAACGTATATTTTGATCAAGATGCCAACATACACCAATTACGTACTGCAGTGAAAAAAATCATGGAAGACACGCATGAGCTAGGAAATACGGCGCCAAGCGCAGACGAGACTATGCAGGCAGACATTTTTGCAGTCCCGGTTGAGCGCGAGATAGATAGAGACAACCGTAGTGCACAACACGCAGTAAAAGCGGCGCCAGAAGAATATGGTGAAAATGTGCAGAAGGCTCGAGAAGCATTCATGCCGCGACAAGACAACGCTTGTTCGAAATTGACCATGCGATCAGATGAATACGATGAAGAATCGCGCCGTTTGCAGCAGTTGGAACAATTGTACGTTTCTCGCAAGCGCTTAGCTGATCTCAAATTAAGCATATTGAAAACGGAGAAAGAGGCTATGGAGTTGGAAACGCCGAGAGATTGCATCGACTTGACACACATTGAGGCGTTGATGCGTCCATTTTCTGGAGATGACGACCAGGCTGTAACCAGTTGGATAAGTAACTTTGAGGACATTATGAATTTCCATGGTGTATCCGAGTCCAAATGCTGGATATTAGCGAAGCGGCTGCTAGGCGGATCGGCGAAGGCGTACATCGACCATGTGGCGCCTTTGACTTGGCAATTGATGCGAGCAGAATTGCTCAACGTCTTTGAGCAGAAAGTGACAGCGTGGGACATTGGAAAGCGACTGGAGGCACGGAAAATTGCAAATAATGAAAGCGCATTGCAATATTTCGTCGCAATGTGCAGCATAGCGTCGCAAGCAGACATGGCCACGAGCGATGTAGTCAAATTCATCATAGAGGGACTGCAGGACAAGACGGGCATGGCAGCATCCATGCTATATTGCGGCACACTCAACAAGTTGCGTGACAAGATGGTCACCTATGATAAGGTCAGAAGAGCTCCTGGCGTCGTAGCAATTCGTAGCGAAGGTATGACAAAGAGAAAACTAAATGTGAGTATGGCAGTTGGGCAGCAGCAAGGTGGTGGCGCAATGCGTTGCTACAACTGTCGGCAATTTGGGCACGTTATGAAGGAATGCAGTCAGCCAAAGAGACCGGATGGGGCATGTTTTAACTGTTGGAGTACCAGCCACCTATATTCGCAGTGCCCGAAACGAAAGATGGCCACTAGGGTAGCTGCAGTTCAAGATGAGGAGCGACCAGGAGAAAAAAACAACGACGATTTAGCGGCTGTCCAGTTAATCACTTTATGACTTCCGTTTGGTGAACAAAGAGGCGTCAGTATTTTTAGTCTATTTGATACAGGTAGCCCTGTAAGTTTTATTCATAAGTCTTTGATACCGAAGTCGGCTATAGTTGAAGCCTATAATGAAGTTAGGAAATACTATGGACTAGGAGGACCAATTCCCATATGGGGAAAATTTAAGTGCCATATTGAATTTTGCACAAAGAAATATATCGTTTTATTAAACATCGTAGATGATAACATGCTGCCTTTGCCGGTATTGTTGGGACGCGATGCCCTTAAAGTTATTGAAGTAAAATTAGTTCATAAGAAAAATATCAATGCGAAGCAACCCACATCATTAAGTTCGTTAAAGCAAAAAGCTATTAGTTTAACCTGCGCGTCTTTATTCACCGAACGTAAAAATAATATTAACATAAGACTATATGATAAGTTAGATGGTTATCAATCAGAAAGAAGCGAGCTAATCAAACGTTCTAATCCATTTAAAAATCAGACACAAGAAAACTCAAGGAATGACAAAATGGCCATCGAGAATATGAATCAAGGCGACGAATTCAGTAACTTTTGTGCGTATGTAGAGATTGATGAAGAGGAACATATTAACGTAGGTTTCGAATTTGGCCTCACTCTTGCAGAAAAGTGTAGGGAATTTATTAAGACATACTATTTACACAAAGAATTTGACTTTAAAGCACCACCAAAGTATCAGATGCAGATTCGTGTAACAGAAACAACACCATTTCATTGTACTCCGCGTCGTTTTTCCTACCATGAGAGAGAGAAAGTAGCTGAAATAGTAGATGATCTGTTAGAAAAGAAAGTAATCCGTCATAGTGAGTCTCCATATGCTTCCCCGTTGGTCCTAGTAAAAAAAAAATCAGGAGAACTTCGAATGTGTGTCGATTACCGTGGTCTGAACAAACGAATTGTTAAAGATAATTTCCCATTGCCCCTTATTGAGGACTGTCTTGAGTTTTTAGAAAACAAGTGCTGTTTTTCCATTATAGATTTGAAAAGTGGGTATCATCAAATAGGCGTAGAAGAAAAATCAGTTCCGTATACATCGTTTGTGACACCGCAAGGACAGTATGAGTACTTGAGAATGCCCTTTGGGTTAAAAAATGGATCCGCTATTTTTCAGAGATTTATTTCGGAGCTCTTGAGAGACTTTATTAGGAACAAAAGCATTGTAGTGTACATGGATGATATATTAGTAGCGACTAAAACAGTTGAAGAACACATGGATATATTAAAAAGACTATGCATTCGGTTTAGCGAGCAAAATTTAGAGATAAATCTAAAAAAGTGTAGGTTTGTCAATCGAAACATCGATTTCCTGGGGTATAAAGTTAATCAAAACGGAATAGTTCCTAGTGATTCCCATATTGAGGCCTTGAAAAAATACCCAGTCCCTCAAAATGTAAAAGCACTGCACTCATGCTTGGGATTCTTTTCGTATTTTCGACGTTTCATGTTGTCATTTGCGACGACAGCTAAGCCCTTGGTGCAGTTGTTAAAAGAAGGTGGTCCGTTTCCCATGAATAGAGAACAGGTGAAGACGTTTGAAACTCTTAAGAATGCGTTGGCAAATCCTCCGGTATTAGCCATTTTTAGCCCAAATAGAGAAACGGAATTACATACAGACGCAAGTTCATACGGTTATGGCGCAATACTGATGCAAAGACAAGATGATGGGAAGATGCACCCTGTGTCCTATTATTCCGGCAAAACAACAGAAAGAGAATCACGTTATCATAGTTTCGAACTAGAGACATTGGCTATAATTTATGCATTGAGGCGTTTAAGAGCATATTTGGAGCATAGGTCCTTCAAAATAATCACGGATTGTAATTCGTTAGTACAGACGTTAACCAGAAAGTCAATTAGTCCTCCCTAGAGTTAGAGAACTATGATTACTCCATTATGCACAGACCTGGGGCCAGTATGGCGCACGTTGATGCGCTGAGCAGACAAGATCAAGTGACGAATATGTTAGAGGATGGTTATAGAGTCAAATACGGTTTAGAAAAGTCTAATTTAGAAAAAGATGAGAGTAGAAAGCAATATACAAGGAATAGTGTAAGTAGAGACAACACTGGTAGTGAGCATAGAGGTACCGTAGAGAACCCTGTGATTAAGTGTAGAGAATTAAATATCAATAGAGAGCGAAGTAGTACCGTACAGAACCCTGCGATTGAGTGTGGAGAATCAAGTGCAGTAGGAAGTAGATTGGGAAATAGGTGGAATTCTGATGATAGAGAGAACCTTGGTGGTGATTGTAGAGATAACATAGAGAATAGTGAATATAGGGAAGAGGATGGATGGAAGATTGAAATTAGAGATTTGAGCCAATGTAGAGGAAGCGTTAACGATGTGGTGGGGGTAGTAAAGTACATTAGTAGTAGGAATTCAGATAAAGAGAAAAAATGAGTTGAGGATACAGTAGAGAGGGACAAGTTAGAGTTTCAGGAGGAAAGATTACTAAAATCATTGATAGTTGGGGTAGTAGGTGCAACGCCGGAAGATGTTGATTTGATATTGCAAACAGAACAGATGCGAGACAAGGAAGTAGTTAGGATTCGAAAAATGCTAGAGGATGGAATTGAAGTAGATTTTGAAATGATAGATGGTATTGTTTACAAGAGGAGTTGTGAAAACAAACTATGTTTCTATGTACCAATGTGTATGGAAGAGCAGTTGATAAGGCGGTCACACGAAAAACTAGGACATCTGGCCGCAGAGAAGTGCGTGAGTGACCTTTTGAGGGCCTACTGGTTTCCGTCAATGAGAAGTAAAGTGGCAAGGTTCATCAAAACTGTCTACCGTGTATACTACACTCGATGCCTAAAACAATCCATAACAGAACGCTCCATAGTATCCCAAAGTCGTGTGTTCCTTTTCATACCCTACATGTTGATCATTTGGGTCCGTTGCCGAGTATTAGATCTAAGCGAAAACACCTCCTTGTGGTAATAGATGCATTCACTAAGTTTGTCAAATTGTTCCCGGATAATAGTACCGGGATAGAAGCGAAGGATGCCTTAAGTAAATATTTTGATTTCTATAGTCGCCCTACTAGGATAATATCAGATCGTGGGACCTGTTTCACCTCGTTAGAGTTCTCTAGTTTTCTGCAGGAGAGAGGGATAGAGCACATTAAGAGGTAGCTACAGGTGCACCGCAGGCGAATGGCCAAGTGGAGCGGGTGAATCGTGTTCTTACTCCTATGTTAGGAAAACTGTCAGAGCCCCTTGAGCAAGCCGATTGGTATAGGTTGATGAGCAAGGTAGAGCACGCCATTAATAACTCCGTTAACAGCAGTACGGAAAAGACACCTAGCACATTGTTATTTGGAATACCCCAGAAAGGACCCGTTGTTGATGAATTTACCGAATACCTAGAGGAGAAGTTAGCGTCAGAACTTAGAGAGTTGGAAACTATAAGTGAAATAGCAAGTGAGAACATACGGTTGTCGCAGAAAAGAAATGAGAAGATGTATGCCCATAAACATAGAGCCCCATTAAAGTATGAACCTGGTGACTATGTAGCAGTCCGGCATGTGGACACAACACCGGGGATCAATAAGAAGTTCGCACCAAAGTATCGAGGACCGTACAGGATCAATAGAGTATTGGATAATGATCGTTATGAGGTTGTCGACATTGAGGACTGTCAGTTGACGCAAATGCCATTCCGAAGTATATTAGAACCAGCAAGGCTTAAACCCTGGGTAGAGTGTAAGGATAAAACCATGGTCTCATGTTGTTAATCGATGAAATAGTATGTTAAGTAAGACAATACCGAATAAGAAATGTTTAACCAACTGTATGCCTTAGTGTGTAGATCGTGGGCGATCTGTAGTCAGGTTGCCCGAATGTAAGATATGAATATTAGTTTATAAGATTTGAATATTAGTTTAAGATTTACTCATCGATAGTATTATAAGAAATACCAATGTACTCGATATATCGATACTTGTCCTCGACAAGTATGCCAACACACATTCATTCGAATACGCCGATCAAGAAAGAAGAACATATAATAAAACCGTGCTATTAAAAGTTTACATAAGAAAGAAAAAATCTAATAAAAGTAAATACGATAATTGCAGAGTACCCGAAGAGAGTACTGGGAATCCGGAGCTACAACATGATTAAGATTATAATCTTACTAATGTTCACCGCCCTACAGTCTTCCGGACAGAATATAGAGATAGATCCCATCAACTCAAGGAATGGATATCTCATATTCAAAACAAATACCATTAACATACCCATTAATTATGAATACCATTATCTAACAATTAATATAACAAGAACAGATGAAACATATCAGAGTTTACTAGAACAGGCAACCCAATTTAATAACGTAATCCAAGTTCAATATTTAATCGAGAAATTGCAACGTGAATTCAACGGCATCAAAATAGCCAAAAGAAACAAAAGAGGCCTTATAAATGCAGTAGGCACAGTATATAAATATCTATTTGGAACATTAGATCAAGATGATAAAGTCGAATTAGAAGGGAAAATAAACAATCTGGCTAGCCACAGTGTTCAAGCTAACGAATTAAACTTAGTAATTCAAGCAGTAAATTCTGGCATAGAAGTTGTCAATAAATTAAACAAGGATAATGATAGAAATAAGCAACTAGAGATATTAATATTTAACCTTCAACATTTTACAGAGTACATAGAGGATATTGAATTAGGCATGCAGCTAACAAGATTAGGGATCTTTAATCCAAAATTATTGAGGCAGGATTACCTGAAACACATCGATTCAGAGAAATTATTAAATATCAAAACATCTACCTGGTTGAAATCAGACACTAACGAAATACTAATAATTTCCAATATCCCACGAGAGATCAGAAATATTCCTATACTTAAAATTGTCCCATATCCAGATGAAGATAATAACATCCTCACTGACCTAACGCAAAACAATTATTACGTTCTAGAAAACGAGGTATATGAAAAAGAATCAAAACGAAAAATAAATGACGAATGTATTTCAGGAATAGTCAAACAAGTAGAAACAAAATGTCCATACACCAAAGCACACCAAAACTTTCAAATAAGTTTCATAGAACCCAATATATTGTTTACTTGGAAATTACCAAAAACCATATAAAACCAAGATTGCCTAAACCAAGAAATAAAAGTAGAAGGTAACGCATTTATAAAAATACATAATTGCAGTGTACAGTTAAACGAATTCTTAATATCCAACTCCATACCAGAATTTCCACAAAGCATCTACATCAACAATAACGTAACAAAAATTAAACCATTGTCTTATTTGCAAACCAAAGAAATCGTAATAGAAAATACGCGATTAAATAATGTATTACATGTAAGCTTAATAATACTATTTGTCATAATCATAATAGGATTAAGCTACAAATTGTTTAATCTAAGTAAAAGCAATAAGCCTAAAACCGACCCGCACATAGAAACACCCTTAGACGAAGACGAGGAATCCCCAGCAGGCACAGTTTTAGACGCACCTGAACTATATCCAAGGATAATCGCCTGAGGACAGGCTTAAATCTAACAATGGGGGAGTGACATATCTATAGTCCATGCTCCGCATACCCTTGTCTATGTCTATTACCCTGCACCCACAATACTATAAAAAATACGACACTCTCAGCTTCGAACCCTCATAAACAATCTCACGCTCGAAATGGACCACGCGTAGCCGATTGCAGGCAATGTAAACAAACACCCTAAACTGGAAGTTGAACATAAAACAATAGATGCCGCACTAGAATCCAGCCGCACTAGAATCCAGCCGCACTAGAACCCAGCCGCACCAGAATCACGCCACTCTTCAGAGATCAATTACTAATCGATTCTCAAGAATCACACCATCCTAGCTGACCAATCAGAGGCCCTATTCTCAGCCACCCCCAAGTAATGCAACACCGCTCATACGCAGCGGAAGCCTTTCATCAAAAGCCGCCTTTCCCACATATCGATCGAGTCACGTACTCCATCTCCGAAGCCGAAGTCGAAGCCAACGCCTGCGAATCCAAATCCGAATCCCAAACCGAGCATCATAATATAAATAGTCTACATCTAAGAAGCCAGCTCAGTTCTGTTCAAGACAAACGTCAATCGCGACACCGTCGGAGGATTCAACCAAAGTTAATTCCGTTCAAGACATCAGACCTAAGTCATCGTCGGGGAAATAACTAACCAATGTACGCTAAGTTTAAGTGAAAGAATAAAACCTTTTTTAAAACTTAAACTGAAGTGTCGCATATTTAACTATATGTATATACATATGTATTTATTTCTCGCTCTAGCTCCAAATTAAACCATACCTCGTTCTGCCAACGGTTGCGGCCTCCTACTTCTCCAAAGGTTTAATTTGATCCGAGCTAACTCCTGCTTTCAGCTTCCGATCCAGTGTAAATAATATTCTTACCTCTCCCAGCTACCAGCTGAGCTTTTGTTGCTAACATACATACATACATGTATGTAAGATATTATTTAGAGTATTGTTTATTCGTATTATTATCGCGGTGGCCTGGTATGTGTGCTTACAAAAGTTCTTAATGTTACGGCTTATTTCTGCTGATTTTCTGCTGCTGCTTGAGTCGCGTCCGTATGCTGCTGTTCTCTCCTTTTCACTGCTTCGCTCGGTTCCTCTTCTTCTCTGTCCGCTGTTGATCTGCTTTTGTTACTACTGCTGTTACTGCTGCTGTTACTACTGCTGTTGCTGCTAATCAGCTGTTCCTCTGCTGCTGTTATTACTGCTGTTGCTTATCTCCGCTGCCCCCTCAATAGGACAGCTGGCACACTCCTTCTTACACTCGGTCATCCTGATTAGTCATCAGTCCCTGATGACCATGCGTCCTCGTTTTCTACAGAGAAGCTCCATAGTTTCATGTTATCATTGCTTGTGGTCGTATTGCTTGGTCCTTCGACGTCTGCTGCCTTCCGAACATTATAGCGTCCGCCTCGTTTCACGTTGGTTATTTCGTATGGTCCTAAGAATTCGCTGGCCATCTTTCTTCCGGTTACAAATTGTGTTCTACGTATGGCTACGAGATCTCCGACCTTGTATCCGTATTCGCATTTCCGCTTTTTATCGAATTGTTCCTTGTATCTGTCCTGGGCCTGCTGAATATTTTCTTTTGCCTCTTGTCGCATCTTTTGCCTCTCGTCTTCAAAATTATCAACCATCTCTTTTTCTATTAGCTGAAGTATGTCGCTATCCGGTCCACAACGCATTTTTACCCCGATCATCAGCTCAAATAGACAACGCTTTGTAGACACATGAACAGTGCTGTTAATAGCCCTCTGAACTCGCGGTACGAACTTATACCATCTTCCAGGTTCCTCCGACGACAATTTGGAAATGATGCTCAGAATAGATCGGTTTACGCGTTCAATTTGTCCGTTTCCTCTTGGTACCCCTGTGGTGCTCCATATGTGTTCGATGTTCTTTTCCTTGACAAACTCCTCAAAGCTTGAAGATGTAAATGCTGCTCCACGATCGCTTACTATGCGTGCCGGATTACCAAATACATCAGACCACTCCCTTAACTTCTTGAGAACTTCGTCTGCTCCTGTTGTTTTTGTGGGATACATCCATACGAACTTACTGAAGCTATCAACCATTGCGAAGATGTACTTGTACTGCTTTGAAGTAGCATCCATAGGCCCAAGGTGATCCACGTGTATAGTATACAGCGGCTGTGATCCTTTGTCACTTTGATGCAGGAATCCCTCTTTTTTGCCAAGCTTTTTGTTGTAGCTTATACATTTCATACAGTTTCCTATGATCTGCATTACTTTTACTTCCAGATGTGGAATCCAATAGCTCTGCTGTACGGTATGCATTGTTTTTTGAGCGGCAAAGTGTCCTGCGTTGTGAGCGTCGGTTATTATTTCTTTTTCTAATGACTTCGGTATTGCCAGCAAGTCCGTGCCTTGCGCCACTTTGTATACGAGACCAGCTTTCAACTTAAAGTTGTCATATGGTTTACTTTTCAAAATTTCGGAAACTGCTTTGATCATCGTATCCTCCTGCTGGGCTTTCTTAATTCTTGCTGTGACTTCCGAAGATACCATCATGACATCAATTGGGTACCTACTCAGGCAATCCACATGCTTCAGCCGTTCTCCTGGTCTGTGTTCCACTTCAAAGTCGTAGTCCTGCAAGTACAGGACCCGTTGGGCTACCTCCCGCGGAACGTCCTTCTTGCATAACGTTTGCTTGAAAGCAGCGCAATCCGTTACGAGCTTAAAGTTGGTTCCAAGTATGTACTGACGAAATTTTTTGCACGCTAGGAAAATTGCTTTGGCTTCCTGTATATAGCTATGCTGTCGTGCTTCAGACTCCGAGGTTTTCTTACTCCAGAATAAGATCGGATGCAATTGTCCTTCGTGCCATTGTAACAACGCCGCTGCAAACCCGTCCTTTGACGCATCAGTGTGTATCTCGGTTTTTGCATTCCTGCGATAAAGTTTCAAGACCGGCTCTTTCACCAATGCTTCCTTTAACGTAGCGAACGCCTGCTGCTCCTCCAGACTCATTTTAAATGGGACATCTTTTCGCAGCAGATTGGTCAGTTGTTTGGCGATTAGCGAATAGTTTCTTATGAATTTACCGAAAAACCCAGTTAATCCTAAAAACGACTGCACAGCCTTTATGTTTTTCGGCATCGGGAACTTGCTGACGGCTTTGGTTTTCTCCAATCCAGGCTTGATTTCCCCTCCTCCAACTTGATGACCCAAAAATGTAATGGTCGACTGCAGAAATCGGCACTTCTTCCACTTTATCTTCAGCCCGTATTCAGCTGCTGCATCAAAAACCTTCTTCAGCTTTCCCAGGCATTCGTCGGCGGTTTCAGCGTGTATAACGATATCGTCCATGTACAGGTCAAGAATGTTTTCATTTATAAGGTTTTGAAATACAAAACTTATAAAACGGATGAAAACTGCTGGCGAATTGCAAAAACCGAAAGGCGCACGGTTGAACTCAAAGAGGCCTTCCTTCGTTATGAACGCCGTATATTTTTTGCTGCTTTCTTCCACAGGAACGTGGAAAAACCCATTTTCTAAGTCCATGATGGTGAACACCTTAGCATTTTCCAGTTTTTCCAGCACCTCTTCAACGATTGGAACGGGAAAGCAATCTTTCAAGACCATCTTGTTCAACTGACGATAGTCCACGCAGACCCGGCTGCTCCCATCCTTTTTCTTGACAATTACAGTCCGACTGGCGAAATTTGATGATGAGCGTCGTATTATCCCAGCGTTGGCCCATTCATCGATCTGCTACTTGACAACGTCGGCTTCGCTGATGGCCACTCGACTTGGCGAATGTCGAAACGGCGCTATTTTCTCGTCCGGTACGATCTTCAGCATGTTCGGGCACACTGCAGTCTGCTTCTTTTCAGTAAAGTCCTGAATCATTGATTGGACGGCACCTCTGAACTGCGATGGAATGTTTATGTCAGTATTTGCTTGGTTTCCTTGGTGTCCTCAGTTTCCTCCCCCGGCAGGGGAGAAAACTTATATCCTCCTGGCGTTGATGTCATTGTGAACTTGGATATAAAGTCGTGTCCAAGCAACAATTCGCATCCGACGCATGATCGGCCACCACAAGGAATTTGTGTGCCAGTCGCATTCCGTCGATCTCCACTTCTGCCGTAAACTGCCCAGCGGAGCGTGTGATGTTGTTTCCAAGTCCCCTCAAAGTTGACGAACTGGCTTGCAGATGGATACCACTCATTTTGCCGAACACTGACATCTTTAATAGGGAAACATCTGCACCGGTGTCTATGAGCCCCTTGACTTGCACGTCGTTAATTTTAAGAGACTTCAGGCGTTTTTCCTCATATGCAACGTTTACGGCAGCAGCACTCGGGCAATCCTTGGACATGTGTCCAGTCTGATTGCAGCGGAAACACCTTAATGCAGCTCGGCTGTGAGTCTTTTTGTTTCGGGGCCAAACCCCCATCAACCGCGAGCGTTCTTTCGTAGATTTCGTACTTCTCTCGCAGCTGCTTGTATGAGCTGCATCCATACAAGGTGTAGTTATAATCCGTTTTTAAATTCAGTCCGTCGACAATGTATCGAATCACCGACTCCGTGTCTGTTGTCCCACGTGCAGCAATGCGTTTCATCTGTAGTATATATTCGTGAAAACTTTCGCCGGCCATTTTCACTCGCATAGACAATTGATTGTGAATTTGCGCACTGCATAAACGCTCACACTCAAACTCCTGTAAAAGTTGGTGACGCAATTGGCCGTACTCATCCACTGCTGTGGACTCGAGAAAAAGAGCGGCTGTACCTGTCATTTTTGCTCGGGCTTGCACGTATTTTTGTTTGTCATTTAGTCAGTATGCTTCAGCGTTTAGCTCGAAGTTAATAAACCACTGCTGTACCGACATATTTTCTCCGTTGAATTCTGGAATATATTTTGCCAAATTTTCTACTACCAGCTTTGCATCATTTTTCTTGTCTATTTCATCAGCATTTATTTTCATCGAGAGCAGTTGAACCAGCTGTTGGAACGTCTGTGTGTTTTCTTCTAGGAGTGTTGACCTCATCGCTTCCTCGTTCGCGTTTTGCTGCATATTCCCGGCTGGTGGTCTTGTATTTTCCATTATAATTCTACTGCGCAATACTCTTGTGGGCAGCCGGCTTGAAACAACCCTTTTTTCTCGGTTCTTCTTTTCACCCACTCGCTGTCTCGCTTCCTCTGCTTGCGGCTTCTGAGACATGAGACACACAATTTTAGATTTTTTCCACTTTACACGGGCAGTACGCGTCCGGTTGAGCCCCAAAATGTAAGATATTATTTAGAGTATTGTTTATTCGTATTATTATCGCGGTGGCCTGGTATGTGTGCTTACAAAAGTTCTTAATGTTACGGCTTATTTCTGCTGATTTTCTGCTGCTGCTGGAGTCGCGTCCGTATGCTGCTGTTCTCTCCTTTTCACTGCTTCGCTCGGTTCCTCTTCTTCTCTGTCCGCTGTTGATCTGCTTCTGTTACTACTGCTGTTGCTGCTGCTGTTACTACTGCTGTTGCTGCTAATCAGCTGTTCCTCTGCTGCTGTTATTACTGCTGTTGCTTATCTCCGCTGCCCCCTCAATAGGCCAGCTGGACCACTCCTTCTTAGATGTAGGTAAACTAAGTTGTCCGTATGTCCAAGTAGCCTTAGCTGCTTGATGCGTGGTCCTCGTGCGGGTTCCGTGGTATAGAATCCTTTATGAAGATTATGTTGGAGAGATAACTGTCTCTCTTATCACTGGCCTTGTGGTACAGTGGTATAGAATTAATAATTCAAAGTGTTTACGGCTGGTTGCCGGAGCAAGGTTTATTAACAAGCGTTAGCTTTCGTTATAAGAACAGAACTAAAACTAGGAGCCACCAGCAAGCTGGGGCATAAGCTGAATCAAAAGTATTTAATTGCCAAAGAATGCAAAGCTACAAAATATATGTACTTAGAGCTACAAAGCTACAGTCGTTAAGCCGACTTGGCATAAGCGATAATGCTGATCTTGCGGCATGTGCAAGATATCAGATTACCGCCGGTTGACCGTCACATTCAGGGCGCTGAACTGAAGTTCGCTGATTTGGCATCTTGAGTGCAACTGTTGGCTAACATTTGCGGTTGTTTATGTTACACAACAATGTGCGAGGGGCACTCGTTAACTACTCTCCCCTCAGAAGTATGACCGTCCCCGTTCAACTTGTAGTTGTCCACGATTTCCTGTATCTTCTGTGAGGCTCGTCTTCTCCTCAACTTCTGGTAGAGGAGGATGGAACTGCTGAGACTCAGGCTGAACCCATGCCCTAGGTGACCCGGCCGATGCTACCTCTTCTTGAAGTTCCTGGATGACATGTAGGTTGTGGTTGTTCATCCTTCGTAATAGTGGCAAGCTCAGGACTGGGTCGTGGCCAATGATTGTAAGTGTTGGCGAAGCTACTATGCCCGGCATCCTGTCTATGATCTCGCGTTGGTTCACGTATTTCGTTCCGTTGATGACAGCTACGCGCTCAAATGTGATGAGGAACGTACCGTTGACTGATATTGTCGAGCCGTCATCGGTGCTGATGTTAGCGGGACTCTCGTTCAAGACCATGATGCCATCGTCTACCATTGTGATACTTTCCAGGTGACTGGGCTGCGTGTTACAACGCGCTGTGCGTCCGGCGTGCAATTCGCGTGCGCAGGTGTCGTGTGTGGCCAACTTGCAGACCGATGCGTAGGTTGCTGTGGTGCAGCTTGTTACTGCTAGAACGCCCTTGTCGCATTCAGCTACGGTGTCATCTTGAAGCTGAAGTATTGTATGCTCATGGGACACGGGGAGGATGCTGACCTTTCTACATATAAGCTTAATTCTGGGATATTTGATTAAAATGTGGACAATATTTTCGGACTGTAGAATCTTAATACTAGATGCTTCCATCAGACTAACTATAGGAATTTCTGTGGGATGTTCGATAAGCACAAATTTTACGCCATCGTGATCAAAGATAGTTGGGTTTATGATATTGGCTTTTGCCAGAGTGATTGTGAGCATTCAATTTTGGATTTCATTTATTAACATTCTATTTCTGGCCAATAATGCCTCATATAAGTGTGGTGTGTCTATCAAATCAGCCTTTTTTGCTTTAATTATTTGGTTTACCGTGTCAGTGAGCTGGTTTATCTGTTTCTGGGTTTCTGTATTTATTATTACCTGTCTGTTGTTTGATTCGATTAACTTTGTTTCGGTCATTCTAATTTTTTCTAGGTCTTTAGCGTCTGGTGTGCCAGCCACGACTTTAAGTGCTGTCCCAAGAAAATCCAAGCTTCTGGCAGCAATTCTATGATGCACTTCTAGAACGGACAAAAGGCTTCTAGTATGGTTTGCATCTACTTCTAGTAGTTTTCTCATATGAGACTGCGGAAAATACTCGGACAACTTTTCTGTTTCTTCTATTATACTCAAAAATTCGGACAGATTACTTGAATGTCTAGCATAGTCATGTTGTTCCCAAATCATTACATTTCCATCTACTATGGGTATGTAGCTTGAGTGGGAATAGTCGGTGATCCGAGCATTTATTGTATTTATTAAAAATAAAAGCGACCAAATAAGCCTGCAAGAGAAAATAAAATTTGATTAACCTTACTGTGTTTCTTAATTCTATTACCAACTTATGAATGTTAAACTAATATCTATTTTATATTGTCCTTGTGGACCACCCTCCCCTTAATAAGTACAGACGGTCTGCCTAGGTCTGCCTGAATTACCTCTTCTGAGCATAAGGGGGTAAGTTTGTTTCCTAGTCTTTTGTTGGACTTGGTGAAGACTTTTTCTCCTACCTCAAACACTCTGTTTTGTCTGTGTGTGTTATTCCTGTCCAGTTGTATTTGTTGAGCTTTCTCAATTTTTGCCCTAATGGCTTCCCTAAACTCATCAGTCGATGAGTGTATCACTTCTATCGGTTTTTTGCCTGTCACTGAATGCAGTGAACGGTTGTACTCTATAGTTGCAAGTAAGATCAGTTCGACGGTATCGTAGATCTTTCTTTCCAGCTTAATGCATCTAGCGATTTCCGACAATGTGCTGTGGAATCGTTCCACCTGGCCATTAGAAACACTATGTAATGGAGGTGCATTTACAACGTCAATCCCAAAATTATTTTTTAATAACGATGTATTGGTCTCTGAATTAAATGCTGCTTCATTATCACAATACATAACCTTTGTTTTGGGGAATAAGTTTACTATTTGAGTGATAGGGCCTTTTATATCCGCTATGGTACGTGACAGTATTGGTTGCACTACTGCGAATTTTGAGAATTTATCAATGCATGTCAGGAATTGTTTCCTGTCAGTCAAGAAAATGTCAAAGTGCAACCGCTCGCCGGAAAACGATGGCGTTGGTGTTTCTCCGAGAACCTGTTTCTTCGGATGCCTGTCATATTTGGCCTTAGTGCAAATTTTGCAGTTGGCCACAACCTCTGTAACCAGCCTGGTCATTTTTGGGAAGTAATACTCTTCTAAAATTTTCTTAATGTTCTCTTGTGCGGCTCTGTGCGCCCGATTGTGCTCTGTTGTGGCAATTTCCCTTTGTTCTGTTTTGTTAACTATGTCGGTTACCATATTTTTACAATACCAAAACTTTGTTGACGGGAAGGTTCTCACTAACTCGTGCTGGATATACGCCAGCGTTGGCAGATCACAATATATGGCGTTGACCACATTAGGGTTAACTACTGCGTTAACTTTGTTTAAGAGCTCGTTTCTGTCAGTGAAGTGAATTTTGTGGCGCGTTTTTTCGCCAAAGAGTATGAAGTCTCGTTTTAGAGAAAACCTTGATTCCTCTAAAACTATCTGGTTTCTGAAACAATTCAAAGGTTTTTTCGTGGCTTCTATCGTATAGGTCACGGATAATTCGCTATGAATTGTCGCAGCATCGGATATTATTTCACTTTGCAGAGCATTCACGTTTTGTCGCGAGAGTGCGTCTGCTACGTGGTTTTCTTTACCCGGCTTGTAGTGGATCTTTGCGTTATGTTCATCGATATACGCTTTCCATCTTTTTATCTTTGCATTGGGGTTTCTATCAGACACCGCAAATATTAATGGCTGGTGATCTGTGAATATATTAATGTCTCTTGTACCATATAGGTACTGCTGTAGTTTCCCCAGGGCCCAAACTATAGCTAATAGTTCTCTTTAGTTGGTGGCATAATGCGTCTCGCTATCTTTTAATGCCCTTGAAATCATCGTTATGGGTCGGTTGTCCTGAGACAGTACTGCACCAATGCCATAGGCAGAGGCATTTGTTGTTAGGTCAAATGGTTTTTTGAAATCTGGTGTGGAGATAATGTTTTTTATCCCCAATCGGCCGACTAATTATTTCGAATTAAATAAAACTCGGCGCAGAAATAAAATTACGATATGTTCTTTAATGCGTGACATCCAAATTGCAAGTGTGGCTTGCCTGCCCTTTACATTGCCGCTCCGATCGCTAAGCGCAGCTTCGCTCGGCCGACGTCGGTAGGCAGACGCAAAGCGGAGATAGCGAAGAGCGAGCTGGCAGAGAGCGTTTAGCAGGGCAAGCAAGCGCAGAGCTTTAACAAACAAATGAGTGACATAGACATAAGTAACAAACAAAATAAGCGGCTGAGGACCAAGAATTAGGTGCTATTTGGCAAGCAGCTAATCGGTTGGGTTCTGCTCCGAACATTCACCCCCCGTTGGAAGGCAAAGGCTTTCAACAGATCCATCCTGAAGGGGCAGAACCGCTATTTTTCCAACGGCCCTCTTGAAAAGGCCTTTTTGAGTGCGGATGACGGCTACTCTGATGGTTCCATCTTTTCCTGGGATGACGCTCTCAATTCGGCCAAGCGGCCACCTTAATGGTGGCAGCGTTTCCTCCTTGATCATGACGAGCGCTCCTAGCTTGATGTTTGGAGACGATGACCGCCACTTGCTCCGCTCCTGAAGAATCGAAAGATACGCCGTGCTCCATTTTCTCCAAAACGACTGCTTCATTTGACACAGCCGCTGCCATCGACTAAGTAGGTTGACCCGGAGATGCGCCACATCTGGCTCGTCTAATGCAGCTTTCGGGGCTCCATTGAGAAAGTGGTTTGGCGTGACCACATCTAGATCTTCGGGACTTTCTGTAATTGCATAAAGCGGACGGGAATTTAACAAAGCAGAGATTTCACAAGCCAAGGTCTGAATTTCATCAAGAGTAAAAATGGAGGTCCCGACGATGCGATGAAAAGGATTTTTAGCTGCTTTAACAGCCGCCTCCCACAAACCCCCAAAATGAGGTGAGCGAGGGGGGATGAATTTCCAGTTGATTCCACTAGAAACGCAGAGATGTGACACAGCCGACGTATGAGGATCGCTGAGGAACATTTGCCGAAGCTCCAAAAGCTCATTTTTTGCTCCTACAAAATTTGTAGCGTTGTCTGACCAGATGATTCGAGGTTTGGGACGTAGACTTATAAAACGCCTTAATGCTGCCAGTAAGGCTTCTGTAGATAGATCCCGAACGACTTCCAAATGAGTTGCTTTGGTGCTAAAGCATACGAAGACAGCGATGTAACATTTGATAGGAGGCCTGCTTCTGACTTCCGACTTGTGATAAAAGGGTCCGCAAAAATCAACGCCCGTTGTGTGGAATGCTGGATTAGTCCTTACGCGATCCGCAGGCAAGTTTCGATGATATGTTCCCTCAGCACTGGCTTCAAACGAAAGCATCTAACACATTTGGGAATGATTCCCGCAACATATTTGCGTCCACTAATAGGCCAGAATTTTTGCCGAAGCAGTCCGAGCAATCCTTGAGCTCCTGCGTGGAGAAACCTTTCGTGAAAGAATATAATAATAGAGACAGTGACAGGATGTCCCTTAGGAAGCAGGATCGGGTGCTTCGCGTCGTAGTCCAATTCGGCATTTTGGAGGCGGCCTCCAGTGAGGCCATCGTGCTTTTTTGGGGTAGGGCCTGTTTGCTGGCGAGGGCCCTTATCTCTTCCGAAAATTGTTGCTGCTGTATTGCCCTTATGAGCAAATGCGTACCATTTTTGATGTCGATTACGGTAAGTTGACCTTTCGACCGCGCTATGCCTTTGTCCTTGAGAATGTAAAATCGATATATGTTATCAAAGACGCGCTGCATGGATCCGAATGAGTTTTGAAATTTGCAATCGTACGATACATCCCTTTCGTTTGAAACAACCAATGCTGCATGACGACGTTCTGGTACATCGGTCGGCAATTGCAAGCCTGCAGGCCACTCTGAGCTCTCAAGACGCAAGAATGGTGGTCCAGAGATCCAAAGGCTGCTATCCATTAGTTCAGCGGGCGTGGATCCACGTGATATGATGTCGGCAGGATTCAACTTTGTGGGCACGTGATGCCAAGTCATTCCAGCGGTGAGCTCCTGAATCCGCTGAGCTCGATTAGAAACAAATATATTAAAATTCAATGGTGATTCTCGAATCCAGGCAAGGGCTATGGACGAATCCGACCAGCAATGTATTTGGCATGGAGCTGATAATCCCTTAACTATGGTGGACACTAGTTCGGCTAATACGAGGGCAGCGGACAGCTCAAGCTTGGGGATAGTCATACTTTTCAAGGGCGCGACTCTGGATTTAGAGCATAAGAGATGACTTTGCACAATGCCAAGAGCTTCCGAACGCATGTATACACAGGCGCCATATGCTGCTTGGCTCGCATCACAAAACGCGTGCATTTCTAATCTGGCTTGCTGCCGAAGCACGTAACGTGGAAACTTAAAGTTTTTAACCATCGACAACTGCGAAGTCAGCTCAATCCAAATCGTATGTAGATCCTGGGGCAGGCTTTCGTCCCAATTCAACTTTAGGCTTTCGTTCCATAGCGACTGCATAAATATTTTAGCTTTTGTGATGATGGGAGATATGAGCCCTAGAGGATCGTAGAACCTAGCTAGTGTAGACAGGACCGAACGCTTCGATATTGGGCCTGCAGCGGTTCCGACGTGAGCGAAGCTAAACAGAAGATTGTCCGTGGTGGGATCCCAAACTAGACCAAGCGCCTTGGTTACTTCAGTCCCGTCATGAAAGGTAAGGAACTTTTCGCGATCCGCCTCCGATACGCCTTCCAAAGCAGCGGGTTCATTGGAACACCATTTACGTATGGGAAAACATCCTTTCGAAAGTAGATCCTTTACCTGCTGACGAATCTTGATGACAGAATCAATGCTGTCCCCTCCAGATATGAGATCATCGACATAGAAATCTCTTCGAACAACATCAGCTCCAAGCGGAAAACGCAACTCTTCATCATTTGCCAATTGATGCATAGCACGAATTGCTAAGAAAGCGGCAGGTTTGGTTCCGTAAGTAACAGTCTCCAACTTGAACACCTGAATCTCCTCCTTCGGGTCATTGCGCCATAGGATGCACTGCACGTGCGTATCGGGATGGGAAACGCGTACACAGCGGTACATTTTGCAGATATCGCCACACAAGGCGACTTTAAAAAAGCGGAAACGAAGCAGAGTTATCAGAATTTTAGGTTGGATGGTGGGTCCAGCCATTAGCGCATCATTCAGTGATACTCCAGACGCTGTTTTGGCAGATCCATCGAACACTACGCGTAATTTGGTGGTTATACTATCCTGCTTGTGGACGCATTGGTGAGGCAAGAAGTACTGCGGGAGGTCTGACTGCCGCGAAGCTGGCGACATGTGTCCTAAATCACGATACTCCTGGAGAAACTCCATATATTTTGCCTTAAGCTGTGCATTTTTTGCTAGCTTCCTCTCCAAATTGAGAAATCTACGTAGCGCCTGCTGATACGATTCTCCTAATTCCTCTAGACTGAATTTGGTTGGCAAACGCACGGAGTAAGCTCCGGACTCTAGGCGAATGCAGTTTGTGACGAAATGCTGTTCGCAATGAACATCTTCCTCCGAAATTGATGAGGGCGAATAATCTCCATCGACTTCCCAAAACCGCCTTACAATATCGCACAAATTAGTCTCGCAAGCGGAGATGACAGGGGGATCTTCAACGGCTGCTAGCGCCGCACGGGCTTTCTCAGAGTTTTTAATACTTCCCGACACTATCCAGCCAAGTTTCGTCTTCTGCAATGTTGGCAATTGGTCTGACAGTCGAATCTGTCCAACGCACATTAATTCAAAGAACAAACCAGCACCTATCAACAGATCGACACGCTGGGGCTTGGCGAAATTAGGATCAGCCAGTTTTAGATTATTTGGCATTGGCCAATCCTTTGCGTCTAGGCCGAAGTTAGGCTGCATTCCTGTGATTGAGGCAGTGATAATTGCAGAGAGGAAACCGCGATAGCTTTCGTCTTGAGATTGCAGGACGATGTCCACAGCCTTGCTGGATGGTAGAATTGACTCTCCAATACCGGCGATTTGAACGTGAGACGGGTGAGGATCTAACTGCAGCTGATTGGCGAGTCTCGATGTTATAAAGTTGCAGCGTTGCAATGAATGGCCTTTGTTGAGGCAGTTTAGACATAAATGGCGCTTCTTCACCTCCTTGTATCGAGAAAAAACAGGGAGATCTATAAATGCCTGGCATCGGGATATGTAGTGATCGGAGGATTTGCAATACTTGCATGTTGAGCTATTATGATCGTTAATGGAGGTGATTAGGGTGCTAGGTTTACTTTCTCCCACCTGCTGGCTAGGAATTGTTACCATAGCCGATCCCAAATTTTCCAGCATCCGACATCTTGCTTCCAAGAATGAGGCCATGCTTGACCACCGAGGCAATCCTGACGTCGGCAAGTTCTCTTCCCATTTCTCCTTGGTCTTGTGGTCCAATTTCGTGCCTATGATGAAGATCAGCAACCCATCGGAAATCTCCTGCGGGGTCGCCAAGGTCTGAAGTGCACGCAAGTGCGAATTGATTTTATCGCGCGCAAGCCGATAGCCGAGCCCTTCTCCACCCCTTGCAGCCCGAAAATAGCCTTGACGTGTGCCTGAAAATGTAACAGTTTATTATCGAATCGCAAAGATTAGTAAATTCAACGCCTTGTCGTAATTCTCCTCAGAAAGTTCCAAGGAACGAATCGTATCCAGCGCAGCACCATCTAGACATCCACGAAGATATTGGAATTTTTCGATGATTGGTATACGATGGTCTTTGTGCACCATTGTCGAAAACATCGCGTGGAATTCTGGCCAATCCATGTAGCTCCCACCGAATCACGGAAGCTGCAACTCGGGCATTCGAGAACGGCCTATACTATTATAGGCGAACAACGACGAATTCCCCACGAGAGTATGCCGAGCCGTTGAATTGGCAACATTTACCGTGCGAGCAGCCATCAAATCCCGCGACAGCCTGGACCTAACCTTGACATAAACATTCGAAAAGTCCAGCCGGGCATCATGGGCTAACTGCAGGAAATCCAGCCTTTCAAGGCTCGTTTGAGCGGCATCGAAATCCGCATTCATTCGCTCGATCTGCTCTAAGCGAGATTGAAGTTCTGCCCCATCTAACTCGGCAAGCTCTTCCTTGGTGAGAAAGCGATCCATGGCCTTTAGTTGGCGCGCGATGGACTCGGCCTTGTGCTTGTAGAAATCTACATCACTCGGCATTGCTGCGTTCGCGACATTGGTAGGCTCAGGTGCTGCCATGTTGAGGTTTTAAAAGAGTCACTCAGCACGACCGAAAAAGACACCCTGTATACGTATAAACGTGGGAACCGAAAGCAAAGGGATTACAGCTAATGCCTTTAGCTGTGCGGCTGTGCGAGCTGTCCGATTCCGCTTTGTACTCCGCTTGTGTGTATTAGTGACAGAGAAATTAATAGCCAGCAATGCGTGTATGTAGGTGTATGTAAGTGTGTTTTAGCACCGAATTGTGCTTAACCGCCGAAAATTTGCTAGGGCTAACGAATGTCGATCGCGAATGATTATTAATTGACACTGCAACTCAGAGATCACGTCGGGGTCACCAAATTTTATGTGGAGATATTGTTTTTTATCCCCAATCGGCCGACTAATTATTTCGAATTAAATAAAACTCGGCGCAGAAATAAAATTACGATATGTTCTTTAATGCGTGACATCCAAATTGCAAGTGTGGCTTGCCTGCCCTTTACATTGCCGCTCCGATCGCTAAGCGCAGCTTCGCTCGGCCGACGTCGGTAGGCAGAAGCAAAGCGGAGATAGCGAAGAGCGAGCTGGCAGAGAGCGTTTAGCAGGGCAAGCAAGCGCAGAGCTTTAACAAACAAATGAGTGACATAGACATAAGTAACAAACAAAATAATCGGCTGAGGGCCAAGAATTAGGTGCTATTTGGCAAGCAGCTAATCGGCTGGGTTCTGCTCCGAACATCTGGGTATCTGAGAGTGACGTCTTCTGAGGCTAGCACATTCCTTAACTTTTCGAACGCATCTCGTTCTGGAATACCAAAATCTATGGTTGTTTTCTTTGACATGTGTTTGCTGATGGTCCCGTTCTCTCCTTTCAACAGGTTTGTCAACGGCTTTGCAATTGCTGCAAAGTCTTTGACAAAACATCTGTCATAACTGGCCAATCCTAAGAATGACCTAAGTTCGTACAGAGATTTTGGTTCTGGATATTTTTGTATCGCCTTTACTTTTTCCGGGTCTGTCTTTGCCCCACCCAAAGTCACGATGAACCCTAGATATTCTATGCTTTGTTTGAAAAAATGGGTCTTTTCTCTTGAAACCTTCATGTTAGCCTCACATAAGCTTTTTAGAACCCAATGTATGTGCTCCACATGATCCTTTTCGTTTTCGGAAAAAATGATCACGTCGTCTACGTAGACATAGCAAGTTTTGCCAATCTGGTCACGCAGTACGTCATCTATCGCTCTTTGGAAGATGCTTCCCGCATTCTTCAACCCGAACGGGTTGAATTCGTACTTTCCGCCGTTTACGGAAAAGGCCGTCTTCTCGCGATCCTGTTCTGCTAGATAAATTTGGTGATAGCCGGACTTTAGATCTGATGTCGTAAAGTACTTGGCTTTGCCCAAGTTTGACAATATCATTGAGATATTGGGCATTGGGTATCTATCAGCGATGGTTTTTTCATTTAGTTTCCTAAAATCAATCACCATTCGCTTGTTTCTGTTCCCATTTTCGTCATGTCCCTTTTAGTCAACAACCCATGTTGGGTTGTTATACGGTGACCTTGAAGGCCTAATGATGCCATTGTCAATTAAATCTTTAATTTCTTTCTTGACAAAGTCATTGACCCCCATAGGATGCGGATATAGCTTTGAGTAAACTGGCTTATCGTCCTCTGTACGGATCGTAGCCACCACAGACGTATTGAACGGCAACGCCTCGTTAGAGTTCGTGAATGCCTTTGTCCTTTTTAAAATCATACTCCTAAATTCAGCTTTTACGATTTCCGGTACTACAATATCATTTACGTTAGTGAAATTGACGTTGTCACAATAATGGTGCTGCAGCTTTTCAGATGCAGATCCATGGTTGATTGTACCATTTTCAGTATCCAGGGTTGCTCCTACCTGCGTTAGCAAGTCGAAACCTATAATACCATCAAATGGCGTTAAGGAATCTAATAAAAAGAATGAAGCTGATTTCCCAAAAATGTTCATTGAACATTTATGGGTTACTTTGTTAGAACCATGGATGGAACTAACCGTGAAAGGGGAGCTTACCGGGACTACATTATTTAGCTCCTTTACGGGCTTGATATAGTTCTTGGCCGCTCCGGTGTCAATCAATATTTTTAATTTTCTCCCAGCCAGCTGTCGTTCGATGAACGGCAACTGGGAGCGCTCTCTAAAAAATGTACCAAGTCGTTGTCACCTGCCTCCCCGGTTTCCTCCTGAATTTCTGCGACCGCGGCTTCAGCTACCCTATAGTATTCCTGATCTTGGTCATCGTTTGCTTGCTGAATGGTGTTCTGGACGCGTTGGCGCCTCTGACCCGTCATTCTTTCAGAGCCCCGTCTCTTTTGAGCCTGCGTGTATTCGTTTTGGGTGTTAGCACCTTGATTTTTTCCAAAAAGCGTAGGCTGCTTAAACTAGAAGTACCAGATGCCGTATCCATGGGCTCTGGTGCTGACCCCTTGTCCTCTTTGGGACTTTGATTACTATTGTTTTGTTTACCCTGTTTTTTAAAAAAATGTGGGTTCTTGTCTTGGCCATATTCGGCTTCGTTGTTTTTTCCCTGTTTATCATGAGGGCGTGCCTGATACTTGTTATTTTCACCTGCCTGAGCCCTGTCTTCCATAGCCTTTGCATACGTAGCCGAAAAAATGCTACGCTCTATACTCGCTTCCGCCTCCCTTGCGAAAGCTAGTGCAGACGGCAAGTCTTTGGGCTGAGCCGGAAATACAACTGCTTTTAGCGATTTTTTAAGGCCCGATATGAAAGCATGCAGCGCATCAGCTCTAACTTCTTCGTTGAGCACTGCTGCTGTATCCGCTTGATGTGTCATTACAATTTTATTTGCGACGAGTGTCAATTTTCGTTCAACCTCATCGTAATATTCCATGAGGCTAGAATTGCCCTGCCTAACCATATCCAAATTTTGACGCAAAAGCCTGAGTGATGTCTTGTCTGCGTATGTGCAGTCCAACCTCGCTATAATGGCATCAAAGTTTAGTACTGTGTTATGTGACACTAATAGCGCTCTAGCTGTACCTCTAATTTTGTTTCGAATGATAGTCACTGCTTGGTAATGCGCGCTGCTACCCACATATGGCTGAAAAAGCTCATAGGCATCTGTGGCGGACTGTCTCCATGCCACATAATCGTCCTGAGTTCCATTGAACTCGGGTACTGATCTTATAATGTCTAATTTTAAATCACACGGGATGGCTGGATTTATGCTTATCCTCTGATATGACTTGACCTGAGGTGCTTCTACGTGCAGTCTTCGAATATCTTGTTGTATTACATTCAGCTGTTCATTAAATCTAGCTTCTTGTGCCGCTAATGCCTGACTGACGGCATTCGCTACTAACGCCTGCACTTGGTGCATATCCATGTTCATTGACGGTTGAAAGCCTATTTGGTCGGGTTCCCACTCGTTTTCACTATCACTTTCACTTTCTATTTCTTTCTTGACTACCCTATATGAGCCAAAACTGGTCATTAGCTTTGCAGAAAAGAACTCTTTAATGACCCTTCACATTAACTTATGGCCGAAAGGAAAAATATATTCGGCAATGGGCATTACTTGAATAGAAATTTATTATGTCTCTGCCTTTAGCAGATAGCAGATAGAAAAAAATGACAACAAAAATTATAGTCGGTTTAAGAACTCACGATCACTTGTGCAATTTTTTTTATTTTTTTTTTTTTTTTTTCAACAGCTTTATGTTTTATTGTTGTGTGTATTTTGCTTATGCTGCTCAAACATTCCACTTACATGATTATCGAATTGGTGAGAGAAACTCTTAATTCTATCCTGGGTGTGGATTTATTAACGTTGGGCGCCAATTAAGTTGTCCGTAAGTCCAAGTAGCCTTAGCTGCTTGATGCGTGGTCCTCGTGCGGGTTCCGTGGTAAAGAATCCTTTATGAAGATTATGTTGGAGAGATAACTGTCTCTCTTATCACTGGCCTTGTGGTACAGTGGTATAGAATTAATAATTCAAAGTGTTTACGGCTGGTTGCCGGAGCAAGGTTTATTAACAAGCGTTAGCTTTTGTTATAAGAACAGAACTAAAACTAGGAGCCACCAGCAAGCTGGTGCATAAGCTGAATCAAAAGTATTTAATTGCCAAAGAATGCAAAGCTACAAAATATATGTACTTAGAGCTACAAAGCTACAGTCGTTAAGCCGACTTGGCATAAGCGATAATGCTGATCTTGCGGCATGTGCAAGATATCAGATTACCGCCGGTTGACCGTCACATTCAGGGCGCTGAACTGAAGTTCGCTGATTTGGCATCTTGAGTGCAACTGTTGGCTAACATTTGCGGTTGTTTATGTTACACAACAATGTGCGAGGGGCACTCGTTAACTTGTACACATCGCAACGCAATCCAAGCGGCTGGCAACAAACATAAAGGCATATTCTTGCAATTATTTTTGTTGTTTATTCCGTGCATGCTCAACGTTCCATAGTTTGTCGGTTTTATAAGGAAATAAAATAACAAATCACTGCGCCTCCTTATTTAACTAATTATACTACCAACAAAATAACGATCCATACATACGGCACATACATATGTATGTATTTATCTTACATATCTATACGTACGCATCTTAAATTAGCATAGAACTTGCGTGACTTTTTTCATTTTGCAAACAATTAATAGACATACTGTACATATTGTATATAAAACGGTTATCCACCGTTTTACCCGTTGTTTGACATCTCTTCAACCCAAGCCGCGGTACATAGCACTTACAGCCATACATACACACATACAAGCAGCAGCAGCGGTGCATTCTTTTCGTTTTTCTTTTCGCTTTCGCTTCTCCACCGTTTGCCGGCGTTGTAGTTGTTGGGAGAATATTTTTCGGGGCCGCGCTTGACCGTAACGGAACGCCAAGTGACGCGCTACCCTGCGTTTCGAGAGTATATTGTTTTCAACCGACTCTATACATTGGTATATTGGTACCTCGTGCCTCAATATTATCGTCCATCCTCAATTTTCGTTCTTGGTTAGACATTTGTTTGTTGATCGTAGTATATATATCTATATATTCCGGCCACGGTGTACTATTTCCATAATTTTTATTTTTTTTTTTTTTTTATTAAGCGTTGAATCCGTACATTGCATATAACGTATATTAAGATAGAGAGAGAGAGAGAGAGAGTGCTCCGAAACTGCTGCATCCCAGACATGTCCGGGTCCCCCACATAACAACTATAACAACAGCAAGAGCCAAGAGCAATTTCCGATTTGCAAATGAGAAAATAGTTTCCTTCGTTGCCCGACACAGGGCGCCCTGGGGTTACATATGTATTCATTTCTCGCTCTAGCTCCAAATTAAACCATACTGCGTTCTGCCAACGGTTGTGGCCACCTACTTCTCCAAAGGTTTAATTTGATCCGAGCAAGCTCCTGCGGTCAACCTCCGATCCAGTGTATATATTCCTACCTCTCCCAGCTACCAGTTGAGCTTTGGTTGCTGACATATGCACATGCATACAAGCACATGTACACATCGCAACGCAATCCAAGCGGCTGACAACAATCATAAATTTATATGCTTGCAATTAGTTTGTTGTTTTTTTTTCCATGCTCAACGTTCCATCGGTTTTCGGTTTTATACATAAAGAAAATAAATCACTGCGTCTCCGTATTTAACTAATTATATTGCCAACAAAAATAAGACACGATCCATACATACGGCACCACATATGTATATACATATGTATTTATCTTACATATACATACATACGTACGCATTTTAAATTATACATATTGCATATAAAACGGTCATCCACCGTTTTAACCGTTGTTTTACATCTCGCCAAAAGCCACGGTACATAGCACTTACATCATACGCACACACATACAAGCAGCAGCAGCGGTGCATTCGTTTCGTTTTTCCTTTCGCTTTCGCTTCTCCACCGTTTGCCTGCGTTGTAGTTGTTGGGAGAACATTTTTCGGTGCCGCGCTTGACTGTAACGGAACGCCAAGTGACGCGCTACCCTGCATTTCGAGAGTATATTGTTTTCAACCGTAGTTCAATCGTAGTATTTATATCTATATATTCCGGCCACGGTGTACTATTTCCATAATTTAAATACTCGCAATAAATTTCACCAAAACCACATATCCACGGTTCGTAGTTCTGAACTTCCACGTCGCCATTTCCGCTCACCTACCTTTGCGACTCTAATACGCGAGAAGAAGAAGTTTAAGCGGGTGAGTTCGCTGAGTTTGACCCATCCACCCAGCTCCAACGGCTCAGTCACTACGCCCACATCTTCCCGTCCGGCCCCAGCTGAGCGAGGTCCGACCACGTCCAGGGCTCACGCACCACATGCCTTCGAGGATTTGTTGCTCCCCTCGGGAGTCCCTCGCACGGCTCCTAGCACTATGGCCGCCAGTTCCGCACAGTCTAAGTTTGCCTTGGCTGCAAGCAGACTGACCCGCTTCGACCAGAAGCTCAGCGCTCCAGATGCTAGCACACCAACCCGCTCGCTGTCCCAAGTCCATCGAGAACAACTCCGAAGCCTGTGGGCAAAGGTGGACGCGGAGTTCGCGGCCTGTTCGGTGACGATGGCGGAAGAGGATCCAGAGGGTGTAGCTGATGTCCAAGAGATGTACGATGACTGCCGACTTCCGGCGGTTGCCGCCTCCCTCCATGTGGCAATGAAGTTTTCAGTGGGGACTACCAGCAGTGGCCCACGTTCCGAGACCTGTTCACCGCCATCTACATAGAAAACCCAAGGTTGGCTCCAGTGGAAAAACTGTTCCACCTCAACAAAAAGACCAGCGGTGAAGCCCACGACATAGTGGCACAGGCTCCACTTACGAACGATGGTTTCGCGTCCGCATGGAACGCCCTCCGTGAGCGTTTCCAAAACAAGAGGCTGATACTCAAGGCCCAGCTGAAGATCCTTTTCAGTCTGCCCCAAATCCGTACCGAGTCAGCAGCAGCGCTAAAAGGGCTCCAGAGGGCCGTCCACAAGTGCCTCACGACACTCACCCATTCCGAGGTCTCCACAGACAGCGTTTTCGCTGACGGAGTTTTAGTGTACCTTATTTCCGCTAAGCTGCCAAAGACGACCTTAGAGCTTTGGGAGCAATCCGTGACGCACAAGTCCGAAATTCCCACCTGGCCGGCCATGGGCAAGTTCCTGGCGGAGCGGTACCTGTCTCTCCAAGTGACCTAGGACGACCATCCAGGCATGGAGACTCAGGCCCACTCCAGGGCGAGCATACGCACTTCAGACAATTCGAGAAGCAATCCGTTTCGGTCTCAAGGAAGTCCTTATCCTAGGAGTGCCCACTCGTTCGAGACCACAGTGAATCAAACGAGGAGCACGTGTGATCTCTGCTCCAAAGAGTATCATCCAATCCGGTTATGCTGGCGCTCCGACTACATTAAGCAAAAGCAGCTTTGTTTGAACTGCTTTGCAAGGGGCAACCAGATACGAGCATGCCAAAGCGCCCACAATTGCATAATTTGTGGAGACCGGCACCATACGCTTCTACACCGTAGCAATCCAGCAAACTCCAGCGAGGCGATTTCCACAACGGCACAAAATTCCTCAGCGTGGCCCGAGCTACATCTACGAGTACCAAGCGTACAAAATCCAAGTTCGTCCGAAGCTCAGCCAAACGTTCAGTCGTATTTCGCCTCCGGCACGAGTGCTGTCCTCCTGGGCACGGCCATCGTTAATATTTGTCACCTGGGGAAAACTTTCCACGCCCGCGCTCTGATCGACTCTGGCTCAGAGGCGACGTTCATTACAGAACGTCTTGTGGACATGATCAAATTGCCATTCCAACGTATCCAGGCACAGGTCTCCGGCCTAAATAATGCCGTATCCGCTCAGTCAAGGAAGCTCTGCAGTTTTTCCATCCGTTCTCCGACTAAGCCGGGCTTACAACTAAATGCCACAGCCTACGTTATTCCGGAATTGGCCGCGAATATTCCATCGCATCCGATCTCGCAAGGGTTCTTGAGAGACCTGTCGAACCTCTCATGGGCGGATCCGACCTTCTATGAGAGTTCACAAATAGATGTCCTGATTGGAGCGGATATCCTTCCGTCCATTCAGTTAAGTGGCTCACTGACCAACATCTGTGGCTCTCTCCTCGGGCAGGAGACCATTTTCGGCTGGGTACTCACAGGTCCAATGCCTCAGGTGATGAATCAAATCTCATCGTTCTCGAGTCAAATTTCTAGACGACCTATCACACTGGTAGAAGACTCGGGGTCTTTACTAATGTGTCTTCAAAGCCTTTATTTCAACTTAGTTCTCCGCACACAGATATGGTCCCACGTCCCCGCGCCAACCGCACCAGGGAGAACCGACGTGCTCGGGAAATTGGCTCCTACCGTTGCCGAATCTGCCAAGGAGTCCATCCGCTACGGACCTACCACCAATTTCTTCTCCTGGCCCCCAAAGAGACACTCCGAGCTGTCCTTATCAACCAGTATTGCGGGAACTGCCTGGCTCACCAACACTCCGGCAAGAACAACCACACGCTACTCCACGTACCCACGTCTCGTCGTCCAGCCCGCTCAGCCTCGGGAGCATCGTCGCCATCTAAATCGAACCATGCCAAACGCCGCCCTCGTCGTCCAGGCCGATCAGCCGCGACTGTACCGTCGCCATCTACATCGGCTCACGATGGACCCATCTAGGACCCACGGCGCCATCCACAGATTCCTCAAGAGCAACCCCCGTTTTGCGCATCCTCACGCCTATCCGACCGTGGAGCGACACTGAGTCGACGTCCTTGTCAAGTCCAGAGCGTTTTTTTTTGGGATGAATCGGGTCCGGGGCGTACGCCCAGCCATAGGCCACCCTATTATACTTTGCAATCCTGCAAGGGGGGGGGGGGGGGAGGATGTTCAGGCCAGCAGTAAACAATTTCCGCGCACTGTGCCAACTCCGTGCGCCCCGGTCCCAACTCGCTCTCGCGCGCTCGGATCCACAATCCACGATCCACTCGGCGCTCACGGCAGCAAAAGCATCATATGGCATAGAGTTAATTAGTTACGTTTTCACCCCCTCTTCAACCAGTCGACATACCGCGCGAATACCCAATAACTACATGAACAATATATATATATATATGTAGGAAACGAAGGAAAGAGAGAGACACGAAGCGGTCGTGTTTTCGTCGTGTCGTCGGGATAGAGCAGTAATCGGCTCTGAGAGAGCCGATAGCAAGAGAGAGAGATAGTCAGTTGTCAGTTCAGCCACGCATCAGACGTACACGCATATAATTATTCACAAACATACTTGTAAAACTTGGAGCTGTTATAATTTTAAGTCCAACATACTTATCAAATAAATGTTACTCGTTGCCATCAAGCAACTTAAACTACTACAAATTGGGGGCTCGTCCGAAAATAAGCCCAAGACAACAACATTTGCAAGTGAGATTTGTGCGTGTATTTGGAAATTTTGGCGAACACGAGGCTAGAGCTACAAGGAGACAAGCGGCACAGAGACGACAATCTGAGCGCGTTCGTTCCAAAGAGAGCAGAAGCGACAAAACTACGGCAGACGGCAGCAAACACAGCAAGAATCAAAACCTTCGTTGTTGTTGTTGTGCATTGCGTCTGAGAGGCTAGAGCTACAAGGAGACAAGCGGCACAGAGACGACAATCTGAGCGCGTTCGTTCCAAAGAGAGCAGAAGCGACAAAACGACGGCAGACGGCAGCAAACACAGCAAGAATCAAAACCTTCGTTGTTGTTGTTGTGCATTGCGTCTGAGAGGCTAGAGCTACAAGGAGACAAGCGGCACAGAGACGACAATCTGAGCGCGTTCGTTCCAAAGAGAGCAGAAGCGACAAAACGACGGCAGACGGCAGCAAACACAGCAAGAATCAAAACCTTCGTTGTTGTTGTTGTGCATTGCGTCTGAGAGGCTAGAGCTACAAGGAGACAAGCGGCACAGAGACGACAATCTGAGTGCGTTCGTTCCAAAGGAAGCAGAAGCGACAAAACGACGGCAGCAAACAGCAAGAATCAAAGAACATTGATTGTTGTTGTGTTGCACTGCGTCGGACGGAGACTACAACTACAAGAAAAGACAAGCAGCAGTTCATTTTGTAACAGCAGAAGCAGCGACGATTCGGGAAGCGACAACGAGTTAACGGCGAACATCGAGAGCAAGGCAAGGCAACAAAGAGAGGACGGCAACAGCGACATCGACAGGCAAGCGAGATCTGGATGTGGTGGTGTGTGTGCGTCAAGTTTGGAGTCTGGAAAGTTCTGCGCAGAAGCGAGAGTTAACAAGGGTAAACCCATAGTAAGGTGAGCGTTAACAGTGACGACTTTAAAGAAGTTTTCGAAATCGATGTTAACTGGAAAATTGTTAACAGGCCAGCAGTAATAAGGTTGTTTAAGTTGATTTAATTACATTTTCTTAGATATAAGCTAATATCAATTATTTTGTATTTAAATCGTCACGATGCAAGTTGAAGAGATAATGACACTGAGAGTCGCACATTTGCGAGAGAAGTTAAGAGAGCTTGCGTTGCAGACGACGGGACGAAAGCGCGATTTGCAAGATAGACTATTAATACATCACGGCTTTCCAGTTGAGGATGAAGAAGAGTCAGAGGATGAGTCCGTAGTAACAGCAGAGGATGATACCGTCGCAGTTCAACCAGGTACGCGACAGGCAGAGTATAAATCTTGGTTTACGCTAAAAGACGTGGAAGGTAGTGTGTCACAATTTTCTGGTTCTAATAACCCCGACATCAATCAATGGATAGAGGAATTAGAAGAATGCGCAGCTACTGTTCAATGGAGTCAATTACAATTATTCATTTATGCCAAGCAGTTGTTAGTTGGTGCAGCAAAATCTTTCGTTCGTAGTTTGCGTGATATTCGTAACTGGAATTCGTTGAAGGCAGCTCTGTTGGATGAGTTTAGTGTTAAACTGTCGTCCGTAGAAGTACATAGAATGTTGCAAAAGCGCCAGCAGAAAAAAGGAGAGTCGTTGCATGAGTTTTTGTATGCGTTAATGGAGATAGCCAAGCCAATTAAACTAGATGATGAGAGTTTAATCGAATATTTTGTGGATGGTATACCAGACGCTAGGGCAAGTAAGGCAATGCTGTACCAAGCTAGAAACTTAAAGGAGCTTAAATTTCAGATCGATGTTTACCAGAAAGCTAGAGGCGGATCCAAGCCGATGAGTAAGAATTGGCCGCTGAGTAATAAAAGTGAGAGTTCGGTGAAAGGGTCGATGGCAGAGAATTTTAGGAAATATTTTAAGTGTGGAGACAAATCGCATTTGAGGAAAGATTGTCCCAAAAATGATTTTTGTTGTTTCAAATGTGGCCAACCAGGACACCGTGCTGCAAGCTGTAATGTCAAGGTCGAAACCAGACAAGAAAAGAGATCGAATACGAACATTATTCGAGATAAGGAAGTCGTCAATAAGCCGTCAGGTATTTTCACTCCATCAGGTTTGGAATTAAAGGATATTAAGTACGCGAATTTGGTATTCCAAGGTTTGATTGATACTGGAGCAGATTTGTGTTTAATTCGCAGGAGGGTATTTTTGAAATTTGGAAATCTTGAACTGATCGGCCAGGAGAAATGTTTAACAGGTATTGGAGATAGTCAAGTTGTAACTTTTGGTAGCTTTTCGATACCAGTGAAAATCGATGAGATTGGAATGGAGGTAGAATTTCATGTCATTCCAGACGAGGATATTGGTTTTGAAGCCATTTTAGGAAGGACTATTCTGGATCATGTGGACATGCAAGTTTCTAAGACAGGAACAAGATTTGTTCGTAGAGTTTGTGGCGAGGATAAAGATAAGAAACTTGATCAGGTAGCATCGTCCTCATGCGTGGAATTGTTTAATGAATATAAAGGCATTTGCATGTCAAGTATTGACGAAGCTGAGAAGGAGTTTTCAATTGATGTTGGTCATCTCAGTGAAGTACATGCTAGAGAGGTTAGGGGTATGGTAGGAAAGTACCAACCTCAGAGAATTGTAGATGCGCCGATAAAAATGAAAATTGTATTAGTGGATGAGATACCAGTTTTCCAGCATCCGAGACGATTACCGTTGTGTGAACAGGAAATCGTGGACAAGCAAGTGGAAGAGTGGCTGGCTCAGAAGATTATAAAGCCAAGTACATCGGAGTATGCATCACCAGTAGTGTTGGTACCGAAAAAGAACGGTAGCAAGAGACTATGCTGTGATTACCGAAAGCTGAATGAGAAAATACAGCATTTAATGATTGCCACAGGCGTTCCACGTGGGAATGGTCAAGTCGAAAGGATGCACAAGATAGTGGTGCCTATGTTGTCGAAATTGTGTCAGGGTAATTCCGGTAGTTGGTATAAGCATCTAGGAAAAGTACAGCAAATGATCAACAGTGTTGAGCCGCGAAGTACCAAGGTAACACCTTTCAAGATATTGACTGGGCTAGACATGCGTATAGGAATGGATCCAAAAATAAAAGAAATATTGGAAGAATCACTTATCGAAGAGTTGAACAAGGACCGCGAAAAAATTAGAAAGGAAGTAGTTGAAAACATTGCACGGTTACAGCAGGAAAACAAGAAGAGTTTTGACTTAAAAAGGAAACTAGATAGACAGTATGAGGTTAATGAGCTAGTAGCTATCAAGCGTACTCAGTATGGTACTGGATTAAAGCTAAAAGGAAAGTATCTAGGGCCGTATAAGGTGGTTAGGGTAAAGAATCATGGAAGGTACGAAGTCGAGAAGATTGGGGATACTGAGGGTCCCTATAAGACCTCTACAGTTTCAGAATATATGAAACCTTGGCTAGACCCATCCGAGGCGAATGGTCCGTCAGGACAGCCGAATGTAGGAAACGAAGGAAAGAGAGAGACACGAAGCGGTCGTGTTTTCGTCGTGTCGTCGGGATAGAGCAGTAATCGGCTCTGAGAGAGCCGATAGCAAGAGAGAGAGATAGTCAGTTGTCAGTTCAGCCACGCATCAGACGTACACGCATATAATTATTCACAAACATACTTGTAAAACTTGGAGCTGTTATAATTTTAAGTCCAACATACTTATCAAATAAATGTTACTCGTTGCCATCAAGCAACTTAAACTACTACATATATACACAACGAAACCCATCGGCCTTTCCTTTCTGTGACGACTGCTAGGAGTTTAAACTGGAACATACACCTCGCCGTTGGATAATTGAACCTCGATCCGCCCCACTACAAACAAATCTCTTTATCCCTCTTCGGCAACACGTTTTTAATTAATTTTCCATTCAACAATTTGCAGTGCGTTTCCTCGCCATTACCCACACTCGCTCCTTCTCTACCTTTGAGCAAATAGCTACGAATCTGGCTATGGCTCTGGCTCCACATCCGTCTCTAGAACCCTGCTGCCGCAATTCAAAATACAAACAAAGTCTCGTCTCGTCCTCTAACAATTTGACATCCGGAGCAGGAGCAGGAGCAGGATGGAATGCAGGAGCGACAAATAGTATATGTACATATATATCTCAATTGTTTGCGTATTTGTTTGCCAAGAACAATAAGCTGGCTGTGTATGCTGGCTGGTTGTGTGGGGCTGTCTGGTCGAGGGCAATTCTTGGGGGAAAATTCCCCAATTGATTTTGGTAATGTTGCTTTTTAATGAAGTGTCAAATGTGTTTCATGTGTCAAATGTGGCATCGGGCCACGAGGCGGAAGCAGGTCTCAACTCTCTGAGGAGCACAGGAGAGAACTCTTAGTGTTCAGCCACAATTCAGCTTTTGGCTAATGTAAAATTAATTAAATCGAATGAAACAAGCCGTTTTCTACACAAAAAATAAACATCTACATATGTATATAAATCATAGCTCGCAAATAACTGTTGACACTTTCGGCGTGTCTGATAAAAACCTCTCATTGACGGACAAATTGAGAAAATGGACTGAAAAGACCCGATCAAATCTGTTTTTGCTCAACTCGATCTTCGCTCAAGAAAAGACCGATTTTTTCACTTCTCTTTTGTTCCTGTTTTTCACTGAGCATCTTGTCGCGAGTAAACGAACAAAGTGTCTTTTGCGTATGTATGCGTGCTTGTACGTGTGATGCTTATGGCAACTATCAATTTTTGTGAATTCTATACGGTTTGACTATTGGAGCTTAAAATGAATCGTGAAAAGCAAAACGAAAATGTTCGTTTGCCAATTTTGCAAATAAATATACATATTACAATACAATAGCCCAAAAGATGCGGAAAACATGAATAAATAAACATATACACGAAAAAAAAAAAACTAAAAACACTTTACTCAGACACTTTTTTGGTTCTGCTCATCTAAAGACACTTTTGCTGTGAGCGCTTGACCAAAGTGTCTTTGTAAGTTGTTATTGTGAGACACGATCGTCTGTCGGGCTCACCCGAAAACCCGAAAC